>NC_040085.1:11836410-12482478 GCF_003369695.1 Bos indicus x Bos taurus
ATCCATGGGGTCGCAGAGAGTCAGACACAACTGAGTGACGGAACTGAACTGAAGAACAAGTGCAGTGCTCAGGCACCACTCTACATGCTGTGTAGATCCTTTGAAATCTCCAGATAGTGGAAGTGAACCTGGCTTGGGTTAAGGGAAGCGAAGGCCTCCTGAAGGAGTGCAGCTGATTCAGCAGAGGGGAGAGTTTTCTAGAAAGGGGGAGTGACAGAGTTACAAGAGTCCTTTCAGGCTCCAGTAAGGGCTGAGGAACAAGAAGGATGTTGGAGGACCTCTTCGTGGAATGAGATGCTTTTGCTTGAGCGGTGACTTCACCTGCAAATAAATCTTCAGCAGTGAAGGAGCAACACCAGGAGGTGAACATGGTTTATCCACAGCTCTGGACACGTTCTCAACTGTGGCTAAAAATAATAAGTATTCAAACATCGTGTAAACAGATACATTTCTTTTATTTTTAACTTTTTATTTTGTATTGGAGTATAGCTGATTTGGCACCCCACTCCAGTATTCTTGCCTGGAAAATCCCATGGGCGGAGGAGCCTGGTAGGCTGCAGTCGATGCGGTCGCTAAGAGTCGGACACGACTGAGTGACTTCACTTTCACTTTTCACTTTCATGCATTGGAGGAGGAAATGGCAACCCACTCCAGTGTTCTTGCCTGGAGAATCCCAGGGACGGGGGAGCCTGGTGGACTGCGGTCTATGGAGTCGCACAGAGTCGGACACAACTGAAGCGACTTAGCAGCATAGTTGATTAACAAGCTTGTGATAGTTTTAGGTAAACAGCAAAGGGATTCAGCCACACATATACATGTATCCACTCTTCCCCAAACTCCCCTCCCATCTAGGCTGCCACATAATATTGATGAGAGTTCCCTGTACGAGAGTTCCCTGTGCTATACAGTAGGTCCTTGTTGGTTTTCCATTTTAAATATATGCTTATTGAAGGTCAAGACTTGGGAACAAAAGGACTAGAGTCTCTTTACATGGGTGACACATGGGAAGGAGAAAATCAAACCACAGTCTCTCCTGGTGTCTGTGGAGATGCAATAAAAATACAGCTCTTTTCTGCCAGCTGTTTCTAGGGTTTTGTATTATTATTATTTGCAACATAATTAACCAATCCAGACATCTTATGCTGTTTGTCCTGGAGCCCTAGATGTCTCTCCCTCCGTCTTCTCTTAAGCACTCTGAGTTCGGTGCTTCCTCCCTGGAGAGGAAACTGACACACAGGCTCCTTCTGGATCAAGGAGGCTGCAGTGAGTCACCAGGTGCAAGGCAGGGACAAGGTTTTGAGTTTTTAAACGGCTTTGCTGACAAAGAGGCATGATCCTGAGTTTAGACAGAGTGCACTTAGCATTTTGAGGGGAAAAACCTCTGGGGCTAAAAAGCAGCTTTTAGCAAAAAATGGCTGTGATGAGTTGTGGTATCAGTGACTCTCCAGTAAATTTCCCTGGGGGTGGGACTGACTTCTGACAATGGATTTATCCACATGCAGAGTTGTTTCTGGCTCAAAGTAAGTGAAAATGAAGGGAGGATGTTGGACAAATCTCAAATATAGCTAAAGCTCTCTTTAGGCAGATGTTAATTCTATCCCATTGCTACTCTTATATGAAATGAGAGAGGAACTGATAAACAACTTCCTGCATGCAGTTTAAGGAGAAACTTTGCAAATGGGCCACATCAAGAAGTCAGTGCAGTTCTGTGAAGTGTAAAATGTACCAGGAACTATGGGGCCAGTTGCTGGATAAACAAGTTCTCTAACTTCAGGGCTCAACTTAGGTTTCTCCTGTCATGAACTTGGCACTAGCTGCCTTATCTGGGAAATACATGTGAATGTCAGTGCTGTTTGCAGAACTCTGCTTTCATCTTCTCAGGCCACTCAGAATTTTCCATAGAAATATATGTGTGTATATGTGTGTGTGTGTGTGTGAAATGGGCTTTCTGGTGGCTCAGACGGTAAAGAATCTGCCTGCAATGTGGGAGACCTGAGTTTGATCCCTGGGTTGGGAAAATCCCCTGGAGAAGAGAATGGCAATCCACTCCAGTATTCTTGCTTGGAATATTCCATGGACAGAGGAACCTGGTGGGTTACAGTCCATGGGGTTGCAAAGAGTTGGACACAACTGAATGACTAACAGATATATATGAAATATGTAAATGAATGTTTTGTGAACAGTGGCCTTATGTATATAGTATATATAAACATGTAAATATTAGATACATTAAACATAAATATTCAAATAAATTTCATACAGATATATGTGTGAAATATAAGTGTATGAATCATACCCATAAATATGTTGTTATTCAGTTGCTCAGTCATGTCTGACTCTTTGCAACCACATGGACTGCAGCACACCAGGCTTCCCTGGTGATCTCCCAGAGTTTGCTCAAGCTCACGTCCATTGAGTCAGTGATGCTATCTAACCATCTTATCCTCTGATGCGCCCTTCTCTTCTTGTTCTCAATCTTTCCCAGCATCAGGGTCTTTTCCAATGATTCGGTTCTTTGCATCAGGTAGCCAAAGTATTGGAGCTTCAGCATCAGTCCTTCCAATGAATACTCAGGGTTGAATTCATTTAGGATTGACTGGTTTGATCTCCTTGCAGTCCAAGGGACTTTAAAGAGTCTTCTCCAGCACCAAAATTCTTCAGTGCTCAGTCTTCTTTATTGTCTAGCTCTCACATCCATATATGACTACTGGAAAAACCATAGCTTCAACTATGCAGACCTTTCTTGGTAAGGTGGTATCTCTGACTTTTTAATATGCTGTCTAGTCTTGTCATAGCTTTACTTCCAAGGAGCAAGCGTCTTTTAATTTCATGGCTGCAGTCACCATCTGCAGTGATTTTGGAGCCCAAGAAAATAAAATCTGTCACTGTTTCCATTGTTTCCCCATCTGTTTGCCATGAAGTGATGCGACCAGATGCCATGATCATAGTTTTTTAATACTGAGTTTTTTATTCACAACTGTCACTTTTCATGATTACAAAAAGAAGTACAAAAATAGGAAGGAATATCACAGTGGCAGTAAGAGAGGTATATCCTCGTCCCTCTCTCAAGATGTAATTACAGTCAATCATTTAAAATTTAAATTTCTCCATAACTTGAAATAGTATACCAATGCCTCGCTTCTTGATATATCAGCTTCAAATTTTCTCTGTTGACTCCTCACTCCGAAAGATAAAGAAATGACCCCCTTACATCCACTCTGCTGTTCTCTGTTAGCCACATTTTATTTTCAGTTATATTTTTATTATATATAGTATATTAATAATTTTTGTTTTGTTGATTTGTCAATGTTTCGAAGGATCAATCAACTCCTTATTTTTCAAGATTAATTCTTCCCATGGCATTACATGTTTTGGTTTATTTCTTTATTTATTTTACCTTGGCCTATGAAATCCTTGGGAGAAGGCAATGGCACCCCACTCCAGTACTGTTGCCTGGAAAATCCCATGGACGGAGGAGCCTGGTGGGCTGCAGTCCATGGGGTCGCTAAGAGTCAGACACGACTGATTAACTTCACTTTCACTTTCCACTTTCATGCATTGGAGAAGGAAATGGCAACCCACTCCAGTGTTCTTGCCTGGAGAATCCCATGGACAGAGAAGCCTGGTAGGCTGCAGTTCATGGGGTCACACAGAGTCGGACACGACTGAAGTGACTTGGCAGGCAGCACGAAATCCTTGCAGGAGCCTATTTTGAGGGATTTTTCTTTGCATCGTCAATAATGGCAATCATAGCAAGGGCACAATGACTGTTTGCCTTTGAAGGAATTTCACGTCTTGCCTCAGCAGATGGCAGAAGGGAGGGAAACCAGGCTTATTAATAAGATTCCTAAAGTAGCGACTGTAAAATTTGTGCTCCTGGGGGAGTAGGAGCTTTGAATTTAAAAGTTTACTTTTTCCCACATACTTCCTGGTTAGTTATGAAAAGGATATTCTCTTTGAGAGAATATCCTCTAATTCTCTTTTAGAGATATTCTTCTTACAGATCTAGAGATACATGAATAATCTAAAGAGGGAGAAATAAACAAGCATTCCTGTGATAAACCTAGGTTTGTATAGACATGTGTACAGAGTATTTAAGAAACAGGGTTCTCTTGGGTGATTGGATGGGCTTAGTTACATTAACATCCTTTGGGTCTTTGATGCACTTACTGAACAAGAGGGAAACTCCTTTCTCGAGGAGAACAGTACGAATTTGGATAGGAAAAAAAAAAAGTGTCTGAGAATGGAGAAAACCTCAGTTATTTGTTTTTTAAATCCAAAGCCTTTACCAAGCTCTTTTGGAAAAACCAGTTTGCTGACTGTCTAGAGGGCCCTGGAAGTGGTGGGAGGTGGCAGCATTATTGCAAAGTTGAGTTTGTTCCAAGTGACTTGGGAAAGCAGTTATTAAGCATATTTGAAAACTGTGCTGGATCACTTGTAAGAAATTTTGATCCATGGTTGTATGATTCTACAGCTGGGAAACAAAGCCAATCTTCCATCTGTAGAAGAGAACACCCACCTGTCAGGCACTTAGAGCTTCTGGAACTGCTGGACTCATCTTTGATGTCTTCTTAGATTTCAATTCAGCTAACATGTATGCATTACTATGAGCTACAAACTTGAATATATGACTAACTTACTCCTCATGGAATTCCAGGGTTGGGGGCAGTAGCATAGGGTTTGGGATTGAAATGCAGTCATTTAGGCTATTTTAGAGGAGCAGAGTACTTTTCCCAAGGTCACGTAGGCACTTTCTCATGGCAGTGCAAGGACATTTTCTAGAGTTTGTTCCTTAGATTTTTTTCACTGTGGTGATGTTAAATACATCATGTGTTGCTATGGTAGCTGGTCTTTTGATTGAATCCAGAGCAATGCAAAAGCTAAAAAAAAAAAAAAAAAAAGTGCATATTGGACCCAGGCAGACCCCAAGGTCATGTTCCTTGGTGTTATCTTCATCAGGGATGATATTCTTCAGTCTCCTGGGGAACTGAAATAATTAATTACCAAAAGGTAATTGTGTGATCACTGACAGGGACCTGTTGAGCAGTGAAGTTATGTATGGGCAGTGTCATCTCAGATTAACCAGGGTCACTAGAAACATAGCCAGAGTTTCCATAATAATTTTTGTGACTCATAGCAACTCCAAGCAATTGTCTAGATGGAACTTTGGATAGGGCCTCAAGTGCTTTATAAGGATTCTGCTCATTATATTAAAGTACATCTTTATTCCACTTCCCATAAGAGACTGGTGGGAATAACCCTCCTTCTTAGGGATGGAAGAGAGTCCTTTGAAGGGAGGTTATCTCCCAGGGGCCTTCTTTGGCTGTAAAGCTCCAGTCATAGCTGGCCCCATCCTGAGTGAGCCTGATCTCTATCTCCATGGCTTTTCCCTTGTTTCAGTTTTTTGGCCTGAAGATTATAAGGATCTGTGCCCATGGAAAGGATCAGCAGGAAATCTGCCCCAAGCCAACTCACAGTGTAATATAGAGAAAATTACTGATAAGGTGAGGGTGACTCAGTCTATGGCATCAGGAAACAACCCACTTAAAGTGTAACAAATGTAAAATGATCTGTAACCTGGAAGTTTTAACTTCAGAGAGTCTGTTGAAATGAGAGGAGATCGTACACTGATAATAGTATGACAAGTACAAACAGATGTAATCTACAGAAGAGACATGAAACAGAAATTCCCCAGCCCTCCTTGGTTTTCATCTTCAATCTTCAGCTCCCTAGTCTTAGTTACCGGGGCCGCTCCAGCGGGCCTCAGAGGCCGAATCTAAACCTGTTCCCCAGGATGTCTCCTGACAGTAAGCAAGAGGAGCTTATGGCTCTCTTGTCTGAGGATCCATTACAAATTAACTATGCTGTCCTCACGGCCTCGACGGGCACCTTGGCAGAGTGCTTACTGTCATGAGTTCTAGAGTTAAATCCTGACTTCCCCACGTGCCCTGTGACCTTGGGCAGCTCATTTAACTTTTCTCTGCCTTCGCTTCCTCATCTATAAAATGGATATGAGTGGTTGTGCAGATTAAATGAGTAAATATACATAAATCATTTGGTGGAATAGCTGGCATTTGGTGAGTGTCGATAAAAGTTAGCTATTCTTTTCTATAATTTTATTCTTTTTCTATTTTTGGCTGTGCTAGGTCTTTGTTGCTGCGTGGGCTTTTCTCTAGTTGTGGGGATCTTCCTGGATCAAGGATCAAACCCTTGTCTCCTGTATTGGCAGGCAGATTCTTTACCACTGAGCCACCAGGGAAGCCCCAAAATTTAGCTATTCTTAACACCATTATCATTCTTATCACCCCAGACATCTATATTCCTCTCCTGTACCGTAATTCTGTCTCAATAACCCACTTCCACATCTGGACTCTGTGAGGCTTGCATTTTTCTGACCAGGTCTCTCCCCTCCTCAGGAAGTAGTATCCTGACTTTCACTGGCAACTCACCTGGCCTCCTGTGGGTCATCTTTCAGGGCATCTTGTTAACCTCCTGCTGTACCTTCCCATGCCAGGTGATCGCTGGGTACCATAGTCAATCTCTGGACTCATCTGCTTCTTGGTAACCATAGGTGGATTTGCTGTTTTAGCACCTGACCCCTCGCTGTGGGTCAGATGTCAACAAGCACCCCGGCCTCAGGAGGTAACTGGGGCCACACTCAAATATAAAGAACTTTTTGATCTGAGACAGGGTATCCTGAATAACCTATCACCAGTGGCTGGTAGACTTGGCAGATGCATATGGATATAATAAAAGCACCAGGCATTAGCATTAAAAACTCTGCAAAAATGTTAACAGTATTAAGCTGTTCCAGCTTTGCATGGCTATGTGTTTGGAAGAGCTCAATAGTGATACATTTGTATTACATAAATGTTAAATATTGCAGAAAAACTAGATAATACAAAATAAACCAAGTTAATTATAAAAAGAAAACATCTATAGCCCATCTGGAGATAACCAATTTAATCTCTCTCACTCTCTCCACACACACAGACCCCCCAACACACACACAGAATCACTTTTTTCACTTAGTAGATTGTGGACTGCTTTCCATGTCATGAAATATACATTTAGATTATCAAGCATCAAATAATTCAAAATGATTCTATAGCTGTGTTGTTTCGTGGTCCAGCTGTTTGGCACTATTTTGCTGCCAAATGATAATGGTGATGGTGTTAAGAATAGCTAAACTTTTGGGCTCCCCTGGTGTCTCAGTGGTAAAGAATCTCCCTGCCAATGCAGTAGACAAGGGTTTGATCCCTGATCCAGGAAGATCTCCACAACTAGAGAAAAGCCCACACAGCAACAAAGACCTAGCACAGCCAAAAATAAAAAAAGAATAAAATTATAAAGAGGTTAAACAGACTGGCTGAGTTTTTATGGTGTACAGCTTCTGATGCTGGTAACTGCCACCAGGTTAATTAGGGTGGCTCCTGGGTGGAGCCTCATTCAGAGCAGCTTGGCTTTATGTAGGAGTGGTTATTTGAGGAACAGGACTTTTGGCCCATTTGTTGTAGTCTCTTTCCATTACGAAAACCTGCCACCCAGCAGTGGATCTCAAGTTTCTAGTGATGGCCAGGGTGGGTGTTCAGCATTCTGGGCTCTGTCTCTGTGTCACTGTGGGACGTTTGGCAGGGTAACCCATCTCTCCATGCCTCTGTTTCCTCCTCTTTAAATTAAAGGAGTTGTTCTTGCTTTTCTTCCGCTCTCACACTCTGATTGCATGTTAAATCATTTGGAGTGTGATTGAGGCCTGGGAGTGGCTCTTATTTGTGGCTGCATAATCTGGTGCCAGGCTGGCTGCCCCAGGATCACCAGAGGGGGGCATTCCAAGTGTATATTCCTGGCCCTCTTCCTTATCCTCCACTGGATAAGGAAGCCCGAGAATCTGTGTTTTTAACAATCCCCTTAGCTAGTCTTTCTCATTGAAAGGATGGTGCCTGCTCCTAAGCTGCCCAGCTGATCTCAACCTGGTTGAACTCTCGTTCTGGCCAAAGGGTTGTAAAAAGCATCTTAACCCCAAATCCTTCATGGAGGCAGCTGGTTTTGCTGGAAGCCTACATGGTTCCGGCTTAAGGACCGCCAGCAGCTTGGCTCCCATGGCCCCTGGAGACAGCTTTCCCCAGCCTGTCAGCTTCTCACCCATTGTCAGAGCTCAGCACACCCTGCCCAACCACCTGGCCCCCTTCCCCCAGCCCAGTTTCCATTATGTTCTACTTCACTGGTTTCTCGTTCTATATGGTTTGGCTCAGGCTGCAGTAGGGTTATGACCACCCTGCATGTTTGTCCCAGCAGCATCCCCCACTGCCCTTCATCAAGCAGGGGATGTTTTTCCTTCCGCCTGGTTTCATTCCCCACTCTGTTCCCTCCCCTCATCTTCCAGGAGACCCGATGTTTCTGATACATATAGTAGATTTCCTTCTAATCCTGTAGGACTTGATCTATTGTGTTAGCACTTTACTTCAGAGACTTCCATACAGGGCTTTAAATATTTAAGTGGCTGCATTCCTTTCCTGTCTGATTATTAAAATACAGACACATAGGCACACACCCTTCACCTTAAAGTGTGCTGGGTTTAAAAAGCTAGAACCTACCTTATCCACAATTTGAATAGGAGATTCTGATCTTATTCCACATTTATGTCCCATTTTACTCATATTCACCATTTATAAATAAGAAAGAAGCCAGAAGCAGCTGGATATTAAACCTGAGTAGACTAGTATATCAGAATCACCTGGATAAATTAACAAACTACAGATTGCTGGACCTCATGCCAGACTTACTGAATCCTTGAGGGAGGGATCCACGAGTCTGCACTTCCCAGGAGCTCTCTGAATGTCTCTTCTGTAGGCTGAGGGCTCAGATCTCCTGCAGTAGATAGTGAAGAGAATTTAGACAAAATAAGATGCACCATCCTGCATTAGACGGTAGAGAGAATTTAGGCCAGAATGTAGACTGGCAGGCGGCCTGGTGGGCACTAGACTTCTTGGGGTTCAATTCAGCCTCTGCCCTCACTGGCTGTGTGACTGCTTCATGCCTCAGTTTGCTCACTAGTAGAAACAAATCTGTAAAAATATCAATAACATTGTCATCAGGAGGAATAAATTAGTTAATATGTGCATACATGCTAAGTCGCCCCAGTCTTATCCAACTCTTTGTGACCTCATAGACTTAGCCCACCAGGCTCCTCTGTCCGTGGGATTCTCCAGGCAAGAATACTGAAGTGGATTGCCATGCCCTCTTCCAGGGGATCTTCCCAACCCAGGGATTGAGCCCGTATGTCTTACATCTCCTGCATTGGCAGGCAGGTTCTTTACCACTAGTGCCCCCTGGGAAGCCCTAGTTAGTATGCTTAAAATAGCGCTGCACATGGTAAGAGCAGTGTCCATGTTCGCTGTGAATATTACCCCATGCACAAGAATGGCATGAGCAAAGTCAAACAGATGCAAATGGGTGGCCTCTCTGAGGGAGGCGAGCAGATCTCTTTGTTAAGAGCAGGTTTAGGTCAGTAGTTTTCAAATTATGGTATGCAAAATCTTCATGTGGGAAGCATGTTAAAAATGTGGTGTCCTTCCAAAGATTTGATTTAGTAAACTTGGAGTGAAGCTCTGGGATCTGCATTTAAAATTTTTGATGTAGGTGATCAGCACATTTTTAGAAACCCAGGTTTCAGTGGGACAGTACAGGCATTTAACATTGGTGAGGCCTCATGGGATTTGGCTTGGGCCATGAAAAGATATGGGTGCTAATTGCATATTTAATATCTGCTTTATTAGGTGTGTCCAGAAAGCAGTAGAAGTATCTGGGAGGTACAGTGTGCATCCTACAACAACAAGCCGTTCATGGGCCGGTTTTATGAATGGGAACCATTTGCAGAAGGTAAGAGTAGCCCCAGCCTTGTCCACAGGAATCAGTTTTGTCTGTTCTCCAACCCTGTTGCCTTTTTGTTGTTGCTGGAGGAACCAGTGTGATGCTGGCTAGAGTGGCAGTGCGAGGAGGAGCTGGTAGGGGTCTTTACCAAAGGTAGTAATAGCTCTCAGGTGACAGCTGGACCATTAGTCAGATGGGAGAGGCTTTGGTCGAAGCAAGCAGCATCTGAGGATGAGAGGATGAGTGAGACAGAGCAAGGGTCAAGAAATGAGTAGAAGCAAGAGATTCAAGCTAAACTTGTGAGGAGTGAGCCAGGATAGAGTTTCCCTTTTCCTTGGTTCCTGCTGCAAGGGCTGGTAGAATGGCTTAAGAGAGCATGTGGAGTTGTACGGCTGACAGTTGTTTGGCTTTTGTGCTGGGGGAGCCTCAAATGCAGTTTCCCAAGAGGAAGTGTGGTAGACAACCATTGCAGAGCTCATCAGTACTGTTCTAGATCTTGGAGTCACTTTCCTTTGTTTCGTTTTGACGAGGACCATTTTTAAAGTCTATTGAGTTTTTACCATGTTGCTTCTGTTTTATGTTTTGGTTTTGGGGCCATAGTGAGTTGTGCTGATTCCATTATAGAATCTGTGTCCACATGTGAGAAGTCGTGCCTAGGTGTAAGGCCATGGGAAGAGGGAGGCGGGGTGGATGTCTGCTCTGAAATGGGATACAGAATTATTCTTGTCTGCACATTTGTCTCAGAGAAGTGTCTGCAGCTTGGGTTGGATTCTTAAAGTGGTCTCATGACCACTGCCCATTAGAATCACTGGGGAGCCTTCTAGAAATACTGAGGCCTGGGTGCCACTCCCAGAGATTGTGATTTAATTGATTTGGGGTGCAGCCTGGGGATGGGGATTTTTTTTTTAAGATCACAAGTCATTCTGATGGGCAGCTGGGGTAGAGAAACTCTAATCCAGGAGGGAGGCAAGATCTCAGAAGAGATGGTGACTCTGGCTTAAATTAAGGCACAGAATCATGAGTGTTTTGTCAACTGTGAAATATATTCTTATGTCAGGGCAACAGTACTTGGCAGTGAGCACTTAGAGAAGGAACCCTTTCTTTTGTCTGAGCTGCGCCCTTGCTTTATTGTTGGCTGTGGGTAGTAATAGCTGCTTTACCGTGGTTCACTGGGAGGCAAGGTGAATTCCTCCAGCCATGCGCTGTCTGTCCCCATTGTTTAGCCTGAAGCTGGAGCCACATCACCCAACCCTCTCTGCTTAGTTCCACGTGGTCCTCTGCCAGCCACCTGATCCTGTCAAGCCTGGTAGACTCAAGTCTAGTATCAAAAGCTCTTTGCATCCCACAAAGAAAACTCATGCTGGTATTTTCGCCTATCATCAGTATTGCCTGTGGATGCCAGCTGTTGTCTATGTATGATTCTACTTTTTCTGTTCTTTTGTTTGCCCTGACTCAGGCTGGACTTTAATTGTGGGTCCTCAGGTAGGAGGGGGTGTAATTAACATCTGATTCAACTTTTTATTTTGGAAAATTTCAAACATATGTAAAAATAGAATAACATAATTATATGAAAATAACCTCCTATATACCCATCACTTAGTTTCAACTCATGGCAAGTCTTTTTCATGTATAGTCCGCCTGTTCGTCCCCATCCAAATATGGCAAACTATTTGGATTCACATTATATTGCATTATTCACTGGTGCATACATTGATTAAAACTCTTGGTTGTAAGTGACCGAAACCCAGCCTACCTATGTTTAAACAAGAAAGATACTTTGTTGGTCCTATTACTGGGAAGTCCAAGAATGGGGCTGGGATTTAGATGTGGCTGCCTTCAAGGGATTCAATAATGTTGCTGCTGCTGCTAAGTCACTTCAGTCATGTCCGACTCTGTGGGACCTCAGAGACAGCAGCCCACCAGGCTCCCCTGTCCCTGGGATTCTCCAGGCAAGAACACTGGAGTGGGTTGCCATTTCCTTCTCCAAGGCATGAAAGTGAAAAGTGAAAGTGAAGTTGCTCAGTTGTGTCCGACTCTTCATGACCCCATGGACTGCAGCCTACCAGGCTCCTCCGTCCATGGGATTTTCCAGGCAAGAGTACTGGAGTGGGTTGCCGTTGCCTTCTCCCCCAATAACGTTAGGAGCCTGCTTTTCTCTCTTTCTCCATCTCTTGGTCTGTTTACTTACTTCTCAGGTGGATGGACAGGCTTACATGGCTTTGAACTTGCAATCAGAGTGAGAAAGTCTCTCTCTTATCCAGTGTTATGGGTTGAATTATGTTCCCCAATCTTTCTATCCCTGGTACCTATGAATTTGCTCATCTGGAAATAAGGTCTTTGCATGTAATTAAGGTTCAGGTTAAGAAGAGGTCATACTGGATGAGGGTGGGCCCTTAATCCATACGACTGGTGTCCTTATATAAAGAGAAGAGGCACAGAGACACACATATAGAGAACACCCAGGCACAGACAGAGGAAAGATGGCCATGTGACACCAAGGCAGAGCTTAGAGTGATGCAGCTACAAGTCAGGGAACACTAAGGATTTCTGGAAAATGCCAGAAACCAGGAGGAGTAACAGAAAGCTTCTTCCCCAGAGATTGCAGAGCGAGCAGGGCCCTGCCAACACCTTGAGTTTGAATTCCCAGCCTCCAGAACTGTCAGAGAATAAATTCTGTTGTTTTAACCCACCCAGTTTGTGGTCATTTGTTATGGCAACCTAGGAAGCTAATATGCCTAATGAGGGCTTCGGTCTCAGAAAAACCACACTGTGATCTTTTTTGGGTCATATTCCCATCCCTGGACATGAGTTCAGGGCCTAGGTTGGGGGCAGTGGTCCTTGGGTTAACTCAGGTCACGTGACTAGCCCTCTGGTGGGAAACCCACATCCCAGGAAGCGGAGGTGGGAAAGAGGGAGTTGGGACAGACAGAAAAACAGAATCTTCTACAGTAATTATTATCTACTTCTTCACCATAAGCCACTGAAATTTTGAAGGAGCCAGTGAGAATGCTGTTTTACAAAGCATTTTTACAAATGTTTTACAAAGAAAAGAAAAATGCAGAACAGCAGCAGATTAAATAAATCAACTATCTTCTGCACTGTGTTTGTTACTTTGTCTAGAAAATTCAGCATTCTTTAAGAATATTTACTGACATTAATATGTCTCACATGCCTAGGAGGAGAGGCTCCCAGAGTCACTGAAACTGCATTTACTTTGGCTTTCTTTAAACAATTCTTCTTGCTGCTAAGATTGTTTTCTTGATTTTGTCCTCTTTCCTCTTAAATGACTCCCAGGCTGACCAGTGGGAGGAAGACGCTGTTAATGTTTCTGCAGGGTGTTCGTATTTTACGGCTGGAGTTTGCATTCGGCTCTTGGTTTTGTTTGGATGTCTGTTGCTGTTCGCATGTGCCTACTTAGGGGAACAGCTGCACTCATTCAACCCAGTGCCGCATAGAATAGTAAAAGCAGAGCACACTCTCTGATAAACACATTAATTTCACCACATGCTTCTTCCTAGACCTTTAACTGCATTTCCTGGACATAGTGATCTGTCCTAAGATAATGCCTCTAGGAATTTTTCTCATAGACTTAATATCGTAAAGACGATAGAAGTAGAATTCCAGGGTCTATGCGTGCCTGTTTACTCAGTATAGTGATAGTTCATGTGTCACCTTCATCCCCCTTCACTCCAAACCACTTTGGACTGTAAATTGTATGGTCAATATAGCTAGAAAAGGATACTTTAATACGTAGAGTCTTGTTTAGGTGCTTTGGAGAAAATTGTACCTGTTTTCATAACTAGCGTCTAGAATTTTGCCAGGTCACTGTGGGCTCTACAGCATCGAGTATCAGTCTTAATCCATAAGCCAGGGGACAGCTTTGTATTGGTATTTTAATGCACCGTATGTCCCCAAGAGCTGAACTAAGCAGAGCACAAATCTAAAAACCAGAAGTGAGACTGAGTCAGAAACTGGAGGTTGCCAACTGGTCATACAACCAGGGCCAGTGTATCTGTCAGGACTGAGTAGCTTGAGCTGCAGGAACAAAGAGCCCTGAGTCCTTAAGACTTAGCAGAACAAGTCTTGCTTGTTCTCTTGCTTGTCTCTTGCCCAGACCACCCGTGTGATGCAGTATGTATTCTGCTCATTCAGGGGTCCAGGCTGATAGAAGCAGCATCTCAACCTCTGCTTCCACTGAGGCAAGGAGAGGGAACAAATGAATCACCCATAGATCCTTCCCGCTTCTCCCAGAAGTGATCGGTGTTGTTTCTGCTCACATCTCATTAGCCAAAGCAAGTGACGCATCATGTTTAACTTCAAGGGCAGCAGGGAGGTACCATCCTGCTGTGTGCTCAAAGCAGAAGTGGAATATCCATGAGCACCCTAATGACTAGTCCAAGCAGGAAGCTTCGAGAGAATTCCCTGAGCTGTGTCTTCCTTCTGTAAGTTCAGGTGACTTATTAGGCTGCTTGCAAGAAGAGTAGATTTGGCTCTAGGGAATGTTATAGGTGACACAGAGCCTCTAACAGTTACAGGGCCCTGAGCCATTTAGACTATTCCTTCTCTTTGATTAAAGCTCCGAGGGTCAGGGATGGAATGTTGGTGCCAAGGGGTGCTGCTGACTCCCCCGCAAGTCTAGCCCTGGCACAGGGGGTCAAGGACTGTCATAAACATGGACGGTATTATCAAAACTGTATGATGTGAGGAAGGAAGGCTTAGGGCCAAGTGCTGGTGGACCTGGGGTTAGGATGTTTATGTTTTACCGAAGCAACTTGATTCATTCCTGGAATTCTCGCTCCCTCAGCCCATCCCTCCTGCACAGACAGTTCATAGTCATCATGGACTTTTCAGAGTGGACAGGGAAGGCCTAAGGGAAAGGAGAGGAGTTTTCCAGTTTTCTACCCTCCACAGAGCCATTCTGAAGCTCTTGTATCCAGGCCTAGGAATACCTGGCAAGACCAGGTCATGTTTGCTCAGCATTTGACTGTATCATTGAGGACAAGGGGCTTCCCTTGTAGCTCAGTTGGTAAAGGATCTGTCTGCAGTGCAGGAGACCCAGGTTTGATTCCTGGCTTGGGAAGATCCCCTGGAGAAGGAAATAGCAACCCACTCCAATATTCTTGCCTGGAGAATCCCATGGACAGAGGAGCATGGAGGGCTACAGTCCATGGGGTCGCAAGAGTTGGGTATGACTTAGCGACTAAACCTCCACTGAGGACAAAGCAAAATCCTGAGAGCAGCCTCTTTGTGAAAACAAAACAGTGATTTTGGTTTTATACATTAGTTGAGTATGAATGAATGGTAGTGAGCTCCCCAGCAAGAAGTTGGGGGTGTTTAAGGGAGATGTCTTAGGGTAGTAGACCTATATTTGAAGTCATTGTTTTTAGTGTGATAATTAAAGCCACTGTGATGAAGACCTTCAAGAGAGTATAGAATCACGAGGACAAAAAACGAAAAAGAAAAAAAAAAAAGAATCACGAGGACAAGGGACTCAGGAAGGAGGTTTGACGTATATCCACGTTAAAGAAGCAGGGGAAAGAGACCCAACGATGAAAGGAGCCTGAGAAGAGGTGGCACCAAAGTATTATAGCACCTTATATCATCTCTAATAGTAATAAAGTCTATTATGGTTTATAAAGTTCTATTATATACACCACAGTGAGGGACAAATGAGATAATAGGAGTTGCAAGCACTTACTGTGTACCAGGCTAACTCCTTTAATCTTTACAACAAGCCTGTGAGGTGAGTCCTATTATCAGCCTCACTTTACACAAGAAACAAAGTATATAATCGTTAAATAATTACCCAAGGTCACCCAGATAGGAAGTGATAGAGCCAGGTTCAAACCTCAGAATCTGGCTACAGAATCTCTACTCCCAGTGTACATGAAAGCCAGGAGAAAGATATGTTAGAGTTGTGAGCATTTTAGACCAGTCTTTCGGTGCCTGTTTTCCTTGTAAAAACTATCTGAGTAATTAAAGTTTAACTTTTCTTTAAAAAAGATAAAAGAAGGAGTGGTGGGGGAGAAGCAGTGAACACAGCTTGACACAGCCAGAAGTCAAGGGGAGGCTGGGGCCTGAGAAAATGAGACTGGGAGAGACTGTGGGGAAAGCACTGGAGAGAATCTAGTGGCTGGAATGAGCAGGGAGGGGAGGGATCTTTAAGAAGCAGGGGACATGGGTGTGCCTATGGCTGATTCGTGTTGATGTGTGCTAAAAACTTTCACAATATTGTAAAGTAATTATCCTCCAATTAAAAATAAAATTTTAAAAAAGAGGGTAGCCAGTGAATAGGGCTAGCTCTTCCTTTTAAAAATTGCCATGAAGAAGGCATATTGAGAGTGTTTGCTAGCTTAATTTAAGGTAAAGAGAAAGGTTTGTTTAGAATGGTAGAGAAATGAGAATTCTGGAGATTGAGAAACTGAAACTTAAAAAGGAAGAATAAGGGGTTAATAGAATGGTACCTATGAACCTAGTCTATCCTAGGGAAAAAGGTGGAAAATAGGCACCATTTTCCCTCCAGGAAAAATTATATTATTGTTTCTCTGCATGCTGTTAATACAAAACTTTTCACCATTAAATTAAAATTCATTGTTCAAGAGCAATGAAAGCAATCATAGTTCCATAAAAAATATTTATTTAAGAATGTTCACAGCAACTTTTTTCATGATAGCTTCAAACTGGAAACAAGCCAACTATTTCATCAACAGGAGACTGAATAAACACACTGTGATACATTTCTACAGTGGAGTATTACTCAGCAATAACAAAGAACACTCTACTGACACATATAATGATCCAGGTGAATATCAGAAACACTATGTTGATCAGAGTGAGCCAGATACGAGCCTATGCACTGCCTGATTCCATTTGTATTTTGTTCTAAAACAGGGAAAATTGGGCTATGCTGACGGAAGTCAGCACAGTGTTTGCCTATGGGTGTGGGGAAGGAGTAGCTGGAAAGGCCCATGATAGAGCTTTGTGGAATGATGGTCATGTTCCAGATCATAATTGGCATGGCTGTTACACTGGTGTGTGTAGCTGTCGAAACCCATCGACTGCACCTTTGTGATCTATGCATTCTATTGTATATAAACAGTAGATTCTCTTTCCCATTCTGTCTTCATTCCTAAAAGTAAAATTTAGAGCTAATATAAATTTCACCATTATAGAACTATTCTAAGCAGATCCAACCAGTCCATTCTAAAGGAGATCAGTCCTGGGTGTTCTTTGGAAGGAGTGATGCTGAAGCTGAAACCCCAATACTTAGCCACCTCATGTGAAGAGCTGACTCATTGGAAAAGACTCTGATGCTGGGAGGGATTGGAGGCAGGAGGAAAGGGGGACGACAGAGGATGAGATGGCTGGATGGCATCACCGACTCAATGGACGTGAGTTTGAGTGAACTCCGGGAGTTGGTGATGGACAGAGAGGCCTGGCGTGCTGCAATTCATGGAGTTACAAAGAGTCGGACACGACTAAGTGACTGCACTGAACTGAATTGAAGCCTTGCTAGTTTGCCTCTCTCTCTCTTACTCTATTTTATTTTAAATACTCACTATTATTGACCATAGAGGCACAAGAGGATTTTAGGGAGAATGTACTCATATGCAGAGTATCATTTTTGGAATCATTTAGGATCATAGGGCTTAGTTGAGCCTAGAAATCCTCAACTAGGTCCAGAATCTGAAGAAGCAAGCTGCACATCTGTGTAAATTCTTCTTTTTTCCACAAGCAGCAGACACCAATTTTGGCTAGGTCAAACACAAAAGGATTTTGTTGGAAGGCTATCCAGTAGCTCTAAGAATCAACAGGAAGTGTGTGGGAGCAGGCTGGGTGAAGGACAGATACAAAGGGGGCTCTGGGGATCCAGTGGACAGAACTGATGGTCTTACTTGCCTGCTGCTCGTGTTGCTACAGTGGATACATTTTGACAGGTTTCTTCATCCAAGACTCAGAGCCCTGGAAATAAGAGCCCTATGGCTTGGCACAGGCCACATGCCCACTGCTTGGCTGGGGATAGAAGGGTCGGGGGAGTCCTGACTGACAGTCCCACCAAGACTACATGTGGAGGAGGAGAATAGATTCCCAGAAAGGAAATCCAGGTGCTGAACCAAAAGAAGGAAGAATGGTCTGGGGTGGCCCAAGACAACCAATATCCATGACAGAAACTCATGACAAGTCAGGATCCCCACCTGGTTTGTCAACTGTATTTCATAAGACTTTTTGACACCTTTGAGGGACTATTGAAATTAGACTATAACGTGTGATTGCCACTCTTTCCTTCTCGTGTTTGCATTTCTGAAGATTTCTTCAGATAGGCCTCCTTATATAGGTATGGTATGTGACTGTGTGGGTTCTTTCTGCTTCCACACATTGTCAGACGTAATTTGGATTGACCAGTGTGCATTTGCAAAGGGACATGGGAGAGAGGCTGGGGTTCTGTGGTACCTTCATCCTGTGGCATGCAGTGTTGAGGATGACCTCAGAAGGAAGTGAATGGGGCTAGTAATGGTTGTTCTTTTCTTGCTGGTTTCTGTAATCCTGGACAGACTCTTTGGTAGGACTATATGTGTAAAGTACACCTAGATCTGTGAACCTTAGACCAAGTGTGCCTTAGGAAGCATTGCTACGAACAAAGCTAGTGGAGGTGACAGAATTTCAGTTGAGCTATTTCAAATCTAAAAGACGATTCTGTGAAAGCGCTGCACTCAATATGCTAGAAAATTTGGAAAACTCAGCAGTGGCCCCAGAACCAGAAAAGGTCAGTTTTCATTCCAATCCCAAAGAAAGGCAATGCCAAAGAATGCTCAAGCTACTGCACAGTCACACTCATCTCACACGCTAGCAAAGGCATGCTCAAAATCCTCCAAACCAGGCTTCAACAGTACATGAACTATGAACTTCCAGATGTTCAAGCTGGATTTAGAAAAGGCAGAGGAACCAGAGATCAAATTGCCAACATCCACTGGATCATTGAAAAAGCAAGAGAGTTCCAGAAAAACATCTACTTCTGCTTTATTGACTACGCCAAAGCCTTTGACTGTGTGGATCACAATAAACTGTGGAAAATTCTGAAAGAGAGGGGAATACCAGACCACCTGACCTGCCTCTTGAGAAATTTGTATGCAGGTCAGGAAGCAACAGTTAGAACTGGACATGGAACAACAGACTGGTTCCAAATCAAGAAAGAAGTACGTCAAGGCTGTATATTGTCACCCTGCTTATTTAACTTATATGCAGAATACATCATGCGGAATGCCAGGCTGGATGAAGCACAAATTCGAATCAAGATTGCCAGGAGAAATATCAGTGACCTCATATATGCAGATGACACCACCTTAGGGCAGAAAGTGAAGAACTAAAGAGCTTCTTGATGAAAGTGAAAGAGGAGAGTGAAAAAGTTGGTTTAAAAGTCAACATCCAGAAAACAAACATCATGACATCCAGTCCCATGCTACTTCATGGCAAATAGATGGGGAAATAATGGAAACAGTGACAGACTTTATTTTCTTAGGCTCCAAAATCACTGCAGATGGTGACTGCAGCCATGAAATTAAAAGACGCTTGCTCCTTGGAAGAAAAGCTATGACCAACCTAGACAGTGTATTAAAAAGGCAGAGATATCACCTTGCCAAGAAAGGTCCACATAGTCAAAGCCATGGTTTTTCCAGTGGTCATTCATGGATGTGAGAGTTGGACAATAAAGAAAGCTGCTGCTGCTGCTGCTAAGTCACTTCAGTCGTGTCCATCTCTGCGACTCCATAGACGGCAGCCCACCAGGCTCCACTGTCCCTGGGATTCTCCAGGCAAGAACATTTCCTTCTCCAATGCATGAAAGTGAAAAGTGAAAGTGAAGTCGCTCAGTCGTGTCCAACTCTTCAGGACTGCATGGACTGCAGCCTACCAGGCTCCTCCATCTATGGGATTTTCCAGGCAAGAATGCTGGAGTGGGGTGCCATTGCCTTCTCCAAAAGAAAGCTGAGCACAGAAGAATTGATGGTTTTGAACTGTGGTATTGAAGACTCTTGAGAGTCCCTTGGACTGCAAGGAGATCCAACCAGTCAATCCTAAAGGAAATCAGTCCTGAATATTCATTGGAAGGACTGATGCTGAAGCTGAAGCTCCAATACTTGGGCAACCTGATGCGAAGAACTGACTCAGTGGAAAAGACCCTGATGCTAGGAAAGATTGAAGGCGGGAGGAGAAGGGGACGACAGAGGTTGAGATGGTTGGATGGCATCACTAACTCGATGGACGTGAGTTTGAGTAAGCTCTGGGAGTTGGTAATGGACAGGGAAGCCTGGTGTGCTGCAGTCCATGGGGTCGCAAAGAGTCAGACGTGACTGAACCGGGTCACGTGTTCCTCTCTGTATCTAAAAAGAAAGAAGGATGTAGGGTGGGGCATATGGAATCATGTCTCTGTGAGTGTTTTCCTGGGAAACTGAGGCTTTGGAAAAGAAAAGATTATTTGAGGGAGAACATTGCCTCTGCTCTTAAGTATTCTGGAAGGTGTAAAGGATTCATGTAAAAGCAGTTTCTTTCCTGGCACTTACAGCAGTGTCATTCTAGGTAATTAGTAAAGAAAAGCCTCAGGGTATATTTCAACATCTAAAAAAGCAGATTAGTCTAAATGTAAATAATTTTGAGGATTTAAAGGCAAGGATAAAACTTAAACCCATTGCAAAATATTCAATAATGAGACCCAGGCCTGTCATTTCTCTCTCCTGGGAAGCTCAGCTTTCTTCAAAGACTGCCTCCATCCTCGTGGTATGTCTGGTCAGGATGAGCAAGGTCAGATGTCATTATTCTACAGACTCAAGAACTGAGCCTCCAGGTTGGATGATCTACCCTGGGTCGCAGGATAAAATAGAAGGATCAGATTAAAAGAGATGTTACATAACCACAGCCTGCTGATTTCAGAGCAGCCATTTGCCTCAGGGGCTATGAAAGAATTTTTCCCTTCATGTAACCAAGCCGTGACCCATTTGGTACCTTTCAAAACAAATAAATGTGTTTTTACATCAACTGAGACTTTTCCAGGACATCCTGGGACTCTGTCTTAATCCTTGTAGCACAGCTCTCTCACCCTCTGAGCAGATGCCTCTGATCATAAATTGATAGAGCTGGGTCCCAAAGGAGTGGTCAGGACCTTTGGTTGCACCTTTACACGGATGTTGAGACATTAGTATGGGGCCAACATCAAGAGGTTTTTAGAATTAGAGGCCTTAGAGCTGGAAAATAATCCATGAAAACGCAGATTCTGTCTGAGTTGTAAATCCAACCCATCCTTTTGCATATTGATGAAAGAAATTCTCCTTCATTTGCATAGTCCCTCCCCTGAAGCTGTTAAAAAGCAGCCGTACGCGGTATGTGTTTCTTAGAAATTGCAGTGAGAACATTCCATGAGTCAGTGGAACTTGTTAACAAAGGATTAAAGGAAAAATCTGTTGTGTACCTGGGGTTGGGTAGGAGGAAGGGAGAGAGCAAGCTCCAGCATTCCTGTGTTTACCCAGGCGGCTGGCTTCACCTTCCTCTTCACAATGCCTACACTTTGTAATAAGGCCATTCTTATAATGCGACTATAATTCATCCTGGGATGGTTGTTGCCTGGCTACCTTTGGAACCACATGGAATGAAACTTCCAGTTCCCTCTTCAGATATTTAAAAGCAGCCGTCTTGTCATTCTACATTTTGTTTCACCAATCTGCTAAATATTTACTTCCTTCAGTTGACTCCATGTGTACTGGAGCACGCCACTTGTTTACCATCCGATCTACTCCCTTTAGAATCAATATATGAGTCCTAACAAGCAGCTCTGGTTGAGCGTGTCTCTGGTGTGCAAGGCTCAGGAGCACGGAGTGTCACTGGCATGGATTAGTGATGTCTTGCGTAACTATGGGAAGGGAAATGGTAGCATGTATCCTCCTCCTTTTCTTATAGTTGATTTACTGTATTGTGTTAGTTTCCTGTGTTGCTGCTGCTGCTAAGTCGCTTCAGTCGTGTCCGACTCTGTGTGACCCCATAGATGGCAGCCCACCAGGCTCCCCCGTCCCTGGGATTCTCCAGGCAAGAACACGAGTGCATGTTCTCCAGTGCATGAAAGTGAAAAGTGAAAGTGAAGTCAAGTCCGACTCTTCGTGACCCCATGGACTGCAGCCTACCAGGCTCCCGTCCATGGGATTTCCCAGGCAAGAGTACTGGAGTGGGGTGCCATTGCCTTCTCCAGTTTCCTGTGTACAGCAAAGTGATTCAGTTACACATATACATATATTCACTCATTCTTTTTTAGATTCTTTTCTCTCCTAGGTTATCACAGAATACTGAGTAGAGTTCCCTGGGCTATACAGTGGGTTCTTGTTGGTTATCTGTCTTATATATAGGCGTGTACGTATGTGCACCCCAAGCTCCTGCTTTATCCCTCCCCTCCCACGTTCCTCATTTGGTAACTGTAAGCTTGTTAACCTCAGCATCTGTAACTTTCTTTCTGTCTTTCACACTGTGATGACATACGTGCCAATTAACCCAGTAATGAAGGAAATGATGCAAATAAATGTAATGAATGCATCATTGACTAGTTTTGTCTAAAACGTGTTCACATTTAAAATGTAAGTAAAACACCAAATAACATGCAACTGATTGTAATTTTCCAAAAGAAGACATTTAGGATGGCTGAAATAGTCAGTGACAGGCCTGGATTTCCCAGAGTAATCCTTCAAATTCAGGCTTCTTTCAGGGGCCCAGTGTATCTAGAGGTAGAGAAAGTAAATCAAGGATAGTTTCTAAAAACTGGATTGTCTGCTATTGATGTATTAAATAGGTTTCATTCTGCATTTGAAGTTGTGTTTCCTGTCTGCATCTGAGGGTGGGTTGACTAAAGCAAAGTAAAATGAAGTAGTGGCAGTGATTTATATCTGAATTATCCTGGTTCCAAACCCAGCTATTTTCAGCCCGAACTATGCAGATAACTTGTCATCGTGTCTTGAGTACACATGTGTCATTATCACACCTCTCTCCTGAAAAACCCAGGAGACACGAACAGCTATTTGAGGTCCTTTGAACCCAAATACTTAGGAACCTAGTATTTATTGGGATATATATATTTTCCTTAAGGTTACTAATTGTGATGTACAGCCTGAACTAGAAGGCTTTGGTTCACAACCATTTCTGTTCAAATGGGAGACATTTCTGGATTGTTGCTTTTCTCATCTCTTTCCTGTTCTGCAGCTGTCACTGCTCCACTCTCACCCTTGCTGGAAGCCAGTGATCACTGAACGGCCCACTGAAGGAGACACACGTTTATTGCTCTTTCTGAGCTGGGTCTAACATGGGGCAGCCGCAGCTCCGCCTGGGGCTAAGCAGAAGTACTATCACTACTCTTATGCAAGTCCTTCTGTTCAGCTCACCCTTTGATGGTTAGTGCTTAGTTTTTTATCTGGATTTTTTCATTCCTTTTGGCTTGCAAGATACGCACATACACACACCACCACTGCCACACCGCTGCCACCACCACCCCCACCTCACCCCCGGGAGGAAACCACTGTTTAATTTGTTGACAAACATGTGTGGATATGTTTAAATACTTTAGAAGTAAAACAAGGAAAGTTCAAGTTCAGTTCAGTCTCTCAGTTGTGTCCGACTCTTTGTGACCCCATGGACTGCAGCACACCAGGCTTCCCTGCCCATCACCAACTCCCAGGGCTTACTCATACTCGTGTATGTTGAGTCGGTGATGTCATCCAACCATCTCATCTGTCGTCCCCTTCTCCTCCTGCCCTCACTCTTTCCCACCTTCAGGATCTTTTCTAATGAGTCAGCTCTTCGCATCAGGTGGCCAAAGTATTGGAGCTCCAGCTTCATCATCAGTCCTTCCAATGAATATTCAGGACTGATTTCCCTTAAGATTTCCTGGTTGGATCTCCTTGCAGTCCAAGGGACTCTCAAGAGTCTTCTCCAATACCACAGTTCAAAAGAATCAATTCTTCAGCACTCAGCTTTCTTTATAGTCCAACTCACATCCATTCATAACTACTGGAAAAACCATAGCTTTGACTAGATGGACCTTTGTTGGCAAAGTAATGTCTCTGCTTATTAATATGCTGTCTAGGTTGGTCATAGCTTTTCTTCCAAGGAGCGAGTGTCTTTTAATTTCATGACTGCAGTCACCATCAGCAGTGATTTTGGAGCCTAAGAAAATAAAGTCTGTCACTGTTTCCATTGTTTCTCCTTCCATTTGCCATGGAGATGATGGAAGGTAGTGGAGGTGATGAAATGCCAGTTAAGCTATTTCAAATCCTAAAAGATGATGCTGTGAAAGTGCTGCATTCAATATGCCAGCAGATTTGGAAAACTCAGCAGTAGCCACAGGATTGGAAAAGGTCAGTTTTCGTTCCAATCCCAAAGAAGGGCAATGCCAAAGCATGTTCAAACTGCCCCACAATTGCACTCATCTCACACCCTAGCAAAGAAAGCAGAAAGAAAGTGAAGTCATTTGAATCAGTTCTAATGAGATGGATGAAACTGGAACCTATTATAAGGAGTGAAGTAAGCCAGAAAGAAAAACACCAATACAGTATACTAACGCATATATATGGAATTTAGAAAGATGGTAACAATAACCCTGTGTACGAGACAGCAAAAGAGACACTGATGTATAGATCAGTCTTATGGACTCTGTGGGAGAGGGAGAGGGTGGGGAGATTTGGGAGAATGGCATTGAAACATGTATAATATCATGTATGAAACGAGTCGCCAGTCCAGGTACGATGCACGATACTGGATGCTTGGGGCTGGTGCACTGGGACGACCCAGAGGGAGGGTATGGGGAGAGAGGAGGGAGGAGGGTTCAGGATGGGGAACACAGGTATACCTGTGGCGGATTCATTTCGATATTTGGCAAAACTAATACAATATTGTAAAGTTTAAAAATAAAATTAAATTAAAAATAAATAAAATTAAAAATAAAAAAGAAAGTGAAGTCACTCAATTGTGTTGGACTCCTTGTGACCCCATGGACTGCAGCCCACCAGGCTCCTCCATCCATGGAATTTTCTAGGCAAGAGTACTAGAGTGGGTTGCCATTTTCTTCTCCAAGGGATCTTCCTGATACAAGGATCGAACCTGGGTCTCCCTCATTGCAGGTAAAGGCTTTACCAACTGAGCCACCAGGGAATCCCACCCTAGCAAAGTAATGCTCAAAATTCTCCAAGCCAGGCTTCAACAGTACATGAACTGTGAACTTCCAGATGTTCAAGCTATATTTAGAAAAGGTAGAGGAACCAGAGATCAAATTGCCAACATCTGTTGGGTCATAGAAAAAGCAAGAGAATTCCAGAAAAACATCTAGCTCCTGCTTTATTGATTATTCCAAAGCCTTTGACTATGTGTATCACAGCTGTGGAAAATTCTTAAAGAGATGGGAATACCAGACTACCTGACCTGCCTTCTGAGAAATATGTACACAGGTCAAGAAGCAACAGTTAGAACTGGACATGGAACAACAGACTGGTTCCAAATCAAGAAAGAAGTTCGTCAAGGCTGTATATTGTCACTCTGCTTATTTAACTTACATGCAGTGTACATCATGCAAAAGGCTAGGCTGGATGAAGCACAAACTGGAATCAAGATGCTGGGAGAAATATCAATAACCTCAGATATGCAGATGACACGACCCTTAAGGCAGAAAGTGAAGAGGAACTGAAGAACTTCTTGATGAAAGAGAGAGAGGAGAGTGAAAACAAGGAAAGGCCCCATATAAATTACAGTTTGGAACTGTAGATAACTACAGTTAGATTGCTAGATAACAGTTTTGTAAATGCAAATGATTGATAACTGATTATCAGCTTTGGGGCTTATCAACAGACTTTACAAGATTGCTATTTAGTAATTAATGAAAAAAAAAAAAGCTTCAGTTCAGTTCAGTTGCTAGTCGTGTCCAACTCTTTGCTACCCCATGAATTGCAGCACACCAGGCCTCCCTGTCCATCACCAACTCTCGGAGTCCACCCAAACTCACGTCCATCGAGTCGGTGATGCCATCCAGCCATCTCATCCTCTGTTGTCCCCTTCTCCTCCTGCCCCCAATCCCTCCCAGCATCAGAGTCTTTTCCAATGAGTCAACTCTTCGCCTGAGGTGGCCAAAGTACTGCAGTTTCAGCTTTAGCATCAGTCCTTCCAAAGAACACCCAGGACTGATCTCCTTTAGGATGGACTGGTTGGATCTCCTTGCAGTCCAAGGGACTCTCAAGAGTCATCTCCAACACCACAGTTCAAAAGCATCAATTCTTTGGCACTCAGCTTTCTTCACAGTCCAACTCTCACATCCATACATGACCACTGGAAAAACCATAGCCGTGACTAGACAGACCTTTGTTGGCAAAGTAATATCTCTGCTTTTGAATATGCTATCTAGGTTGGTCATAACTTTCCTTCCAAGGAGTAAGCGTCTTTTAATTTCATGGCTGCAATCACCATCTGCAGTGATTTTGGAGGCCCCAAAAATAAAGTCTGACACTGTTTCTACTGTTTCCCCATCTATTTCCCATGAAGTGGTGGGACCAGATGCCATGATCTTCATTTTCTGAATGTTGAGCTTTAAGCCAACTTTTTCACTCTCCTCTTTCACTTTTATCAAGAGGCTTTTTAGTTCCTCTTCACTTTCTGTTGTAAGGGTGGTGTCATCTGCATATCTGAAGTTATTGATATTTCTCCTGGCAATCTTGATTCCAGCTTGTGCTTCTTCCAGCCCAGCGTTTCTCATGATGTACTCTGCATATAAGTTAAATAAACAGGGTGAAAATATACAGCCTTGATGTACTCCTTTTCCTATTTGGAACCAGTCTGTTGTTCCATGTCCAGTTCTAACTGTTGCTTCCTGACCTGCATACAGGTTTCTCAAGAGGCAGGTCAGGTGGTCTGGTATTCCCATCTCTTTCAGAATTTTCCACAGTTTGTTGTGATCCACACAGTCAAAGGCTTTGGCATAGTCAATAAAGCAGAAATAGATGTTTTTCTGGAACTCTCTTGCCTTTTTGATGATCCAGCAGATGTTGGCAATTTGATCTCTGGTTCCTCTGCCTTTTGTAAAACCAGCTTGAACATCAGGAAGTTCACGGTTCACGTGTTGCTGAAGCCTGGCTTGGAGAATTTTGAGCATTACTTTACTAGTGTGTGAGATGAGTGCAATTGTGTGGTAGTTTGAGCATCTTTGGCATTGCCTTTCTTTGGGATTGGAATGAAAACTGACCTTTTCCAGTCCTGTGGCCACTGCTGAGTTTTCCAAATGTGCTGGCATAGTGAGTGCAGCACTTTCACAGCATCATCTTTCAGGATTTGGAATAGCTCAACTGGAATTCCATCACCTCCACTAGCTTTGTTCGTAGTGATGCTTTCTAAGGCCCACTTAACTTCACATTCCAGGATGTCTGGCTCTAGGTGAGTGATCACACCATCGTGATTATCTTGGTTGTGAAGATCTTTTTTGTACAGTTTTTCTGTGTATTCTTGCCATCTCTTCTTAATATCTTCTGCTTCTGTTAGGTCCATACCATTTCTGTCCTTTATCGAGCCCATCTTTGCATGAAATATTCCCTTGGTATCTCTAATTTTCTTGAAGAGATCTCTAGTCTTTCCCATTCTGTTGTTTTCCTCTATTTCTTTGCATTGATCTCTGAGGAAGGCTTTCTTATCTCTTCTTGCCATTCTTTGGAACTCTGCATTCAGATGCTTATATCTTTCGTTTTCTCCTTTGCTTTTCACTTCTCTTCTTTTCACAGCCATTTTGCTTTTTTGCGTTTCTTTTCCATGAGGATGGTCTTGATCCCTGTTTCCTGTACAATGTCAGGAACCTCCATCCATAGTTCATCCAGCACTCTATCAGATCTAGTCCCTTAAATCTATTTCTCACTCCCACTGTGTAATCATAAGGGATTTGATTTAGGTCATACCTGAATGGGTAGGAGGACAAAACTCTACATTGTACTCAGTTAATGGTGTTCTTCTAAACTTTGTTGCAAATGCTTTTCATCATGGAGGCATGGAGGAGAACGGTGAGTAGATACTAATGGAGAAGGTTTGCAGTTGGGAAAATCTGAAGTGGAGCAGGTTATGGGTGAAGAGAGCCAGATATTTCAGGTGTCAGAACCTCTAGGTAGACAAGCCTTGTCATGAGTTTAGTGAGCCAAGAGTCACCAGCAGAATAGGGAAAGAGACTGGCAGGGCAACCGTAGATTTCACATTTACCAAATTAATTTTTACTTTTAGATTTTATCAAATTAGCCATAATTTATTGGGCTGAGTCAAGTTTTGGTCAGTGGAGTGATGTGAAGTTTGGGTTGATCCCTGGAAGCAGCTTTCATCTGAAGTCATGTTCTAGCAAATGACTTTTTTTTTTTTTAAATGAGCAGCGCATTCAAAATGGGTCAAATTTAAACCGGACAGTAGAGCTTTTGGTTTTGGGGAAAATTTGCAGTTGCTGTTAAGAGATGTATCTGTTATTATCATTTAGGCCTTGCCTGTCTTTAGGAAAGGAAGAAAGTAGATGGGTGGGCTCTGACCTTCCAGTCAATTCATGTAACCTCTTGATGCCAAAAATTAGAAAGGAGAAGCATATCAGATTCATAAGCATATCAGCCCAAATTCCATTTGCTCTTACGGTTACGTAACTGCTCATCATGTAATACCTTGGGCCCTTGTCCAGGGAGCATGTAGATATTGGCAGCTTTGCATGCTTTAATAGACCCCCATCAATCAGTCACGATGGCTTGTCCCACACCCAGTTGCCTTGTTTGTTTAAGCCGGCTTTGGAGGTTGTATAAATGGTTTTAGCAACCTACTCTCCCACCCCTGGTGATAAATGGCACCTTCAAAAAATCCCTTGGCATGTTCTTTGGCTTCAGAGGAGTAGAATTTGATCCACTCATGCTTATGATGATTATCAGTCTTATTGCCTGTATGTTCTCATGCGTTCCAGGCAGGGAGCATGGAGGGGCCCCTGGGTTAACTGCTCCCACCCTGCTCCCTGGACCTCCCAGGCCTCTACTCTTTAGAATCAGCAAGTGTGTAGTCCTGCCTCATGGAGCCTGCCAAGAGGCTGCCAGATGAAACTGTGCCACAGGGCTGGACAGGTGAATTCAAGTTCACACAGAATGGAAAGGTACACTTTTCCTCTTAAAAAGCACACATTTAGAAAAGGTTACTACAACACATCAGCACTGATTCAGGCATCCACCTTTTGTTCTGTGTGAGAGATAGCCTTGGGCTAGCAAGAGGGACAGTGAACAGAGGACACAACCCCAGGGGCACCAACCCCAGCCTCCTTGGACCACAGTAAGCAATGACCTCCTCCCACTGTGAGGATCCAGTGAGATGATGTGTATAAAGCATGTGTATAAAGGTTGTAAGTTCCACTGTTGATGACCAGATGCCTGCATCTTCCAGGTGAATTTCAGAAGGGTAAATGGTATGGGACAGGTCTTCCCTGGTGGTCCAGTGATTAAGAATCTACCTGCAGGAGATATGGTTTGATTCCTGGTCTAGGAAGATTCCACATGCGGAGGGGCAACCAAACCCATGCACCACAGCTACTGAAGCCCATGCTTCTAGAGCCCATGCTTCAAAACAAAAGAAGCCACTGCAATAAAAAGCCCGTGCACCACAACTAGAGTGATCCCCACTCGCTGCAACTAGAGAAAGCCCGTGCACAGCAACAAAGACCCAGTGCAGCCAAAAAATGAAAACATTTAAAAAAATAGTATGTATGAGGCACACGCAGATGTTGGGAAAGGCATTCCCAGCAGAGGGAACAGCACAAGCTCCCTCTGACAGTGCAAAGGAGGGAATACAGAATGTATTAGAGGAACATCAGGGAGCGTCCTATGGCTGGAACAAAGTGTATAAAGGGAAGAAAAGCAGGATAACGTTGGGCTGGAAGTCTGGGGCCAGATTACAAAGGGCCTCAAATAGGAGGCTGAGGAAATTGGACTTCGTTTTATAGGCAGTGAGGAGCTATTGGGGTTTCTTAAGCAGGGGAGTAACATGATCATAGCTGAGCTTCAGGAAAATTAATCTGGCAGCAAAGTGCTGCAAAACCTCTTTGGAACAAGAAGGGGTATAAATAAATAAATAATTCAAAAATTTGGCAGGCGTGTTTTCAAATACGTTCTGAAATGTATATGCTATATATTTTGAAATGATAATGTCTTTCTTGTTCTTTATTTTCCCCTCACAGCAGCCAAATTCCTTTTTGTTCCCTCTTTTCTTTCTTTTCTACATTCCCTCCCTCCCTGTCCCTCTTTCTCCGATTCTTTCCCTTACTTGCTCATGCTCGTTTACTCTGCTGCTCCTCTCTCTCTGCCTTTAATGGTGAGTGTTCTTTGGGGCGGTGGTGGGGGGAGTGTGACCCAGCCAGAGGTTGAGGGTTCCAGCACAGTGCTTCCCAAAGGTCTGACTGTGGGGACTCTGTGTCCACTGTAACGGAGCTCCACTACTAAAGACAGGGGCAACCATCCAACTTTGATTGTCACCAATCCCGACCATACAAAATATAGGTATTTTGAATGAATAGGCAAATTCCTGTAATTCAGTGTCCCCAGCCCCCAAATTCTAATGCCTGATGATCTGAGGTGGAGCCGATCCAATAACAGAAAGAAAGTGCACAATAAGTGCAATGCACTTGAATCATCCCCCAAACCATCCCCCTCCCCTTGGTCCATGGAAAAATCGTCTTCCACGAAAAAGATTGAGAACTGCTGCTATAATTCATGTGGACAGTGTTTCTATAATCCAATTTTCTGGACTCATCACTAAAAGATTCAGTCAAAGTCTGCAGCTCTTGGGTTAGCAAGAATAGTAGCATTTCTATGGATTTTATTCATACAGCCTGTGTCCCTTGCACAAGCAAACTTAAATCAATGTGTTTAAACCCTAGGTGTTCGTGGATTTCACTTGCAGGTTTGTGACCCTGTGTGACCTCCCCTGACTGAGATATGAATCTGAAAATTCTGCTTTGCAAGATATCTGTACAGAAAAGGGTCATTTAGCCTTATCTTCCTTCATTGATTTGTGCATTTGCAACAACATTCATTAATGAGTTAGAAAAAGTTTGTTTGTTTCTGTGAAAAATGGCGGTCAAGTGAGAGATAAACCTATTATGAGATGTGGAAGTATGGTTAACTCGTAGTATGTAGCATAAGGCTATGAACAGAAACTCTCCATGGAAATGTGATACCCGAAAAAGCTGGGAACCTCTATAAACATTTTTGTATTTGTGAATCTGGGAATTCAAGAAGGTTCCAGATGTATGCCTCAGGAATGTCAAGAGTCTGCTGTAAATCTAAATTCACAAAACAGATAAATTATTGGATGACTATTCAGATTGCAAGACAATTTTTCATTTTATTAAATATTTACTGCGTGTTTACCCTAGAGAAGTCCTTTAAGTAAATATAGTTAGCATTTGATTTACAGACATTCAATGTATACAACTGTTTCTGAATACACATACTATGTTAAGTAGAATGTCTTTTTCATGGCACTAGGAAATTTTAAGATCATCATTTTTCCACTTGAAAAATTTATTTGCTCATTCAATAATTATCAGTTTGGTTTTTTTTACCCCAAAGAATTTTGCATTATAGATTATAACAATTGTTTACAATATTTATTTATTTTTTAATAAATATTTTAATAAATAATAAATTATTTATTTTTAAGTTATGGCTGCACTGGGTCTTCATTGCTGCAAGCAGGCTTTTGCTAATTCCAGCGAGCAAGGGCTGTTCTCTAGCTGTGGTCCTCAGGCTTCTCACTGCAGTGGCTTCTCTTGTTGCGGAGCATGGGCTCTGGGGTGTTCAGGCTTCAGTAGTTGCGGCAGGTGGGCTCTAGAACAGGGCTTAGTGGTTGTGGCCCACAGGCTTAGTTGCGCTGCAGGATGTGGAATCTTCCCAGATCAGGGATCAAACCTGTGTCCTCCTGCCAATGGACCACCAGGGAAGTCCAATGATTCTAATTTTCTAAGCTGCTTAATAACTAAGATTCTTATCTGCTATGCTCAATCAATGTTCTTTGCTTTAGGCCCACATAAAATAGCCTTTAAAACTCTGATGTTTACTTGACTAATGACCATAGGCCTCCGATTCTCCATCAATAAAATAAGGATCATAGTAATGTCCCCTTAAAGGTCTTTGAAGAAGATTAAAGGAAATAATTCATGCACCTTTTAGGTGTGCCTTTTAGGTACTCAATAAGTGAAGCTGTTATATTATTACTATTATTCTTATTTTTCTAGTCCCCAAGATGAGATCAGTTAACTCAAGCTAAGCAGGATTTTATATCAAAATGAATGTTTTTTATTCAGCATTTGTTCAGTATTGCAGTTTAGATTGCTATACATTATTCAAAATGAGAAACTGTTTGACATCTGTGTTTAGCAGTATCAGGAGACCCTGCCTTATCTGGTGCTGGATTAAAGTGTCTTATCTTCACCAGCTTATGATAACCCTACCCAACTATACCGTAGCCTAATAAAGAAGTGAAAGGGGAAAAAAGAAGAAGAGGGAGGGTGTTGGGGCGGGGTAGGGGGGGTCACCTTTATGTATGTGTCCTGTTGATTCTGGTTATTCAGTTCAGTTCAGTTCGGTCACTTAGTCATGTCCGACTCTTTGTGACCCCATGGACTGCAGCACACCAGGCTTCCCTGCCCATCACCAACTCCCAGAGCTTGCTCAAACTCACATCCATCAAGTTGGTGATGTCATCCAACCATCTCATCCTCTGTCATCCCCTTCTCCTCTTGCCTTCACTCTTTCCCAGCTTCAGGGTCTTTTCTAATGAGTCAGCTCTTCGCATCAGGTGGCCAAATTATTGGAGCTTCAGCTTCATCATCAGTCCTTCCAATGAACATCCAGGACTGATTTCTTTTAGGATTGACTGATTTGATCTCCTTGAGTCCAGAGGACTCTCAAGAGTCTTTTCCAACACCACAGTTCAAAAGCATCAATTCTTTGGCACTTAGCTTTCTTTATAGTCCAACTCTCACATCCATACATGACTAGTGGAAAAACCATAGTTTTAACTGGATGAACCTTTATTGGCAAAGTAATCTCTCTGCTTTTGAATATGCTGTCTAGGTTTGTCACAGCTTGTCCTGGTTATTTATCCTGGTTATTATCATGGTATAATTTCTAGCACTAGCTCCTTGCTTGTGCAGTGGTGCCTTGCTTCCAACATAGCCAATCTAATCTCTTCTCTTGGCCTGGAGCATCCATGTAGTTGTATACCCACACTAACCCACATTTGCTTCCCCACCATTCTGCTTCACACTAACCAGGCCCATCCCCATGAACTTGCTCATTTATTAACTCTGCCAAGGATCTCCTCCAGTTCCCTTTCATTTATCCAAATCCCAGCTAGTCTCTGGGATGCACTCAATGTTCATTAGATCCATGAAACTTTGCTTGACTGCCTTACTCCTCACTGATTTCTTCCTCATTCAACTTTTGTGTACTTTTCAGCCTTGAACCCTGTCTATGTCAGTGGTTCCACATCCATGGATCCCATGGCCCTGTAGTATTTACTCTTAAAAAAATACCCTGTGTATAAGTGGACCTTCCCAGTTTAAACCTGTATTGTTCAAGGATCAACTGTAATGGAAATCACAGTAATAATTACAAACAGTCTCATAAAGTGTTAGTCGCTCAGTCATGTCTAACTTTTTGGGACCCCAGGGACTTTGTCCGCCAGGCTTCTCTGTCCACTGGATTCTCCAGGCATGGAAATATCAAGGAACTATTTTATGCAAGGATGGGCACAATAAAGGACAGAAGTGGCAAGGACCTAACAAAGGCAGAAGACATTAAGAAAAGTTGGCAAGAATACACAGAAGAACTATACAAAAATGTTCTTAATGACCTGCATAACCACGATGGTGTGATCACTTACCTAGAACCAGACATCCTCGAGTGTGAAGTCAAGTGGGCCTTAGTTAAAAACAAAGCTACGTTACTACAAACAAAGCTAGCGGAAGTGATAGAATTCCAGCTGAGTTGTTTAAAACTCTAAAAGATGATGCTATTAAAATGTTGCACTCAATATGTCAGCAAATTTGGAAAACTCAATAGTGGCCACAGGACAGGAAAAGATCAGTTTTTATTCCAATCCCATAGAAGGGCAGTGCCAAGGAATGTTCAAACTAACAGACAGTTATACTCATTTCACACGCTAGTAAGGTTATGTTCAAAATCCATCAAGCTAGGCTTCAGCAGTATGTGAACCAAAAACTTCCAGATGTACAAGCTGAGTTTAGAAAAGGCAGAGGAACCAGAGATCAAATTGTCAACATCCACTGGATCATAGAGAAAGCAAAAGAATTCCAGAAAAACATCTACTTTTGCTTCATTGACTATGCAAAAGCTTTTGACTGTGTGGATCACAACAAACTGTAGAAAATTCTTAAAGAGATGGGAATTCCAGGTGACCTTTCCTGTAAATATCAACAACCTCAGATATGCAGATGATACCATTCTAATGGCAGAAAGTGAAGAGGAACTAAAGAGCCTCTTGATGAAAGTGAAAGAGGAGAGTGAAAAAGTTGGCTTAAAACTCAACATTCAAAAAACTAAGATCATGGCATCCAGTCCCATCACTTCATAGCAAATAGAAGGGAAAAAAGTAGAAGCAGTGATAGATTTTATTTTCTTGTGCTCCAAAATCACTGTGGACTGTGACTGCAGCCATGAAATTAAAAGTTGCTTGCTCCTTGGAAGGACTTCTCTAGTAGCTCAGATGGTGAAGAATCTGCCTGCAATGCAGGAGACCTGGGTTTGATCCCTGGGTTGGGAAGATCCCTGGAGAAGGGAATGACAACCCACTCCAGTATTTTTGCCTGGAAAATTCTAGGGACAGAGGAGCCTGGTGGGCTACAGTTCATGGGGTCACAAAGAGTTGGAAATGACTGAGCAACTAACACTTTCACTTTCACTTCCTTGGAAGGAAAGCTATGACAAACCTAGACAGCATATTAGAAAGCAGAGATATCACTTTGCTTACAAAGCTTACATAATCAAAGCTATGGTTTTTCCAGTAGTCATGTACGATGTGAGAGTTGGACCATAACAGGCTGAGTGCCAAAGAATTAATGCCTTCATATTGTGGTGATAGAGAAGACTCTTGAGAGTCCCTTGGACTGCAAGGAGATCAAACCAGTCAGTCCTAAAGGAAATCAAACCTGAAATATTCATTGGAAGGATGGATGCTGAAGCTGAAGCTCCAAGTGCCTTGGCTACCTGATGCGAAGAGCGGACTTATTGGAAAAGACCATGATGCTGGGAAAGAGTGAAGGCAAAAGGAGGAGAAGGCAGCAGAGGATGAAATGGTTAGATAGCATCACCAGCTCAAAGGACATGGATGTGAGCAAACTCCAGGAGACAGTGAAGAACAGGGAAGCCTGACATGCTGTGGTCTATGGAGTCACAAAGTGTCAGATATGACTTAGTGACTGAACCACGAGTCAAAATTTTCTATCCCCAGAGCTTTTTCACTTTATTATTTCTTTAACTTTCCTAACAACTTTATGAGGTGGGCAGGTGGAATATTTTTTAACCTTTACTGTACATGGTTACTTGGTCAAGCTCACATAGCCAATGAGACAAGAACTTGAACTCACCAAGTCTACCAGCCCTATAGCCCTATTTCCCAAGTACAGTTTCATGCCACTTGCTTCTTGTATGTTAATATTGTCTCCTTAACTAGTCTGTAAAGTCTTGATGCCAGGGGTAAATGTCTTTTATTCCTGAACCTTTCAATAGCACTTGGCACTGTATCCAGCACTTGCTTAAGACTTCTTGCCTAATAACAGTAATATTTAGCCACTGCAGGCATTATGTGAGCTTCTTTATGAGAAGTGTCTCATTTAATCCTCAGAATACCTCTATCAGTGCCATTATTACATTTAGTTTCAATCTAGGTTCAGAGAGGTTTAGCAACTTGCTGAGAGTGGATAGGTCAAAAAGCTAGTAAATAGCTTTAATTCATCGCAAAGATAGCTATTATCGTGGGAGGGTATTTGTGTTGTTTCTATTTAAACTGAGACTTCTATACAGCTTACAGTTCAGAGGCATAACTCACAATGGGTGAAACTGCTACGCTCTGGGGTCTGGGATTTCTCTGTTGAAAGTGCCCAGGAATGGAGAATCTAGGAGAAACAGATTTTCCTTCCTGTCCTGTTGGGAGCTTTTATCTTAGCAAAGAGCAGCTCATTGGTCTATTACCAGAATTCCACATTTTTCTTAAATTGAATTATGTCATACCGTAATATTCTACTTAAACCAGAGGTCCAGTGCTTCTGATGCCTTTTTTCTCTCAAGTATGTTTTATCCCAGAGCAGATAAGTGAGAACCCTGGGTATGTGGCCCCAAGAAACATAAAGAAAGGCTAGGAATGTCTGTGAAAATGAAAGTGTTAGTTGCTCAGTCATGTCAAACTCTTTGTGACCCCATGGACTGTAGCCTACGAGGCTCCTCTATCCATGGAATTCTGGAATTCATGGAATACTGGAGTGGCCAACCCAAGGAGCGAATCTGGGTCTTTCTCATTGCAGGCAGATTCATTACCGTCTGAGCCAGCAGAGAAGCCCCAAGAATACTGAAATGGGTAGCCATTCCCTTCTCCAGGGGATCTTCCCAACCCAGGGGTAGAACCCGGGTCTCAGGAATGTCTGTACATTCTTACAAACTCATGAGTGCTTTTCACTGAACACAATAGCGTATTTGTCTTGGTAGAAGAATACGTTTATATCACTTACCACTGAGAGAAAATGTAAGATACTATTATTTGGTTATTTTTGAAATTGGGTTGGTTGAAGAGTACTAATGCTGCATATTAATAGGTTCAAGGTCCAGACAGCTTCTCCCTCTTTCTTGGTGTTATAATATTTTGAAAACGTGAAAGTGAAGTCACTCAGTCCTGTCCGACTCTTTGTGACCCTGTGGACTGTAGCCCACCAGGCTCCTCCATCCATGGGATTCTCCAGGCAAGAATACTGGAGTGGGTTGCCATTTCCTTCTCTAGGGGATCCTCCCAACCCAGGGATCAAACCCAGGTCTCCCACATTGCAGGCAGATGCTTTAACCTCTGAGCCACCTAAACTCATACAAGTAAGTACTGTATGTGGGAAGATGCCCAGAATATTGCCAAAGAAGTGATTGCATGCTGTATTTTCAGCCTCCTGAAAATTTCTTTCTCTGAGAAACCAAGTTACTTCTATAATGTGATGGACCCCAATTGTTTCTGATTTCAGTAATGAAAAAAACTGGTGTTCTTTGTTTTGGCCATTCAGGTAAATAAACTGTCTCAAAGACATATAGCTCCTGGGATCTCTACTATTCATACAACTCAAACTTTTTTATTGCTGCAGTCAGCTCTGCCTTGCAGTGGTGACTTGAGAGATTTTAACCATGAAGAAAAATGTTCTTAAAGAAGTCAACTTGTGAATATCAAGATACTTCCATGTCTCCAGGTTTTTACCCTTTATTTTCAGAACAGTTATTCCTCCATTAAGAAAAGCAACAATTCAGTAGTACGTTTAAGAATATTAGCAGTGATCTATTCTGTCTTCCACCAACAGCCAATATTCACCTAGGCAGTAGAGCCAAGCTTTGGGGCACTTTTTATTACCCTGTGTCTAAAAAGTCTAGTTGTTGGCCACCGTCTACATGACCTTCTTTCAAGTTCTGTTCTCTGTTGAAGCTACACAGCTTTGGGTGTACTCACCAGCCTATATTCAGACTGCCATTCTCAATTTTAGCCTTGTCTCTACATTTTCAGAGATGTGAGCACCATTATTATTATGAGTGGAATGGTTATACCTTATTAAAATTATTTCATCATTTTACAGCTAAGAAGTTTGTACGTTAATAAGCCTTCACAACAATATTAAAAACATAAGAAGTAAAGACCATGAATGGACTAATCATTAATACCAGACTTGTTAACTGCCTGGAAAGTCCCTTAGATGCTCCTTCACCTGTGTCTGTTGAATAGTTTAAAATGAATTATTTGGTAGTATTATTGATTTTTAAAATTAATTTTTTATGGGGGTATAATTGCTTTACAATGTTGCGTTAGCTTCTACTGTACAGCAAAATGAATTTAGCTTTCTCTTTTGATCCAAGCCAGAAAAATTAATGTATAGACATCAGGGCTTCACTGGATTTGTTTGTTGTTTTTTTTTTTTTTGATGTAGATCAGTTTTAAAGTCTTTACTGAATTTCTTACAGTATTGCTTCTGTTTTATGTTTTGTTTTTTTGGCCAAGAGTCATGTGGAATCTCAGTTCCCCACCAAGGGTTGAACCACCCTCCCTGCCCACCCCCCTCCACCTGTGCAAGCTCCCCCTCCATGGGAAGGTGAAGTCTTAACCACTGGACCGCCAGGGAAGTCCCTACCAAGTGTTCTAACTGAACTTCATCTCCTAAGGTGTTTCTGAAACTAACATTGAACAAAGATACAAGCAACTTAAGGCTTCACTAATTGGGATTCCCTGGTGGCTCAGACAGTAAAGCCTTTACCTGCCATGAGGGAGACCTGGGTTGGATCCCTGTGTCGCAAAGATCGCCCGGAGAAGAAAATGGCAACCCACCCCAGTACTCTTGCCTAGAAAATTCCATGGATGGAGGAGCCTGGTGGGCTGCAGTCTATGGGGTCGCAAAGAGTCGGACACGACTGAGTGACTTCACTTTCTTTCACTTTCAATTGTTTTCCAATGAAAGTGAAAGTGAAAATGAAATCGCTCAGTCATATCCGACTCTTTGTGACCCCAGGGATGGCAGCCCACCAGGCTCCTCTGTCCATGGGATTTTCCAGGTAAGAATACTGGAGTGGGTTGCCATTTCCTTCTCCAGGAGATCTTCCAAACCCAGGGATCGAATCTGGGTCTCCCTCATTCCCAACTTTTCTCTTAAACTGAAAAAAATGTAAACATGTAAACGTGAAGTCTCTCAGTCCTGTCTCTTCACAACCCCATGGACTGTAGCCCACAGGCTCCTCTGTCCATGGGGATCCTCCATGCAAGAATTCTGGGGTGGGTTGCCATTTCCTTCTCCAAAAAAAGGAGAAAGAGGTCCTAGTGTTTTCTCAAAAATTTGCATAATTTATTAATAAGTATCATTGCAGGAAACTTTTTTTCATGCAACTAATCCTCAGATTTTTTTCCCCAGCAAAATGAAAAAAAAAGTCAGGTTTAGGTTCATTTGTATCTCTACAGTGGTAAACTCTCTATTTGACATATACATAGAATGCATATTTTAAAGTTCTGGTATGCATATAAATGTTTCCTATGCATTTTAAATAGATTGTGACTAGTTTGTTTTAAGTTGTGTTTGGGGTTATCCTATTATTATTGTTGTTTTGCTATTGTTATTATTATTTGTTGTCAGTTTTATATTGAACAAATTTCAAAACTTGGACTGATTTCAAATTATTTTGAGTTTTACCTATTATTATCTACATTTTTGAGTGTTTAAAGTTTATACTTCAAATTTCCAGTTTTTAACAAATGATTACTATTCCTAGCAGAACGCAACTCCCATTTGGGAAGTATGACATTTCAGTTAAACTCATAGTCACAAATAAATTAATACTAAAAATTGTAACTGCCTGGAAAATACACTAGAGAAAAATGAAATATTGAGGAAGCAAAGGAAAAGTGCAAGAATAGTTTGGGGTGGTTGAATACAGCAGTGTCAGATGCTTGTATTTACAGAAGGAAATGGAAGAAAGTTCATCATCTTACAGAATACTATGTTAATATTTAATATTTAGAAAATCATAAGAGCATCCAAGAAAAACTGAAAATAATATGCTTATTATCCCATAGTGTTTTTATAAAAGCCTACAGATCTAGATTTTTACCCGTTGCGCTATCTGTAATAAGCATTATGGGATAATATTAATGTCCTTACATTCTTCTTTGATATGCATGGGGATATTTTTAAATTTAGATATTTTATATCTAGAGCAGTTCCAGACACTACCCAAAAAAACAATCAAACTTCACGTGGTGAAGAGAAATAGAACTGTGTTCCTAGGAAACAAATAGATGTAGACTTTAAAAACAGCTTTGAGTGAGGCAAACATAACTTGTGGAATATAATCCGACATGATTGTGAAACCAGGGCGAGCCTCCTGCCACACCAGAGTCAAGGACCACCCTGGGGTCAAATGCCAAGGGGATGAACTTGCATATTTCAGATGCTTCATATTTTGCTTTTGATATTCGGAGCCGCTGGAGTTGGGTGCAATTCTTCTTGGGTTGATAAACTGTTAGGAGATACCAAGTTCAAGATGGAATGTTTAACCCTTCTACATTTTAAAAATGAATGACTCCTCTGGCCATGGGCTAATGCAGTTCCCATGATGGGGAAAAAGTTTGAGGAAGAAAGCAACTCCTTTTCACATCTGAGCAATTTTACACAATATGTGCAGCCATGCCCTGTTTGTACAGAGAGGCCACCTACAAAGTGTGCTGGTTGATACTTCCTGAGGCAAATACGCTAGTTTATGCCCAATGGGACATAAAAAATGTTCAGAAGAAAATGAATCTTATAGTCCCACATAACTATTTGCTTGGTATTTACTGAGTGCAAGCCTGCACTTAGATGGTAAAAAGGAATCTGTCCGCAGTAAACATTTAATGGGAAAAGAGATAAAGATAAATGGAAAACTTCCTTATCCTGTTGTTTTGATCTCTTTTTGAAAGAAAACATCCTGACCACAGCAAGGAAATATCAGCTTGGAATGAAGACGTATTTGATTTGGCCAAGGTGAATAGCTATTCTTTCTGAATCTCCAAGAAGTAAAACCATGGAACAGCCCCTGAAAACCACCTCAGAGTTATTCCCCCTTTGTACAGATGGGGAAACTGAGGTCTAAGGGGGGTGTCTAATGACCTACTAGGGCCAATGGGCAGGTGAGGATTGGAATGGAGAGTCAAAGCAAATACCCAGCTCCTCTCATCATCCCATCTCACCAAGTCCATCTGGAAGTCCAAGGCCAAGGGCTCCCTCCTGAGATGCAGAGCAGAGCAAAGAAGGGCGGAGAATGGGTCAGGGAGGGCAGACAGAGAATGACCAGCACATCGATCATATCCATAAGGAAGACAGTCCTTCTGAATGGTGATTCAGCTCATTCAATAAATCACTGTATCCTACTCATCACAACAGCATCTGCATACATTTGAAATGGCGCCTGTGCACATGTGTGAGACATTATTTACACAATCTGCTCACAATACTTGGTGCAGTTTCTGTCCTCAGGCTCCCCTCACAGTTCCACCAGGACTTTCCAGGGACTGTGGTCTTCTGCGTGGGGGACTGCTTCATAAAGAAACAAAACACTTCTGGTGGGCAAATCCCCTCCTGGTGAAGGTTTCTATTTACTACTGCTTTTTGAAAATGGGAGAGGAGTCCTTCCCTGCCTCATACCCCTCATACCTCATATACCTCATATGGTATGAGGTATATGGGGTATTCTATCCCAAATAGAGTAATAGCTCTGTCTCATGGAACCCAGACTAAGACAGATACCAAGGCCAGGCCTTTGCGGGTTCCCTTTTGAGGTGCAATTTTCAAAAGAACTAATTAGGCAACTCTTCAGTGGGTATGGAGGACATTAAGTGGACCAGTCAGTAATCTAATTATTATGGATTACTGGATACCTATTTGACTCAGAAAACAAATATGTAAACAATTCTCCTTTTTAAGAACAGAGAATATAGAGTTCCAAACTGCCTAATGTTGCCTTAGCCTGACACCTTCTCAGCTTTTATTTGGGGTTCATCCTTTTTCACAGAACATGGCTCTGGCTTCCTTTTGATAAAGGAGAAATGACTGGGATTCACTTTCCCAGTTTTCTAGCTGGATGATACCTCTCTGCCAAATAATCCAAAATGAAGCGATAGTGCCAGAGCATTGGGAGAGCACCCATACATGCTAAACACCTCCTCACCCACCTTTCCCCAAATCAGATATGCATCAGATCCTAAACAATTTATAGCAGTTCTTTCTTTCCTGCAGTAGATGGAATTGGGAGAAGGGTGATGGAAGTTTTGCTCTGGATCAAACTACCTTGGTACCTGTACCACATCCTCTTGGTAATATTGATGGCACAACCTGTGGGTGACCATGACCCTGTGGTCTGTACCCTTAGGGTTTCCCAGGGACAGCTGCTATTCCTGACTGGGTAGCTTCCAGGCTGGCTGTCCTGCAGACTGTGAGCTGCCCGAAAGAAAGTGAAAAGTTTAGTCGCTCAGTCGTGTCTGAATTTTTGCAACCCTATGAACCGTAGCTCACCAGGCTCCTCTGTTCGTGGACTTCTCCAGGCAAAAATACTGGAGTGGGGAGCCATTCCCTTCTCCAGGGGATCTTCCTGACCCAGGGACAGAACCCGGGTCTCCTTCATTGCAGGCAGATTCTTTACTGTCTGAGCCACCAGGGAAATCCATGAAATGCCTAACGTTCTTTAAATATGCTTTCTGCTTAAACCAGCTAGAGTGGGTTCTGTGTTTGCAATAGCACAGTAGAGCAGGGTCTCCTACCTCCGGGATCTAATGTGTGATGATCTGAGAGGAGGCTGATGTAATAACAATAAAGTACACAGTGAGTGTTATGGGCATGAAACCGAAACCGTCCCCCCACCCTTGGTCTGTGGACAAATTGTCTTCCACGAAACTGGTCTCTGGTGCCACAGAGGTTGGGGGCCACTGCAACAGAGCACTTTTTAAATCTGTGAATGATGCTGTCATGAGTTATTTCATTCTCAATCCCAAGCTTTCATTTGTATGACATTTTGATTTTCTTCCCTTTTGTCCTGTTCGTGTCTCTCTGGGATCTCCATGACAATCCACTGACTGGTTTGGTTTTAAAGATGATTCTGTTTACAATAACATCCAACACTTGGAAAAGTTCTTTGCTTCCAAGAACTAAATTTCAAGGAAGCTGAATGCATGGTGATTAGATTTATTTCAGGCTTTGATTACTGAGAAGAGCAGAGATGCATCATTCACTAGTGCTTAATTTAAAAAACATTTAGATTATATAGATATCTAATTTGGTCATAATGTATACATTAGTTACCTTTGAATTTTGTTTATAGCTCATGAAACACTTAACTGCGTAGAAAGCTGTTGATTACAAATAAGTAACCTTGTCATCACGTGTTAGAGGTGGCAGGAAGGTTTGGTTTCCACTGCCGATTCCAATTAAGTTATTTTTAACATGTATAGTCACACCCTAATTGATCTATCTTGAAAATCTGGTTCCCTTTCTTACATTAACTTTTATTTATGAACATATGCATATAATTTAAAAATCAAATAGTCCTAAAAAGCTTATAATGAAAAACAGTACTCACCCCAAATCCTATCCATTCCCCAGAGGCAACTATCTTCAACTTCTTGAGCTATTTCTTTTGGCATTTACCTCCATATTTCTAGACAGTGTGAGTTATCCACTTTGGATATTCCTTCTTGGTTTCTTATAAGGTAACTGGATTTACCATTCTTACACCAACCACTCTCAGCCTTACTACCCCCCCCAACCTTCCCATGTAGTTATAACTGAACTTTTAAATGGTCAATGTTTATGTAATTACAACCATGAAAATATTATTCACTACAGTTCTTTCATATGTTACCATATTTCCTTATAATTTAATACATCTGTGTTAGAATTCTCCAGAGAAACAGAGCCAATCAATAGGATGTATATATATATATGTACACATGTGTGTATGTGTGTGTGTAAATGTATCTGTTTACTTATTTCTTTGTTGTAAGGAGTTGGCCCGTGATTTTGGAGGCTGGCAAGTCCCAAGGTTAGTAGTTGGGAAGCTGGAGACTCGGGAGAGCTGTTGGTGTAGTTCTAGTCTGAAAGGCAATAGGCTTGAGGCCCAAGAAAAGCTGTTATTTCTGTTTGTCTCTAAAGGCAGGGAAAACCTGATGTCCCAGCTCAAGGCAGTTAAACAGGAGGACTTCCTTCTTACCACAGAAAGGTTATCCTTTTTGTGCTCTTCAGGCCTTCAACTGATTGGGTACGACCCACCCACATTAGGGCAGGCAATCTGCTTTACTCAGTTTATGGATTCAAATGTTAGTCTTATCCAGAAACACCTTTACAGATACACCCAGAATAGTGTTTGGCCAGATGTTTGGGCACCCCGTGGCCCATTGAGTTGATGCATAAAACTAACTATAACAGCATCTTTCTGACATCTGTCAATTTCCCGAGTGCTCAAATACGTAAAATAACCTGCCGTTTATATTTTGCTTTCTCTCAGAGATCTTCCCTCCTGCTCTGTCCAGTCTGGATTGGTTGGCTGTGTTCTAGGGTGAGGGCAAAGTTAGCATTCTCTCTTGGGATGCTACCATATTCCATATCTTCTGCTTTCTTGATTTGTTCTTTTGTTTGCTGGAAGCACAGCCTCTCACAGCTTCCTAAGGAAATATACAAGGGACATATTTTATTTTTTGTTTTTGCATATGTAAAAAATGTGTTTATTCTACCCCATGCTTAATGTGTAATTAAACTAGGCTTAGAAATCAATGTTTTAAATCATTTGTCTCTTGAGAATTCTGAAGGTTTTTTTTAACCATTGTATTCCAGCATTCTGCTTGACAGAAAACTTTAATGCCATTCTACTGCTCCTTGCTTTCTGCGGGATGTGAATTTTGCCTCTGGAAGCTTTTAGAGTCTTCTCTTAATCTTTGGTGTCTCCATACTACACAATGAGATGCGTTGGGGAGGATCTTTATGTGTGTGTCCATTGCATTGTATGCATACCTTATGCTGGCCCTTTTAAGATAGAAATGCATTCCTGAGTAGTTTCTTTAATATTTTTTTGATAAGTTTCTTTGTGTTTTCTCTGTTCTTAGTTTCTGGAACTCCTTTGTGGATGGGGCCTCAAATCTTCCTATCTTTCATCTCCAGTTTTCCATGGTTTTGCTTCTTGGTTCTGTTTTGGGGGGAGTTTTCTTGAATATCTTCTAGATTCTCTGTTGAACTTAATTTTCATGACCATGTAATTTCTAAGAGCTCTTTCTTGTTTTCTGATTACTTCTTTAACTTAGGATCCTCTTCTTGTTTCATAGATGTGATGTCTTAATGCATTCACTTTCTAAGAACATAATTTTTCAAGGTTCTTTTATTTTCTCTGCATCTCCCCTCACTTCCAAGTAATTTTACTGTTTGTTTTGGCTCTGCCTTTCCTGTTAGGTCTGCTGACCTTTAATGAGTATTTATATTTGACAGTAAGGCAATAAAACTGAGATTAAAAGTTTAAAAACCAGATTAAAATTTCTACATGCATGACTGGGGTAGTTGGCTGATGAACTTTCTTTGGGGAGAACAGATTTTTGAGCTGGCTCTTTTCTTGGAACCTCACACACACACACATCAGTATATGGATGTCTTTCCTCTGCGTTTATTTGTTTTCTCCAAAGATGAATTTTTTAATCCCCTGCCTGGGGAGATAAACATGTGGCTGGTGCTCTGGGAGCCCCTCATCCCTCACTCGTGTTCTCCACCAGGTCTGCTTCCTCAGTCTGCAGCCCCTTCTCCGATTCTCTCTGGCATAAACCTCTTGCCTGCTTGGAGCTGGAGGTTAGGAATACAAAGTGATCTGGCCTCATAAAGTCACAATAATGCTGTTTTCTTCATTTACCTGATGCCCATCTTTCATGGACCTTCTGCCTCCAAGGGCTGAGCTGCCGGAATTGTCAGGCTGGTTGGCTTTGGTCTCAGCAGACCCTTCACATTTTATTCTGAGTGTGCATCATGTGCTCTATTACTGACTTTGCTGACACCTTTGATTTGCTGATGTTTCCTTTCTGTTGCCTTTATCCTTGTGGGCTACAGTATTCTTAATTGCTTTACTGACACTTTAGTAGGGTTTGGGGAGGGAGAGAAGGTTGAGAAAGGCTCAGAGTCACTCCTCGATGTTTAACTAGATGTGAAAATCTTGGCTTTCCCCTGAGTCCTGAGAAGTGCTCATGGAACCCAGTCCCCCAAATGCCCCCTCTTCCACCCCCCCAACCCCTACCCCACCCACCATCCCCACCTCCCACTGCCAGTGGCTGCTGGGGGATGCGTAGGGGATTTTGGAGTCACTGTACATTCCAAGCAGGGGCACTTGCAGCTCCTCCGCAAAGTATTTGCCTTCCCCATTTTAGATGCTTGTCCTGGGCTTCCCTCGTGGCTCAGTGGTAACGAATCCGCCTGCCAATGCAGGAGACATGGGTTTGAGCCCTGATCCGGGAAGATCCCACATACTGTGGAACAATTAAGCCCATGCACCACAACTACTGAGCCCGTGCTTTAGAGCCCGGGAACCTTAACTACCGAAGCCCGAGTGCCCTAAAGCTTGTGCTCTGTCTGCATCAAGAGAAGCCATCACAATGAGAAGTCCATGCACCACATCTAGAGAGTAGCGCCCCCGCTCCTCGTCACAACTAGAGAAAGCCCACATGCAGCAACGAAGACCCAGCACAGCCAAAAACAAATGAATAAATAAATGAATAGGTGCTTGTCCTCCTACCCTTTGCTTTCCTTCCCATTCTTTCCGCTTTGGTCCTTGCCTTCTTCTAGCCCATCTTCTGCCCATTTATGTTCCGTTGCTATTACTGCTCACAATTACCTTTTCTACAGGTCTTTGCCGCCTCTCTGAACTAGATGCTCTCAGGTTAAGCTTTCCTTCTCCTGACCTTGAGCCTGCTATGCTGTCCTGAGTGGGGAGCTGCCATTTCCTTTGCCTTCTTGTCTGTCCTGAGTGACCTTTTACAGACAATGCCCGTTAATCTCTGTCTAGTTCAGTTACCAGGACCCGACTCTTCAGCGACATAAACAGTTGCCTCCAGCAAATCAGGTTTCTCTCGGATCTAATAAAGCTGAGAAAACATGGCCTGAGCTAGCCGAGTGGAAGGGTCTCTGCCACGCCACTGTTCTGTCTGATTGTCTGATCTCATGGGCCGAGAGCTCAGAATCCACTGAGATGGGTTCAGCTCAGGAGGTACCAGTATTTACATTTTTTTGTTTCTCGGAAAGCATCTTGGCCTAAATGTTCCCCCATCCTGACACAGGCTGCACGTCTCTCCCTAAGTGTTGAAACTGCCAGGACCATCTCGGTCGCTTACTATTCTTGGTCTATGATGTCTATATTCACATCAGGGCTCTATGATTATCCATAATGTAAACGACTGGCCCTGAAACGTATGGCCTGAGTTTATCCAAGGCCCAAACAATTACCAAACATTCCTTTTAGATAGAAGACAGATTTCTTTCCCTTGGCAAAGGTTTTCTACTGAGATATATTACAGGATGTTTTACATTCTCTTGGTCTTGTAATAACACCACGCCCAATCCAGTATTGATGCATCAGTGGCCACTCGGAAGGTTGTTATTTTTTAAATATACATTGTTCTCAGTCTGGGGCTGTCATATCTGTAAAGAAATACAATCCTGTTTCCCCATTTCCAGAGTTTTATGACACCTGGGGACTTATAAGTCAGGACAAGGCCAAGATCGGGTGGATTTGTGGTGCCTGCATCAGAGAACCTTGAAAGGGCCTGTGAGTGCCCAACAGGCTGGACGGGATGCTCGAGTTGTGGCGTTTAGATAAGCAGATTGGGCTGGACATCTGTGGTTTCAGCTCAGCAGGAAAGGAAACCTCCAGAGTCATCTCTTGCCTGGATTACTCCATATCTTCCCTACGGGGGTCACGGTGATCCTGGGAGCGTGAGGTTATCAACTCTCGTTTACAGATGGGTGAACGTGATGAGACTCAGAGAGTTGCGATGACCTGGGTCATCCTTTAACTGTCAGGGCCAAAATTTGAACTCAGGCCTCCTGACTTCAAGTCTGTGGTCCATCCACTGCCCTCCAGCTGCTTCCTGAGCCCCTTTCCTGGGTCATTCAAGCAAAACAAGCCAGCTTCCTGCTATTTGAGGGGGAAAAGTGTTTAGTGGGAACAGACTGACTCATTGAGGTTGACTGTTCTCTTTGGTTCATCTCACCAGGTCATCTCCCCCGATCTCTGTTTCCTTTTGTGTCGTCACAGATCAGAGGCATTCTGGCCCTATATAAATTCACTTTGTGACCCTGGGTGAATCATTTTCCTCTCTGGGCTTTAGTTTCCATTGTAAGATAAGTATATTGGAATTCAGTGGTACTCAAATATGCTGGTGTTTCAGTCACCCAGAGAGCATTTTCAAAGGAAACAATCCTATTAAGGCATAGTTTACATATCATAAAATTTACCCATTTCAAGTATACAATTCCATGATTTTTAGTAAATTTACCCACTTGTGTAACCATCACCATAAATCAGTCTTAGAACATTTTTACCACTCCAATAAAATCCTGTGTGTGTGTGTGTGCGTGCTCAGTTGTATCCGACTCTTTGTGACCTACCAGGCTTCTCTGTCCATGGAATTTTCCAGGCAAGGGTACTGGAGTCAGTTGCCATTTCCTCCTCCAGGGTATCTTCCCAACCCAGGGATCGAATCCAGTCTCCTGCAGCTCCTGCATTGGTAGGCGGGTTCTTTACCACTGGGCTACCTGCCCAAGTTAACCCCCATTCTCACCCTCTGCCTCAGGCAACCAGTAATATATGTACTTTCTATCTCTGTAGATTTATCTTTTGTGAACATTCCATATAAATAGAAATATGCAATGGGTGGTCTCTTGCACTTGACTTCTTTTACCTAACATAACGTCTTGGCGGTTCATCAATATTGTATTGTGTATCAGCAATTGGTTCCTTTTTGTTGTTCCATAGTATTCCATTGCCCAGATATGCCACATTTAGTCTGTTAGTTTATGGGCATTTGGTCCAGGTAATGGACTTAGCAGACAGTCAGTAATGCTGCTAAGAACATTCATGTACCCATTTTTGTGGTAACGTGTGTTTTCACTTTTCTTGGGTACACAACCAGAAGTGCAATGGCTGAGTCATACGGTAATTCTGTGTTTAACCTTTTAGAAAACTGCCAAATTGTTTTCTAAAGTGACTGTTCCATTTTACATATCCATCAACAATGTATAAGCCTTCCCCTGAGGAGCTTTTTAAAAATTCTCATTTCTGGGCCTTACTCCCTGGCGATCTGGAGTGGGGCCCAGGAATTTGCATTTAACAAGCTTTCCAGGTGATTCAGATACATGTGGTCGGTGGATGTGTGTGTGGACCCACTAAGACCAGGTGACCTTCAAAGCCTCCCTGCGGCCAGTTGTTTCATTTGTGCCTCTAGGGCAAGATGCATATTCCTGCCAACTCTTTCTTGGTGTTTGTCTTTGGATCAGAGAAGTTGTTGTGCAGGGTGGGGTTGAGGGAGTTGGCCAAGGAGCATTCATAAATCTGAGCAGCACCTGTCCTGCATTATCCTTGACACAGGCCAAGACTCTGTCCCTGGCTTCATAGACATCACGTTTTATCACAGCTTTTTGTGTGTTATCACACTGTAAAAGTGCCATAAAGTCAAGTGTCCAGTTTTCAGTGCCTCTTCCTTTAAGTTATAATCTTGGTTGCTGCCATTTTGGTAACTTACTGAGAAGCTTCATCCTAGGCTTGCCACTTAGCTGTGACTAGTTTCTTAGTGCTTCTGAGCCTCTGTTTTCTTGCCTGTGAAATGGGATTAGAATGATAGGGTAGACCAAAAAGTCTGTTTAGGTTTTTCCATAAGATATTACAGAAATACCCACATGAACTTTTTGGTCAATCCAATATTAATATCATGGAGTTTCTTGTGAGGATTAAATGGGATAATATGAACTATAACTAGGATGGGCGTTAGTCCTCTTTTCTCACTTTTTCCCCCTATGCCCTATTTCATTATTAAATGTATTTTCATGTGCTTGTGAGCCACTTGTATATCTTCCACTATTTCTGTAAATTTTTATTTTATTGTAGTAAAAACACAACATGAGATCTACCCTCTTAACAAAATTTTAAGTATATAGTTTAGTATTGTTATTTATAGAGACTATGTTGTATAGCAGATCTCTAGAACTTATTCATCTTGCATAATTGAGGCTTTATGCCCATTGATTAGCAACTCCCCATTTCCCACTCTTCTGAACCCCTGGAAACCACCATTCTACTCTCTGATTCAATTGGTTTGACTAGTTTAGATACTTCATATAAGCACAAACATGCAGTATTTATCCTTTTGTGACTGGCTTATTTCAATTAACGTACTTTGGTTTCAATTAACTCTTCCTCATGCGAAGAGTTGACTCATTGGAAAAGACTCTGATGCTGGGAGGGATTGGGGGCAGAAGGAGAAGGGGACGACAGAGGATGAGATGGCTGGATGGCATCACTGACTCGATGGACGTGAGTCTGAGTGAACTCCGGGAGTTGGTGATGGACAGGGAGGCCTGGCGTGCTGCAATTCATGGGGTCGCAAAGAGTCGGACACGACTGAGCGACTGAACTGACTGAACTGAATGTCCTCAAAGTTCATCAGTGTTACTACATATTGCAGTATTTCATTTTTTTTTTAAGACTGAGTACTAGTCTATGATTAACCACATTTTCTTTATTCATGCATCAATCAGGGGACATTTATATTGTTTCTACATTTTGGCTATTGCAAATGGTGCTACAAGAACATGGGATTGCTAATCTCTCTTCAAGATCTTGATTTCAGTTCTTTTGGATACAGATCTAGATGCAGAATTGCTGGATCTCATGGTAGTTCTATTTTAATTTTTGTGAAATCTCCATATTGTTTTTCATAACAGCTACAGTATTTTGGCATTCACACCAAAAGTGTGCAAGGGTTCCTATTTGTCCACATTTTTGCCAACGGTATTGTCTTTTAAAAAAAAATAGCTATTCTAGTTTTGTAACAACCTTTAAGGGAAAAGAATCTGAAAAAAATACATATGTATGTATGTCTAACTGAATCACTTTGCTGTATACCTGAAATTAACACAACATTGTAAATCAGCTATACCTCAGTAAAAGTTTTTTAAAAAAGAAGATAGCTATGCCAGCAGGTGTGAAGTGATGTCTCATTGTGGTTTTGATTGCATTTCCCTAATGATTAGTGGTGTTGAGCATTTTTTCATGTACCTGTTGGCTGTGTGCATTGTCTTCCCTGTGGGAGTGTTGATTCATATCTTCAGCTCATTTAAAAACTGAGTTATTAGGTTTTTTGCTGTTGAGGTGTAAGAGTTTCTTCTAAGTTTTGGAAAGCAGTCCCTTATGTGCTATATAATTTGTGCATATTTTCTCCCATTCTATAGGTTTCCTTTTCACTGTGTTGTTTCCATTGCTGTAGAGAAGCTTTTTCATTTGATGTAGTTTCACGGTCTGTTTTTACTTTAATTGCCTGTGCTTTTGATATCATATCCATGAAATCATTGCCAAGACCAATGTCATGAAACTTTCCCCTTGTTTTCTTCTAAGAGCTTTATAATTTTAGTTCTTCCATTTAACTCTTTAGCTCATTTTGAGTTGTTTTTGTATGTGGTGTAAGATAAGGGCTCAATTTCACTTTTTTGAACATGAATATTCAGTTTTCCCAAGACTGTTGAAGAGACTTTCCTTTCCCTATTACATATTCTTGGCACCCTTGCTGAAGATCAGATGACTATATATGTGTGGTTTGATTTCTGCGCTCTCTATCTTGTTCGTTTAGGCTAGTACCCTACTATTTTAATTACAGTAGCTTTGTAATATATTTTGAAATCAAGAGTGTGATACCTCCAGCTTGTTCTTTATCAGAATCATTTGACTATTGGAGTGTTTTGTGGTTCCATATGAACTTTAAAACTTAAAAAAAATTTTTTTTAATGCCATTAGGATTTTTTATAGGGATTACATTGAAGCTGTAGATTTCTTAGGATAGTTTGGACATTTTAAGAATATTAAGTACTGTAACTCATAAACACAGAATTTCTCTCCATTTGTTTTTTTTTAAATTTTATTTCATGAATATTTTTGTATGTTTTGGTGTACAAATCTTTCACCTCCTTAGTTAAGTTTATTCCTAAATATTTTATTTATTGTGTGCTTGTTAATGAAATTGTTTTCCAATTTCCTTTTCAGATACTTCATTGTTAGTGTATGGAAATACAACTGATTTTTGTATATCAATTTTGTATCCTGAAATTTTATAAAATTTATTTATTAGTTCTAGCAGTATTTTGTGGAGTTTTTAGGGTTTTCTATATATAAGATCATGTCATTTGCAAACAGACATTTTTACTTGTTCCTTCCCAATTAAGATGCTTTTTATTTCTTTTTCCTTGATGGATTGCTGTGACTAGGACTTCTAGCACTATGTTGAATACAGTGGTGAGAGCGAGTGTCCTTACATTGTTCCTGATCTTAGAGGAAAAGCTTTCAGTTTTTTACCGTTCAGTTGTGATATTAGCTGTGGGCTTTTCAAATATGACCTTTATTATGTTGTGGTAAGCCCCTTCTATTCCTAGTTTGTTAAGAGTTTTTACCATGAAAGGATGTTGCATTTTTTTCAAATACTTTTACTGCATCAATTGAGATGATCGTGTGATTTTTATCCTTTGTTCTGTCAATGTGATATATCACATTATTTGATTTTCATATGCAGCCATCCTTGCATCTCAAGGATAAATCTCATGTGGTCCTGGTGTATAATCCTTTTAATATTGCTACTATTTGGTGAGGATTTTTGCATCTATATTCATTAGAGTTATTGGCCTGTAATTTTTAATTCTTGTAGTATCTTCTGTATCTCAGGTAATGTTGGCCTCATAAAATGTTTGGATATGTTCTTTTCTCTTCAGTTTGTTGGACGAGTTTGAGAAGGATTGGTGTTAATTCTTCCTTAAATGTTTGGTAGAATTCACCAGTGAAGCCATCTATTCCTGGGCTTTTCTTTACTGGGAGGTTTTTGATTCCATTTCAGTCTCCTTACTAGTTTTAGGTCTATTCAGACTTTGTGTCCTCATTATTCAGTCTTGATTTATGATTCTGGTGTCATATCTAGGAATCCATTGCCAAATCCAAGGACATAAAGATTTACCCCTATGTTTTCATTTAAGATTTTTATAGTTTTGCTTTTAAATTTAGGTCTTTGATCCCATTTTGAATTAATTTTTGTATATGATATGAGCTAGAGGTCCAACTTCATTCTCTTGCATATTGCTATTCAGTCATCCAAGCATCATTTGTTCAGTCTATTCTTTCCTCTTTGAATAATCTTTGTACTTTTGTCCAAAAATCAATTAACAGGCCCTTGCTATAATAATACGACCTTGGGCACATTTCTTAAACCTTGTGAGCCTCAGATTATTCATCTGTGAAGTGAGGATAGCCATTCTGACTTAACAAGATTAATACTCAGATCAAATGAAATAAGGAATGAAAATTACCTAACACCAGCCTGGGTACACTCAGATTCTGCCCTGGCTTTTTTGAGTGTCTGGTCAGAGTTGCATTTCATCCTACTGAGCGGGGCAATGCAAATGAGAAACACAGGGAAGAATGATAATTAAAAAGAGGTGACTTTCATGGAACTATTTGAAATGTTTTACCATATTTTGAGGTTTTTAAAACTTAGGTCATCTTGTAGTTTTTGTTTTCAAATGCTTGGCTTCTTGATAAGGGCTAAGCATTATGAATGCTCTGATATTCTTCAAATATTTGTTCCACACTATTTAGAGGAGCCATGCAGGGTGATGGGGAGAAGGAGGACCACTGGGGCAGCAACTCTTTGTTGTTCTGGGCATTTCACCTCTAGTCCCAAGCTTGAATGTGTCATTGAGCAAAATAAAAACAGTGTGCTTATTAACAGGAACCATCTACCCGAGAAAGCATTTTGGTGACCAGCTACTGTCACTCAAGCATACCCCTTACAGTTGTCATGACTACCACAGGCCCCCCTCATCACAGGACTTCAACCATTTACAGAGCCTTCTTTGAAAGGAGTTCTGGAAAATTCTATTTTTTCTTTCTAGTAAGGTTTTCCTTGTATTTTGGCATTGCTTAGAAAGCAAGTTGTGAAAAACACCATGGCTGAGGGCTCTGGGTGGCGGTGAGAGATTCTATAGTAAGAGTTAATTGTTGAGTATACTTTCTCTCTAGATCCAGAAAGCCCTAACATAAGGGTCATCAGACACTACTAGGGATAAGGGGTGAAATTTTCATAAATGTGCTTTTTGAGGCTTATTAAAAAATCCATGTGCAATATATTTTTACATCGTATCAGTCTGGAACATCCTGATAAGTTAGCATCCCTGTTATAAAATGAGGCCCAAGCTTTCATATAAAGAACAGTTTTCTATCTATAGATGTGTTCCCTCTAAGTACTTAGCAAAACTTAGCTTTTGCTCAAATATTATTTTTATTTATCCTGTCCTCAGGGATACACCACTGCTGTATGTTTTTTTCTTTTTTTTTCTTCAAAAAACACACCCGAGTTAACAGAAGAACATAAACAGCACCTTTAATCAGGAATCAGAAAACTCTCACTCCATGATATGGACCTTGGTCTGAAAGAGGCTTTCAGAGCTGCACAGAGATGCCTGGAAACTTGGGATGGTTTGATTAATGGTGATTTTAGGGATTGTGCGTGTGAGCCTGTGTGCTCAGCCGCTCAGGAGTGTCTGACTCTTTGCAACTCTGTGGATTGTAGCCTGCCAGTCTCCTCTGTCCATGGGATTTCCCAGGCTAGAATACTGGAGTGGGCTGCCATTTCCTCCTCCAGGGGGTCTTTCCAACCCAGGGATCGAACCTGTAGCTCCTGCATTGGCAGGCTGATCCTTTACCACTGAGTTGTTATGTCTGGACCAGGTGCTGTATTCATAGACGCTTCTCATCGCTTTTCCCACTAAATGTGTCAGTCCTATCCTAGGCAGAGTTTGACTTTTTAAATCCCTAACACTTAGCAGTTTTCCAAAACTATCCAGGAAGATACTAGCCCAGGAGTTTAAAAGTACCAGTAAAAATCTAGAGAGTATAATGTGTTCTTTTTGATGGCTTTGTCTGCTTTAAACTCTTCATGTATTGTCTGGCAGTGAAACAGTATATGAGAACTCGATTAAGTTTCAAATTAAAAAATTATAGGCCACATAATAAAATGAACAGATTGTGTTGGCAAGTTCTAAGGGAGCATCAAAGTGCCTTGATAAACATCTTCTTCCCAAAGAACCAACTCCCAGCTTCTGAAACCACACCCAGGGGAGCTCTTTTGCTCTAAGATTTTACCATTGTCCAAAACAATATCTGCTTAATTGGGTAAATCCCTTTTAGGACTTAAGAATTTGCTAAAGGAGAAGGTAAAATCGGGACAGTGCTTGTTTTATTTAAAATAATCTGTGTCTTTCCTGCAAGAAAAGGGAAACTTCTCTACCCAAAAGGTAATTACCCTTAGTAGATAATTATCTAATTACCTAAAACTTTCTTCATTAAAGGTTGAGAGTTTGTTGTTTTTGTTGTATGTTTTTAAACAGAAATAGTGACTGAAGGCAAAAAAGAAAAAAAAGAATCTGCTCTGATTCCATCACTCAAAAATAACTGCTATTAATTTGTTCTACATGTTATTTAACTTTTTAACCAAAACTGAGACCATACCAGACATAATATTGCCTCACCTGTCTTTCTGCACTTAAAAATATATTGTAAACAGCTTTTTATGCCAGCAAAGAGATCCTACTAATAGGAGAAGGCAATGGCAGCCCACTCCAGTACTCTTGCCTGGGAAATCCCATGGATGGAAGAACCTGGTGGGCTGCAGTCCATGGGGTCGCTAAGAGTCGGGCACGACTGAGCGATTTCCCTTTCACTTTTCACTTTCATGCACTGGAGAAGGAAATGACAACCCACTCCAGTGTTCTTGCCTGGAGAATCCCAGGGACGGGGGAGCCTGGTGGGCTGCCGTCTATGGGGTCGCACAGAGTCTGACACGACTGAAGCAACTTAGCAGCAGCTGCAGCAGCATCCTACTAATGATTCCATTATAACTCCTTTGTAATATTTGTTAATATCTGAAAGGCCTGACTCACCTTTATTTACTCTGCTTTTTTTCCAAGGTTCTCTTTGCTCTCTAGAGATCTTCTCCAGTAATTTGAGTTTCAAGTTACAAGTTTCTAATTTGAGTGTGTGCATCAAGGTAGTTGAACTTGTATTCTGCTTGGATACTTACAAAGTAACTATCCTCTCTTCTAGTCAGTGCAGAGAGGGAAGGAAACATCACCCAGTCTTTTCAATACATGACGTTAGAAGAATAGGTTGCCTTTGATTCCTCCTGCAGGGGGTCTTGCGGGCAGTCTGACTTTGGCTGCCTGATGCCCACCCTGGTGCTACAGCAATTCCAGGACATTCTGATTTTATGGTCAGACAAGAACTTGGGGGTCTCTTTGTGAGAGCAAGGTTGCATGCATGTGTGTGCTCTGTCATGTCCAACTCTCTGTGACCCCATGGACTGTAGCCCACCAGGCTCCTTTGTGAGGAGGAGCCTGGAATTCTTGCTTATTCCAGGCAAGAATGCTGGAGTAGGTTGCCATTTCCTCCTCCAAGGGATCTTCCCAACCCAGGGATCAAACCCACATCTCCTGTATCTCTTGCCTTGGCAGGCAGATTCTTTTTACCACTGAGCCACCTGGGAAGCCCAAGAAGCAAGGTTAGAATTGGTTTATTTGGGGACATATTTCTGAAGACTGAGGTTTAAAGTAGTAGTTGAAAATCTTTCTGCATGTGAGAGGTGAGCTACCAAGTGTCACTGTCAGTCTCCTTTCCCTGACAGTGTTCTGTCCTTGTTCGTTGGGATTCCATGGGCCTGTGGCTACACAGAAATTCTCTACCCCAGATTGGAGAGAACACCAAAAGTGGCAGAGGGTAGGGGGTTGACAGAGTAGAGCTGAGACCCAAATAGAGAAGCCAAACCCTGATGATCCCAAGAGGGAAAGCCAGTGGGTCACCAGAACCACAGGGACCAGGAACAGAATCTGCTGCTAGAACTTGCAGCTGGGAAGGCCGTCATCAGAGAGATGAGAAGAATGAGGCCAGCAGATCCACAGACAGGCTGTGGGTTGCTGCTGGGAGTGGTCCCATCTCTGGCATGGCGCACACCACCTGCCGAAGGGCCATGCTTACATCCAGGATCCAAGTGGGATGGTTTGGGGGTGTCCATGAGGAGTGAGCTAAGACAGCAAGTAATGAAGATTTGGGGGTCTTGTCTCCAAACACACACTTAGCCCAGTGAATACATCCTTTCTTTGGACCAGCAGGAAGTCTGCTTACTGGTTCAGGGGTAGGTGGGGTAGGGCACGTAATGATGTCAGCCACTTCCCCTCATCTGGGGAGATAGTACTCATTTTCCCCTCCTTCCAACACCATGGCCTCGCAGGCTCTATGCCTTCTGACTTCTCATCCAACCCTCTTCCCGCTACCACTCTGCAGGGTACAGGGTCTCAGAGCCACCTTTCCCTGTGAGACCTTGCTTTGGCACCTAGAAATGGCAGCCTGCATTCAGAGAACACTTAGTGAAGCTCTTGGTCTCCTGACTTCGGATAGAAGGTCTGCATTTGTGCATTGTGTGCCTCTCACAACCCTTCACCTCTCTCATTCCAAAGCTCTTTTGCCCAGGAGGATACTCTGATCTTCCATGACTAGGAGAATCCCTGAAATCTGGGTTGATAAAAGCTCCCCAGGTGGTTCTGGCCATCAGCACAGCTAGCCCCGGGCACCTGTACACCCCCTGGCTGAACCCCCAGGCAAGGCCCACGTAGACTCGGGTTAGGGAACTGTAGGCAGGAAGCGGGCAGTCAGTGTGAGCTAATACAGATCCCTGGCAGACGCTGATGTCTGCTCTGGCTAACAAGGGGATGGGGAGAAGAATGATAAATGGGTTCCAAAGTTGTAAAGAATAATGTGATACGTGCTTACTTACAAACGTGGACCTCACACAAGCCAGTTCAGTGGGTAAAGCAGTACATTTGAGATGAGGTTTCTGCTTACTTGTTTTTGGTTTTATAGGAAGAAGCATGATGGAGGGCCTGATAGGAATTGATATTGAGTCCTGAATGTGTAGCCTCTTCCAGAATCTTCCCTTTAAGGTTTTCTCACATTACTGCTTTTATTCATCCATTTGGCTGCATCAGGTCTTGGTTTGGTTGCTGCATGTGGAATCGTCCTCGCTGCCTGTGGGATCTTTAGTCGGGGTGTGCAGGATCTTTTTCAGTTGTGGCATGCAAACTCTTAGTTGTAGCACGTGGGATCTAGTTCCCTGACCACAGATGGGTGCATTGGGAGCTTGGAGTCTTAGCCACTGAACCACCCGGGAAGTCCCCCATTGACACCCTTTCCTTGAAGTCTTACATTTAGTGCCATTCATTTGGATGACACTTCTTCATAACTGGGTGCTATGCTGGCCTTTGGGGTCCTCAAGGAGGACGTTTTACTGGTGTTCTAGGTTAGTCCTAGCCTCATACTGGGCCTGGTGTAGTTACTCCAGGGAGTGTTTACCTAGAGAATACCACCAGGCATACGGAGGTCCTTCAACACTCACTGGGTGTTATACCTCCAGACCTCTCTGAGCTGCTCCTCATGCCAGAAATCCTGGGCTGCTCCACTTCGGTTCACAGGGACCCCTTTGCCTGGACCCAGAACAGCCCTTTTGATTCTCTTTCCCTGGCTGGCCTCAGTTGTGACCTTCAGGGTCAGATGGCAAAAGTGGAGAAAGGTCATGTCCCCAAGGAAGGGTACTGGGGGCTGAAGAGCAGAGTGGGCTCAAGCTGCTTGTTCCATTTATTCCAGCTGTGGAGAGGAGGCCTCCCAAGGTGGCAGCTCATCCCAGAAATCACCAGGATCAATGTTGTACTTGCCCTGGGAGGAAAACCAAAAGAAACGAATCATGCAAAGCTGAGACCTCTCACTCTTTGTGAAATGTGAAAAAGTGTGTCCCATCTAGCTGTGACCAGTGGGGCTTTTGGTGGGGACTGTCTGTGCCACCCCTCATGAAGGGGAAGGGGGGAGCCGTGTTCCCTTCAGAGGTTAGATGGTGCTTTGACAATTCTTACTTCAGACCCTTGATCCTCTGGATGGAGTTCAAGGGAGACATAATTTATTCTGATGTTTGCCACATAGAGAATAGCTTTTCTATACCAGTATATTCCAATTAACGCTATTTCCAATATAGTTATAATGTGTGGTATTATCCTACATATATTAAAATATATTTAGCAGTCACATTTTCAGTCTTATCACTAAAATTTTGGTCCCAATTCTCTTTCTTCCTTTCTGTTTCTCGCCCAATTTGAGGATTCTATCAGTGTTTCCCTTCTGGAAGACATAAGAGCATTACCTAAGAACCTTGAAATTATTTTCCAAGAACTTAGGTGTGCCTGATTTGGGAGATGCCTACAGGGCTTTTCAATGTTCTCCAACCTTGTCCCATGGTTAAAAGGTATTCCATGTAATAGATTCCTGCTTAAAAGAAGTAACCAAAATGCATACTTACCCCATATCAGATAATTAATCTCCCCAACAGACTTGTCGATTTATGCAAAGAGAGTGGTAGAGTATGAAAGATCATTAATCATCCTGGCATCATGATCTCATGTTGTTATGAAATAAATATGCTTACTAAATGGATCCAGATGCTCTCAAATCCACGTGTCCAGTAAAGGCTATTTTCTCTCCTTGGTCTGGGCAATAAACACAGGAGGCTTGTTTGAAACACTTCTCTTCTGTCAATTGCCAGTGGTCCTACACATTCTTTTAACCTCTTTCCCCATCCACTCTGCTGCTGGTGAAAAGTGAGCAAGTGTTTTCTGATAAGGATTCTGGGGAAAACTCTAAGGAGCTAGAAAACTTTTTGCCTTGACCCAGAGCTGATGAATGATAAGGAAATCAAAATCATATAGCCAATCATCTACCAACCCAAGACAAAACATTTTCTGTGTTCATCTTCGAGCCCAATACATCAAAGCACAAATTCCAACTCAAGACATTACCAGTCCCTAGAGGACAGACTTGAGTCTTAGAGGACCCCCTACAATCTGCCATGTAAGGATGGAATGGTAGAAAGATGGAAACGAATTCAATTACCATTAAACACCAGGTTCTTGACATGGTAATTTTCTTCCCAAGACTACCCCAGAAGTGGCTGCAGGGCTGGAAAGCAGAAAGGGAGCCATTGTGAGAGAAGATGGAACTCATAGTGAGCTGAGGAGAGTGGGTTATGGCTTTGGGACTTCCCTGGTGGTCCCCTGGCTAAGAATCTGCTTGCCAACGCAGGGGACATGGGTTCGATCCCTGTTCTGGGAAGATTCTACATGCCGCAGGGCAACTAAGCCCACACACCTCAACTACTGAGCTCTAGAGCCTGGGCGGGGGTCGGGGGGGGGGACATAACGAATGAGCCCACGTGCTGCAACTGCTGATCCCATGCATCCCAGAGCCAGTACTCCCCAACAAGAGAAGCCACCACCATGAGAAGACCGCTCATTGCAACTTGAGAGTAGCCCCCACTCCCTGCAACTAGAAAAAGTCCGTGTACAACACCAAAGCCCCAGAGCAGCCAAAAATAATAATAATAAAAACACGGCTTTGGAGCCAGATATATGTTCCGAATTTGTGACCTTCAAAGGAAATCTTCTCTGAGTTCATTTTCTTTGTTAGCTCTGAGTTGCTGGGAGGATTAATGAGGTTGTTATCATAAACTGCCCAGTACCTAGGATGCACCCAAGATGTAATGGCTATCACTACCTTTTTAGCAAGATTACCACAGATGGTCATCCAGGAGAAGGAGTTGAGTATCGAGAAAGCGATTCACCCTAATAGAGTGATGCTTACATGTGCTACTAACCACAGGGCCTTTCTTGCTGGGAAAGGCCTCTCCTCCCAGTTTGGGAGCTCTATAAGAGCAGTGATAACAAAACAGTGATTCCTCTGTCTTGTTCGCTGCTGTATTTTCACTTGGCTGGAATAGTACCTGGCACACAGTGGGGTTTGATTCGTATTCATTGGAATGGATGAGTAGATATAAGATAAAATTAGTTTTAATATATAGATAATTTCAAAATTTAAGAGAATACTGCTTTGAGAGGAAGAGAGTGTTCACCTTTTGGAGAATAGTTTCTTAGGAGAAGCATGTTGTTTTTGACTTTTGATTTCTCATAGTTACCCCTGTCCTCCTGTAGTTGAGGTCTTGGCTGTCATATAGCTATACAGACTCCGTCCATCTCAGTAGATTGGTACTGACACCAGCTTGCTGTGGCTTTCATACTGTTATTAGTATCATCTTTCTACATGATCATCTCTTTCACTGAATTTACTGTATTTGAACAAGGACTCAGGTCATCAGAAAAAAACACAATCCAGGCTTCTAACAAAAGCAAATGAAAGCTGTCCTTTAAATAAGTTTTAATGTCCTAATACAGATCAGTAGGTATGTGGAGGGTTTTCCGGGTGGATTCTTCTGTCTGGAAGGGCTTTGAATACATGCTGAAAGTCCTACAGCTATTCCCAGTCTTTAAAGAGCACTGACCCTAAGAAAGTTTCTGGGTAAGTTAGGATCATTTTAGTCATATGATCATAGCTGCTTTGAAAGGTTTGGTAACAGACAGTTTATCAAAAAAGAGATTGAATGTCTGCCTTTGAGTAGGGAGAAAGGATGATTTATTTGCACATTTGTTTACAAAAGGTGGATTTAGTTCTGCTGCTGCTGCTGCTATTAAGTCACTTCATTCGTGTCCAATTCTGTGAGACCCCATAGACAGCAGCCCACCGGGCTCCCCCGTCCCTGGGATTCTCCAGGCAAGAGCACTGGAGTGGGTTGCCATTTGCTTCTCCAATGCATGAAAGGGAAAAGTGAAAGTCAAGTCGCTCAGTCGTGTCTGACCCTCAGCGACCCCATGGACTGCAGCCTTCCAGGCTCCTCCGTCCATGGGATTTTCCAGGCAAGAGTACTGGAATGGGGTGCCATTGCCTTCTCTGGCATTTAGTTCTAGATGTACTTAATTGGAAGTCAAGTTGGGATATTAAGCGAGAGCCATTCAGAAGTTGGAGAAGTGAGAACGAAGAGCAAAATCAAGGCCAGGAATGCAACTGAGATACATCTACTATAGGAGAGTCTGGTGTGTGACTTCAGTCATGGCCAAGTTCCTATCTTGGGAGCCTATCCCCATACAGGCTGAATTTTAGACCTGGTAATTTAACAATGTACTGGTAAGGTTTACCAATGAATAATTAAGTTTGTTATTTTTAGTTCTGTACCACCAAGGATGATTTCTGCCTGGTGTGGGAAACTGCTGGTTGTCCTCAGGGAGTTTTATCCCCATTTTCAGACTGCTACTTCTAAGTCGCTTCAGTCGTGTCCAACTCTGTGCAACCCCATAGACGGCAGCCCACCAGGCTCCCCTGTCCCTAGGATTCACTAGTCCCTACTCAAAAAGGACCCATGAGTCTGCAGAAAGACACATGAAATGGACACAAAAGTTACATTTTCTCTGTTCTAATTCCATTAACACTACTTTAATCATGAGGTCTTGGAAAAATTCTTCAGTTTTTAAAAATATTTTGCAACACTTATGAACATGGCCTGAGTTAAAGGAATCTAGCCTTCCTCTAGTACTGAAATGCTGTGGGCTGTGTTCAAAACAATTTTCATTTTGATATTTCACTTTTTCATTTCTAGGTTGGATGTCTGTATATTTTCCCAGCACCACATTCCCTTTCTATGGGGGAATTGAGACTACTTCATCCTTACAAAAAATGTTTAGAGCAGGAATCATATGATACTCACGCGTTACCTTGTACAATTTCAACATGGTGTCATATTTTTGGTAATTATATCATAACCCTTGCTATCTCTGAATGAGTTTCCAAGAAAGGATTTTATTGAAATACCTGTTAAATATTTACATGAATGGCCCTGATTGATTGGACTGATATTTGTATACTTCAAAGCTTACAGAGCACATATTTACTTTGTTTTTAGGGCTTTCCTGGTGGCTCTGATGGTAAGAAATCTGCCTGTAATGCAGGAGACCCTAGTTCAATCCCTTGATGGGGAAGATCCCTTGGAGAAGGGAATGGCAACCTGTTCCAGTATTCTTGCCTGGAGAATCCCATGGACAGAGGAGCCTGGCGGGCTACAGTCCATGGTGTTGCAGAATTGGACCCAACTGGGCGACTAACACTTTGTTTAAAGAGTCTATTTTTTTGTCATAATCCCCCGAGTTTGTATTATAGCTTTTTAGTAGATTTTTAAGTATAAAGGACCATAAGAAGAGGAGAGATTTTGAGAGCTTGCTGAAAATTTCTGGGCTTAATTATCTTTTTCTTATAGTATCAGGGTAAAGAATAAAGAGAAGTGAGTTCATGAAAAAGCCTTTGTTTCCACTGTGACTGGTAGAAATTGCCTGTGTCAGGACTGGACCTTTCTACTTTTACTCTATCAGTAGTGATCCTGTGAAGTTGTTGACGGAGAAATAAGAGGTGCCTCTTAATCCATGAGCCAGCATCTCTTTGGTTTGCTGAGTCAGGCTTCTGCCAGGTTTGCAGGTATAATGTAGACGTGTCTAAGGGGGTGTCACATGCTTTGCTGGACTAAATAATGGTATCGTATGATACTCATTCTCCCTTCAGAGACCAACTGATTCTGCATAGATCGTGTTCTTTCTCCAGTTGCCTTAATTTTGTAAGTATGCTGAAATTGAACAGAGAAAAAAATAGCAGTGTCAAAATAGGAGAGGAGATGTGTAGCCACTCTGTCAACACCCTTAAAAAGGGGATGCTTGTCTGAATCCAACATTGCATTCGGATTCTCCCCTGCAGAATCAGATATTAAATGTTAGTGACTTGAATTACATGAGCCCCATATTATTAAGAGTAATAAATGCAGGGATTTCCCTGGTGGTCCAGTGGCTAAGACTCTGTGCTCCCAATGCAGGGGCCCATCCGTGGTCAGGGAACCAGATACCATATGCGTCAACTAAGAGTTCACATGCTGCCACTAAAACTCCTGTGTGTTGCAGCTAAGACCCAATGCAACTAAATAAACAAATGTTTTTAAAAAGAGTAACGAATGCAACTCCCTGGTGACATAGAGACACGTTAGCTCGTCTGCACATTCTTCTCCCTAAAGGAATGCAAATAGGGGAAGCCAGTTATTATCCCAAATGAAGAGCAGTTGTCATGATGTGACATAACTAGTACACATGAGCTGTTTGGCTGGAAAATGGTGACATCACCATAGGTTGCTAGCCCAACCCTCCCACTTACAGTGTGAGACTTTATGTAATCTTACCAAGTTCACAGAACCTTAGTTTTCTTATTTGTAAGATAAGATAGTACATTTATTTTACTGGGACTTCCCTGGTGGCTCAGATGGTAAAGCGTCTGCCTACAATGTGGGAGACTCGGGTTCAATCCCTGGGTAGGGAAGATCCCCTGGAGAAGGAAATGGCAGCCCACTCCAGTACTCTTGCCTGGAGAAATCCATGGATGGAGGAGCCTGGTGGGCTACAGTCCATGGGGCTGCAAAGAGTCGTACACGACTGAGCGACTTCACTTTCACTTTATTTTACTGACTTGTGAGGATAGCATGATGTAATGTGTAAGTTCCAAGCACTGTGGTAGTTATGATAGTACAGTATTTTTATTAGAAGATCACTTGGCTAGTGAATGGAGAAGAGAAAGTGTAAGAGGGCTTGAAGTTTGGGAGCCTGATGCTTTCTTTTTCATTATCAGAAAGTACGTGTCTAAAAAATAGACACTCATCCAATTTGTCAAAGCCAAACTCTCCCTAAAGTATAGCTGGAGATAATTCATACTCCAAAGACTTACCTTCTTGAGAACCCATGTAGACAACTCCCTTCTAATAAGAGGTCCTTTTTCATTTTATAAATTGCTTTTCACGGACTACCTTTAAAAATAAAGCTAGCCAAGTCTTCCCTATTTTGACAAACTTTCTGCCTTTTAAGGTGGCTAATGATTAATGTGGATCTTACTTTTTGTTTGGTTTTACCAATTTATGTTCATAAATTTACAGATAATAATAAAAATAGTAATTATAATATCTACCATTTATTGAACAATTATTATGTGTTTGCATTGTGAAAAATGCTTTCACTGGAATATCTTATTTGATTCTTACAAACAAACCTATAAGGTAGATAAAATCTTTATTCTCAGAATGAGGAAAAGGAGACTTAGAGAGCTGCAATGACAGCTAGTGAGTGGCAGAGCTGATATTATTCCAAAGTTGCACTGCCCTCCAGTGCAACTGCCCTCCAGTTTTGGGGACACACCTGTTTTTGCCTTGCAGTTTGGTAGCTATATTTAGAACCCTTATCCAATAGCAATGATCTGGACCTTTATTATTGTTATTTCAATCAGAAGATTTCAAATGTAGAGAAGGATATAGAAAGTAATAAAACATGGTGTACTCACTATTAATATTTAATGTGTGTTACCATTTTAAAGGTATAGAAATAACTAAAATCCATATCATCTTTTCTTGTTCCTTAATCTCCTTAGCAGAAGCTAATAAATATCCTGAAGGCAATGAATATACTTCTTTGGATGTTTTTATGATTTGTGACTTATGTACAAACCTAAATAAAATATGTAATATTTCTTCAATGTGTTTTTAAAATGGTACCATATTGTATCTTACTTCTTGCAATTGTCAGTTGAAATTTATCTTTGTTGATACATGCAAATCTAATTCACTCCTACTGTATAATATAATATGTGAAGTGCCTATACACTTCACAACTGTGTTTATCTATTCTCACACTGATGGATGTTTAGCCCCTGCAGACAATGCCTCCTTATACACATGAGTGAAATGAACATGCACTAATCTTCTGTCAGTTATATGTATTGCAAATACTTTCCTCTAAACCAGGTATCAGTAAACTCTTTCTCCATAGGGCCAGTTAGTGAATGCTTTAAGCACTGTGGCCCATAGAGACTCAATGGCAACTACTCAGCTCTGTCAATCCAGACTGAAAGTAGCAGTAGACATAAACAAATGAGCATGGCTGTATTCCAATAAAACTTTATTCACAAAAAAACAGGCAGAGAGTCAGATTATGACCTGAGGGTCATGGTTTGCTGACCCCTGTTCTAGATTATTGCAGCATTATGAAAACTTTTGTTATACTGATTTTTTTATTTGAATACAATTGGTTTTTCCCAATCTTTTCCTATCTGTTCCTGCTTTGGAGTCCTTTTCCAAATCCTCTTCCCTCCTCTTTGTATTAAATACTGTGTCTTATTTGTACCTCTGAAAGTTTTCAAGTTTTGAATATTATGTTTAAGTTTTCAGTTGACCTGGAATTTATTTTTCTGTGATGAGCTATGAATCTAATCTTGTCATTTTATGACGGAGTTGTCCTAGCCATTTATTGAATAGTTCATCTTTCCTCCATTGATTTGTCAAAATTCTCCTGTCATATACCAATTTGTTTAAAAATAACTCTTTTTAAATTCTGCAGAAATAACACTAAGCTGTTATGTATTGGTTGCTATCCGTATGAAGAATTAAGCTAAATTTGAGACCTTATGGTTGGGTAAAATTTAAATATTCCCGGGAGAAACACCTTCTTAGGATTCTTACCAGAGAAACATGATGTAATTAGTCAATCTCATGACTGAGTATTGTTAGAGTAGGCTCACTAATATAGCAAGTAACCCCCAAAGCTCAGTGACTTAACATAATTGGGTTGTATTTCTCACTTAATGTCACACACCAGCATGAGTGAATGGTAGATATATGGGAATGCTTGGTTCCACAGAGTCATTCAGGGACTTTAGCTCCTTCTACTTTATGGATCAGTATTACTTGGGGCCTTGGGGACCTCCACTGGATCCTCTGCCATAGGACTGTGTATGATGGAAGAGAGAGACCATTTGGAATTTTTATGGGAGGTAGTGTACATGCCTTCTACCCATATTTAGGTTGACCAGAACTCAGTCAAGTCGCATGGCTGCACCTGGCTACAAGAGGTCCTGGAAAATGCTGACTATCTGTGAGTTCAGGAAAAAGAAGAAATAGATTAGGTGAAAATGGATAAATGTAGGAGCCCCCCTTCTTTCAGATCCAGAAATGATTCATCATGAGAGCAGGAGTATGATTACTGCACTCCCCCTATCTCCCCAGAGTCTAGCATGGTGCCTGGCTTATGGTAAGGGTTCAATTATAAAGAGAGGGGACTGAAAGAAGGAGGAAGAAGGGGAGGGAAGGAAGGAAGGGGGAATGGAAGGAGAGAGGGTAGATTGACAAGAGTGTGAATGAATGGGGAAGCCCCAGGCATTACTGAGGTGATTGCCCCAGGCTTTTGTGGAATCTATAGGTCAAACACAGCTCTACCTTTATTGAGGGTGAGTGACACAAAAGTTTGACTTTGCAGGGGCTTGGATGTCATTTGACTCTTTAAACGCAGTAGATTCCAATCTAAGCTCATTGCTAGTAGGGGTGGAGACCCAACATGCTTCTAAGCTTGGCTCCTAGTGGCCGAAGGACTGAATAGAACCCATCCTGCAGGTGAATTTCTTCAGTTCCAGCTGCTGAGCAGAGCAGAGCTCCCTGGGCCTAGGACATGCAGAGCCCCCAGTGAGCAGCAGAAGCTAGCTATAAGGCTGACGTTCCCAGCATCTTGGTGAAGTTCTTAGAAGACAACGTAATGAGTGTCAGGGCCAAAATCTGGGGATTCTCATGTGACTTTTTTCCTGCATGTTTTGGGAGAGCCCATGTCAGAAAAATAACCAAAGTATTGTACTTGGTAGTTATCTGTGGGACTTAATAAACCATTGCCAATCCTGACAGATTTTCACGCAACACACAATGAGCCGTGGGAACTGCCATCCAAGGTCCCTCAGAAAGTGTTGGCAGAACCCAGAGTTTTAAAAAGATTGGGTGGGATGTAAATATTTAGACAGATTAGATTTCTCAAGTGTTTGCTTTGTATAAGAAAAGTCTGAATAAACTGCCGAGGGATGATTCTCAGAGTTAGATATTGGTGTCAAAAATAGTCGATATGTTCCCTTTACCTCTAGAACGGATTTGTGATTGAGAGAATTAGAAGTCAGGAGTAGCCATGAAAGGAAGAAGGGTGTTTGCCTCCTGTGAACCCCTCTCTATGTGTGTAAGGTAGAGTTCTTTGAAAGATGGTAAAATATGCCCTCTGGGAAATTTGTTTTTCCTTAAGATTCCAAGGATGAGGTTGCCTGTGAAGGAGGGAAGCAGAATAGTTGAAGATTGGGGGAGGGCCTGGTTTCAAATCCTGGATCCACTACTTACAAATTGATATCTGACAAATTACTTAACTTCTTCAAGCTTTATTTTTCTCATTTTCCTTTATTTTCCTCATAAGCCTGGGGAAAACTGCAGTGCCTGTCTTCATCAGGTTCTTATGCTGTGAGATGAGATAAGGTGGCTTATCTCATTTAGCAAAATGCTTGGCATTTGGTCACTGCTCAGTAGATATTGGGGCTTCCCTGATGGTGCAGTGGTGAAAGAATCTACCTGCCAATGCAGGAGACATGGCTTCGATTCCTGGATCAGGAATATTCCTCGGAGGAGGAAATAGTAACTTGCTCCAGTATTCTTGCCTGGGAAGTCTCATGGACAGAGGAGCCTGGTGGCTACAGTCTATGGGGTCGCAAAGAGTTGGACATGACTTAGTGACTGAGCACAGCAGACATAGGAGATATTAGTGACTCTTATGGTCCTCACTGCTGCTATTATTTAGAGAGGAGACAGTGGAACTTAGAGCATATATACCCAGGAGTAGGGTACTTCTTGCCCTAAAACCCACTTGCCAGTGGCTTTTAGGAGTATGTAGAGGGAAAAAGGATTCAGGGAGCATGGAGTTAACATGTTCCTAAACTACTTGGGCCTACAATGGGAGAAGTTAGTGAGGAAAAGATTCCAGGCCCTTCAGAGGAGGCGAGCCACGAGCCAGAGGCAAGGCGGACTCAAAACAGTGAAGCCTCGTGGTCAACATAGATTGGGATAGAGTCACCATGGGTGGCCGCCAGCATGAAGGCTGAGGAGGTCAGGTATGGAAACCAATGGGGAGTCAGTCAGGGAGTGGCCAGAGGGATAGGGGCGGGGGTTGAAGCAGGGCTGGTTCAGTGTCCTCTCCACCTGGGCCTTTTGTTCCTGAGCCACAGTGAGAAATGGAATCTTAATTAAGAGCTGGAATCCTAGTCCAAGATGAAGGCTCCTGAAGTAAGCATCCTGATGGGCAAGGCCTAAACTCTTGGGAAGAACTCAGAGTTTGGCCACAGAGTAACTGATGGGGCCAGAGTCATTAAGGTCATCTGGACCAAAACAACAGAGCCAAGGATCTGAGGCCAAGGCTGGGGCTTAGCCCATTATCATCAGAAGGACCCCAGAGAGGGCAGAACCACACAGGATCATTTCCTGCTGGAGTGGAAGCCACCAAGGTCAAGATCCTAGGGGCAGTGAATTGAAGACTTAGGGCAGAAGAAAGACAGACATCCAGGTTAACTGGGAAAAGGTCAGATGATGTCAGTTGTGAAACTGAGGAGCAGAGGACAGAGGGGTCCAAGTGCAGCCCGTGAAGGGAGTGCTGCACTCGGAGCTGGGCCCTCTGTTCCAGCTTGATGGGTAGCTTTGGACATGTGCCTTTGGATCCTCTCCTAAGTGATTACGTTTGTTGATATTTGGTCCAGATCTATTTTCAGCAACAGGGAAGCCCGTTTTCAGTACACCATGGTCCTAATTGGTCACTTTAGTACACTTGTTATATCTGGTCCAGGAAACAAGGAATACTAAAATACTGACATGAAACAAGAATTCCAAGATCTCTAAAATGTCCCAAAGTCCTTAAAATTTCCAGGAAATACTCTCTTACATTAATTCCAAAGTGAAAACACTTCCAAAAAGCATTCAAGAAAACAGAATACTGTTTCCTCCTCAATATTTTTCTTTGTCCTGGTCCCAGAGTGCCCTGACAATGATGCTGCCATTAGAAATCAGTTAGGATTGAAAATGGCAACCCACTCCTGTACTCTTGCCTGGGAAATTCCATGGACGGAGGAGCCTGGTAGGCTACAGTCCATGGGGTCACAAAGAATCAGACACAACCGAGCGAATTCACTTTCACTTTCACTCTCTATATGCACTACCATGTGTAAAATAGATAGCTAGCAGGAACATCCTGTATAGTACAGGGAACTCAGTTCGATGCTTTGTGATGACCTAGAGGGGTAGGCTGGGGGTGGGGGTAGGAGAGGGGCTCAAAAGGGAAGGGATATATGTGTACATGTAGCTGATTCACTTTGTTGGACAGCAGAAACTTAACACAGCACTGTAAAGCAATTATACTCCAATTTAAAAAAAAAAGAGAGAAATCAGTTAGGGTGGCCCTGAATATGAGTTTTGCTAGGCTTATTTGGCCAACAGGTTTTATACAAACATGTGCTTGAACAAAGGTAAGCAAATTATTACAGGACTTCTCAGAGCTTTTACACTACAAATGGGAATTTTAAATTTTCAAAAGGAAGTTATAGTAGCCAGACTTTACCAAAAGGTAAAGGGTCACAGGAGCTTTCTTAAATTGGGCTTTCTTTTTTAAACAGAAATCTCTCCACACTGACATTCTTAAGAAAGTGCTTTGGGAAATGCTGACTCAGGGATTCATGTTTGTGGAGCTTAGAGCTTATTGAATTGCCCCAAGTGAAGCCCAGTTCCCCCAAGTTGGCCTTTGAATGAGTTTTGATCCCTAATCAGGGTATATTGTGTGAGGTCTTTCTGTTGTCACCCATAATAACCACACCACAGTCTAATAGGGTCATTCTATAATGCCTTACATTTGGTATAAGACTAGAGTTCATAAAACACTTTTGTATATTTGGAACTTACTAAAGATGATCAGCTAACCTGGACTGAAACAACCTCAAAATTATTTGCTGACCTCAAAATTATTGTCTCTGGATTACAGCAACTCCCCTTCTTTCAAGCTCTTTGCTTTTATTTCTTTTTGTGGGGATACCACCTTCCAGAAAAAGGGACTCTCCTTTATTACAAATTTTTCCCCTTTTTTAAAGGTCCCTGATATTATTAAGATTTGAAATAGGTCGGCTCACATTTTTGGCCTTATAATACACTGCAATCCATCTTGTATTGGTAAAGAAACAGATAATATATATAAGAGATGATCTGAATAGGCATGGAAACCTGTTCCTGAATTATTATTGAATGTTTTACTCCACTACATAGCTTTCATCAGCTTTTCAGAAAGTATGAGATACGCTGCTGGTGGTAGCTCATCCCTTGACTTTAGGTGGATGGTTTGTGGCTGTCAGTTGCTAAGTCGTGTCCAACTCTTTGCAACCCCATGGACTATAGCCTGCCAGGCTCCTCTGTCCATGGAATTTTCCAGGCAAAAATACTAGAGTGAGTTGCCACTTTCTTCTCCCCAGGGGATCTTCCCAATTTAGTGATCAAACCCAGAACCTGTATCTTCTGCATTGGCAGGCAGATTCTTTATTGCTGAGCCACCAGGGAAGCCCTAGAAATCTGGTTATTTAACACTGAATCATACAAGGAGAAAGTCATCCTTTTCTAGTTCTTTTCCAACCCCATGTTACATCTTTTTTTTTTCTTTAACATCAAGAAAATGTTTCAGTTGGGTGCTATTTATCTCCAACAATTCTCAGCCTGAATTAGCCTTCAACGCCAAATTTAATAACATCATTTGGTTTTCTCTTATGTTTATTTTCCCTTGACCTTTCATGGATGGAAATTGATGTGGGTTTTCCACTTACCAGGGTAAGATGAAATTTCTTTTGAAAATAAATTTTTTAAAATTGGAACATTTAAGCCCATGTGATGGCAAAAATCATGACGGTCAAGACTGCTGTCATAGCAGTTGGTGGGCCACCTTCCAGAGTTGACCCCAAATGATGAGTTGACCTCCATCATTTTACAGATGAGTAAACAGACTCAGAGAGGTGAGATGACTTTGACTCAGTTATTTGACTGGACAGTCAAGCCAGGGCTGGGACTAAGATCTCCATCTTCATGACTCTCTCCTCATCAAAACTTTGTATCAACTCTTTGTATTAGAACATAAGGTTAAAATAGTCTCTAAAAATAATTTTTCCTCTCCCCACAATATTTGAAATCATGTTCCAAGAATAGATTAGGACTAAATAAGGCCTTAAAATATTAAAAGCTGTTATGAATGTAAAAGCATTGAAATAAATGTAATTACATTCTTAAAACGCTAAAACATCAGATGATAATTTTAAGTATATCAAATATTTAACCGAAAAACAGCTGAAACAACTTAAGACCTGTTAAAACAACAAATGGGCTAATGTGAGCAAAGCTGAAAAGAATCTTAAAACATTATAGTCAATTTCATAGGAGACAAAAAAATTTCTTTCTTAAAACCCCGAAAAGCAGCTAAAACAAATAAAAGCCAGAGTCAACAATTGCAAATCTTACTAACAATCAAAATCCAGGAGAACTTTAGGGCAAACTTAGGACTGAGTAAAATGATAACATAGATTTCTTTTGGGAGTTTTAATATGGGTCAAATTAAGTTGAAATCAAGCCCAAAGTATATTAAAAGACTCCTGAAAAGTGAAAGCGTTAGTTGCTCAGTCATGTCTGACTCTTTGTGACCCCGTGGACTATAGCCCACCTGGTTCCTCTATCCATGGAATTCTCCAGGCAAGAATTCTGGAGTGTGTAGCCATTCTCTTATCCAGGGGATCTTCTCGACCCAGGGATCCAGCCTGGGTCTCCTGAATTGCAGGCAGATTCTTTAGCATTTAAGCCACCAGGGAAGCCCTAAAATACACCTACTCATGGTTTTTAAAAATCCATTGCAGGTGGAATTCTGCCTGGAAGGAATAGGTGACCTGCTGGAAAAGAGGGTCTCCATGGGATTAAAGAGAGTGGGAGGCTGAGATTGTAGGTAGGCTGACTGGACAAACTCAACCCTTGCTGAAGGACATTTAGTTATTGGAACTATCCAGAAAACAGGGTCCAAAAAAGTGAGGAAATGTAGTTCAAGAAGCAGACTAGAATAACTTAATAAGCTCGTTGAATGTTGTGATTTTCTCCTGTTTTAAAATTAAAGTTTTATCTTTCAATATAAAAGATGAAGCAGCAAAAATCAAGGGCTGCCTAGATGGCTTTGCTGTTCCCTTTGATTTAGCACAAGATTAACACAAGAATCTTATTCTTAGAAACACACACACAGAGTCCTTTTTCTCGTAAGGAATATATTCATAGTCACTTTAGAAAATGCAGATAAGCAAGAAGATGAAAATAATTTGTAACCCCACTACTCTAAGAATACTACTGAAAATTATGACTTCTGTTTTTCCCAGTGGTCATGAATTTCTCGCTCTCTGTATCAGTGTGTGTTTTAACAAAGCAGCGTCGCAGCGTTATGAGCTGCTTTTCTCATGTAGCATCTGTAATAGTGACCCCTATTGTGAGTGATCCTGCTACAGCAGTGCTTCTCGGCCTTCTTTTCATTATGGCTCCACTAAGGAGTCCTTTTAATACCACCATGAAATTTTAATACCACAGATATACTGTATATCTGATTATATATTGTGGTTCTTGGGAGGGCTGCAAATAATTGTAATATCTAAGATTTTTTACCTCCCAAGAACAAATATTTGCCCTCTGTTACACTGCATGTAGTATAGCAATATTTTTATAGCTTTATGGCATTTCATTATATGAGTGTACAATAATTTATATACCTATCTGCCATTACTGAAAATGTGGCTTATATTCAGGTTTTACTCAGTGTTATACACAGTGTTGTTGCAGACTTCTCATACATGCCCGGGAATTGTTCCTCTCATCCCTAGACGTCAGACTCATCTGTAACGTCCAGCATGATTGCCTCTTTTCCTTATGATTCCATTTTCTCTCCGTACTCAGTAGTCCCTGAGTACCTGGCTGATGCCAGCCCATCCTGACTCTAGCGAGAGAGAGAGACATGACTGAGAACCTATTGTTATCTGTGCAGAGATTGAACACAGTGGAAGGAAGGACGCAGGGAACTTGGAAGCCAAGAGAGGTCCCCAGTATGGTCTAAGGGGGTTCAAAGGTAGGAGACGTCATAGCCCCCATCTTTCTTGAAACTCAAGTCAGAGCACAAGACCACACGATTCAAGATTATTGCAAACCTTGTCCACATCTGTACAATGTGGAATAAGACTGACTGGAGAGGGATTTATTTTTTAAACCACTGCATTTAGGGCTCAGTTTCTGAAATGCTAAGCCCAAATCAGAGTCTAAGGAAATGCTAAATTAGAGCCCATTTGACTTCTGACTCTGACGTTAATTAAACAAAAGAATAGTTTTATTTGTTCGTTTGTCCAGATAGTTCGTCCAGGGGAACACTATGGGTTTATGATGATGTCAAAGTCAGAAAGAAAGAAAAATTTTTACTGGGAACTATTTTTTCCTCTCACCCCTGAGTAATTCTAATGATATGCATGTAAAATACATTATGGCAAATCCTCTAACAATTTCCGCCTCAGCAATAAATGTTGCATTCTAGTAGAGCAAGAACATCTGCTTAATAATTTCATGGAACTGCTCTGCAGAGCTGCCAGGGGTAGAATTTAGTCAGTTGGGTGTAGCATGAATCAGATGGCGTGGGAGAAGGAAAGATGCATTTTGAACCCAGATTCGGCCACTGCTGTGACCTGGGGCAAGTGCTTTAACTTCTTCAAGCTTCAGTTTCCTCATCCACAAAGTGGAAATATGAAATGAGGGTTGTTTTGCGGATTCAGTGAGTGAATGTGTGTCAAGGGCTTATTAGTACCCAGTCCTAGGTCAACATCTGATCCACAGTGAGTGGATCAGGGTGTTCACTCGATAAATGGCAGGTGACGATACTGATTGTGTTGAGAATGGTGATGGTGATCATGATGATGGTGGTGGTGGTGGTGGTGATAATGGTGATGGGGATGGTGGGACTTCTGCTCATGGTGATAATGATGATGGTAGTGATGATGATGCAGAGCGAAAAATATATTGCTAATATGAATCAGGAGTGATTTTTCTGGTTGTATTACAGCTAGCTGTAGCTGAGTGGCAGTGGAAGGGAAAGAGAATAGTAGTTTGGAGGAGAGCTGGGGTGGGCAGCACGGAACTTTTTCAGAAACAGTAGAAAGAACAGAGGCGTGGAGGCCAGCAGACCACACAGCATTTTGCCTCTCATCCTCGTGGACTCAGTGATGTTTGGTCTCAGTGATCCTCCACTGTTCACCTGTGAAATGGGAACAAGACCTTCAGCTCAGATTGTAGTGGTGACCAAAGCAGACAGCATGTGTGAGAGCAGCTGGTGCTGGGCAGGTCCAGGAAACGTCAGTTCTGTTCATGAAAAGAATTTTCAGTTAACAACTCAAACACTCAAATGGACCATTTATTTTATTCCATTTCCTCTTTTTAATTGTTTTATGGTTACCTTTTCTCCTCCTGTGAAATGCATAAAGGTCCCTGTTTGTGAAGGGGCTTACACAGCCCTGCCACCCACCTTTCTTTCAAACAGCTCCTGTCAGTCTAAATCTTAGTGTCCATTCGCCACATTGTGATCACCGCCCTCAGGAAGCACTCCCTGACTGCCCTGACCCACCTAGAGCTTTCTTTCTTGGAACTTTGGAGTCATGGCAATTCATAAAGCCATTCACTAAGACTTTACTATGCTAAGCACATACATTTATTTTATATATGAATGTTTGTATTTGTTTCATCTCTCAACAAATTAAAGCTCCGTGAAGTCAAGAACTCTTGTTATATTTTTGAATCTCATCTGCTTTCTTTTATCCAGATTTCCTCCTCCTCAAAATTCTTAATGATAGAGTGCTGAGCATATAATGGGCATTTAATAAATAAAGTGTATGTGGACTTCTTTCTATAAATCCTGCTTTTGCCCTTGCTCCTTCTTCTTCATCTTACTCCCCATATTGTGAGCCTTCAAATGTACACAAATACAACCTTTTATGTTTATATATTTAGTGACTCACTTGTGAAAATAAACATGTTACCATGTGGGGCCTGGGCCACCTGATACTATGGGAGCCTCAGAATATATTAATTAACTCATTTGTGTCCGTGAGAGAGTGGTAACTTCTCAATTTAAATAAACGGACTGTAGCAGAGGCCTGTGTCTTTGCCCACAAAGTTACTGAAGTTAGGAATAGAACGAAAAGGAAAGGCACTCTTTTCACTGCCTTGCTGATCGGGCTGTGTGTCCTCCATTCCCAAACCCCGAGGTGATCTAACTCTAAAGTTATTAAAAATCCTGGCTCAGTGGAGAGGGCTCTGGATGAGTATTGTGTCCTGCTGTGGGATCCACTGTGACTCCTCTTAATCTCAGGCTGTGTCACTGTACTTTGTGCTCTTGCTGTGTTTAGTTCTCTTCTTTCTGTTTCTTTCTCTTCTTTTTAAAATTGATGTGTAGATAATTTTCAAAATTGTGTTAGTTCTAGGCGTCTAGCAAAGTGATTCAGTTATATTCATATTTTTTCCAGATTCTTTTCCCTGACAAGTTATTATAAGATAATAATATAGTTCCCTGTGCTGTACATTAAATCTTTCTTGCTTGTCTATTTTATATATAGTAGTGTGTATCTACTGGGCCTGCCAGGTGATACAGTGGAAAGGAATCTACCTACTCATGCAGGAGATGCAAGAGACGTGGATTCAATCTTTGGGTTGGGAAGATCCCCTGGAGTAGAAAATGACAACCCTCTCCAGTATTCTTGCCTGGAAAATTCCATGGACAAAGGAGCCTGGCACGCTAGAGTCCGTGGGGTCACAAAGAGTTGCACATGACTGAGCACATAAGCATAGCAATCTGCTAATCCCATCCTCCTAATTTATCCTTCCCCCCTCCTTTCTCCTTTGATAACTGTAAGTTTGTTTTCTATGTCTGTGAGCCTGTTTTATCAATTAGGTTTTTTAGATTCTACATATAACTGATATCATATGATATTTGTCTTTGTCTCTCTGACTTCACTCAGTTTGATAATCTCTAGGTCTGTCCATGTTGTTGCAAATGGCAGTGTTTCATTCTTTTTTATGGCCAAGTAATAGTCAATTGCATATATATCTATACAGCAGATCTTCTTTATCCATTCATCTGTTGATGGACATTTAGGTTGTTTCCATGTCTTGGCTCTATAAATAGTGCTTCTGTGAACACTGGGGTGTGTGTATCTTTTTGAAGTAAGATTTTCATCTCTTCTGGATATATGCCCAGGAGTGGGATTACTGGGTCATATGGTGCGTGCATACTAAGTCACTTCAGTTGTATCCAACTCTTTGAAACCCTGTGGACTGTAGCCCACCAGGCTCCTCTGTCCAAGGGATTCTCCAGGCAAGAATACTGGAGTGGGATACCATGTTCTCCTTCAGGGGATCTTCCCAACCCAGGGATCAAACCCACATCTCCTTATGCCTTCTGCATTAGCAGATGGGTTCTTTACCACTAGCACCACCTGGGAAGCTTGGGTCATTTGGGAGCTCTATTTTCAGGTCTTTGTAAAACAACCTTCATACTGTTTATCTCTTTTTCTTATTTCAGAATTCAGTCATGTAATATTCTAGCCAGCCGTGTGAATGATGGTGGCCATTTGGGTGTTTCAGTCTGCCTTTTATTGAAAGACAATTCAAGAATCTTTCATCTAATCCTCCTAAAAGTTATGAGTGCCTGCATACCTCGGTGGGCAGGAAGGAAAAAGGGGGATTTCACAGTATTTCACTTGTGACTTTGTTCTCTCCTTCCTACTAAGAGTCAGTTTGGCCTGATGATTCTCCTCCTGATATTTACTCATTTGTTCATTCATTCAACCACTCTACCATTTAATAAATATTTATCCTTTGTCCACCAAGTGCCAGGTGCTAAACTGGGCTATGGAGATAAAACAATGAATTAGACTGAAAATGCTCTGCTCTCCAGGAGCCAGCATTTAAGCAGGGGAGAAAGAAGAACATACCGCATGGACATTTTTTGATTGGAACTTTAAAAAAACTGAACCTTGGAAGAAATCCACTTTCCATGGGCTTGTTAAGTATGCTGAACCAGACTGTTAGTGCTGCTGACTGAAGATCAGGGTTCAACAAACTTTAGCTCCATGACACAGAGCATTAGATTTTATGATTTATAAAATAAAAATAGTATAGCTCTCTGCAGATGTCACATCTGGTTTGTTCACTATGTTCCCCAGAGGCAACATGATGTCGTGGAAAAAAAGCAAGACCAAGCTTCCAAGCTTTTTCTAGCCACTAGGCTTGCTGGGTCTCAGTTTCCCCACCTGTAAAATGGGGGGTGGAGTTAGATAGTATCTACGCTTCCCTCTAGCTCTGCAGTCAGATGACTCTGGTCTTCCAGGATCAAGATCTTTTTCCTGAAGAGCCATTTGCCGCCTTTAAGCTTCAGCCCAGCCAGGGCATCTGAGAAATACCGAGCCTTCGTTGTGATGTGTCACCATGAAAACGCTGGCTGCCCTTCGCACGGAACTCTGCTGATGCTGTGGCCCAAAGTTAAATTTAGATAAAAATCAGTTCGGAGCTAAAAATATTCCCAGCTTCCCTGACAGGTTGTATCCATCATCATGGGAGGAAAAACAAGGAGCTGGCTGCCTGGCGACAGGGAGGGGCTGGGCTGAGCATGAGCTCAGGCCTCTGCTGGAATCTTGCTGATTTGAAAGCCCGAAGCCATGTCCTAGGAAGCCGGAGCAGATCGTGTAGGCTCGGGCCCAGGGAAAGTTCAGTGGGAAAGCAGGGTGGCCTGTTGACCGGGTGACCCACACTGCCTGTAACTTCTAGAGGTCCTTTTGGGGAATCCTGTTCAGGGTGAGACCCTGAAACTTCTTTTGCTGATTCCTTAACAACTTGCTTTAAAGGGGACTTTTCAGCCAAAAAGCATATTTTGTTTGAGTGGAAAGGTGACAGTCGAGTTGAACTCTTATCTCCTGTGAGACACTAGGCTGGCAGGCAGTATGGTGGGTCTGAGTTAGCACTCTAGGTCTGCATCCAGTACTTGTGCCTGTCTGAGCCTCAGATTGTGAAATCGAGGTCATGCCACTTACCTGGCAGGGCTGTGGTTCTGATCATATGAGGTTATTAATATGTGCAAAGTGCTTGGTTTGGTACCAAAGCCGTTGGTAATGTTTGATCAGTATTCAGGATCATTGCTAGCATAAAAATGCACTCCTGGGCAAAAAAAAATAAATAAAGTGGCTGTGGCTACCCCTGGGTGCACCTATGAGAAGGACTTAGGGTGTGTGGGGCACTTTGCCTCAGTTCCAGCCTGTGCCCCCACTCCTGACCCCACCCCACCTACTAGCAATGTGACTTTGACTCAATTCATCCTTCTGAGTTTTGTTCTCACTTCTTAGAAATGGGTATAACACAGACTTTGTCGGGTTTTTGTAAGGATTACATGAGGTCAGGTAGTTAAAACACCAGGCACACAGTAGGTATTCAGAAAACACAGGGAATCATGTATTGCTGTAGTGGATAAAGTAAACTTCAAGGGTGGTGGGCCAACTGGTTAAAATTCAAACTTGACGATTATTAATTGGAAAGCTTCGGGACCACTCTGGACTTCAGTGTCTTCTGTGTGTTGGAAATCATAACAGTATCGACTGTCTCCAGTGTGAGGATTAGATGACATAATGGACATAAGTCAATTAGCACAGTACCTGGCAATCAGCAAATCTCTCAATAACCGTTTGCCCTTTCCTTCCTGACTTCTGTTCTTCAGGGACCCAGCTGAATGCAGTGCTCAGGCCCTGTGTTCCTTCTGACCTAAAATACTGTTCTTTAAACCCACTCACCTTTTCTCATTTTCTCTCTCTGTCTCTGCTGCGGCTGACCCTTGTCCACTGCTCGATTGGCTGCCAAGAGCAAGAGAGAGGCTAGTTCTGTGAGTAACTTAAAAAACAGACATCAGTTGACACATTGGAGGTTTGAATGGCTCGGACGCTGATCAGCCTGTTTACTGGCTGTCCCTGAAAGCTGGCCTTGGCAGGAGACCAAGGGAGGCTGTGCACCTTTGCTCTCCCACCTGTGCATCTCCTAGGATGTAGACAGAGAACTGAGCTCCTTTCCTCTGGACTCCCCTCAGTGGCCTTTGGCTGGCAAGGCTGTTTGTCTCCCCTTGCAGTCTTCTGCTACAGTCATCTAGACAGCACTGATTGGTTTTCCTGCGGTGGTATTTGGGCGTCTCCACCAGCCACCTAGGTGTTCAGCCTGCAAGTGGTGACGGAGGCATGGCTATCCTTCCTCAGGCTCCTCCTGACTCTGGGGAAGGAGCTTTGAAATCTCCAACTGGGGCAGGCCGAGGATTCATGGATATGGACACATCGATGTTTCATCTGAAGGCGGTCAGGCCTCAGGTGGCCAGGATCACTGGGAAGAAATGTGGCTTTGCATCTGAACTCCACGTTTGGGGAGACTTGGAGTTATCAGTCTCAGCTGGCTCCGACTCAGAGCGGATTAACTTTTATGAAATGATTGTCTCCAAACACTTACTAAATGCAAAAACCTGCTGTGGCTCCATGGGGCGGGGTGAACCGCAGAGGCACGCTCTCACCGGGAAGGCTCTGATGCTGGAGCTCACCAGCTGGGAGGAGGAATCCCAGATTCAGATGCTGAAAACCTGGACTTTGGTCTTGGCCTGCCACTTGTCAGCCGTGGGACCTGGGGAAAGGTGTCCAGCTTCACAAAATACACTGCAGGGCCTTTGCGGGGCTCTGGGGCTCTTTGTGGAAGGGTGGGTAGTGTCTGTGTCATTTGGATTCCCAAAGAGCTGATACCATTGCAGCTCTTTTCAAACCCTTTTTTGACTCTGGGCAGGTTACTTGTTTTTTTGAACTTCAGCCTCCACATCTGTAGTACAAAGATAACGAGATTCTGTTTGTCAGGGTCTGGCAAGAAGCAAACAGAGACAGGATTCAGTGGGCAAAGATATTAGTAGGGGCAATGTTTGGGCTAGGAAAATGATCAGACAGCAGTGCAGGTCTGCCCTTGAGAGAAGGAAAGAGGGAGGGAAGGTTGTGAGGGAAGATCCTAGATTTCCGAGGAAGATAATATCAGGGAGCCCTGGAGTCAAAGTTGGCTATTGATGGACCTAGAGATTGTCATATAAAGTGAAGCACATCAGAAAGAGGAAAACAAATACTGTATATTAATGCATATGTGTGCATGCATAGTCGCTCAGTCATATCCAACTGTTTGTAACCCTTTGGACTATAGCCCACCAGGCTTCTCAGTCCATGGGATTTCTCAGGCAAGAATACTGGAGTGGGTTACCATGCCCTCCTCAAAGGGATCTTCCTGACCCAGGGTTCGAACCCATGTCTCCTGTGTCTTCTGCACTGCTGGCAGATTCTTCACCCACTGAGTCATTGGAGAAGCCCCCATTAATTATGCATTAATATATGCATTGATTAATGCATATATGTGGAATCTAAAAAAAAATAGTATAGACTATTTGCAAAGCAGAAACAGAGACACAGATGTAGAGAACAAACGTATGGATAATAAGGGGGAAAGGAGGGAGAGAAGAATCGAGATTGGTATTGACACATATATGCTATTGATACCATGTATAAAATCGATAACTAATGAGAACCTACTGTGTAGCACAGGGAACTCTACTCAGTGATCCGTGGTGACCTAAATGGGAAGGAAATCCAAAAAAGAAGGGATCTATGTATACATATAGCTGATTCACTTTCTGTACAGTAGAAACTAACACAGAGCAGCTATACTCCAATAAAAATTTTAAAATGGCAACAAAACAAAGTTGGTTATCAGAGCATCCGAGTCTCTCGGGAGCCGACTTGCCTCTGTACTCCTGCTGGGCCCAGCCATTGCCTCTGGGAAGCTCAGCTCAGAGCCACTGCTGATGCAATGATGAATTTCAGAGCCCAGCACCTGGGACCCTTAGTCAGTTATGCTCCCTGTAGTTAGAGGTCTGCAGAGGACATTTATTCTTACATTCATTCTTAGAAATACCTACCCTGCAGGTGGCTGTGAAGATAAGAGTGCAAAGAGAACAGGACATCTTATTTTAAGGATGACGTATCTGTGTGCATGGGTTCACGTGTGTATGGCAATTCTTGGCTGTAGAATATGGAAGGAAGAACAGCTGGCTTGGAATCTGGAGACCTTGGGGGAGGCATGGACCCTATTTAGGGTCTTTCAGATTCCTCCTTTAATTTAATCCTCCCCCCAAACCTGGAGAAGCTGGGCATCTGAGGTTGCACAATTAAAACACAGCATGCCTCAGATTTTAACCCCAGTTCAAGCTTTGTGAGCTTAACATCTTATGACCCATGGCTTTCACAAGGTTAATGTAGGGTTCATTCATTATCCTTGAAGGCAGCTGGGTCTGTTTTGTCTCTGGTGTGTAATCAATACCTAGAATTGTGCTTGGTACACAGAAGGCTCTGAAGTAAATATGATGAATCCATTGATTGCAGACTGTTAGTTGGGTGTCCAGTCTAGCTCACCCAGATTCCATTTGGGCATCCTCTTCCCCATCAGACCTGCCGAACTGTGGTGCTCCTATGGGGAAACTGGGATGCTGGGCTGGGAAGACATTGTCCCTCTTTGCTGGATCCAGAGTCATAGTGGAGAGAGCCCTGAGCTTTCTGCTTGAAGAAGAGGGGTGCGGTGCAAGTTTTAACAGCTCAACCCAAGAGAGTGGGTTTCCTTCCTTTGGAATTTCCGGGCTAAAATTGCATCAGGAGGAGTTTACCGGTTCAGCTTTCAGATCAGGCCTGCATTCTGTGGAGTGGGGTCCAATCCATCTAAAGCACTACCCCACCCCCACCTCGGCCCCATTGCTGCCCCTCTGACTGTTAATGTGTCCTGGAAGAGGAGGATTGCTCATCTGAACCCCAAACAGCTGCCTCTCTTATTTCCCATTTCTGATGTGTGGGCCTCTCAGATTTGAGCTTTCTCACCCTCAGCATGCTCTCATTAGGCTGAGCCTTGTTTTTTCTTGGCCAGGAGCCTTGTTGTTCTGGCATCTACCATTTTGGACAGGAAAAGTGTGGATTTGAGTGGCTGGCAACTGGTCCACTGCAGAAGGACAGTGATATGAGAGGATCGTCCCAGGCCATCAGTGTGGACCTTTTAATTTTCCTGAGAATCTACCAGACCAGGATACTAGGGGCTGTGGCTGTCATTAGAGACATATATTAAGTCTTTCCTTAATACCTGACTTAATACTCAAAGGTATTTCCCTCTCATTAGAGGTGACATTTGTGTCACACATCCGATCTTTAAGGCAGTATCAAGCAGGAACAAGCCTTCCTGTCTTGCAGGGCTTGGTAGATGCTTGTTGACAAAGTGTGGACTTTAGTTGACAAGATAATGCTACAGAAAGTTGTGGCTTCCTTCCCTCGCCCACTCTCCGGTCCCTTATCCTCAACTCACATTTCTAGCCTGGCTCTTTTATGCCAGATATGTGGAACTCACAGATGAGTAAGAGACACAACCTCTGCCCTTGAGAAACTTGCAACCCCCGAGCCAGCCATTTTGGGTGCTGGTTCGATTGATGAAAGTTTGTAAAGACAGACCATTTTTAAGATTTAGAAGTCACATTATGGAGGACAGTGTGATAAGATACATCCAGCGAACAGGGAGCCAGAACAGTATATCAGCAAGCAGAAACATCATAGACAGCTTCTCTCTTTTCCACAAAATCATCCAAGCCATGTTCACATGGATCGTTTTTCTCCAGGTTATATGTCCTGAAGAAAACCAAGGAGAATTCTCTCCTTCTTGCACATGGGCAGGCAGAATTAAAGGCGCTCTTCAAAATCTTAGCTTTGAAATCAAGCCATGATTTCGCTAGAGCCTTTTCCCCAAGAGATAAACATAAGTGTCATTTCTATGTGAGTAGGTCATAGGAGAGTTGGGGCATTAGCCATGAGAGTGTATGTGAAGCATTTGGTATATTTCAAGGGTGCTTATCAAACATCCAGTAAATCGGTAGCTCTCCTTTTAATTATTATTTTCGTCATCATTTTGATTTTCTCACTCCCCAGATCTGGGAGCAGCTGGTACAAGGCTGTCACCCAGGATCCATGGAGCATTCCTGAGGGCCAAGTAACACTGGAATTTGTCCCAGTCTGTGGCCAAATGCCATCCCACAAGGGCAGATGACTCGGCAGGTCAGAATCTGACTCAGGCCTGGGAGAAGAAGCCCCATAGCTTTCCTATCTCTTGTTCTTTGAAATGAAGCCTTTGGCATCATCTGATTGATGGATAGATTTGTCACCCTCAAAGCTCTCAGAAATGTCATCAGATGCGGTAGATGGGGGCTTCCACCAGTGGCTCAGCAGTAAATCCATCTGCAATGCAAGAGACCTGAGTTCAATCCCTGGGTCGGGAAGATCCCCTGGAGGAGTGCATGGCAGCCCACTCCAGTATTCTTGCCTGAAGAATCCCATGAACAGAGGAGCCTGGCGGGCTATAGTCCATGGAGTCGCGAAGAGTCAGACCTTACTGAAGCTGCTTAGCACGCACAGTGCCTTTTAGGACTTATTTTGGGGTGGTGGATGGAGGAAGGGAAATGTATGTTCTCCATGGAAGCTGTGCTGTCCATCTGGGGCAAAGGCGGACTGTGTTACAAAGCGTGCTGCGTTTTTGAAGCTGCGTGTTCAGAAATAGAATGTGGCTGAGTGACAGACTGAAACAGATGGGCCAGGGCTGCGCTGGCTTTTAGAAGGGCCCTGCTTCTTGAGCAGAATTAATGGAGCTCAGGTCCTGGGAGGCTGAGAGTGCTCTTGGCATACAGCTGTCCTGCACAACTTGGGCTATGCTCATCTGTGAAACATGCTGGATCTGAGAAATGAACCTTGGATCCTGGGTAGTGTTCGTGTCAGAGTCATCTTTTATTAATTAAATGAGACAGTACATGTGAGGTGCTCAGAGCGGCTGGCACACACTTCACGTTCAGTAAATGCAAACACATCAGCACCAGCATCTTCTGGCTGAAGGCTCTTTGCTTAAATCAGTGTTACTGGTGTCAGGGATGGTATTTCAATGCAACAGAACTTCATACGCTGCTTAGGACTTGAACGAAGTGCCCCTTTCCCCATGAGGATTTTTGTATAATCCTCATCCCTTAGAACCTGGACTCCCAGGATGGCAAATGGATTTAATCTGATACCATGGAGTCTGGCTAGACTTCTTTTCAAGAAGAATTCTGGGGCTGATTTCAGGTTCAGAGGAAAAGGATATAGTGATTGATTAGTGATGTCTGTCATGAATATGGGAGAGGGGTGGGAGGACATATATCCCATGCATTTACCATCTCTAATTAAACAAAGGAGACTCAAGGCTTGACCTCCTCCATCAGGATGAGGGTGAGGCTCATTTCTGAAGATGTTGCCATTCTGGCCAGCAGCTGAGACCTGAACAGCTGTTTATCTTTCCGGTCATGTTTCTGGTTTCTGGCTGTTTGTCTTTTAACAAGAGGTCAGTGATCGAGGGCTCCTCCACATCTGCAGGGAGTTTCCTGCAGAATTAGGATGTGTAAAATAAACCTACAAAATCAAAGACCCAAGCCGATGCTGGAGATTGTTTCCCATTTGAGGTCATCCTTCTTCTACAAGGGCATGGGGGTGGGTTGTAAAGGAATGATGTGAAAGGCCAAGCTTGAGGAGCTGGACCACAACAAAGCACAATCAGTTTTTTAAAATTCTCAAATTGGGGAGTAGTCACCTCAGTGGATGGCCTTTCAACTTTAATTCATTAGGGAGGGGCAGTATAGTGACTGCTACCCTACCACCATGTGTGGGGCACTCTCTCTCTCTCCCACAAATGCTTACTCTTCTAGAGTCTATTCAAACAATTAAGTGATTTAGGGCAATATTTTTTCAACTTTTAATATGAAAATAAATTTACAGCCTTGGTCTGGGTTGTAACGCATGGAAAGAAGAGGCATCTAATAAATAGATGAATACCCTTTATTACAAGTTTGTAATATTTCATTTCATAGCATCTAATAAATAGATGAATACCCTTTATTACAAGTTTGTAATATTTCATTGAATCTGAAATTCATTTAAATGTAAAATAAATTCAAATTCAAGTTACTGAAAAGTTAAAATTTCTATTAGCAATATTTAAGGCAAGAAATTCTAGATTTTGTCATTTTAACATTTAAGGGAAAAAGCAAAGCAGTCACTTGGGTGTAATTGCTTTTCTTAAAGGGAATGATGAATATGTGGAGCAGTTGGTGTTACCACTGGCCATTCATTCAATTCCACGTTGAACCATGTCTCCATTTGTTTTAAAGTACCATGTGTGCAAGGAAGCAATAGATCTCACAGAATTAGACTTTATAAAAAGGTCTAGAAATATTAAATTTCTGTAAGACATGCTTTCAAAGCTCTAATCTAGCAACTCATTTCTTTTCCTCAAAAGATTTTTTTAATTCATAACTTGTTTTCTTATATTTGGTACAATTTCTGAAGCAAAAAAACTGATTTAACCACAATCTAATATTTATTTATGTCCAATATTTAAGTGGAAGTGGGTGAAATTCTAAGAATGATGCACAAACCTGTCAAAATGAGTGAGGCTTTCACACCTTCATCAGGGAAAAATGCTATTTATTAAGATCACTTGGAGGTGACTTTGGTCACATTTAAACATACACCTTAGGAAAACAAAGGGCGTTATTTGCTTGGGTGCCAAATCAGTGGACATGAATTTGAGCAATCTCTGGGAGATAATGGGGAACAGAGGAGCCCGGTGTGCTTCAGTCCATGGGGTCACGAAGAGTCAGACAATTAGTCATTGAACAGCAGTTGCTTGAGGGCTTTTTGTTACCTGTCCAGCCCTTCCAGATCTTAGGACAAACCAGAGTGTGCGCACACGTGTCTGTCCGGTAGGGGAGGGGGAAGAGTGGAGGAAGAAGCAGGGCTGGAATGACCACCTGGTCCTGGGCTAGGCTGAGGACATCCATGGATATGGATGTGGCTGGACTGGGTGCAGCGCTGAGTTGCTCTCTAGTTCCACCTGTAAAGGTGGAAGCCAAGCTGAGTGGCTATTTCCCAACCCAAGAGAGAATGTAGTAGGAAGGTAGTAGTCCTTGTAGCTGCCGGGCCAGATGTAGAATGGATGGTGGACCCAGCCTGGAAGTTCAGAGAACCCAGCAGCTGTGCTTAGGGTCCAGGTAGGTGAGTAAGCTAGGCCCCATGGCCGCTGGTGGCACCAGGAGTGAGGAGCAGACTGAAACCGAGTTAGCTGGGGGAAACCTGGCCCCAGAGGGCCTGGCCCTGCTTATTCAGTGTCTGTCGCCCCAGGAGAAAAACCACAAATACTTGCCCTGTGAGCTAAACCCTTCAAGAATCAACTAGTTAACTTGTAAAAAATCAGCCTAAATCGGAACTGGATAAACTGGTCTAGACTGATAAATAGCAAAAGGGTTTCCCAGCCAGGAATAGGATGAGAGAGCCCTCAAACGCTCTGCCCTGGCAGGCCATCCATGCAGCAAATCTCTATTCAGCCCTGGGGGGGTCTCAAAAAGCTGGGCCCCGGGCTACAAAAGCCTCTGCCGGGCTGGAAGGTAAGCCTCTGCATGTTGGGTGCCCCTCATGGGCCTGATAGAAGGCTAGGATGCCTGGAAACATGCCCCAAAGGCTGGAGGGGTTAGTAAAGTGACTTCTGGAGGCAGTGTGATGTAGGCAGAATGCTCATTTGAAGGTCAGACTGAGTTCTAATCCAGACTCTCATTCACTAACTGACTGTGGTCCAATTTCTGAGCCTTTCTTACCCTCAGCCCCCTCCCTATATAAATAAATCAGGGTACTGATGATGTCCATGAAGGATTGTGAGGGTTAACAGAACTGTGTTAAACAGTTTATCACCCAGCAGTACCTAACAAAGGCTGGTGTTCACATCTCCCCTCCCTGTGCTGATGGTAAATCCCTCCGTCTTCTCCTCCCCAAAGGCCATCAGCTTATTTCCCCAAGAACTGGTTCATGAGGGAAGGAGAGGGAGGGACAAATGGAAAGAGTAACGTTGAAGCATACATATCACCATATGTAAAATAGGTAGCCAGTGGGAATTTGCTGTATACACAGGGACTTCCCAGGTGGCACCGTTGGTAAAGAATCTGCCTACCAGTGTGGGAGATGCAAGAGACACGTGTTTAATCCCTGGGTCGAGAAGATCCTCTGGAATAGGAAATGGCAGCCCACTCCAGTATTTGTGCCTAGAAAATTCCATGCACAGAGGAGCCTGGTGGGCTGCAGTCCGTGGGGTCACAAAGAGCTTGGACGTGATTGAGCACTCAAGGCGTGGCAGGGAGCTCAAAGCCCATGCTCTGTAACAAGAGGGGTGGGGCGGGTGGGAGGTGGGAGGGAGGTTCAAGAGGAAGGGGACAGATGTATGCCTATGGCTGATTCATATTGATGTATGGCAGAAACGAACACAATATTATAAAGCAATTATCATGCAATTAAAAATAAATTTTTTAAAAAAGAACTGAGCTCAAAGTATGGTTTTTAACATTGAAGAATCTGAAGTTTGAGCTTTAAATGCTAGCTCCCTTCCTTAGCTAAGTGACCTTGAGCCAGTCCTGCAATCTTGGCTTGGTTTGAAATGTCAGGATTCCTTGGTGGTGGCTCAGGTCCCCCTGCCCTGACCTCTCCGAGCTCTCCTTGGTAGCACAGAGACTCCAGAAGCAGAGTCTGCTCCCACATTGCATGATCAGTGTTCTTTGGACCTGTGTCTAAGCCAGCCTCATGCATCAGGGAGCATCACTCACTCAGTCCCTACTCACACATGGAACCTAGAATCAGGCCGTGAGGTAATGCCGAGAGTATGTGGACTGTATAAATTAATATGCTGATCTGCTCCACCGTGAGGTTCTTTCAGCTCTGATTTCTCCTTTTATGGCGTCTTTAGAGAAAGGAAGGGAGATTAGGAGGCACGTGCCTTCGGCTCAAAAGAACTAGAGTTCAGCTTTTTGTTTTTGAGCAAGTTCTGTTATTTGGGTTTGCTGAATCGGTGACGGAAAACTGAGATTATTAGAAGGAAAAGGCTCTCATAAACCTCATAACCAGCCTCTTGCAGGAACAGACTCTTAGTGGGAGGTAAGAGAAGAGGGAATTAAGATCAAATGGAAACGTCCCTCTAACTTGAACCACCAGAGTAGGCCTAGCAAAGATGACAGGCTCCAATTTGGGATGACCAGAGCTGAGATCAAGGTCCGGGTTCTGGAGCTACCTGTCTACCCTAGGGGTCACCTTTGTTCCTACAGGAAGGGAGCTACAGGCGCGCCTGTGTGGCTGGCGTTTATAGGATAAGTTCCTTGCAAGGCAGTTACCCTGTGTCGCTGCAGCAGCTGGCCTTCTCTGTGCCTTGCTTTCTCCCAGACCATCTTGTCCTGACCTCGTCCCAGATCGCTTTTGTCAGCCTTGTTTTCGGCGCTTGAGATATCACTGCTTCTGTGCATTGTGCTCTGCTCTTCATAGCATTTTAGCTTTCCTAGTGTGTTTTGTCTCCTTAAACTTTTTCAGTGTTCTATGCAGTTTCTTGCTTTTTTTCTTTTCTTCTTCCTTTTTTCTTTTTGAGGGGGAGGGGGTCTCTGCTGCCTACCTAAACCCTTCCTTCTGCCTGGGCCTCCTTTACATTTCTTTATTTTTTAACCCAGAAAAACTTCCATTCATCCTTCAAAACCCAGATTGAGTTTCATCAGTCTTAGGAAATCTTCCTTGGCCTTCACAGCTATTTTATTATTTTACCCCTGGGTTGCATCTGTGCTTAGCACACATGTCCTGTTAAACTGATCACAGTATATTTTTATATATTTAAGTGCCTTGTCCATACCTAAAAATGTAACCTCATTGAAAACAACTGCACTGTGCTAAGTCACTTCAGTCATGCCCAACTCTTTGCGACCCCCTGGTCTGTAGCCTCTGTCCATGGGATTATCCAGACAAGAATACTGGAGTGGTTGCCATTTCATCTTCCAGGGGATCTTACTGATCCAGGGATTCAACCCACATCTCTTTACATCTACTGCATTGGCTGGAGGGTTCATTACTACTAGTGCCATGGAAATAAGAGCCATATATTATTTATCATCACATAAGCATAAGGTACAGTGTTTAAGAGATGGATTGCTTAGATGAAAACCCCAGCACTAGCGTTTGCAAGCTTGTAACTTGAGGCAAGTTCTTAACTTCTCTGTGCCTCAACTTCCTAATTTATAAAATGTGAATAATTAAAGAGCCCACCTCCTAGAATGCTGTTAAATGACAAAGATGTATAAAGCAGGTACTCAGTAGTTGGGGGCTGATCTGCTTTGTACTGTGAATCTTGACCAGGCTGTGTTTGCAGAGGAAGGACACCATGACCTGCCTGCTAAGATTCATGGTTGGTTTGGCCCTTTGCTAGGATGGATCTTGTATCCCCACTTCATAGATCAGGAACCTAACGCTCCTAGAGGTTGAGGAACATCTGGAAGGTCACTTTGAAGTTCCAGATATAGAAGAAGTCCTGGAACTGTGAGGACCAGAGAGTCTAAAATGTCGCCACCCTGAAGGTGAAAGGTTCTGGCCTCTCAAAACAAATCCTCAAGGGAGTAAGTGAGAGGAACCAGGACGTGTGGCTCTTTCCATGCAACACCAAAGCTTGCTGTGCCATCTGCCTTCTGGAAGCCCTTGGCTGTGGCTCCCTCCCACCATCCTACCTTGCAGGCTTTCCTTTGTAGGAGAGGCAGCTGGTGTTTGGGCTTGAATGAGCCTCCAGAGACTCTTCCATAAGCTTTCCAAGGAGATTCACTCCTGAAAATGGAACAGGAAGGCCTAACACCACGCTCAAGGTTTCTAAGGTGGGTATCCCGATCATAGCCTCAGCATTTCTTTGGAGTGGGTCTCATTCTCTCCTGTTTGTTTTCTTTTCTCTTTTCTTTTCTTTCCTTTTTTTCACTTCTTTTATTCTATCCTCTCTTCTTTTCCCTCCCCTTCCCTCCTTTCTATTTACTTCAACTTATGGGAATTTTATTCCATTTCTTTTCAAATAATGACCTAGTACCTTAATTTTTTCTAAAATTAGCATGTGTCCAATGTGAAGAATTCAAACAATCCAGATGAAAGCTAGAAAGAAAGTAAAAAAAAAAATCACTCCAGATTCCACCACTGAGGATTAATTTGTGTTAACAGTAGGTGAACATTTTTCCAGGCATCTTTAATGCATCTCTCTCTCTCACTCACACACATACACACACACACACACACACAGAGAAGGATAGATGAGTGGGTTGGTTGATGGATGTCCTGATAGAGAAACCAACAGATTAAGTGACTGAAATGCTTTTTATAAAAACGGAGCAGTAAATGCTATAGCAACATATAGTAAATTCCATTTTCTTCCTGGAGTTTAAAAATAACACAGCTGATGAGGCTTTACAGCACGGGGAGCTGAAAGGGAGAGGCCATTTGTGTTAGAGACTGTTGTAGGAAGTGTGAACTATCCGCGGTATAAATGGTCAATCTAGTAAAGAAGTCGGGGTGTATGTGCTCTCAGGTTTGTGCTCCTTTCCTTGCAGGCACTCTGTCAACCCCTGGAAACAAAAGAGGTGCGGCCTCAGCATCTGTATCTCTCCCTTCTCAGACCTCCCACTGAATTGCCCTCCGTACAATTAGGGTTAGGGTTAGGGTTACATACCTACATACCATTGTAGGTTACATACAATGAAACATATTCCACTTTCTAGACTCCCTCACCTGGCTCCCTGTGTCCCCTTCTGCCCCTGCCCTGAGGTGCTGGCAGGGACAGACCCTGAAGGGCTGCAGAGCCGCCCCTGGGTGCCCTATGGTGGTAACCCTTCTGGCTGACTCCAACATACCCATCCCTACTTTTAGGACAGAACTGCTGTGCCAGGCATCTATGTTGGAGGGAGCCCAGCCTCAGTTGTAAGCAACGCCAAAGAGGCCTTCCCCACCCCACATCACAGATAGGGGCCCAGCACACCAACTAGATGCCCCTTTCCTCATGGTGAACTCAGCTCCTGGGATCTTTGATGTCAGACCCACCTAGACCCTCAGAGAAAGTCAAGTGCTGAGTCTCAGAAGGTGTTTGCCATCCCCATTTGTTTGAGGCTCTCTGCTATCTTCCTTTCTCTGCCCAGTTCTGCCCACAAAAAGGTCTTCAGAGAAACAGCCTTTGCCACACCCCCAAAAAGTTCCATTTCATCCATGCGCCAGAGCCTGTGTTCATCAGCACTGGGAGGGAAGATGATTTCTTTTCTTGACAGAGCCTACCCTTCAATGACCTGCCTTGCCCACTCTACAGGCTTCCTAGGGGTACTATAACAAAAGGTCATAGACGTGATAGCTTGAAACAAGAGGAATTTATTCTCTTGTGAATTCAGAGGGCAGAGTCTGAAGCCAAGGTGTGGATAGCATTGACTCCTTCCGGGGGTCCCATGCCTCTCTCCTGCCTTGATGACTGCTGATAATCCACGGCTCTCCTACCCCGCATCCCTCGACCGCTGCCTCTTTCTTCACGTGGTGCCTTTCTGTGTGTCTGTGACTTTGGTCTACCTCCACCACTCTCATAGGAACACCTGCCTTTGGATTGGTTGTTATTGAATTGCTAAGTTGTATCCGACTCTTCTGTGACTTCATGGACTGTAGCCCTCCAGGCTCCTCTGTCCATGGGATTTCCCAGGCAAGAATACTGGAGTGGGTTGCCATTTCCTTCTCCAGATTTAGGGTTACCCTAAATCCAAGATGGTCTCATTTCAGGATCCTTCATCTGCAACGACCCTTTTGACAAATAAAATCACATTCAAAGTTCCAGGGTTCAGGTTTGGATCTATTTGGGAGGAGGTCACTTGCTACTACTGAACCCTCTACTCCCTCCTGATTCTCAAGATGCATTGACTGGGACTTCCCTGGTGATCCAGAGGTTAAGAAATCTCCTGCTAATGCAGGGGACACATGTTTGATCCCTGGTCTGAGAGGATTCCACATGCCACAGGGCAGCCAGGCCCAAGCGCCACTACTGAGCCCGAGCTACACAAGAGAAGCCATGGCAACGAGAAGCCTGCACACCACAAGAGTAGCCCACCCCCCTCCCCAATAGAAAGTCTTTTTTCTCTCTGCAGCTAGAGAAAGCCAACGTACAGCAACAAAGACCCAGTGCAGCCGTAAACAGATACAGAGATAGATAAAAATGTAAAAAAAAGAGAAGTGTTGATTGCCTCTCCAAACATATATGAGCTGCCTCTCCAGCACACTAGCTGGGTGTCTGCTCAAAAAAACCTCACGTCCTTTATCCTTCGTGCCCTCCTTGACACTTAGCACTGTGCTATAGGCTTATCTTTAGTTTCTTGCTGGACGTGTTAATTTAGGGAAAATAGTAAATGGTGCAAAAGTTTCTCTGGGCTTAGGGTAGAGGCATTATTTTCACACTCAAGGGGGAAAAAAAAAGACATGGAAATACTGAGTTTTACTGCAAGCATTCAAAACGATTTCTCATGCTTGCCTCTGTGGATTCTGTGTTCATATGTACAAGATCAGCCAAACAAATTGACCTCGCTCACTAGAATCTTCAGGGCCATGGGAAGGATTTGAAAATAGTGTAGTATTGACGTCTGTTTCTCAGGTCTAACCAGTGAGAGCTGCCCAGGTGGGAGATGCCCTTTAGGTGTGATGGCAAGAAAGTGAGCCAAGAATTCTGAGTATGTACGAAGTCCTGAGGGAAACGTGTGGAAAGAGGGGTGCAGACTTCACGAGGTAAAATATTCTAGGGGGAGAGCATGAGGCTTAAAATCCAAAGGAAAACTGCTGCCAAGTTTCTTCATCTTTATCCTTGACCTTCCTTAGTCTAGACGGGGTCTGTGACATTGGCTCTAAATAGAGATGTGATTTCTCCTTTCTGTAAGGTACATTTTTGTTCTGTTTCACTGTGCTCTGTGTGTGTGTGTGTGTGTGTGTGTAGGTAGGGTGAATGAGGGACTGACTTTGAGTAGGGAGAAGTTGTAGCCTAGTGGTCTGTCAATAAGAAGGGTATTTTACATGTCAGCACCTTCAGGCGGTGGAGGATGGGAAGCTAAAACACAGAGCCAAAGGTAACTGAGTAGCCTGTAGTGGGAGAGCTGAATTCTTTGATGGACCCCTTTCTTCAAACAGGAGAGCTAGTGCTGCCTGATGGCAGATTTTTTTTTCTTCTCTTAATCTAGATTTGGTGATAAATCACACATAAGAAATCTGGAAGGAGGCAGGTTGTGGGCTTGCTAATTTAGAAACTCCACAGCATCAGTCCCTGGGATGGTTTCTCTGAGTTTCTAGTGACTTTTCCTCATTCACAGGATGATTGCCACAGCTCCCAGCATCAGCTTCAACACATAGATGTCTGGGTCACATGGAAGGGAAGAGATTTTCTGCACACTGTTCTCTCTTTTTGCTAGACAAGAACATCTTTCTGAGATGTCTCCAAAGTGAAAGTGAAAGTTGCTCAGCTGTGTCTGACTCTTTGCGACCCCATGGACTGTACAGTCTGTGGAATTCTCCAGGCCAGAATACTGGAGTGGGTAGTCTTTCCCTCTCCAGAAGATCTTCCTAACCCAGGGATCGAACCCAAGTCTCCCGCATTGCGGCGGGGTTCTTTACCAGCTGAGCCACAAGGGAAGCCCGAGATATCTTTAAGGAATTTCCATTACAATCCTTTGACCCTTTTGGCTCAACAGGTAAAAAATCTGCCTGCCGTGCAGGAAACAAAGGAGATGCGGGTTTGATCCCTGAATCAGGAAGATGCCCTGGAAGAGGAAATGGCAGCCCACTCCAGTATTCTTGCCTGGAAAATCCCATGGACAGAGGAGCCTGGCAGGCTACAGTCCATGGGGTTGCAAAGAGTTAGACGTGACTGAGCATGAGCATAATCGTGTTCTCTCTTTTTGCTAAAGAAGAACATCTTTCTGAAATGTCTCCAAGGAGTTTCCATTACCATCCATCGGCCCAAAATAGATAAACATGGTTTATTTTTATTTTTGACATCGAAACAGTCCTAAACTTACAGAAAAGTTGCAAGTCCTGTACCCAGAATTATTTTTTCCCTGAACTTTTTGAGTACATTGCCAGCGGGGTGCACCATCACCCCTGCATGCTGTATTGCCTATAAACAGAGACGTTCTCATACATAATCACAAGTCCATCAAAATCAGCAAATTAATATTGGTATGTTACTACCGTCCAACATCGTTCACATTTCATCAATTGTCCCAAGAATGTTCTCATAGTGAAAGAATCTAAGTTCAGAATCATATGTTATATTTAGTTGTTGTATCTCTTTGGTCTCCTTCAATCTGGAGAAATTTCTCAGTCTTCCCTGGACTTTCATGACCTTGACATATTTGAAGAGTGCAGGCCATTTATTACGTAGGATGGCCCTCAGTTTGGGTTTGTCTGAAGTTTCCTCAAGACTAGATTCAGGCTGTGTGTTTCCAGCAGGAAAATCACAGAAGAGGTGGTGTGTTCTTATTGTATCCTAGCAGATGGTACATCGTGTTTATTCATTCCTTTATGTGATCGTTTATTTATATCAGTATGGACACATGGATTTCTATTATACTCAATGGGTTATGATTTGTTACAGTCATTTCTTATTTTGAGGCTCATATTGTCCTAATTTGCCCATGGGGGGCCTGTCTATCTGTGTCTTTTTTGACACGCCCTCATTATTCATATCATTAAAGCTGTGGTTTTTCCAGTTGTCAAGTATGGATGTGAGAGTTGGACCAGAAAGAAGGCTGAGTGTCAACATTATTCACGCCCCAAGCCCTGTCTCACTATCTGGCACAATAGGATGCTCCAAGCTTATATTGTATTTTTCCAATCCAAGCCCTGGAATCAGCCATTTTCCCAAGGAAACCTGGTTGGCTTAAGTGGGAAATGAAATTTAGAAGACAAGATCTGGAAAACAGGTGTGCCTATTGCTACTAGGGCATTGCTGTTCCCAGGCCCTCAAGGTGGACAAAGCTAGGCAATATGTATGTATGTGTCAGATCAGATCAGATCAGATCAGTCGCTCAGTCGTGTCTGACTCTTTGCGACCCCATGAATCGCAGCACGCCAGGCTTCCCTGTCCATCACCAACTCCCGGAGTTCACTCAGACTCACGTCCATCAAGTCAGTGATGCCATCCAGCCATCTCATCCTCTGTTGTCCCCTTCTCCTCCTGCCCCCAATCCCTCCCAGCATCAGAGTCTTTTCCAATGAGTCAACTCTCCGCATGAGGTGGCCAAATTACTGGAGTTTCAGCTTTAGCATCATTGCTTCCAAAGAAATCCCAGGGCTGATCTCCTTCAGAATGGACTGGTTGGATCTCCTTGCAGTCCAAGGGACTCTCAAGAGTCTTCTCCAACACCACAGTTCAAAAGCATCAATTCTTTGGCGCTCAGCCTTCTTCACAGTCCAACTCTCACATCCATACATGACCACAGAAAAACCATAGCCTTGACTAGACAAAACTTTATTGGCAAAGTAATGTCTCTGCTTTTGAATATGCTATCTAGGTTGGTCATAACTTTCTTTCCAAGGAGTAAGCGTCTTTTAATTTCATGGCTGCAGTCACCATCTGTAGTGATTTTGGAGCCCAGAAAAATAAAGTCTGACACTGTTTCCACTGTTTACCCATCTATTTCCCATGAAGTGGTGGGACCAGATGCCATGATCTTCATTTTCTGAATGTTGAGCTTTAAGCCAACTTTTTCACTCTCCACTTTCACTTTCATCAAGAGGCTTTTTAGTTCCTCTTCACTTTCTGCCATAAGGGTGGTGTCATCTGCATAGCTGAGATTATTGATATTTCTCCCGGCAATCTTGATTCCAGCTTGTGTTTCTTCCAGCCCAGCGTTTCTCATGATGTACTCTGCATATAAGTTAAATAAACAGGGTGAAAATATACAGCCTTGACGTACTCTTTCCTATTTGGAACCAGTCTGTTGTTCCATGTCCAGTTCTGACTGTTGCTTCCTGACCTGCATACAAATTTCTCAAGAGGCAGATCAGGTGGTCTGGTATTCCCATCTCTTTCAGAATTTTCCACAGTTTATTGTGATCCACACAGTCAAAGGCTTTGGCATAGTCAATAAAGCAGAAATAGATGTTTTTCTGGAACTCTCTTGCTTTTTCTATGATCGAGCGGATGTTGGCAATTTGATCTCTGGTTCCTCTGCCTTTTCTAAAACCAACTTGAACATCAGGAAGTTCACGGTTCATGTATTGCTGAAGCCTGGCTTGGAGAATTTTGAGCATTACTTTACTAGCGTGTGAGATGAGTGCAATTGTGTGGTAGTTTGAACATTCTTTGACATTGCCTTTCTTTGGGATTGGAATGAAAACTGACCTTTTCCAGTCCTGTGGCCACTGCTGAGTTTTCCAAATGTGCTGGCATATTGAGTGCAGCACTTTCACGGCGTCATCTTTCAGGATTTGGAATAGCTCAACTGGAATTCCATCACCTCCACTAGCTTTGTTCGTAGTGATGCTTTCTAAGGCCCACTTGACTTCACATTCCAGGATGTCTGGCTCTAGGTCAGTGATCACACCATCATGATTATCTTGGTCGTGAAGATCTTTTTTGTACAGTTCTTCTGTGTATTCTTGCCATCTCTTCTTAATATCTTCTGCTTCTGTTAGGTCCATACCATTTCTGTCCTTTATCGAGCTCATCTTTGCATGAAATGTTCCTTTGGTATCTCTGATTTTCTTGAAGAGATCCCTAGTCTTTCCCATTCTGTCATTTTCCTCTATTTCTTTGCAGTGATCGCCGAAGAAGGCTTTCTTATCTCTTCTTGCTATTCTTTGGAACTCTGCATTCAGATGTTTATATCTTTTCTTTTCTCCTTTGCTTTTCGCTTCTCTTCTTTTCACAGCTATTTGTAAGGCCTCCCCAGACAGCCATTTTGCTTTTTTGCATTTCTTTTCTATGGGAATGGTCTTGATCCCTGTCTCCTGTACAATGTCACGAACCTCATTCCATAGTTCATCAGGCACTCTATCTATCAGATCTAGGCCCTTAAATCTATTTCTCAGTTCCACTGTATAATCATAAGGGATTTGATTTAGGTCATACCTGAATGGTCTAGTGGTTTTCCCTACTTTCTTCAATTTAAGTCTGAATTTGGCAATAAGGAGTTCATGGTCTAAGCCACAGTCAGCTCCTGGTCTTGTTTTTGCTGACTGTATAGAGCTTCTGCATCTTTGGCTGCAAAGAATATAATCAATCTTATTTTGGTGTTGACCATCTGGTGATGTCCATGTATAGAGTCTTCTCTTGTGTTGTTGGAAGAGGGTATTTGTTATGACCAGTGCATTTTCTTGGCAAAACTCTATTAGTCTTTGCCCTGCTTCATTCCGTATTCCAAGGCCAAATATATATATATATATATATATATATATATACACACACATATATATACACACACGTACATATTTAAATCTACATTAATTTCTGTATCCATCTATATATACGTTGAATATTGTGAGTTCACATTCATATCTTAAGTTTCAGTTTAACATTATAAGGTTCATTTTAATTTTCTCTTTCCATATTTGTAACTGTCTTCTCTGAGGAGGAACCCAGCTCCCATTGTTCTTTATTTAATTTTGGGCTGCTCCGGGTCTCCATTGTGGCAGGCGGTTCCTCATTGCAGTGCGAGGGCCTTTCTAGCTGCGGTGTGCTGTCTTAGTTGCCGCACCACGTGTGCAATGTTAGTTCCCCAGCCAGGGATCAAACCCCCATTCCCTGCATCAGAAGGTGGTTTCTTAACCACTGGAACCCCATTATCCTTAACATATTTATTTGCTCAAACACCTTGTGTGTAATTAATTTTCCATTGCCATCATTACCCCTGCCCCAAGTAGATGTCCGCTCAGTGTCAGATCACCCTTGCACATGAATACCATCTTTCTTCCACTCGAACTCTGGCACCTTGCTCCTGTCCACCACCAGACGAACACCTTCCCTTGCTCGCCCCCTGCCATACCTTTTTTTAAGGCAAAGGTTGACTTTATCAGCATCTCTGTTTTCTCTATGTCTAAATCTACTCAGTCAAACCTTTATCTTTCTTTGACTGGTACCTTTAGTGCCTCTTCAGTGCCCCTTCCCTAAATGGGGATCCTGCTGGTCCTCCTTGTGCCTGAAGCGGGCACAGGGGGTGGTTTCCTATCCATGGTGTTTATATATACCTGTGCTTCCAGGATGGTGGCCAACAGTCACAAGGAGCTTTTAAGTTTAAAGTAATTAAAATTAAATAAGATGTGAAATTTATTTTTTTAGTTTTTCCAGCTATTTTTTAAGTACTCAATAGTCATATGTGGCTAGTAATTACCATATTGGACAAAGTAGATACAGAACATTCCCATTGTCACAGAAAGTTCTATTGGCCACCTCTGTTATATACTGCATAAACCCACTCTCTTCTCCTCCTAATTTGACATTGATCCTTCCCTGACTGCTTTTCCTCCTGACTTTAGTTTAGTTTTTCATTTTAATTTAATTAAAAATTTTTAATTTTTCATTTGGGATGGCCCAAATGATTAGCTGGGCCATCCACACACTTGGCAGGCATTCACACTAACTAGCCTATCTCCATACCCACAACAACTTCACTCATCTTACCCCCGAGTACTCATTCACAGTACCCAACAGCCCATCCCTGTTGCCCCAGACCGTCCATAATATGCCGTCTGCAAATGGAACAGAATATTTGAAACTGAGACTGTCTTGGAAACTCTTGGGCTTATGGTTACAGTAGTTATAAAGTGAGTAGAATCAAACTCCTGCTTGTCTGAGCTTTTGAAGAGCTTTCTTTTTAGGTGATTCCTGGGACCCTTGACTCCAGGTTGTCCCTTAAGTTTCCCAGGATCCCACCCTTGGCACAGGGCCTCCTCCTCCAGGTCATTGCTTCTCAAACTTTAATATGCAGCACAGCCACATGGAAATGTTATAAAAATGCAGACGCTTTGATTTAGGAGGTCTGGAACCCGCCCAAGAGCCTGCCTTTTAATGAGCCCCAGTGGGTGCTGATGTTACTGGTCTGAGGACCACATCAGCAGGTCCTGGATGTCCGAGATGCTGCATCCCAGAAGTGTTAACTCTATCCTCTATTTTTAATTTGTCTTCTCTTGGAACACCTGCTCATCAACTTGATATCTAGGTGAATGTTGTCTTTCAACAGCAATACCTCTAGAGTCTATACTCTGATGATCCCCCCATTCCAGAGGACAGCTCAGAGCTTTGCTTGTATTCAGAGCCAAGCAGGGCTAGAGAAGATGTAGTATCTCTGTCTTACAGTCACACCAATTTATGATGGCTGTTTTAGCCTTTAATTAAAGTTTACACTTTCCCATTCAACCTTTTGCTTCAGAGTTGGTTCCAAATGATGAACACCTGTTTCCATTAAGCTGTTCAAAGAAATGTGCTGCATGTTCCACAACCCCATGTAAATAAGGAGTCATATAAACATTTTGAGTGACAGTATCATCTTTGGAATAAATGCCAGATCTCCAGGGTGAGCCCCTTGAAAGGTGGGGGCAGTGCTCCTATTTGGGTAGGCAGGGTTTTACCTTTTTGTTATGAAATTTGCTTTCCTTTACCGAGCACAGCTTGTATTGCAGTCTCTGTAGCTCTCTACTCTGGATTTCAGACACACATTTACTTTTTCTGGATGGTCCTCCCTACCTGTGTGCTCAGGTCTATCCCATCCTCCAGGATCGTGCGGTGGGGAAACTGGGACAGAAAAGTCAAGCTAATCTGGGTTCAAATCCCATGTCAGTTCTTCTTAGTTGTGAGATTATAGACAAATTATTTAACTTCTCTGATTTCAGTGTTTTGATTTAAAATGAGGCTTCTCTGACATGTGGGGATAGAGTTTAACGCAGTATATACAGAGGATACAAGGCATACAGAAGTGCCCAGCCCAGAGAAACACTGAAAAATGTTTCCCTTTCTTAGTTGTTTCTCTCTTTAGTTTTTTTTTTTTAATTGCAGTATAGTTGATTTTTTGAGGGCTTCCCCGGTGGTGCTAGTGGTAAAGAACCTGCCTGCCAATGCAGGAGATATAAGAGACACAGGTTCAATTTCTGGATCGGGAAGATCCCCCGGAGGAGAGCAAGGCTAACCCACTGCAGTCTTCTTGCCTGGAGAACTCCATGGACAGAAAAGCCTGGTGGGCTACACACCATGGATTGCAAAGAGTCAGACACGACTCAAGCAAGTTAGCATGCACACACATATTTGAGTTACAGTGTTGTGCCGTTTTCTCTTTAGTTTTGACCCCTTTGTTGCTCAGGTCTTTGCTTCTTCATCCAATCATGCAGGTCTCTGCTATCAGGAAAGCAGTGACATGAAGCTGCTCCTTTCTCGGAATGCTATTCCATCTCCCTGCCTCCCTCCACTAACTGGCTTATTGAAGACATGGCCTCGGACTACCCTCATCACTTCCCTGTCTGCCTGGCCCTTGTCAGTAACCCCAACCCCACAGCGCATGCCCTCAGCCTGGAAATTCTGTATATTCTCTGACCTGCTCACCTCTTGAGAGACAGCATCTCCATCTTTTCTTCAGTTGATGGTACTTTCACAGGTAAAAGTGGGCCATACCTAGCATTGGTCAAAGATCACCGTGGTGGGACTTCCCTGGTGTTCCAGTGACTAAGACTCCACACTGCCAAGGCAGGGGGCCAGGGTTTGATCAATGGTCAGGGAACTGGACCCCACATGCCACAAATAAAGAATTCATGTCAATCAAAGATCCTGCATGCCGCAACTTAGACCCAGTGCAGTCAAATAAATATTTTTAAAAGTATATATGATATGTGTATTAAAAAACAAAATAAAAGCACTTTAAAAAATCACAATGGCGAGAATAAGTGTGGCTGAGAGATTAATCAAAGGATCAGATTTTTGTTTTGTTTTGCTTTCCCGTGTTTTGGAGAAATGGGATGAGGCTGTGTGTGCGTACGTTTGTCTTCGAAATAGGATAGGATCCTTACTCTTAGAGGTTTTAGGGGCTTTGTAATTGAGGGGCAGATGGAGTGTGGGCCCAGTCAGGGTAGCCGATAAGCGGCTGGTCTCAGGAGGGACGTTAGAGCAGGAAGGAGAGACACGATATGTTTCTCCAGGAGCAGAGGTTTACAGCCCATTAATTTTAACGTAATGCAAATCGGTTTATGAAAGTGCTGACATACTGTTATTCAAAAAGCATGAGCAGCATGATAATTAAATCTCCATCTATATTTTATTCTAGCACATTTATAGTATATCCCTGCCCAGCTGGTGTGATAGATTTCCAGTCTTATAATTGTATAAACTGCAAAGTACCAAAAAGAGAAGAAAAAAAGTGAATTTGATACCAAAGCCAAGGTGGGGTGTATTAACTTGAGTTTCATTATTTGAAGCCGAATTTTGTTTTGTCCCTAAGTTTGATATTCACTCACTAAAAATATCCTGAAGTTATGATTCCCAGTATCTAACACGAGGGGATATTGGAGTCTGTTTAGTGTTTCTTTTTGGCACCTTCGCTTTGAAGCGTGTGTTCTTGGTGGGGAGCCGCGCGCCCTAGAATTCACAGTCATTCCCCGCTGAGCTGAGGAGTGGAACAGAAGCGAGTTCTCTGCTGGGAATCTGCTTTGGCGCTGCCACTAACTGGTGAAGTGACCGCCGCTCTGGGAACCAAGATGCTCTAACTTCCAGAGTAAACATTTTGTTACTCGATTTTTTTTCTTTTCCTTTCTTCTCTTAAAATAAAAATCTCCCAACATTGCTGTTAACACAACTCTAAGGTCGAATTTCTTCGGTTCCAAAACATTCAACTGGAAAGAATGGCCAACAAACTTGAGTTGTCTTGGACAGTTAGGAAGAAAGCAGGTGGGAGAGCTGGGGAGACAAGCTGAGACCTTGAGGAGAAGGATATATGGGAAAAGAATAGTCGGTGATGAGAGTGTGCCATCCCCAGGTTTGCAGAGTCTCCTCTTCATAAGTTGCAGGCCAAGCATGTGGACATGCCTCTCACATCTTCACTGCATGAAGCCTGTTGGTAATTCTTCTAAGAAACACCTCTGGGAGGATGGATGGTTTTGTTACCTTTAAACTGAGCTGATACGGGAGGCCGCTTGGGTTCCTGTGTATAAGGAACATAATCAGACAGGTCTGTCAACAAGCGGCGGTTAGAACAGCTTTGCTTGAGCGCCAGCTGGGGTACCAATTACCTCTGTTTGGGGAGAGGTTTCCAAGGCCAGCTGTGGTCCTGGGGGATCAGGTGAGTGGCTGGGGCTCCACTGGGGAGTAGTAGAAGTCCATGTATACTCTGTAGGAAGGCAGCCCTGCATCACAATGAAATGTTGTGTGGTAAATCAATCACGGGACATGAGCACTGTGAGAGGCATTAGAGAGCCACTGGCCCAAGCCTAGAGGCCCAGACTCAGCTAGTGAGGGGCAGGGCCCATGGGGCCACCTGGGCTGAGCAGAGCTTTTGTGTTTCCCACTGTAATATCATGTATATGTATATATATATGTCATTATTGCAAAAAACATACATTCCTTAGGAAAGGTATACGTAAGTAATACAGTCACAATAGGTCTTTAAACTATATTGCTTCTGTTGATTGATTTTACTCTCTAAATACTGGTTTGTTTTTTTTTCTCTCAACTTGTGGATTTCGTGAGACTTCTAACCTTGTTACTCCTCCCAGCTGTCCGCTCTTAAATTCCTCCTTGTACAAAAACTAACCCTTTTATAACTTCAGAATAGTATTTAAATGCTTCTCACATGTGCTGTAGCTTTCATTATCTGGGTTGAGACAGCAAACTCTCTGCCATAGCTATTTCCAGATTCTCACCAGACAGTGGAGATGGCATTTGCCTGGTCCTTCTCCTGGGCTGCTGATGGTTTTCTCTGCAGCCAGGTTGGCCTGCAAATGCCAGAGAAGCCAGTTTCCTTTCTCCCCGGGGCTCCCAACTCGGTCCCTGCCTTTGCTTCTATCTCCTTACTCCCTTCCAGGGGCCATATTGATTCAGAAGTCAGTTACCAAATCATGGTAACTTGCCTACGCTGGTCTGCATTTAGGAAACCCACTGCTTCCTGCCACTTAGGTTTTCCACCCAGTTTGCCAGCCTTGGTTCTTTTTGAAACTTCTCAGTACATGTGTGCAGCTACCCAATAAAAACCCACTTTGAAGAATCATGATAGCCCTGTACCTCTCACATCTCCCCTCTTTGATGTCCAAAGTGTCCAAAGAAAAGATTACAATGTTCCTTTATTTTTGGCTGGTTGGTGATTTAAATTAGTTGATACCTTTTGTCCCTTCTCCGCACCCCCCACCCCCCTGCCTTTTTTTTTTTTTTCCTTAAGCATTCTTTTCCAACCAGAAACATGTTGAATATTCATTTGGAAAAACAGAAACTTCCAAGACTGTCACTCCTAGTGTTAGCATTTCTATTACATTCAGCCCTCAGCCAGGTTAAGGTATGATGATTGGTCCACAAGGTAAACTTCTTCTGACTGAAGACACATGACCTGAGTTTATCCAAAGCCCTGATGGTTGCCAGCCATTCTTTCTGAGAAGCAGACATGTTTCTTTCCCTTGGTGACGGCTTTGTATGGAGATAAATTACAGGATGTTTCACATAGTCATGGCCACGTAACAGAGTAGCAGACATTACTGTGTCTGCTGGGTCTGTTATGAATGGGGTTGAAAGGTACGGGTCTTTAAAAACCAGGTAAATTGGAACATACTTGAACTTTACTAAAGCTTCTAGACACCCTGGGACTTAAAAGAATTTGAGAGGATTTGCTAGTGTAGTTGTGCTCATTCCAAAGAGTATTGAGAACTCTGATGCTGGGGAAGATTGAAGGCAGGAGGAGAAGGGGACAACAGAGGATGAGATGGTTGGATGGCATCACCGACTTGATGGACATGAGTTTGAGTGAGCTCCGGGAGTTGGTGATGGACAGGGAATCCTGGTATGCTGCAGTCCATGGGGTTGCAAAGAGCTGGACACAACTCAGCAACTGAACTGAACTGAATTGAACTGAGGGATACAAATGTTGGAGACATGGGTCCTGTCCTCAGTAGTTATGAGTTCCTAGATACCAGGAGAAAGAAATGAACACGGTATCATATGTTCTGAGATGGAAGTTTTGTTGTCATGGTTGTTTAATTACTAAGTCATATCTGACTCTTCTGTGACCCCATGAACTGTAGCCTGCCGGGCTCCTCTGTCTATGAGATTTCCCAAGCAAGACTACTGGAGTGGATTACCATTTCCATCTCCAGAGAAATCTTTCCAACCCAGAGATCAAACCTACATCTCCTGTATAATAGGTGGATTCTTCACTACTGAGCCAATGTGGAAGCCCATAATAGAAGTTTAGCAACTATTATAGCACTTTATGGCACTTCCCTGGTGGCTCAGATGTGAAGGAGTCTGCCTGCGATGCAGAAGACCCAGGTTCCATCCCTGGATCAGGAAGATCCTCCGGAGAAGGGAATGGCTACTTATTCCAGAGTTTGGGTGGGGGAGGGGTAATGGAAAGCTTAACTTTTAAGTTGGATCTTTTTTAAAAATTAAGGTATAATTGACATATACCTTTATATTTCAGGTATACAGCATAATGATTTGATATTTGTATATATTGCAAAATGATCACCACAGTAAGTCTAGTTAACATCTGTCACTGAATACAGTTACACATCTTTTTTCCTTGTGATGAGAACTTTTAAGTTGAATCTTGATGAAAGTTTTCACATGGACACATTAGTGGAAAGGCTGTCTAAGAGGAGGGAGCTGCATGACTGAAGGTGCAGAAGCTTGAAAACTCTGGGAAATACTGTCTAGTCCTACAGGCTGAGTCAGTAGGAGATCAGGAGATGAGGCTGTAAAGGCAGCTGTGGCCAGCTTTCTAAGGACCTTGCAGGCAATAGCTCCCATTCATCCAACACCACCTCATGTACCAGACGTTTTGCTGAACACTCTCTATTTGGTGCTTCTCTGTTATCAGAGCATCTCCATCAGATCCTTCTTATATCAACAGACACATGCCGCATGAAACAGAAGCGAGGTTTCTCTATTTCCATCAGAGGATGTCATACCTAGAAGAGCAGTGAGGGGTCAGGAAAATAAAATCTTCATGGGACACAACATCTTTAGTTGGTTTGGGCCTAGTGCAATTTTTAACAATAAATAACCCAATTTAATAAAGTCTCCCATTATTCTTTAGAAAGTACTTAATCTGCTTTCAAAACAATCCGTGATATGACACAGTTTTCAGTTTGCTTTTGAGAGGCAATTCAGAGCAGAGGAGAAAGAGCACCTAAATTGTGGTTTTATTTAAAATACTTCAAAGATGTTTTCAGTGTCTTTACAGGATAGGTTCTTAAATTTGAGGTTTCTGACTCAGATGGAGTTATTGCTGAGTGTCAAGGGGATCCAGGACACCCTTCAAATCACATACAAACACTTTCTCTATCAACACATACCTGTGTCAGGTCCTGTGGAGAAAGTTCATGCTTTTAGACAATTCTGAAAAGGGTCCGATAGTCCCCCAGATAATAGGAGCCACTAACGTATACCTTATGTACAGAATGTAATGTCCCTGCTCTGCTCTGTGCATGCTCAGTTGTGTCCAACTCTTTATGACCTCGTGGACTGTAGCCTGTCAGGCTCCTCTGTCCATGGGATCCCTCAGGCAAGAATACTGAAATGGGTTGCCATTTCCTTCTATAGGGGATCTTCCCAACCCTGGGATCCAACCTGTGTCTCTTGGGTTTCCTGCATTGGCAGGCAGGTTCTTTACCACTAGGGCCACCTGGGAAGCCCACTATTTCTTCAAAGCCTGGATGACAAAATAGTGGCTTCTTTGCATTAAAGGAATGGATTTTAGACTCAGACAGACCTGAATTCAAATCCTGCCCTGACCCTTTGCTACTAATGTGACCTCAACTTTCTTTTCCTCCCTTTTGAATATGGAAAGTTAATATGGGAGCAGATAATGAGATTCACACATGTGTAATAAAGAAAGCAGATGAGATTGCCAGGTGATTGAGGGGGAAAGGGGCTGAGGATGAAACTCTGGAGAGCATCAGGATTCAAGGGGCTCTTGAGAAAAGGGGGCCAATGAAGGAGACCAAGGAGAGGCCAGGGAGCCAGGACAGAAGTCAAAAAGGACAAGTAAGTATCTGCAGGGAGGCCTCATAGTGGCCTTAGACTGATCCACTTAGGTAAGGACTCACAAGATACTTCTCACAAGTGTAGCAGTCTCAGGAAGTTTTTGGTGAACTCGTTAAAGATTCCTCTTTTATTAACGTAACATCAATTTACTGAATGCCTATTGTGTGCTAGTCAGAGCCAGTGGTGCCATGGAACTTGGTTCCTGCGGTCTCACTGAGACAGGCTGGGACCTAGGACTCTGCCGCAGTGCTGCAACGCTTGCACCTGAGCACACCTCTCTTCCAGCCACAAAATACACAAAGAAACTATTGTTGTTCAGTCGCTGAGTCATGTTCAACTCTTGGCAACCTCACGGACTGCAGCATTCCAGGCCTCCCTGTCCTTCATCATCTCCCGGAGTTTGCTCAAATTCATGTCCATTGAGTCAAAGAAACTATATGAGACTAAAAATAACTGTGTATGTGCACAGTTGGGGCAAATTCTGGACAAAAGATGAAAAATCGACCAAAAAAGCCCAACTGCCACTTTTGAAGAGCCTGGAGCAAAAGCAGGGTACTGAGCATGCCCCCTTCACAACACCCCTCAAAGTGTGGACATAGTCCCTAAGCTGACCTCTGCCCTGACCCCTAGACACTACCCCTCACCCCACGTAAGGAACAAGGTCACTTCTGCCTCACCCAGTGAGCAAGGGAATCTGTTATTTGTTCTCACGCCCCACTGCTGCAGCAGGGGCCCCAGTAATGCCTTGCCTGAATTTCTTGTCTGGCCTCTGATCAGTTTTGGTTGATTGGGGAAGGCTAAAACCCTGGTTGGTATCATCACCATTAGAAATTTAAGGTTCTAACATGACATCTGTTCGTGCAGTTGCTAATAACTATTGGAAAAGATAACCAGACCACATATTGGTCTGTTGTGTGGCTTTGGGGGCACCCCTGGTGCCTCAGTTGGTAAAGAATCCACTCCTGGTTTGATTCCTGGGTCAGGAAGATCCCCTGGAGAAGGGATAGGCTACCACTCCAGTATTCTTGGGCTTTCCTGGTGGCTCAGCTGGTAAAGAATCTACCTGCAATGCAGGAGGCCTGAGTCAGATCCCTGGGTTAGGAAGATCCCCTGGAGAAGGGAAAGCCTACTCACTCCAGTATTCTGGCCTGGAGAATTCCATGGACTGTATTAGAGAATTCCATGGACTGTGCAGAATTCCATGAACTATACCAACAAAGGTCCGTATAGTCAAAGCTATGGTTTTTCCAGTAGTCATGTATGGATGTAAGAGTTGGACCATAAAGAAAGCTGAGCACCTAAGAATTGATGCTTTTGAACTATGGTGTTGGAAAAGACTCTTGAGAGTGCCTTGGACTGAAGGGCAATCAAACTAGTCAATCCTAAAGGAAATCAATCCTGAATATTCATTGTAGGGACTGATGCTGAGGTTGAAGCTCCAATACTTTGGCCACCTGATGTGAAGAGCCGACTCATTAGAAAAGACCCTGATGCTGGGAAAGATTGAAGGCAGGAGGAGAAGGGGACAACAGAGGATGAGATAGTTGGGTGCATCACTGACTTAATGGACATGAGTTTGAGCAAGCTCCAGGAATTGGCTCAGCTGGTAGAGAATTCGCCTGCAATGTGGGAGACCTGGGTTTGATCCCTGGGTTGGGAAGATCCTCTGGAGAAGGGAAGGGCTACCCACTCCAGTATTCTGGCCTGGAGAATTTCATGGACTGGATAGCCCGTGGAGTCGCAAAGAGTCAGACATGACTGAGTAACTGAGCTAAACTGATGAACTGTGTGGCTCTGGGCTGGCTACATGATCTCTCCAAGTCTAAGGGATGGAGACTAGATTATCTCTCAAGTTTCCCCAGTCTATGGCGAATCCTGCATCCCTAGTCTATGGTGAATTCTCCCATCTTGATGGGGCGAGAGGTAGAGATCAATGAATGCCTTTCACATACAGAACTCTGGATATACCCAGAGCACTTCATCGTGTAGGGTGTCCTTCTATCCTTCTGTCAACTTCATGGCCCTCTTGTTCTTCTTTGCATCTCCTGTACCCGCATGGTGCCTCTGCCCATGTTTGGTGAATGGATAAATCTTTTGCAGGTGAGGAGCTTTTCCTAGCAGGGAATCATGTTGTCTTAATACAAAACCTGTGCAGATGTTTATAAAACAAAAATAATGTCTCTGAACACCAACTGTGAGATAGAGCTTGTGCATGACCTTGTTGGGGGTAAGAGTCTTCTTTATGAAGATTTCAGTGCACTGTGGATCAAATGGTGTTTCAAATGGAGGTTTTCCTGGAGCGAAACCACAAGCACTAAAAGAGTGATAGAAACTCCTAACTGCGTAAGGTGAGGGTTAATCCTGGCTGCCTTACACCCAACTCACCAAGGAGCTCTTCTTTGTTTGAAATTGCCTTCCAAACCTGATGACTTTCTGAGCAAGACATTCTTCGCTCCAACTGGTTTGAAATTTGCCTGTTTTGTATGTGTGTGTGTATACATGCACACCTAGGCATGTGTGCATACTCAAAATAGAAGTTCTAAATAGATGTCTCTACCTTCCCAGAGGCTTACTTTTTGGTTTAGTGGCAAGCGTGGACAGGTTGTTTGTTCACTGGTGTCCTAAGAGGAGAGGAGGGATCATCAGGTGAAAGGGACGGTCCTGCCTGGTGGGCAGCCAGGGGTGGGAAGGAAGGTGCTGGTCAAGCTGGGAACATGCTCTCGGGCAGCCAGGCCTGGACCTCGGGGAGCTGAGTTAGTGGACAGTAGCGCCCAGAGAGGGTGCTGCTGCACGACTGGGTTTCCATCAGCAGGGCCCAGTGGCAAGTAGTAAGGAGTGACGTAGCGTTGTCTTCGTGTGTCAAAAATGGAGCCTTAGCCTTTCCCAAGTTGTCTAAGTTAGATTCTTCCCCTTAGTTACAATTCATTTCTTTTTAAAAAATTTTTAATTTAAATATAATTGCTTTACAATATTGTGTCAGTTTGCGCTGTACAACATCGTAAATCAGTTATGTGTGCTGCCCACTAAGCCATTTCAGTCGTGTCCGATTCTTTTCGACCCCATGGACTGTTGCCTGCTAGGCACCTCTGTCCATGGGATTCTCCAGGCAAGAATCCTGGAGTGGGTTGCCATTTCCTCCTCTAGGGGATTTTTCTGACCCAGGGATTGAACCCACGTCTCTTACGTCTCCTGCATTGGCAGGCGGGTTCTTTACCACTAGTGCCACCTGGGACTCAGCTGCTGCTGCTGCTACAAAGTCGCTTCAGTCGTGTCCGACTCTGTGCGACGCCAGAGACGGCAGCCCACCAGGCTCCCCCGTCCCTGGGATTCTCCAAGCAAGAACACTGGAGTGGGTTGCCATTTCCTTCTCCAACGCATGAAAGGGAAAAGTGAAAGTGAAGTCGCTCAGTTGTGTCAAATTCCTAGCAACCCCATGGACTGTAGCCCACCAGGCTCCTCTGTCCATGGGATTTTCCAGGCAAGAGTACTGGAGTGGGGTGCCATTGCCTTCCCCCAGTTCCTTCTCTAGAGTATTCTATTTAGATTCTTCCAATGAGATTGATGACTAGTCTCTGAAGATAGGTTCTTCTGGGGCCCAAAGACCTTCCACAAGCACCCAGACCAAAGTGACCCTGCAGTCACTCTCTGCCTGGTCCTGGTACTGCCTCTCTCCATCACACTCAACAATCCAAAAAGGAGTTGGGGAAACTGTTTGCTTATTTATTTAGTGTCTGTCACCCCAGCCCCCAACAATAGAATGTAAGTTGGTGAGAGTGGAGACCTAGCAGTCTTAATTCCTGCCACGTCTCCAGAGCCTAGAAAAAGGACTTGGTGCATAGTAGGTGTTTAATGAAAATGTGATGAATAAATGAACAGAAAGCAGGGGAAAGGAAAAAAAAGGAAGGGAGGAAAGTGAGAGAGGAATGGAAGGGGATAAAGGATGGAGGGGTATAAAGGGAGGAAACATCAGCAAGGATATGGACTCTTCTTGTATACTTTTATTAATTTTTATTGGAGTATTGTTGCTGTACAGTGTTGTGTTGGTTTCTACTGTTAGCAAGGTGAATGTACATGTACCTATATCCCCTCTGTTTTAGATTTCTTTCCCGTTGAGGCCGCCATAGATAACTCTTCTTGTCTCAAGCAAGCTCTGGTGGAGGGGCCTCAAGAAGGGTCCCTTGCTCCCTGAGTGCAGCTCCCCTCCCCTCTTGGAGCTCACAGAACTGTCTTAAGTCAGATAGGAGTCTGCCATGGCTACTTCAGCACTGAGGGGGCCTGGAAAGCTCTCACAGGTCCTGCGTTATGGGGAGTTTTGTTCCTAGGACATTAGCAGCTCCATGCACCCAAAGATATCACGTGACAGGGCCTAGGGAGGCAGTCAGGTCTAGCCTGGGGAAGAGTAGAAGGAGACAGGGGCTGCCCACCTCAGCCTCTGCTTCTCCCCATCTCGCATGTATAGAAAGAGATTTTCCTTGTACAGTTGGGATAAGGGGGGAACATCCATGTCTGTGCTCCCAGCTCCCAGGTCCCCAAGACCAGAACTGCCCCATCTGTGTTCTGCAGCATCTGGGCCAAGGACCACTCCTTCCCAAAGTCTCCTGTGCATTACTGAGGAGCATGTCCCCTCCTCTTGCCTTCTCACCTCCCACCTGAGCTGCTCACGGGGACAGACGGTGTGCAGTGGCACATCTCTGCTGGCACAGGGACCCTATTGCCGTCCCTGAAATGGCTTGGCTAGGAGGCGTACGTTGCTTTGGCTACTGCTTTTGGCCCCAGTGGGAGCTGACACCCTATCCCATGTGAATTTCAGCAGGTCCACTTGGTGGGACTCCGTGTGGGCTGGCTTCTCCCAGAGGGCGTGGGCTGTACTGCCAGGAGCGGCAAGGGCCGCTGCCAGGCTTTGAGAAAGTATTTGAGGCATGGAGGCCACGCAGGGCCCCACGCCCTTGCTCCCTCTCCCCTCCTGGCTCTCCGACCTGCAGTTTTAATATGGGCGGGGGCTGGATTAAGTGTCTTGGCAGAACCCAGCAACCCGAGTCCTTTCTGGCGGAGGATGGGGAGCGCGCCTTGGGCTCACATTCCAGATGCAAGGACGGAGATTTGGGAAGGATAAAGGAAAGAGAGTGAGAAAATTAAATGTGGCGAGAAATGGATTTTCCCTTTCTGCCGTCTGAAAATAATTGAGTTATGTTAGTTTGTAAAATAATCTGTTTTGAGGTTTTTCCTGGTCCCCATCATACTACCAGTTGCTGTACTGATTTGAAGAGGGAGGGAAAAAAGCATTCACTTTGGCCCTGTGCTGCGATTCCTACCAAATACCTCAAACTTGGGCTATATTCTAAGAGGGGGTTTCATTGTCTGTTAACACCGTGAAAATGAGAACCTGGACTTTTAGGGGAGAGGTGGCTGAATCCCCGTTGTCAGGTCCCAGCTGGCTCCTCCCACTCATCCAGACAAGTGCCCACAGCACGGCCTTCTCCCTGGCCTTTCCCTTCTCTGGGCTTTGGAGGGCTTAGTCACATGTGGCTGGAGATCCTCACCTCGGGATGTCCTGGTGGAGGATCCCTCCCTTCCTTCCCAGTTGTTCCTGGAATTCTGCTCCCTGTGTTTCTTGGTGGTGGCTTAATGGTGAGTTCTCACATCAGGGTTCCCCTAACAGTAAAAGTGCTTTATTATCAGTCCAGGGAATATTTAGTGACTGTTAGTTACTGTACTTTCATCATGGAGGGTGATCAGGTGGGACTTCAGGCATATGTCCAGCCAAAACCCGGTTGGATAGGTATCCATCTATTAATAGAAGCAGCCTGACCGGGTAACAGACAGGAATAGGCAGGGCTTTAAAGAGCTTCAACTCTGGAGCCAGACTTCATAAATTCATATCCTGCCTTAGCCACTAATCAGTGAGATGGTTTTGGGCAAAGACATAACTTCACTGTGCCTCAGTTTCTTAGCTGTGTAGTGTTGCGTGCTCAGTTGCATCTGACTCTTTGTGATCCCATGGACTGTAGCCCTCTAGGCTCCTCGGTCCATGGGATTTTCCAGGCAAGAATACTGGAGCGGGTTGCCCTTTCCTATGCCAGGGGGTCTTCCCAACTCAAGGATCGAACCCACGTCTCCTGTGTCTCCTGCCTTACAGTTGGATTCTTTACCACTGCCCCAGCTCTCCAGCTATGAAATGGATGCAAAAATAGTATTTACTTCTGGTCTCTGTGAGGATTCAATGAAGTAATGAGCATAAAGTACTGAGAACAGTGCCTGCTACTGCTCAAGTAATATTACTTAGCATCAATGCCATGGTCTTCATCGTCTTTACATACTATCTAGTGGCCTGATTCTCTGAACCTTGGCTTCCTTATATGTAAAATGGCTATCATACTAATAGGACTGTCAAGAAGAAGAGAGAATGTATGTGAAGACATTAGCCTGGGGCTTGACATCTACTGGAAGCTTGGCAAAAATGAGTTTCCTTGTCCCTCTCCTATGCAGTCTGCCTCTGCATAGCCTGTCAGCTACTTGGACGGAAGGATCCATTTTATTATAGCGTGGTTGGCTGTATGGCAAGTGTAGTCCTTGTCAGTTGTTTTATTATGGTGCAAATTAACATAATCTTCAAAAAGCTCCTTTTCTCATCCTCCAATTCTCTCCTTTGCCTCTTCTCTTCTGCTGTGTATCAATCAGGCAATGAGTCTTGAGGGCCTTTCCATGTCCAGGACAGTGGACAGAGACCCAAAGCTCACTGAAGACGTGGAAGAACCTTCTCCTTGAATATTGGACTCAACATGCCTAATACTCTTTCCTGACCCCATTGTATCATTCATATCGCAATTCTCCCATTCATCTTGAGTTACCTTTGATTCTTCCTCTATTGTTACAGTACCTTCCATTCAGTAAAGGCCTATCTTATAATCACCATAATAGGTGCCTTTATTTTGTCATCTCATTGATTTTCACATTAACCTTGGGAGGAAAGAATATAATCATCCCGTTTTATAGATGAACCAACTGATGTTTAGGGAGCTTAAGAATCTGCTGCTGCTGCTGCTGCTGCTGCTGCTAAGTCATGTCAGTCGTGTCTGACTCTGTGCGACCCCATAGATGGCAACCCACCAGGCCCCGCCATCCCTGGGATTTTCCAGGCAAGAGTACTGGAGTGGGTTGCCATTGCCTTCTCCATACTAAAGGCTACTCAGTAGTAAATTAAACTGGGATTGGAACCCAGGTACGTGAGAATTCATCTTCTGCACTTGCCACTCTGTGATTTTGTGTCTGCTGCTTCCTTTATGTTTTGGCTATCTATGTCTATGTAACAAACCACCCAAAACTGAGTAGTTTAAAGCAACAGCTTATTGTTTCTCATTATTATCTCTCATTATTATTCTGACTGTGCTCAGGTGGGTGATTCTTACTTCTTCTCTCCTGAACTTGCACTCAGATGGTGACCAAGACTGGAGATATCTCTCCTTCACTCATGTATTTGACTCTTGGGCTGAGAAGATCCAGGGGCTGATTAGGCATCTCTCTCTCTCCCTGCATGACCCCTCCTTATGGCTAGCTTGTGCTTTCTCACAGCATAGTGGTCTCAGAGTAGTCAAATTTCCTACATGGCAGCTGTCTTTCCCCAGAACAAGCACTCTAAAACATTGACTGGAAGCTGCAAGGCTTCTTATAACTTAGCTTTAGAAGTCCCAGACCTTCGCTGCCACCACATTTTACTGGTCAAGCAAGTTCTAAGGCCAGTCCAGATTTAATGGAATGAATTATTAGGCTTGATCTTTTGACATGAGAAGAGACATGTGTGTGTGCAGAGTACACCATGAGAAATGTTGGGCTGGATGAACCACAAGGTAGAATCAAGATTGCCGGGAGAAATATCAATAACCTCAGATATGCAGATGATACCACTTTAATGGCAGAAAGTGAAGAGGAACTCAAGAGCCTCTTGATGAAGGGGAAAGAGGAGAGTGAAAAAGCTGGCTTAAAACTCAACATTCAAAAAACTGAGATCATGGCATCCAGTCCTATCACTTCACGGCAAATAGATTGGGGAAAAGTGGAAACAATGGCAGCTTTAATTTTCTTGGGCTCCAAAATCACTGCAGATGAAATTAAAAGATGCTTGCTCCTTGGAAGAAAAGCTATGACAAACCTAGGCAATGTATTTGTTGACAAAGGCCCGTATAGTCAAAGCTGTTTTTTCCAGTAGTCATGTACAGATGTGAGAGTTGGACCCTAAAGAAGGCTGAGCGCCTAAGAAATGATGCTTTTGAACAGTGCTGGAGAAGACTTTTGAGAATCCCTTTAACAGGAAGGAGATCAAGCTAATCAGTCTTAAAGGAAATCAATCTTGAATATTTATTGGAAGGACTAATGCTAAAGTGGAAGTTCCAGTACTTTGGCTACCTGATGCGAAGAACCGACTCATTGGAAAAGACCCTGATGCTGAGAAAGATTGAAGGTGGAAGGAGAAGTGGACAACGGAGGATGAGATGGTTGGATGGCATCACCGACTCAATGGACATGAATTTGAGCAAATGCCAGGAGATAGTGAAGGACAGGGAAGCCTGGCATGCTACAGTTCATGGGGTCTCAAGGAATTGGATATGACAGTGGATGAACAAAAACAACGTGTGTATAGTGAAGGAAGAAATTGATAGTTGCCATCTTTATTTGACCAGCCACCAAGACCCAGTGTTTTGCATTTAAAAAGTCCCTCTTATCTATTCTATTCTACTTCTACTCTTTGTAGGGTTCTGTTCCATTGTGCTTTGTTTTTGGTTCACTACAACCATCTCCTAGTTCGGTCCTGACACTCCCCAGCTCCTAATCCATTATGTACTTTGCTAGCATACAAATCCTCATCAGATGCCTCTTTCAACCATCAGTTCATATATTCATGGATCTAATAAAGTCTTTTAATTAATCTAGTGGTGGTGGTGGTTTAGTCACTAAGTCGGGTCTGACTCTTACGACCCCATGGACTGTAGCCTAACCAGGCTCCTCTGTCCATGGGCTTCTCCAGGCAAGAATACTGGAGTGGGTTGCCATTTCCTTCTCCAGGGGATCTTCCTGACCCAGGGATTGAACCCAGTCTCCTGCATTGCAGGCAGACTCTTTACCGACTGAACCTCAAGGGAAGCCCCCTTTATTAATCTAGTAAGGACCTTTATTGCCAACAAAAGTCCGTATAGTCAAAGCTATGGTTTTTCTAGTAGTCATGTAGGGAAGTGAGAATTGGACCATAAAGAAGTCTGAGCACAGAAGAATTGATGCTTTCAAAGTGTGTTGCTGGAGAAAACTCTTGAGAGTCCCTTGGACTGTGAAGAGATCAAATCAGTTAATCCTAAAGGAAATCAACACTGAATATTCATTTGAAAGACTGAGACTGAAGCTGCAGCTCCAATACTTTGGCTATCCTGATGAAAAGAGCAGACTCATTGGAAAAGACCCTGATGCTAGGAAAGATTGAAGGCAGGAGGAGAAGGAGACAACAGAGGACAAGATGGTTAATAGCATCACTGACTCAACAGACATGAGTCTGAGCAAACTCTAGGAGATAGTGAAGGACAGGTGAGCCTGGCGTGTTGCAGTCTATGGAGTCACAGAGAGTCGGACACAACTTAGCACTGGATGACGATGACGACAATGTGAAAAAAAATGCTCAACATCATGCATAATAAAGGAAGTGAAATTTTAAGCTACACAGATACCATTTGTCACTTGTTAGAGCAGCAAAGATCAAAGAGTCTAATAGCCCCTGAGTTGGTGAGGGTATGGGATTCATCATACTTTGCTGGTAGAAGTGTAATTTTGGTGCCTTCTCCATGGAAAACAACTTGGTGATATCTATCAAAATTATAAATGCATTTATTATTTGCCCTAGCAATTCTGCTTCTCAGTGTACAGCTATTCATATATTTAGAGGAAGCATGTGATTATTTATTGTAGCATTGTTTGTAATTGCCAAGGATTCGAAACAACCTAAATGTCACGGAAAGAAAACTAGTCAAATTATAATTCATCCATATGAAGGAATGCTATCAAACCTTGAAAAAAGAGAATGAGATTTTCTGTGTGTGCTGATCTGGATGGCTTGCCAAAACAAAGTATTGGGTAAAGAGAAAAAAATTGTAAAAAGAGAGTGGAAAGTAAATATACATACATATTTGGTCAAGTATACATAAAATATCTCTGGAAGGAAATATAAGAAACTTACAGTATTGTTTATAATAATGAGTAGCTGGGGTATAGAAGGAGGAGGAAAATATTTCATTTGTTTATTTTGTTGTGCCTTCTGAATTTTGAACCATATGAATCTTATTTTTTAAAAATGGAAGGGAGACAAAACAAAAGCAAAAATTCAAACAAGTAAACCATTAATACTGGGGCCTTCATCAGACCTGGAGTAGAATAATACTCCATGAATTTCCTTCACTGTGCAGTCAGTTAATGAGAGAGGAAACTTGGCCTCATCTTCTCAAATCAAAGACTATGAAAATAAAACTTAAAGCAAAGCAAATGTGACAAAATAGTAAAGTGAGTTGAGTTGAGCACATAAGTATTTCATACTGCCTTTCTGTATACTTGGAACTATTCTGCAATAACAAAGATAAATTGTGGCAAGTAAATAAGCAAACAAATTAATAATTTGCATGGCATGGCTTTGGGATTATTGAAGCTGGTTATTTCCATTTTCAACCATACTCAGTTCCCATCTAAGTTTCATTTTTCTCCTAACCACTCCTATCCATGGAGACTCACTTTATTTTTATTGTCATTTTTTTGTATTTTCACCTAGGTATACTCGTTACTTCCCTTCATGAGATTATGGACGCTGTAGAGAGTAAAGATTGTGTCTAATTGAGAAGCTGGCAAACGTTTTCTGTAAAAGGTCACACATAAACATTTCAGGCTTTGCAGGGCAGGTAGTCTCTGTTCTAACTACTCAACACTGCTGATAGTTGTATCACAAAAGCAGCCATAGTTAACACACAAATGAATGCACGTGACTGTGTTCCAATAAAACTTTATTTACAAAAGCAGATGGTAAATCGTATTTGGCCCGAGGGCCATAGTTTGCTATCACCTAATTCCTAGTTTACTGTAATCAGATTTCACTCTCTTCCTTTCCCTGTGTCTTCCTGGGCAAGGGCTGAAGTTCCTGATCCATGTGCATGTGTGTGTTTGTGTATTATGTGTGTACTTGTGGTTCCTGGAAAGGGATGGACTGAAAAAGAAAGGAAACAGACCGTAATTCTAGATTAGTGAGGAATTCAGGCTGAGTATCTCAGGGAGCAGTGGAAAATGTTAAAGAGCAATTTTTAGGAAAAGGTACAATCATGATGCTCTTTCAGATAGAAAATGAACATGTTGAAGATTTTATTTAACTCATGAAATAATGAGGGAAGCAGTAAGATGTTACAACTAGTTCTCAGGAGACAGTAAGCGCACATAAAGATCATCGGACGTGCTGAAAGGAATTGACTGTAGATGAAAAACTAGCCTCTGGGAACCAAGGGGGCTTATAATTTGCATCTCCACAAATGGCAAAATTCATTTGCATTATTATCCGTTTTCTATAGTTTATAGGGTTGTAAAAGAGCTCAGCTAAAGACTATGAAAGACATAGGTCTATAAAATTAGGCCATCTAAAAAAGGCTATTTAACAGTGCTTAATTTTACCCTTTCCTCATGGCTTAGACGGTAAGGAATCTGCCTGCAATGCAGGAGACCCAGGTTCAATCCCTGGGTTGGGAAGAATCCCCTAGAGAAGAGGTTGGCAACCCACTCCAGTATTCTTGCCTGGAGAATCCCATGGACAGAGAAGCTTGGAGGGCTATAGTCCATGGGGTAGTAAAGTGTCAGACATTACTAAGCAACTAATACCTAATTATACCCTGGAAAACATACTCAGAAATCTTTTTTTGTTCTTTCAGAATTTTCCCCAATTTTGTGTGGTAGAAATAACATTTAGTAAGGTCAGTGTACTCTAGATTATAGAATAGCAGTCCCCAACCTTTTTGGCACCAGAAACTGGTTTCACAAAAGACAATTTTTCCACGAGCCGGGCTGGATCAGGGGGATGGTTTGGGGATGATTAAGTGCATTGCATTTATTGTGCACTTTATTGCTATTATTATTACAGTTTGATATGGTGGTGGTTTAGTTATTAAGTCGTGTCCGACTCTTGTGACTCCAGGGTCTATAGTCTGCCAGGCTCCTCTGTCCATGGATACTGGAGCAAGAGTACTGGAGTGGGTTGCCATTTCCTCCTCCAGGGGATCTTCCCGACCCAGGAATTGAACCTGGGTCTCCTGCAATGCAGGAGATTCTTTACCGACTGAGCTATGAGGGAAGCCCATTTTGATATATAATGAAATAATTATACAACTCAGCATAATGCAGAATCAGATAATCAGGCATTAGATTCTCATAAAGAGCATGCAGGGCTTCCCAGGTGGCTCTAGTGGTAAAGAACCCACCTGCCAATGCAGGAGACATAATGAGACATGGGTTCAATGCCTGGGTCAAGAAGATCCCCCCTGGAGGGGGGTATGGCAACCCACTCCAGTATTCTTGACTGGAGAATTCCATGGATTCCATTCTTGACTGGAGAATTCCAGAGGAGCCTGATGGGCTACAGTCCATGGGGTCGCAAAGAGTCAGACACGACGGAAGCAACTTAGCACACACGCACACAAGGAGCATGCAACCTAGATCCCTCGTGTGAGCAGTTCACAAGGAGGGTTTGCACTCCTGGGAGAATCTAATGCTGCTGCTGATCTGACAGGAGGTGGAGCTTAGGCCATAATATGAGTGATGGGGAGTGGTTGTGAATACAGATGAAGCTTTGCTTGCTCACTTGTCCCTCACCTCCTGCTGTGCAGCCTGGTTCCTAATGGGCTAGTACTAGTCTGTGACCCAGAGGTTGGGGACTCCTGATATAGAAAACTTTGAAATCTTGGCGGGCGTTTCTCAAACTCAGTGATTGGCAGCTGTAGCCAATGCTTGAGCCTCAGATATAGGAGGAGATAGATTTACCAGCAGTCCTCTACGTGAAGGCTTAACAGTGAAAGTGGATGAAGGGGACAGTTCCAGGGACTGAATGGACTGCTTCCATTTCAGGAGCAGCAGCATGGTGACTTGGAATACACAGTTTTGGAGTAAAAAGCCACATTTGAGTCTGAGCACTGCTACTGAGCACTCCTGCGACATCAGGCAAGACCAGTTTGCTTATAGCCAGTTGAGGAGTAATAATAACCCTCACAAACCGTTGTATTAAATGAGAAAGCATGTGCTTTAATACTTACCACTTTGCCTGGCCCAAGCAGTTTGTAACAATGTCAGGTTCCCAACTTCCATCTGGGGTGCTCGCTAGAGACGATCTCTTTGCCCATGGGCAAGTAACTTGAGCAACCTGAACTTTGATTTCTTTACTTGTTCAAATGCGGAAAATGATACCCACCTTGTAGATTTGCTAAAAGAACTGGCAAGAAGCAATTCCAGAAAATAATACTTTCCCTTTAGGGGTTTGGGAAGGCCTCACAGAAGAGAGGACCACTCAGTCAAGTCTTGATGCGTGAGTAAATGTTTTGTATATCAGCATTTCCGGATTTCATAAGATTTCCCAGTACGATAATTAGCATTTATGTAATTCAGTTTTATTTATTTTCATCACATCATTTCAGACCATTTGTGTTCTCTTTTTGGCCACCGCATGGCACTGCATTTTAAAGCATGTCATGGTAAGGCACATGTGTTGTGGTTGTAGCAAGCACACAAGAGTATGAAATTGCTTGAAGTTTATCTGGGAATGGATTGTAAATGGAACATATATTGTGCGTGTGAATTAATGGTTATTTAAAGCCCTGTTAAATTGCATTTGGGGAAAAGAGCACTAATCACAAATATTTTCACCCATGGCTTCCACCTAAACAATAAAATATCTTAGGAATTCTATTATTTTGGCACCTAAACCACATTTCCTAGAATACAAAAAAAAAAAAAGAAATCCTTGGAAATGATGCTCATTTTAACTTTATAGTTTATAAAATTGTATTTGTTTCTCTCCCTACCCCTGTGAGTGTGTGTATGTGTGTGTGTGTACAGAGAGAAAGTAAGCCCACCAGCCACGGCCCACTTGACTGGGTGTGTGCTGCTTGAGAAATGTACATGAGGATTTTTAGGGAAAGCAGAGAACACACTAGCTCTGACTTTCCCAGCTTGCCTTCTGATTGTCAGTCTTCTGTACCTCATGTCTCTGTTGCTGGTGTAAGAGTAATAAGGCCGCCAAAGTGGTGGTTCAGGCAGGACTCCAAAGGAGGAGCCTTAACCCCAAGAGCATGGTCTCCACTCCATCAAGCCCTCTTTCTGCCTAGCAGGATTCCTACCTGATCTTCCTTTAGCTGTGGTTGCCCTGCTGCTGCTGCTGCTAAGTTGCATAAGTCATGTCTGACGCTGTGTGACCCCATAGACGGAAGCCCACCAGGCTCCTCTGTCCCTGGAATTCTCCAGGCAAGAACACTGGAGTGGGTTGCCATTTCCTTCTCCAATGCATGAAAGTGGAAAGCGAAAATGAAGTCGCTCAGTCGTGTCCGACTCCTCATTTCTAGTAAAAAGCCTCTTTCCATCTTTTCCCTGTCCTCCAGAATCTCTCTACCACATATTTCATAGGCATCAACACCAGAATCTGCTAATACTTTATAGAAATAAGGAGAAGTGGGGAGGGGGATAAAGAAGAGATTCTATAAGCTGAAAGAAGGTTTGGGGCTGCCTTTGGAGTCCATGGTATGCCAGCATCCTGAAGTGGGTTCTGGTTGGAATGGAGCTATAACTTGAAGTGAACAAGAAACTCATGGGATGTAATTGCAAGCAACCATTTTGGTCCCCCCCCCACCCCCAGCCACTGTCCTTTTAAAGGTATTTCAGTAAAAGTTCTTCCACTGCCATTGGTGAAAGCTCAGGTAACCAGTTCCATATTTTTCTGATCACTTTCAAGTAATATTAATATAGATTCCTTGAACCACTGGAAGTTGACAACACAGTCTCAGTTTAGTTGTTAAGTGTTTGGTCTATGTAATAAATTCCAACTTGTTTAAAAGTTAGAACTGAGACTTCCCTGGTGGTTCAGTGGTTAAGAATCTGCCTGCTAATGCAGGGGGCATGGGTTCGATCCCTGGTCCAGGAAGATCCCACATGCTGAGGAGCAACTAAGCCCTTGTGCCATAACTACTGAGCCCGTGCTCTAGAGCCCCATGCTCTGCAACAAGAGAAGCCAGCACAGTGAGAAGCCCATGCCCCGCAACTAGAGAGTAGCCCCTGCTCACTGCAACTAGAGAAAACCCGTGCACAGCAACGATGACCCAGCACAGCCAAAAATAAAAAAAAAAATAAAAAGTGAGATCTGCTCCCCTCTCTTTATTAGAGTCTGATGCAGATGAGAAGAGGGTGAGTTTCCTTTTCACCCTGCTTTCACACACCTTCACCCATATCCGTGACCAGGACTGCTGACTCTGCTGGGTACATGGATGGGGGCGAGGAAAGGGCAGGAAAGCTCTTACTGGACAAGTCCTGTTGTAAGGTGTCCTCACTCCATGGGCTTGGGAGCGTCAGAGAGCTGACTCCTTCCCTTGGGTTTTTCTGTGGGCTCTTCTGAGATGCTTACAGGAACACTGACCTGTATCTTTCCTGACACATATGTTGCATTTTCCTCCAGCTGGCCACTCTTTCCTCAACTCTCCACACAGGCCCGTTTTGATCAGGCTCCTGTCACCTTATCAAGGAATCCTCTTGGTGGGATTGAAATAGATCAAGGTTCCCTTTCTCCCCAACACACCTTCTGGTCCAACAGGTATGTTACAGATGTGTTACAGAGTACTGTCCTGACAGTCTCTAGGGGAGCAGTGCCCAGTAGATACCTCTCCTTTGCTAGTATTGATAGGGCATCTAATCTTTTAAATTTTCCATGGCACAGTGGTAAAGAATCTGCCGGCCAATGCAGGAGACACAATAGACGACAGCTTGATCCCTGGGTCAGAAAGATCCCCTGGAGAAAGAATGGCAACCCACATCAGTATTCTTGCCTGAAAAACCCCATGGACAAAGGAGCCTGGTGGGCTATAGTCAGTGGGTTCACAAACAGTTGAACACCACTGATCACAGCACACAGCACACAGGCAGGAATTAGACCCACCACTCTGTGTCTCAATAATTATAAGGAGACCAAATCAAGCCCTCTAGTGATCTCACTGAAGCTTCTTTCTCTTTAAAGACAAGCCCTACTCTTTCCCCTGGGGAGGGGGAAATACCAGCCAGATTCTCTCCAAAAACATTTTCTCAAAATTATTCTATCTTCACGTGAGTAAGGGATTCAAGAGTTATGTAATGCGTATTTGCTCTCCAACTTTGAAATTTTGTGTTATGTTCCCTTCAAAACGTAGCATCCCCTATCTTCCTATTTTAGCTGAACAGGAGACTGAACAGCCCCGTTTTAAAATCCGTTACACAAGCTTGGCCTTAGAACTGGCGTCACATTTATTGTCTATGCTAGACCCCTCTTCACGTTATCTCTTTTAATCCTCATAACAGCCTCCTTCTTGAGAGAATGAAATTAAGTGATTATAGGATTTGTCCAAGAGTGTTCACATAGTGTTAGGGCTAGGGTTGGAAACAATTCTTCTAAATAGTTTATAATTTCAGTTTTGATCGCCTCTTTAATCAGTTATTTCAAAGAACGTCTGTAACTTGCACATGGATAGATTAAACATTATTCTTCTAGAATCATTTCTAGTTTGTTTCTTTTGGGAACAGAAATATAGCCCTATATGAGTTCTAACTTTTAGATTGTAGTGAGGTTGATATGGTGGACTAATATATGGACAGTTTTAGTAGCTATTTTCATGGATATTTGAAGACTGTTCCATGGATATTTGCTTTTTGGTTGTTGGGTAGACCTGGGTTTGATCCCTGGGTTGGGAAGATCCCCTGGAGAAGGGAAAGACTACCCACTCCAGTATTCTGGCCTGGAGAATTCCATGGACTGTGTAGTCCATGGGGTCACAAAGAGTCGGACACGACTGAGTGACTTTCACTTTCACATTCACTTGTTGGGTAGAGAGTTCTGTGGGCTTCTCGTAACTCAGACTTTCATTGTTCCTAGTTCAAGGTCTTACACACAGGAGATGCCAGAGATTAAAACAAAAGCATTTTGGAATGGCTTGTGACCAAAATGGGCTTCCCTGGTGGCTCTGTGGTAAAGAATGTGCCTGAAATGCAGGAGACCTGGGTTCAATCCCTGCATCGGGAAGATCCCCTGGAGAAGGAAATGGCAACCCACTCTAATATTCTTGCCTGGGAAATCCCATGGACAGTGGAGCCTCCCACAAGAGTCAAATGCGACCTAGTGACTAAACAACAGCAACGTGACCACATAGCAAATTTTAAGAACATTAGCATACAGGAGACTCAACTACATTTTTATTATTTCATTCCCAAGCAATCAGGAAGTCTCTTCTAGATCCATACGCTCTGGTAGGGGAGTGTTCCTCTACTCCCAAATCAACTTTGGATGGTGAGGCAGGACCTGTGAGTTCTTGACCCAACTCTGCCACTGACTTGCCCCTAGGCGAGTCACCTCCCCATGAAATATGGGGGTTGGGTCAGATGTTCTCATGGTCAATTCCGCTTCTCAAAGTCTAAGACTGCACAGTGGGCCTCCGGCTTTCCATTCTGAAGGTCACAGTCAGTTCACGAAGCAGGGTGTTCCCATTGCAAATGAGTGTTTCTTGGAGAAAGCATTTTGCTCAGGGAAGTGCTACATGCTGGTCCCTGGGAATCACAGAATCATTATTTTTAAAGTGCTGGAACTGCTGGTCTGTAGTCAGTTTTAAAATCACTGGGGTAACCCTTTCCTCAGTTTGTTATATGAGCTCTGGACCAAGTTCAATGACAAACTAGGTCAGAGGGCAGACCTGCGATGATATGCACAATGCTGGCTTGTGTTCTCTCTGTCTAGAACAGCTGCACATGGGCTGGGTGCTGTGTGGACTCCCTGAAGGGGATGCGAGCACACATTTCCAGTGCTCACTGCTGTACTGTCCCTCCCCAGATGCCCTTGGCTGTGGGGTAGCTGAAGCTGTCTGATGGGGGATGTGGAGGGTGTGTAACTGTCTATGCAAAACACATGGGTCATTTTCTTCATTTCAAAAGTCCCCTTGAACATGTATCTTAATTATTTCCTTCATTTTCCATCTGTTGAGCATTTAACACGTGTCATGTTGTGCTGTCTTCTGCAGAGACAAAGATGGAGAAGAAGCCAGAAGAGCTTAGTAGATGTCTGTCACTTATTCCACCTAAAGGGAGGCATGAGCTAACCAGACTCTAAATACGAATTAATGCGTGTGGTCAGATAGGGGATGTAAGACGAAAATATCCGTCTAAGTTTCCAAATCAGAAAGGGGCAGTTTGGGGGGGAAGGTTGTGGCGTCTACCCATTCGGTGGTCAGAAAAGGCTGTCTTGACCTCACCAAAGTGCTGGGGCTTCCCTCCAGCTCCCTCGAAGGCTGCTTTGGGGAATGAAGCTTGAGGATGAGCAATGGCACTGACCCTTCAACTTTGAATTCTAGGCATGAAGTTGTTTGCAGGAATGAGCTCAGCCTAACCACTTGAAATTAAGGCAGCAGAGGAAAACGCCCCATCTCTGTTTATAAATGTGCAAAACAATTTGCGAGACACAGCTATTACTCAAGCAAGAGACTGTTCACAGATGGTGGCTTGGGCTGGGAGTGGATGCAAAGGCTAGGAGGTTGGGCCATTAATCACCGTCTGCAGATAAGCTGCTGGGTGTAAGCGGCATACTGGGCTGAGACAGGGCTTAGTAGGGCTTGGTGTCTGTCGATCAGTGGCACCCCACTCCAGTACTCTTGCCTGGAAAATCCCATGGATGGAGGAGCCTGGAAGGCTGCAGTCCATGGGGTCGCTGAGAGTCGGATATGACTGAGCGACTTCACTTTCACTTTTCACTTTCATGCATTGGAGAAGGAAATGGCAACCCACTCCAGTGTTCTTGCCTGGAGAATCCCAGGTATGGGGGAGCCTGGTGGGCTGCCGTCTCTGGGGTCGCACAGAGTCAGACATGACTGAAGTGACTTAGCAGCAACAGGTAATTAGAGAAATCCTCACAGCCACAGAAAGCACCAAATCACAGTGGGGAGAGGGGTTTCAGCCAAACCTGTATGCCCTTATTTCACCTGCTGCTCTTCCCCTATGCTTTCCTAAATACAGAACAACTTCAGTTTAGTTCAGTTCAGTAGCTCAGTTGTGTCTGACTCTTTGCGACCCCATGAATCGCAGCACGCCAGGCCTCCCTGTCCATCACCAACTCCCAGAGTTCACTCAGACTCATGTCTATTGAGTCGGTGATGCCATCCAGCCATCTCGTCCTCTGTCGTCCCCTTCTCCTCCTGCCCCCAATCCCTCCCAGCATCAGAGTCTTTTCCAATGAGTCAACTCTCCGCATGAGGTGGCCAAAGTACTGGAGTTTCAGCTTTAGCATCATTCCTTCCAAAGAAATCCCAGGGCTGATCTCCTTCAGAATGGACTTGTTGGATCTCCTTGCAGTCCAAGGGACTCTCAAGAGTCTTCTCCAACACCACAGTTCAAAAGCATCAATTCTTCGGCGCTCAGCCTTCTTCACAGTCCAACTCTCACATCCATACATGACCACTGGAAAAACCATCAGATCAGATCAGATCAGATCAGATCACTCAGTCGTGTCTGACTCTTTGCGACCCCATGAATTGCAGCACGCCAGGCCTCCCTGTCCATCACCAACTCCCAGAGTTCACTGAGACTCATGTCCATTGAGTCAGTGATGCCATCCAGCCATCTCATCCTGTTGTCCCCTTCTCCTCCTGCCCACAATCCCTCCCAGCATCAGAGTCTTTTCCAATGAGTCAACTCTTTGCATGAGGTGGCCAAAGTACTGGAGTTTCAGCTTCAGCGTCATTCCTTCCAAAGAAATCCCAGGGCTAATCTCCTTCAGAACAGACTGGTTGGATCTCCTTGCAGTCCAAGGGACTCTCAAGAGTCTTCTCCAACATCACAGTTCAAAAGCATCAATTCTTTGGCGCTCAGCCTTCTTCATAGTCCAACTCTCACATCCATACATGACCACAGGAAAAACCATAGCCTTGACTAGACAAACCTTTGTTGGCAAAGTAATGTCTCTGCTTTTGAATATGCTATCTAGATTGGTCATAACTTTCCTTCCAAGGAGTAAGCGTCTCTTAATTTCATGGCTGCAGTCACCATCTGTAGTGATTTTGGAGCCCAGAAAAATAAAGTCTGACACTGTTTCCACTGTTTCCCCATCTATTTCCCATGAAGTGGTGGGACCAGATGCCATGATCTTCGTTTCCTGAATGTGGAGCTTTAAGCCAACTTTTTCACTCTCTACTTTCACTTTCATCAAGATAGCCTTGACTAAACAGACCTTTGTTGGCAAAGTAATGTCTCTGCTTTTCAATATGCTATCTAGGTTGGTCATAACTTTTCTTCCAAGGAGTAAGCGTCTTTTAATTTCATGGCTGCAATCACCATCTGCAGTGATTTTGGAGCCCCCAAAAATAAAGTCTGACACCATTTCCACTGTTTCCCCATCTATTTCCCATGAAGTGATGGGACTGGATGCCGTGATCTTCATTTTCTGAATGTTGAGCTTTAAACCAACTTTTTCACTCTCCACTTTCACTTTCATCAAGAGGCTTTTGAGTTCCTCTTCACTTTCTGCCATAAGGGTGGTGTCATCTGCATATCTGAGGTTATTGATATTTCTCCCTGCAATCTTGATTCCAGCTTGTGTTTCTTCCAGTCTGGCGTTTCTCATGATGTACTCTGCATATAAGTTAAATAAGCAGGGTGACAATATACAGCCTTGATGTACTCCTTTTCCTATTTGGAACCAGTCTGTTGTTCCATGTCCAGTTCTAACTGTTGCTTCCTGACCTGTGTATAGGTTTCTCAAGAGGCAGGTCAGGTGTTGCAAATGTTGCAAATGAATAGAAACATCTACCTCTGCCAGAGTCCAGCACCCTAAGGAATGCCTCAGTAGATTAAAGACTACCACTTCATCCAGGTTGGTTACTGTCTAGATGTGGAGATAAGGCAGAGAGTGTGTGTATGTGTGTGTGTGTGTGCACACGCATGTACATAGGTATGTGTCCAAAAGGTAAGCAACCCTAGGCAACACGTAAGTTTCTTCCTCCACTTCCAGGCTCCCTTCTCCTCATCCTTTAAGTCCCAGCTCAGCTCCACCATCTCCTGAGCAGCCTTCTCCGACCTTAAGACTGGGTGAGCTGCTCTGCATAAAATTGAAACCAGGTCTGCAGGAGACCTGGTTTCGATTCCTGGGTTGGGAAGATCCCCTGGAGAAGGGAAAGGCTACCCACTCCAGTATTCTGACCTGGAGAATTCCATGGACTGTATAGTCTATGGGATCTCAAAGAGTCGGACATGACTGAGCAACTTTCACAGCTACATCTACATGAGAAATAGACTTTATCTCGTGTGCTTTCAATTTCCACCATTGCCTGTACTTCCCCCATCACAGGGCTTCTCACACTGAATTGTAACTGACTATTAAATTGTTACTTGTGGGAACAGGGACTTTGTGTCTCTGTCATTCCCAATATAATTCCTGTTTGTTGATAAATCATATTAACAGTATCGATAATCTTCTCTAAAAGTGGAGATAAACGAGGTAATTTGAAGTCTAGGAGAGAGGACTCTATCTGGCCCGAGAGATATGAACAAAATGAGAGAAAGGGATGTGGTTTTACCTTGTTTGCTGGTTCTCAAACTGTGGTCCCTGGATCAGTAGCATCGGCATCATCCAGGAATTTGTTAGAATTGCAGATTTCTGACCTCACCCCACACCTACAAAATTAGAGACCCTGAAGGGGGAACTGGCAATCTGGATCTTAACAAACCCTCCACATCAAAGTAAGAGATCCGCTGACCTAGAGCCCTGTAGCTCTGTCTGCATGCTATTCACAACTGAGCCAGTGAACTCTCACATTCAGACTTGTCCCTACCTATGACTTTGGGACCAGGCATGACAAATAGAGGGCTTCCCTGATAGCTCAGATGGTAAAGAATCTGCCTGCAATGCAGGAGACCCTGGTTTGATTCCTGGGTCGGGAAGATCCACTCGAGAAGGGATTGGCTACCAGCTGCAGTATTCTTGGGCTTCCCTTGTGGCTCAGCTGGTAAAGAATTCACCTGCAATGCAGGAGACCTGGTTTCAATTCCTGGGTTGGGAAGATCCCCTGGAGAAGGGAAAGGCTACCCACTCCAGTATTCTGACCTGGAGAATTCCATGGACTGTATAGTCCATGGGATCTCAAAGAGTCAGACATGGCTGAGCAACTTTCACAGCTACATCTACATGACAAATAGACTTTATCTCATGTGCTTTCAATTAATTGACAGTGGCTGTTTGGAGATCTTATATGAAGGATTTTGACGTTATTTCCTGGGCCCAGAGTGAAAAAGTGCCACAGTTGATTATTGATGTCTGCCATGTGTTCAGGAGTAAGGAATACTCACCTCCTTTATGTCTGCAATGGTTCGTCTGGAAACAGTCCTGAATTTATGCAGGACAAGATGAAGGCCATGCTTAGGGCTGACAGTCTGGCTATGGGTTCTGTTCTGAGCTTCATGCTATAGCTTTCTAGAGCCCACACTTCTTTCTTGTGGCCCAGTTTGGGTGGCCTGCCCTTTTACATTAGTCTTGATGTAACTGGGCATTTAGTACAGGCTGCTGGACCTCTTCCCCATAGTGATCACCACCCCTTGGGTCTTTCTTTTTTAAATATTTATATATATATATATTTGGCTGCTCCAGGTCTTAGTTGTGGCGCTTGGGATCTCCAATCTTTGTTGCAGCACGTGGGATGTTTAGTTGTGGCATCTAGGATCTAGTTCCTTGACTAGGGATTGAACCTGGGTCCCCTGCATTGGGAGTGCAGAGTCTTAGCTACTGGACCACCAAGGAAAATAATTTGAAAAAGAATAAATATATATGTATGTATACACCTGAAACTAACACAACACTGTAAACCAACTACAGTCCAATATATAATATATATATATATATATTTTTTTTTTTAAAGAAACCATGTCAAGGCACATTGTATTGAAACATTGACAAACAATTGGTAAAAATTATGGAAGGTTTTAATCCCCCAGCTCTAGAGTTTGGGTTTTGTGCTATAGGAGGGAGCTGCCAGAGCTCTGAGCTGGGAAAGATGGTGACACTTGAAAGAGGTTCTGTAGGGGTTGTGACCTAGCAAGTATGAGCAGGGTGATCAGCAGAGGTGCGACCAAGAGGAGTCTGCCACAGTTATTCAGGATGGATGTGGCACTAGGTACGGAGCTAGAAAGAAACTGACCTATGAAGGAAACACTGGAAACATTCTCCAGGGGGAATCAATTGGACTAGATGGCTGAATTCAGGCAGGAGCTAAGGGCCAGAGAAAAATCAAAGATGACACTATTTTGAAGCTCTGTGACTAGAATAATGACATGAAACAGGAAGTCCAGTGGGGAAGAGCAGAAGTAGGAGGAAGTTGAGGGCTTGAATTTAGCAGCAAAGTGAGTTTGAAGTCAAAATGTCCCCACAGGAATGATAAGCAGGGACATGGAGAGCCAGGACAGCAGGTTGTGTGCAGACTGAGATGAACAGGTATGCTGGGGGTTCCCCATCCTGGGAGACAGCTGGAAAGGGAAGGACAAGCTTCAGATCTGAGACATGACCTTCGGAGAATGCCTACCTCAGGGTGGAGGAAGAAGAATGTGGGGAGAAATAGCCCAGGAGGAGGGCAACCTGGAGATGTCCAAGGGACAGGAGGGTACCAGGAAGCGGGGGTGGCTGCTGCTGCTGCTGCTAAGTCACTTCAGTCCTGTCTGACTCTGTGTGACCCCATAGATGGCAGGCCACCAGGCTCCCCTGTCCCTGGGATTGTCCAGGCAAGAACACTGGAGTGGGTTGCCATTTCCTTCTCCAATGCATGAAAGAGAAAAGTGAAAGTGAAGTCACTCAGTCGTGCCCGACTCTTAGCGACCCCATGGACTGTAGCCTACCAGGCTCCTCCATCCATGGGATTCTCCAGTCAAGAGTACTGGAGTGGGGTGCCATTGCCTTCTCCAAAGGGGTGGTGGTCTACAGTATAAATCTGTGCGAGGACAAGGAAAAGGAACAGACTTGATGCGTATGCCTGTGGGTCTGTGGACAACACCCAGCGTGCTGTGGGCCATTCTGTGTCAGGACAGCTGTTTGGTACCTGAGCTCACAGTGTATCGACAGGGAAATCCTTTTGCAGACAACTTAACAGGTAAAACTTGCTGGGTCTGAGAACTTATGATGGAGAGAAGTCATTCATTAGAATCCTTGTGATCTAACATGTGATCACTGCTTGCCCCCTTCCCAACTCCCTAAGTGATAGTCACTCAGTTGTGTCTGGCTCTTCCAAACCCCATGGTTTGGAACCATGTTACATGCTACAGTCTAATGGACTGTAGCCCGTTAGACTCCTCTGTCCATGGAATTCTCCAGGCAAGAATACTAGAGTGGGTAGCCATTCCCTTCTCCAGGGGATCTTCCTGACGCAGGGATCAAAGTTGGGTCTCTTGCATTGCAGGCAGATTCTTTACCACCTGAGCCACCGGGGAAGTCCCTAACGCACACACAAGCATGCACATTACCAGCCTCTTTCTGTCAGTGAATCTTCTGAAGCCAACATGAAAGTAACAGAACATAAATGGTTCTACCATTTACCACCAACTCATAGATTCAGTTTTTCAAGATTAGTCACATAATGTCTGAAAGAAATCAGCTGGCTTGCACAGTTGATCAGCTGGTTTGCTGCATGGGTTACTGCATCTCCAGAGGCAGTATTTATCTTTATTGGTTTGATTTTCTTCATGTTTTTTAAAAATATGTATTTATTCGGCTGTGATGGGTCTTAGTTGCGGCACGCAGGGTCTTTGTTCTATCGTGTGGCGTCTTTCATCGTGGCGCGTGGGCTCTCCACTTGTGGTGAGCTGGGTAGTAGTTACGGGGCGTGGGCTTAGTTGTTCCACAGCATGTGGGACCTGAGTTCATGATGGACCAGAGATTGAACCAATGTTTTCTGCATTGCAGAGCAGGTTTTTAAGCACCACTCCACCAGAGAAGTCCCTGATTTTCTCCATATTTTTATTATGATCTTGTTGACTCAAAAGTTGAGTGACTTGGATATTTACTATGACGACTTTCCAGCAGATGACAAAAATGGCTGTTTCTATCAGTATTAACACATCATGATAATTTTCTATCGGGAGGAAATAAGGTGTGTTGAGGAAGGGACACCTATTCTAATTATTGTGAAGTCTTCATAAAGGAGACCTGGACAGCTCCCCTCAGATGAATGAGGGACCGGCACTTTACAGATGGTTCATCAGCCATCTGTTCTCCATATGTGGATGGACCATTAGAATGGGCTCTGAAATGAGTCCATTTCAATTTGACAAGCGTTTATTGAACACCTGCTGAGGACCTCTATATCAGCTACTAGGATGAGAAGACATCATTATCAAGGGACACTGAATCTAAGTAAAGGCATGAGTAGGAAAATGACATCACGCAGTAACCTTATGTCTAAAGTGCTGAGCACCCAAATTCAGTCCTGACACATCCACTGTTCCACTCCATTATGCTCTTGCTTTTAATGGAATAAGCTTACATATTGGCTATAATTAAAGCATCATTTTTAATGGATCTTTTATTGTTGTGAGTCACTGCTTAATAAACCTAATTCTTTCTTCCAGGCAAAAGAAGATAACGTGTTTTAAACCAGTTGCTGAGATCAAAAGTTTTTAGGGCGTCTACCCACTGTGCAGCTGTGGAGCGACAGAGAGAGAGAGAGAGAGAGAGAGAGAGAGAGACGGTGTTTTTCTTTAGCTTGTCTCCTTTTCTCCTTCTCTGGAAGCGGATGGTTTTGAAAGACAGGGAAAGGTTTGCATTTCAGTTCAGCTCAACAGCTCTAAGTTCTCTTAGGAAGAGGCAGGAATGTTGAGTCCTCTTGGGCGTATCCTGTTTTCTTGTAGTCAGGTGTTCTCATAGCTAACTTGTCCTTCACCAGCTCTCGTTCCTAAGTGGAGGACAAGGTTAACCTAGCTTTCCTTTGCTTGCCAAATTCTGATTCTCAGGATTGTCGTCTTTGTGAGGCTATTGAAGTAGAGGCTTCATTCCTTGTCCGGGTCTCTTTTTCCTCTGACCATCATAAATAGCATAGACTTAAGGGATCAGTCCCATTTCCTTACTGTACAAACAAAGAGATGGAAGCCCAGAAAGCTGCTCGGGTCAGGCTAGAAGTTTAATACCAGGAAGCAATAGTTTATAAATAGAATTGCACGTTGGTTTACTTTAAAGAAAGGAATGGCAGAATGGAGACTAAACTAAAGGGAGAGGAGGAAATTGATTCTGAAGGGAAAAGTGGTGCTAATGAAGAAACAGAAAGGGCAGAAAAGTAGTCATGTACACCAGCAAATGCACTTGTATTTCCTGGGGCTAGCCACTGGGTGGGTACCTGGCCAAGACGAATCAACATGAACAGACAGAAAAGCAAGAGCCTTAGAGACACCAGAAACAAGAGAATGGCAACCACAGCCTTGCCCTCACTGCCCCAGTGTTTGTGGGTTTATTTATTTTTAAAATAAGAGACAACACAGGTGGTTATTGAACAGTTTACCCAGCCAGATAAAGGAGCTTGTGCTGTGAACAGCTAAGACCATAGTTCAAAGCAATGCCAGCCTGGGGGGAGGGGGTGGACGGGAACCCCTTGACCTCCAGGTAAACAATATCCAGCTTTAGAGCAGGGTTTCTGGATTAACTTAAGGATGTACAGTTCTAAAGGAAGACTGATGGAGACTTGCACAAACCGTGGGGAGGAGGGTGAGCCAGGGTTAGGAGAGGTCCCGCAAATGCCAGAGGGATGAAGGCCACTGGGGACTTCAGAAATAAGGAAAGAAGCCAGATGTTTTAAATAAAATGGCAGTGCTTCTGAATGGGAAAGTGTGAATGTAAGTTTGACCTAGAGTTATAGGAAAATAAAACATTATCTGCCTTTAATGCAGACATCTAAATTTCCAGCAGATGGAGATGTTACCACGTGAAAGAAAAGTTCGACAGGTGGGCCCTGTCCCAGACTTCCTCTTTCCAAAATGGGAGGGCTTCTTTCTTAGGAGTGAGACGCAGAAAGGATCCCTGAGATATGTTGACCCCCATCTCTAAGTAAATAACACATCTTAAGAGAAAATATGGACATCACCTAGGTTCCAAATTCAGAGGGTAAGCTTTTAAAACGATGAAAGCCTTTCTCAGTTATTTCCTTCTCAATTTGGGAGAACTTGGCAAAAATCTTTTGTTTTCCAAGCTTTGTGTTTGGAAACCAGAGGCAGAAAAGGGTTCTCTTTGCCTTCTAATCAACATAACGCGTTTGCATTATAGTACTTGCTACTTAAGGAGTCGAGGGTTCAGGGTTTACTGTTGTCTTGTGTTTGATTTTTTTTCCTGGGCCCTAGAAATTGCCTTGCAGCCCTGGGCCTGGGGGGTCAAGTTGTTTTCACAGCTTCCTTGCATTTTGTTTCGGCTTCTGAGGACTTGCTTTTATCACCCTTTTGAAGAGTTGAATAGCTGTGCCCTGCAAGCTAGCTGCTAGGCATAACTCATTAACATTTTAAAAAAGAAAAACAACCTGTCTGGGTGCCTATAGAATGGGATCTTTTTGATGGACTGTGTTGTCTGGGTGATCTCAGGTATTAAGGAAGCATTTTCAGATCTGCTTAGGATGCTGTGGTTGGTGACTGTCTCCAAACCAAGGAAGTGGTACCCATGAATCAAGACTTAAATGGGGGGTTAGTATGGCCTTAGGTGTAGTGGGATAATGTTTTATCTCCTCCAGTATTTTTCCTAATGAGTTTTTTTTTTTTTTTTTAAGAACTCAAAATTCATTCAAATACATTTTCAGGAAAATTGTAATATGTTCTCTTCTTTTAGATTTTAGTCTTAGAATAAATTCTAGGAGGGGGATGAATAGGTCTGTCCATATGAATAATATGTCACTGGATATCTCCTTATTGTCCCCAAAGTATTAGACCAATTACACAAAGATATCACTTTCACCCCAAACTTATTTTACGTGCCATCATTTTTTTAAAAAGAAAATAAGACCTCTTTTTTGTTAATTATAGGTATACACAGCAAAGGCTTAGAAGTAAATTTTACGGTCAGGTCAGGGAATTTGTGGTATGCAGCTCAGAATCCTGCTCTGCACAGCTTAGGAGAAGCATCATACCGATCTTCTTCTCAGCCCAGAACCCCTTTTCCACATTCCCTCTAAGTTCAAGCAAAGGTTACCCTTCCTTGGCCAGGGGACCTCTTGCTGCCTGCCAGCCGGGGATGTCTGGATCTTCTTTTGATCTCTTTTTTTTTTTCTCGACCCAGAACTATTTAATCTCTCCAGGGAGAGGCAGAGACATTTGTTATTTGGCCATCAACAGTTAACTGCTTCTGTGGCTTACACACATACACAGAAGGCAAATCAAAACTGCATTCAGGATATCACATATTCTCAGTAAAACGTGAGACTTTAACAAGAACCTCCTTTACCTTGTTTCTCATAAATCATCCCTCGGATATGTCCAGAAAGAGGCAATCAGTTTGTGTTTTTAGCGCTCTTGAGGGGTTCTTATATTTTTATCAAATAGTACTTGGTTCATTCCCTCTTAGCCTTTGAGTGGTTCATTCATTTGCTCAACAAACACCTATGGAGTGCCCACTCTGTGCCAGGCTTTTAAGAGTAGGCAAATGCAGGTGAAGCGATGGAAATGTATCTCTAGTAATGGTGAGCACAGCATTCTCGCATGCTTTGTTGGTCTGGGGTCAGTAATGTCATCTTTGCTTGCAAAGGATGGCTGATTTTTCCATCTCCCAGAATATATTCTCTTCCAAGAGGTTGTCTGTGTTGAACTCTTCTCTTATGCCCACTTCACTTTACGAGGGGAAGACAGAGACTAGAAGGCAAATCTCTGTGGGGCAGAGTAGTCTGGTGGATCATCCCAGCTATTGGAAGTTGACCACCAATTTTAGATAGTTTCATATCAGAGTGTTGATTTGATCTTTGGAATATAGTAAGGGGAGGGACAGGCTTCTGAATGTAAAGACTCTAGTTCCATTTTTTCAAATTTGTAGCAAAATACACATAATAGGACTCCCCCTATGGCTCAGAGGGTAAAGAATCCGCCTGCAGTGCAGGAGAAACAGGATTGATCCCTGGGTCAGGAGGATCCCCCTGGAGGAGGAAATGGCAACCCACTCCAGTATTCTTGCCTGGAAAATGCCATGGACAGAGGAGCCTGGCAGGCTACAGTCCAAAGGGTCGTAATGAGTCACACATGACTGAGCATGAGCACAAATAGACACATAACATAAAATTTGCCATCTAAACTGCTTTTAAGTATTTGATGAAGTAGCATTAAGTACATTCACACTGCTGTGTAACCAGTCTCCAGAACTCTTTTATTCTCGCAAGTCTAAAACCCTGTTCCCATTAAATAATAGCTCCTCATTTTCCCCTCCCCCAACCCTTGCAAGCACCGTTCTACTTTCTGTCTCTAAAAATGTAATTATTCTAGATGCCTCATATAAGCAGAATCATACAAAGTCTTCTTATAACTGGCTTTTTTTATGCAGCATAATGCCTGAAGGTTCATTTGTGTTGAAGCATGTGTCAGCATTTTCTTTCTTTTTCATGCTGAATAAATACCATATTAGAAGTGTAGGCCGTGTTTTGTTTGTTCATTTGTCTGTCGATGGATACTTGGGTTGCTTCCACCTTTTTGGCTCCTGTGAATAGTGCTGCTGCCATTGTTGTAGGAAAAATGGGCTGTAAGAGGATGGCCATGTCCCAGGTCTCTGGTGAGTCTCTGGGACGGGCCACCAAGTGACGATCCTTGACTTCACGCAGGAAAGAATTCAAGAGCAAGCCATAGTAAAGTGAAGCAGGTTTATTTAGAGAGGGACACACTCCACAGGCAGAGTGTGGGCCATCTCTGAAGGCAAGAACCTTGGGCTGGGGTCCTCTGTTCACAAAGTGAGGGTGGCGCTGTGAGGGATACACATTCCATAGGCAATGCAGTCAGATCCCAAAGGTGAGATGCTGGTGAGGGGGTGGTTCGTTTCTGTGGACTGGGTAGTCATAGGCTGATGAGTGGAAGGAATATTCTATCTTGGAGAAGAGGGGGATTTCCAGGAGTTGGGGCACCTCCCACTTCTTGGCCTTTTACAATCAAACCTGGAACTGTCATGGTGCCTGTGGGTGTGTCGATTAGCATATGCTAATGTATTACAATGGGTGTGTAATGAGGCTCAAGGGCTATTGGAAGTCTAGTCTTCCCCCTTCTTGGGCCTAGTGGGTTCTACGCAGTTTCATGGCCTCCTGTTGTTCCTAATTGTTGTGTCATTCTTTTAACGATTGAACAACAGACTGGTTCCAAATAGGAAAAGGAGTATGTCAAGGCTGTATATTGTTACCCTGCTTATTTAACTTATATGCAGAGTACATCATGAGAAACGCTGGACTGGAAGAAACACAAGCTGGAATCAAGATTGCTGGGAGAAATAATCAATAACCTCAAATATGCAGATGACACCACCCTTATGGCAGAAAGTGAAGAGGAACTAAAAAGCCTCTTGATGAAAGTGAAAGTGGAGAGTGAAAAAGTTGGCTTAAAACTCAACATTCAGAAAACGAAGGTCATGGCATCCGGTCCCATCACTTCATGGGAAATAGATGGGGAAACAGTGGAAACAGTGTCAGACTTTATTTTTCTGGGCTCCAAAATCACTGCAGATGGTGACTGCAGCCATGAAATTAAAAGATGCTTACTCCTTGGAAGGAAAGTTATGACCAACTTAGATAGCGTATTCAAAAGCAGAGACATTACTTTGCCAACAAAGGTCCGTCTAGTCAAGGCTATGGTTTTTCCTGTGGTCATGTATGGATGTGAGAATTGGACTGTGAAGAAGGCTGAGTGCCGAAGAATTGATGCGTTTGAACTGTGGTGTTGGAGAAGACTCTTGAGATTCCCTTAGACTGCAAGGAGATCCAACCAGTCCATTCTGAAGGAGATCAGCCCTGGGATTTCTTTGGAAGGACTGATGCTAAAGCTGAAACTCCAGTACTTTGGCCACCTCATGAGCAGAGTTGACTCATTGGAAAAGACTCTGATGCTGGGAGGGATTGGGGGCAGGAGGAGAAGGGGACGACAGAGGATGAGATGGCTGGATGGCATCACTGACTCGATGGACGTGAGTCTGAGTAAACTCCGGGAGTTGGTGATGGACAGGGAGGCCTGGCGTGCTTCGATTCATTGGGTCGCAAAGAGTCAGACACGACTGAGCAACTGAACTGAACTGAACTGAACTGACCCTGCCTCCCTCCTTCCTGTCTCACTGTGAACATGGGCTTGTAATACTTTTAAAGACCTTTGCTTTTACTTCTTTTGGATGTACAGTTGACCCTTGAACAACAGGAGTTTGAACCATGGAGGTCCACAGATTTAGATTTTTTTCAATATAGTCCCTGAATTTTCATTTTACATTAATTAAGTGTGGGGAAAAGTTCGTGTTTGATTAGAGATCAGAATGTGTGCAATCAAAAGAACTGAGGTTTGAGTACTGATTCTATCCAAACTGTTTCAGCTTCCTGTCCTTGGGTGTCAGTTACCAGTGTTTTCGTTTTTGAGGTGCAGATTTTTGGCTGTGGGGGTGGGGGCAGCGGTGTCAGCACCCTCACTGACACATTGCTCAGGGGTCAGCTGTATACACTCAGAGCAGAATTGTCATATCGCATGGCGATTCTACGAGTGCTTTTTGGAGGAACGTCCGTACAGTTTTCCGCTTTAACTGTGCTGTTTTACATTCCCAGCAGCAGGGCACAAACTGGAAAGAAACCTTTCCAGTTTCTTCGATCTTAACACTTCTTTTCTTTTTTTTGATAATAGCCATTCTAGTGGGTGTGAGATATTGGTTCGAAGGGTGAAATAATAAGCAGAATCAACAACATATCAGAACAACCCCTGCATTTTCAGATGAAAGGATACAAACCAAAAGTGCTAATAACATTTGTCACTATATTGTTCAGCTCTTCTTGGTTTATTTTTGGTGGCTCTTAATATACCTTTTGGGCTTCCCCAGTGGCTCAGCAGTAAAGAATCCACCTGCAATGCAGGAGCTGCAGGAGATGCAGGGTTGATCCCTGGGTCAGGAAGATCCCTGGAGGAGAAAATGGCCACCCACTCCAGTATTCTTGTCTGGAGATCCCATGGACAGAGGAGCCTGGCGGGCTACAGTCCACAGGGTCACAAAGAGAGAGACAGAAGCAACTAAGCATGAGCACAATATACCTAGTATCAAAAACCAAGCAGGATGGGCCCAGTGGAACCTAGACCAAAGGTTTATAAGAGCTTATATTGCATTTCTTCTTTCTGTATGTAATCTAATTCAATTTTCATGAAATCTCTGTATGGCTTTAGCTAGGCAAGGAAAGTAGAGGGAAAGATTAGAGAGGACTTGGAAATATGGTTACAACTATTGGAAGATGTCTGGATTGCCTAGATATCTATGGAAAATTTGACTTTCTTAGGTCTACAGGATGGAATCCAACTTTGCTCCCTATGTTTGCTCTGTCATATAACCTTCCCCTGACCTCCAGCACTCTGAACCAAGAAAAGACCTTGAATGTCCTTGGTCTAAACGCGTGCTCGCCCATTTGTCACAGTGCCCTGAGGAGCAGTTTACTATATTGGATGATCCAGGAACTTTTCTTGGAGCCTGATCTGCATAGTACACTCAGAAGGAGTGTAGGTAATAAACTGGATTGCTGTGTGTGCTGTGCTTAGTCACTCAGTCATGTGCAACTCCTTGCAACCCCATGGACTGTAGCCCACCAGGCTGCTCTGACCACGGGATTTTCCAGGCAAGAATACTGGAGTGGGCTGCCATCTCCTCCTCCAGGAATCTTCCTGACCCAAGGATTGACCCCTAGTCTCCTGCAGCTCCTTCACTGCAGGTGGCTTTTTTACCACTGAGCCACTAGAGAAGTCCCATAGTCTGTATTACTCAGTCAAAAAGGTTACATCCTTTTGTCTCAAACCTATTGGGCATTTAAAGAGAATTCTCTTTTTTCCTGGCTCCCCCCCAACCTCACCTTGCCCAATTTTTAAGGTAATTATGGCTGGCTAAATCTATCCAAAGGGGGACTACCTTGGCACTCCAGTGCCTAAGACTTTGTTTTCCAGTGCCAGGGTGTATGTTCAGTCCATGGTCAAGGAACAAAGATCACACATGCCTTGCAGGCAAAAATCCAAAGCATAAAACAGAAGCAATATTGTGAAAAATTAAATAAAGACTTAAAAATAAAATAGAAATAAATCTATTCAGAGAAATTCAGAGCATCAGGCTACAGCTACATTGTCGAAGTAAAGTAGGGGACTGAATCTAGGAAGAGCCAATATCCTCACAAAGGTAGACTGATTGTGACTATGTACTGTTGGGAGTCTGGGGAGAGGTACCTTCTTTCCAGGCATCCCTATCTGTCACCCATTTTCCACTGAGGTAGAGAAAGTATGCTTGGGCTTCCCTGGTGGCTCAGACGGTAAAGAATCTGCCTGCAATGAGGGAGACCTGGGTTCGATCCCTGGGTTGGGAAGATCCCCTGGAGAAGGGCATGACAACCCACTCCAGTATTCTTGCCTGGAGAATTCCATGGACAGAGGAGCCTGGTGGGCTACAGTCCATGGGATCACAAAGAGTTGGACACGACTGAGCAACTAACACACACACAGAGTATGCTTGTCAATGGAAACTTCTACTGAAGGAAGATAATAGCAAGTTCCTCACTAAGACCTGTGTTTGTCAGTAGCTGGGGGTTGAACTGCAACTGATGGCCTTTCAGAACACAGGAGACTCCCAGAAAAAGGAGGATGAAAACGATCTTTCTATACAGACCTAATAACAAAATGAAACTTGCAGGTGGCTATTTGCAAGAACCATAAAGGAGAAAGAAAATAGAATAATGAGATCTTAAACAGTGTTCCCAAGGTTTGGCTACTGAGCAGCTGGAGTCCTGAAGTGCAGCCAAAACACCATGGAACCATTCTCCCTACTCCTCTTCCAGGACATATTTTAACTTGACCTCACTGCTTCGGCAATTATCAAAGAAAATTAAAAGAACAGACAGCTCTGCCGAGCTTTGGGGACAGACTAACATCAATTACCTACCTACCGGCAAGGAAATACTTTTAATAAAGCCTTGAAACTAGCAGGGACTACCTCCTAGCCCATCTTTTTACTGCCAAGGGTTGCCACATTTCTATCAAGTCAAATATTTCCATGTCTGCAGTTCTTAATAAAGCTTCCAGAAGCAGACTTCATCACTTCCTTGGGCATCTAGTTTGAGGGGAGAAGAAAGGAAGTGATCATATATTTGCACCTGTGCTTTTACGAGCATTCTCCTACTTAATTCTCAGACAAGACTGTGAGATAAGCATTAGCATACCCATTTTAACAAATGAGGAAAACAAGGTTCATAGGCATAATTAGGTTCATGACACAAGCTTGGTAAGTGGCAGAACTCCCATGCAAACCGAGAGAAGGACGTACAGAAACCACGCCCCTTCCCTTTTCCCTTTGTGCCTTTCAGTGGATTCTCGAGCCCTAGGTGATTTGTCTAAAGGTCTAACCAGAATCTTTTCTACGGTGTTTCTTTAAATGCAATTGCATTTTGAAGGTCCTAATGGGCCCTGAAGGCCTTGGCTAGGGAGCCATAATGCTGGCAGCAGCTAGTTCTGCAAAAGGGCTTTAGGTCTGAGATTGAAAGGAAGGCTGCACCTCATTTAACTCAATGGCCACCGTCCAAATCGTCCCAACAGTCAAGAAGTGGGCTGCTTTTCATGCCTCTTCTGTACACATCCTTTGTTTTTCTTTTTTGTCTTTGCCCATCCTTTCCCCAAATATCACAAAACACTGTTTCAGCCTGAAGTTTCAATTAGGTTCTGGTGTGATGAGCTCATGCCACGCTTTGTGTGGCCACAGCCAGAACATCCTTCCCGGTGCTTTCTTTGAGAGGGAGTCAGGGCTGCTGAATTCCCTTTTCATGCCTCCACAAGGGAGCCTCCATTTCTCATTTGTCCAAATCCTTGTTTGTCTTCGGGCAAGTGAAATGCTTGCATTTGATTGTGATGGGAATGTATTGACGTCTTTTCAAGTCCCATGGAGGAATGAAAGCCAAGCTTACTCAGAGGGATAATCCCCCTGCATTCAGTCCGCTTGAATGTGGAGGGCTGCATTCGTTTGGTAAATAGTGGCGGAGGTCCCACCCCTGCCTTTTTCTCCGGGTGGTTGTGCGTATTTGGATGCAACGTGTTCTGCGTACAGAGAGGGCCTGAAAAAAGTCTCTTAGCAAATAACCGGACCCGAAAGGGACAAACGTCGCTGGCTGATGTGTCCCTTAAGTGTCACAGTTCCTGTCTTAGGGAGAAAAGGATCCTTTTCTACACTTGCCATGTCAGTTCCATGGGCTACCATAGAGTAAATTTACCAAGCCAGCAAGGAGGAGAGCCGTCTGGGTCCCTGGCTCTTGTAGAGTCTCCGAGAAAAGGCAGGAGTCTAGCTGTTCAAAGCAGCCACTGGCTGGGGTCCTTTGTGTTCCTGCCTGTGTTTGTGCATGTGCGAGTGGCCTCTGCTCTGTCTGGCTGGCTGTTTATTTTGTTTGGAAAGCTCCTGACTGTCTGGGATTATATCTATTCATCCCCCTCTGTCCAGAGGCATGTAAATGAGCTTGTTAATTCAATGGAGCAATTGATTAGGCTCTTTTTTAATGTGCTCAGCACTGTCCTAGGCACGGCAGGAGGGCATGAAAGAAGCCTCAGTGGGGTCTTTATCTGCGACCTTGAGCAGCCCTGGAGCCTTTCTAAGCCTCCTGTTCTTGTCTGTGGAGCTAGAAAGTCAGACCAGCTGATTTCTAGGACTCTTCTTGCTCTGAGGTTCTCTGACTGGGGTCATGAGAGCTGGAAAGACATGAAGCCAGCTTAAAAAAAAAAGACCTGTTGTGGTAAAGAATACAAATGAGTTATGTAGAAAACTTAGTCCTTTGGTTGTACAATTCAGAGTAGCATGTGTTCTCAGTTGCTTCAGTTGTGTCAACTCTTTCCAACCCCGTGGACTGCAGCCCACCAGGCTCCTCTGTCCATGGGGTTCTTCAGGCAAGAACACTGGAGTGGATTGCCGTGCCCTCATCCAGGGGATCTTCCTGACCCTGGGATCGAACCCATGTGTTCTGGGTCTCCTGCATTACAGGCGGATTCTTTACCACTAAGTCACCAGGAAAGCCCCATTCAGAGTAGGATTGCTAGCAAATAAAAATAAGGATTGTCAGTCAAATATGAGTTTCAAAGAAACAAATAACTTTTTAATGTAAGTATTAGCATGAGTATGTCCTATACAATATGTACTGTGCATCTGAAAGTTTCAACTGGGCATTCTGCACTTTATCTGGCAACCCTGATCCAGAGAGATCATGAGAACTGTGGGCTTAAAGAAGGGTCACCTCTGCAGCCTCTCTCCTCTCCAGACTATCTCTCCAGCCACACTGGTCTTCTTTCCACTCCTCATGCCACAGGGCCTTTGCACAGGCTGATACCCACTGCTTGAGACGGCTTCCTCTCCATCCCCTCTCTCATAAAACTAATTCATTCTTCAGATTTCAGTTCAAAAGTAACTTCCTCGGTAAAGCCTTTCCTGATTCCCTAGACAGAGTCCATCCTGTTCCATGTTCCCTGGAGACTGCTTTCACAACTATTATGTTTGTGTATTTTATAGTCATATGCTGGAGGTAGGGTTTGTGTATGTAGATTGGAATGTCCAGAGTATTCTGGTTAGATGAACAAAAAATTGAGGTACAGAGGTGTGAATGCCCATGGTGTATTTCCAGAACAATGAAGAGAGCAATTGAGTGGCTATGGTTAGTGAAAGATCCACTTGCAGAAAAACATGTCCTTGAACCCCATCTTTGGGGCTGGATGTAGATATTCTGAGGGGGTGGCTACAAGAACAGTGGTAACTAACAGGATGACAGTCATTCTTCAGTGGGTTTTATTAAGACCCAGAAGGGAGAGCTGAGTCTGAGCTTAGCTGGGGTTCCTTGAAGTTTTCCCCTGAATTCTGAGAATTTGTCATATTAAAAAATCCTTTCCCTGAAGCCATGAAAACTTTCTTTCTCCTGAAATCTTTTTTTCTAGTGTCTTACCATGTCTGCTATTAAATGTTTAAAAGAGAGAGCCATCATTAGAACCACTGCTTGGTTTTCAGGAATGTGGATTTGCTGTATCTGCCCACACATTCATGCCATAAGTTTTACCACCTTATAGACCAACTCATATTGTGTTCTTATCATTGTGGAACAGACTCTAAAAGATACAGGGTTGGCCAAAAGTTTTTTTCAGCTTTTTCTGTAATGTGGAAAACCCAAAAGAACTTTTTGGCCAACCCAGTACTTGCATGCTTACTATGCACATATATACATGAACAGATACCTATTTACATATACTCATCTACACACTTACACACATACTATGTAATGTCTGCATGCTAAGTTGCTTCAATAGTGTCCAACTCTTTAAGTCCCTATGAACTGTTGCCTACCATGCTCCTCTGTCCATGGGATTCTCCAGGCAAGAATTTTACAATGGGTGGCCACGGCCTCCTCCAGGGGCTCTTCCCAACCCAGGGATTGAACCTCTGTCTCTTATGTCTCCTGCAGTGGCACAAAATACACACGCGTAAATAAGTACACAAATTATTGTTATTAAACAACAACATGACTAAGTCACGTCTGCCTCTTTGTGACTCCATATATTACAGCATGCCAAGCTTCCCTCTCCTGCACTATCTCCTGGAGTTTGCTCAAACTCGTGTCCATTGAGTTGGTGGTGCTATCCAAACATCCCATCCTCTGCTGCCCTCTTCTCCGCCTGCCCTCAGTCTTTCCCAGCATCAGGGTATTCTCCAATGGTCAGCTATATATGTGTAATGAATACACATATACACATGAATATATGTGTGTGTGTTTGTGTGCTCAATTGCTCAGTCTTCTCTGACTCTTTGCGAGTCCATGGACTATAGCAGCCAGATTTCTCTGTGGGGATTTCCCAGGCAAGTGTCCTGATTGGGTAGCCATTTCCTCCTCTAGGGGATCTTCCTGACCCAGGGATTGAACCCGCATCTCCTGCATTGGCAGGCGAATTCTTTACCACAGAGCCACCCAGGGAGCCTGAATATATGTATACATGCATTCATACACCCAGACACATACAACATATATACATACTACACACATGCAAACACACACATATACACACACACCTATATACATATATCTAATTTTTACTATGATAATGGCAGGTGGTAGGAGGTCAAGCTGCCCTCCTCTGGGTGAGGCCTGCACAGGTGGTACCATTTCCTCTCTCTCTGAGTTTCTTGAGCCTCTGAGGCTTTTACATGCATGACAGTTTGTACCAAAGTTCCCTTCTCCAGCTTCTTTTTCAGAACTCTTGACAGCCTCAGTCCTTAACAAGAAGAACTCCAGCCACATCGTTTTTCTGGAGGATATGAATATACACTGTATCTTATTAATAATATCCACATCCATCAAATTAGATCTATATTTTCCCCTAAGAAACTGGTTATGACCTCCCACTTCTATTGATGCTGTCAAGCTGCTTTCCTGACAGTTGGCCAAACTGGCTTTCTATGGACAGAACCCCTTTCACACTTTTTTTTTATTATTAAATGTAACATTCTAAGATGTAACACTACATGTCACACTGCTTGAAGAGTTTTGAGCAGCATGGTGTTTTTTCCGTCACAGTATTTGTTTTCAGTCACTTTTTCTGGCTTTGGATCTACATGAGACTAAAAGAGAACACATTTCAGAAAAAGGTTGGGTAACTTGGACAAAGTTGGCTTAACCAATTCCCGTGAAATGATGTGTCTGGGAACTTTCTCCAAATGGGAAGCTTCTGCTGTGCCATGTTCTGCTATCCAGTAAAGTACAAGAAGTGCCAGCCGTGCTGCTTCGTGGAACTCGAGACAAGTGTGTTCATTGTTTCTACAGCAATGATGATCTTGTACACCGTGGGCTGCCAGCCGTCTTCTGCAGCCTCCTCTCAGCTCATCCCCCTTCGTTCTCTACCTCCACCATGGAGGATGTCTCTTCACCCTTTGAATGGGCCCTGTGTGGTTCAAGTGAGTGATATGCAAGTCACTCCGCTTGCCTGAGCCTCAGTGTCCTCATCCTCCAGAGGTGAGGATTAGCCGAGTTGATGTATATGAAGGGTCTGGCACATAGTAGGTACTCAGTAAACAATAGATACTGTGGAGCTGGAGAAGACTCTAGAGAGTCCCTTGGACAGCAAGGAGATCAAACCAGTCAATCCTAGAGGAAATCAACCCTGAATATCCATTGGAAGAACTGGGACTGAAGCTGAAGCTCCAATACTTTCACCCTCTGATGAGAAGAGCCAACTCATTGGAAAAGACCCTGATGCTGGGAAAGACTGAGGGCGGGAGGAGAAAGGGGAGACAGAGGATGCAATGGTTGGATGCATCACTGACTCAGTGGACATGGTTTTGAGCAAACTCAGGGAGGTAGTGAAGGACAGGAAAGCCTGGCGTGCTGCCGTCCATGGGTCGCAAAGACACAGACACCACTTAGTGACTTAAAAACAACAAAAAATGTCGAGTAAAAATTGTGGAAGGCAGGAAAAGGTTAGGCAGCCAGATGGCAATGCAGGTGCTAAAAAAAGAGAACTTCCTTTTCCCTCTTTGTTTCCTGCACAGTGTGGACTTTACCTGCCAGCTCAGAAGGGAATGTCATCCTTGCATGACCTCTTAATTGCAGTCTCAACTGGCTGGCTCGCATGTATAAAACCTTTGATTTTGAGCATCATTTTGTGTGTCCACTTTGGCAATGCATTCCCAGGGTGATAACTAGTGGTCTGGTTTCTGAGTAGCTCTCCTTTCCCTCTCTGGGTTCAGTAGCACCAGTTAGAACTGGTAAGTCGCTTCAGTTGTGTCCAACTCTGTGCGACCCCATAGACGGCAGCCCACCAGGCTCCCCCGTCCCTGGGATTCTCCAGGCAAGAACACTGGAGTGGGTTGCCATTTCCTTCTCCAATGCATGAAAGTGAAAAGTGAAAGTGAAGTCGCTCAGTCGTGTCCGACTCTTCGCGACCCCATGGACTGCAGCCTACCAGGCTCCTCCACCCATGGGATTTTCCAGGCAAGAGTGCTGGAGCGGGATGCCATGGTTCTCAAAGTGTGGTTCCTGGACTAGCAGCATTGGCATCACCTGGGAGCCTCTTAGAAATGCAGACTCTCAGACTTCCCCAGTGGTCCAGTGGTTAAGAATACACCTACCAATGTAAGGGACACAGGTTTGATTCCTAGTTCGATTCCTAGGGCAAATTCCACATGCCATGGGGCGACTAAGCTGGTGTACCACAACTACTGAGCCTGTGGTCTGGAGCGTGCGAGCCTCAACTACTGAAGACACTCGATGCAACTATTAAAGCCTGGGAGCTCTAGAGCCCACGCTCTGCAATAAGAGAAGCCACGACAATAAGAAACCCACACATCACAACTACAGAGTAGCCCCCCATCACTACAACGAGAGAAAGCCTACATGCAGCAACATAAACCCAGCAGAGCCAAAAATAAATTAATTAATTTTTAAAAAAGAAAGAAAGACAGATTCTGGGGCTCCACTTTAGACCTAATGAATCAGAAACTCTAGGGGTGGCATCCACCAATCTGTGTTTAACATGACTTCAAGGTGATTCTGAATATAGTTAAGTTTGAGAACCACCTCATTAAAGTGTTACCTACTAGAAATACATGTAAGTCTGAGCAGTGCTAAAGAGGAATTTAACATCTCTGGAACATCAAGCCAATGAATTTTCAGGACTTAAGAAACACATTTTGTGTACTGTTTCTAATCCAGATCTCCAAGCCTATAGAGACTAACAATTGAATAAGATTCACCAGGGTACCGCTTGTGAATTTCTAAGTTTTAGTTACATAGTCACAGTGTGGGATAGAAGGTTAGGGATATTACATAATTGATGAGCCATATGCTTTCGCATTTAAGTTTTTATACTGGAATGCACCCCAAACAATTTCCTTTTCAGAAGAGCAAAAAGCTAAGAATTCGACAGTCTTGCCCCTCTTCTCTTCTGTTTCAGAACAGTTTTCTAGTTCCAGAGAAGAGTCTGGGCTCTTAGAAGCATTCTCCTCATCTTATTTTCCATAACTTTGTCCTGGAAAATATAGTCTGGGGGAAAGCAGTTTAAATAGTAATCATCTGTGTCTAGTGCAGAATTAGAAGATCCAGTGTCATAAACAGGGGGAATAGCACATAGATAATGTAGTCGACAGAGGTCAAACCTGGCGTGGCTGTGTGGCTTTGACTCTGGCTCTGTCTGTCCCTGGATTATTCCACCCCAACCAAATGCTACAAACTCCGTGCCCACTGCTAGGGCTTTGGGCAAACCCCTTTTTATTTTATTTAAACCTCGCATATACAGTTAAGACATTGCATCCACATGTTTCTAATTCGTTTACACTTCACTCATCAGCATGTGTTGGGTAAGCACCCTGCCACGTCTGAGTTTTACGAGCTGCGTTTACGAGGCTGCTTTTCTTGAACAGGGATATCGTATATTCTACCCAGAAAAAGGGAACTTGAGCCTGGGAAATGAGGGCTTCGGTGTTAAACTTGGAGTGAACTGGTAAAGTTTGAATGGATCCAAAACTAAGCACAGATGTTATCCATTCTCCAGGAATAGCCTCATGTATTTATTCACAGAATATCTCTCCTCTTTTTACCTGAAATTTTCTCTCTACTTTAAGGGATGGCCAGGGAATGTGCATTTGTCTGCAAAGTTTGAACCTCATTTCCTGCCACTTTGAGGAGTCTCCCTCTTACTTACTCCCTCCAAGCTAAGGCTAACCTTGGTAGTAGCAAAGCTGGATGAAATCTAGAACCTTCCACAGCATGTTGCTTTCTTAGAAAGCAACATTTTGCTCTCCCACTTATGCTGAGTTCCTGAAAAGACAGCAAGGAGTTTTACAGTTTTGTGCTAATTTTGAATAGAGATGAAAGAGACTTACCACTGATAAAACTGCACAGAGTTCCACTTCTCACAACCCAAATTGTTGGAATTCATTTCCACATTCTTTATAAAATTAATTTTATTGTTTAATCTGAGTTAATCTGCATGCATGTATCTTAGAGAGTCAAATAATTCTACACACTTGGCCCATCCCCTACTATTCTTTCCTCCTCAACAATTTTAATTGTTCTTTTGATATTTACTTTCTTATCTCTGAATAATGTTTACATTGTTACTTCTGGATTTTTCAGTTTCAGGATTTTCTGTTGAAGGTGAGGATTGTAGCCCTCTTTCATTGTCCTCACCCTCCACCTCACCACGTATACACACTTCCCATCCCACATACTCTTGATGGAATTAGGTGGTAATTCTGTTAGACTAATAACCAGTGCTTCCAGTATAACTGTGTGCATGCTCTTCACAGCTGAGCCACATAGTGTAATAGGTCAGCGCTCCTGACTGTCGATCTCCAGGTAGAGATTTGTGCCCAGTGGTTTTTAGGGAGTGATTCAGGAATAACTCTTGTGAGGGGTACAGGATGCAGGTTGAACAACTCTGAGCTGGGTTAGCCCTATAGAGTTACCCCACATTGAGACGGAATGGGCCATTGTCCAACCACACAGATGGATCACTGGACAGGGGCTATCCCGGGGAAGAAGGTTGGTGAGGCGGCTTCCTTAGGCTAGGGGTGAGTTCCAGAAAAACACAGCTGTGAGCTACCAGCTGGCAGCACTCCCATCTACTGGGGGAACCCTCACTTGGATTGGGGTGGTAGCAGTAGATAATCTGGGCACCCCTGTGAGCTACCAGCTGGCAGCACTCCCATCTGCTGGGGGAACCCTCACTTGGATTGGGGTGGTAGCAGTAGATAATCTGGGCACCCCTTGCACCCTTGTCCGGGTACTTGGTGGACTCCTTCAATCAAGAAATTTTCCGGATATTTATTTGATGATTTCTTGGGGAGTTGGTAAAGAATCCGTCTGCAATATGGGAGACCTGGGTTCAATCCCTGGGTTGGGAAGAGCTCCTGGAGAAGGGAAAGGCTACCCACTCCAATATTCTGGCCCGGAGAATTCCATGGACTGTATAGACCATGAGGTCACAAAGAGTTGGACACGACTGAGTGACTTTCACTTGGGGATCTAGGAAGCTAACTGCTGCCACTTCTCTTAAAAAAAAATAAATAAATAACAGCTCTATTGAGATAAAACTCACATACCTTATAAGTCACCAATTTAAATAGTACAAGTTACTGGTGTTTAGTATGTTTGGAGTCATGCTATCATCACCTCAATATAATTTCAGGACATTTTCATTGCCCAAGAAGAAAGTCCATATCCATTAATAGTTGCTCCACATTCTGTCCTCCCTCCAGTCCCTGGAACCCACTAATCTACTTCCTACCTCTGTACCTTTGCCTATTCTGAATATTAGATATAAATGGAATTGTGCAGTATATGCTTTTTGTGATTGACTGTTTCCACTGAGCGTAATGTTTTCATTGTTTACATGTTGTAGCATGTCCATGTGTGCTACTTCATTCCCATCTATTGTCAAATATTTTCTGTACGGATACACCACATTTTCTTTATCCATTTACCACTGGAAGGACATTTGGACTGTTTCCACCTTTTAGCTATTATGAAGAATACTTCTGTGAATTTTCATGTACAAGTTTTCGTGAAGATGTGTGATTTCATTTCTCATTGTTAGACACTTAGAAGTGAAATTGCTGGGTCATATGGTAAATCAACATTCTGATGAACTGCCAAAGGTATTCCAAGAAAACTGTTCCATTTTATAGTCCTGTCAGCATTTTAAGAGGGTCCTGATTTCTCTACATCCTTGCCAGTGTTTCTTATCATCTTATTCTTTTTTCAACCATCCTCCTATGTGTGAAGTGGTATCTCATTGTGGTTTCACTTTGTATTTCCCTAATGGCTAATGATATTGAACATCATTTTGTGTGCTTAGATTTTTAATAAGTGGAAGATCTTCATAATCCAAGATCATGAAGATTTATGCCTATGTTTCCTTCTAAGATTTTTTTTATAGTTTTAGCTTCTACATTAAGGTTGATGGTCCATTTTGAGTTAATTTTTATACATGATGTATGATAGGGATCCAGCTTCATTTTTTTGCACATAGATATGCAAACTGAAGTCCTGCAAATGTATTTTTATGTGGCATTTTAAAGTGGTTGGGGAGTATGGGCAGGGTCTGGAGAAGTCAGTGGTTATGTAATTAAAAAACATATTTGTTGACTTTTGGCTGTGCAGGGTCTTCACTGCTGTGTGCGGGCTTTCTCTAGTTACAGTGCGTGGGGGCTACTTTCCAGTTTGGAACACAGGCTCTAGGACACGTGGGCTCCCGTAGCTGTGGCCTGTGGGCCCCAGAGTGTGGGCTCAGTAGTTGTGGTGCAAGGGCTTAGTTGCCTCGTGACATGTGAGATCTTTCTGGACCAGGGACTGAACCCATGTCCCCTGCATTGACAGGTGGATTTTTAACCACTGGACCAGGGAAGTCCAGGGCTTATGTAATTTTATGAGAAGCTCTACATGGAATATTGCTAAGGCAGCAGGATTCTGGGCAGTTTTTAAGTAGTCACTTGTCTCCAGGTTTCAATTGTCTCCTAGGATCTCCTTTTTCCTTGTTGCAAGTCTGAGAGGCAGGGACATTGCCTAAGCCACATAAGCAGAGGGGTAGACCCAGCTGGTTTGGGCCACAGGTAGAAGAAACCCAGTCATTCCTCTGGGTTATTTCCATGTAGCCCACTTGCTGTCATTGTCTCCTGATTAATCATCATTTTGTTGCTGTTGTTCTCAGAAAGTTCTTCTGTAGTATGGCTGCAATATTGAGGAATAAACTTGTGGCTGCTGCTGATACTATTCCTAAGGATAGAAGTAACTGGGAGGAAGCCCAGAGAAATCAGAACTCAAAACCCTTGCCCTCTGTGAGGCTGCTTTATAAACACTTTTATTACATCAAAATGCAATGCAGTTGGATAGTTCCTGCTATAGCTTCAGTACGTAAGGAGCTGGGAGAGAGGAAATGGGGTCTGGATAGATAGATGACACAAGAATGCAGGTTGTAGGAGAATGGTTTTCCCTCCAGCTTGTCACTTCCTTTCCTGGACCTGGTGTGTGTGTGTGTGTGTTTCATCTACAAAATGACAGTTTGGTTTCAGATAATCCCCATAGTGCTTCCGTCTTTGGTAATCTTTGACTTTGCCAATATCACTTCATAGCTTTTGGGCAGCTAGGGTAGGAAATCAAGTCTCTTGACTTCTCCGATAGAGCTCAGAGCACACAGAAGATTCAATCTTCCCTAATCCATGTGGTCCCACAGGTTGCCTGCGATTTCCTGTTAGCGGTTTTCAATGGCTTTGGAGTAGAAGGAAGTTCATTGCTATGACAGTCAGGCAGCCACAGTGGGGAAAATATGATGTATTGTGTTGTGTAGGAAAAAGTCAGTATTATCCAGTGCAGTAATCAGATTTTCAGACAAAGACATGACCCTGGAACATGCTGTCTATGGCTGAGCATAGCATTAGTCTTGTCTCCAAGAACAGTGAAACAAAATCAGTGTGTACTTGGCATGTCTTTCTCCCTTGGATATGGAAATATATCTCGCCTGAACATTTTTCTCATTCTTATTTTGGAGGCAACTAGATTGCTCTGAAAATATTAGTCATAGCAGTAATTGATTTAGTATTTATTGAGCAGCAGGCTCTGTGTGAGGTAACAGAAATATAAAGAAAGACTCTGAGGTAGGGGGGTCTATCTAGTAGGGAGAGAGGAGAGAAAAACGAAAATTAAAACACCTCCAAAGGCCAATATTTATTTTCTCTGTCCCTCTCTTTGGGGCTTCCTTGGTGGCTCAGTCAGTAAAAAATCCACCTACGATGCAGGAGACTGCCTGCAATTCAGGAGACCCAGGTTCGAACCCTCGGCTGGGAAGATCCCCTGGAGAAGGCAATGGCAACCCGCTCCAGTATTCTTTCCTGGAAAATCCTATGTACAGAGGAGTCTGGCGAGCTGCAGTCCATGGGGTCGAAAGAGTTGGACACGACTGAACAACTGAGCACACACCCTTCCCTTTATTATTCAGTTATTTGTTGAGCATTTGTCCTATGCCCGAGCTCTCTTCTGGGTGCTGGAGATACAAAAGTGAGTAAGACAGACACATCTCAGACTTCCCTGGTGGCCCAATGGTTAAGAATTCACCTGCCAATACAGAGGACATGGGTTCGATCCCTGCTCTGGGAAGATCCCAGATGCAGCAGCTAAGCCCATGCACCACAAGTACTGGGCCTGCCCTCTAGAGCCTAAGAGCCACAACTACTGAGCCCATGTGCTATAACTACTGAAGCTCGCACACCCTACATCCCATGCTTTGCAACAAGAGAAGCCACCGCAATGAGAAGCCCATGCACCGTAAGGAAGAGTAACCCCTGCTTACTGCAGCTAGAGAAAGCCCTCACACAGCAACAGAGACACTGTGCAGCCAACAATAAATCAACTAAAAAAGACAGACACATCTCTGCGGCCCCTCAAAGCCATGCCTTAAATGATGTTTGTTGAACCGTATAGTAGAGGAGACCAGATCAGCCTGTGCTAGATGGACTTTGAGGGCAGATCAGGATCCATGGAGGGCTTCCCGGAGAGGGTGACCTGGGATCTAAAGCAAAGTAGAAGCAGGTGCTAGTCAAATAGGCAAAGCCAGAAGAGCAGTGATCAACGGCTGCCCAGAGGAAATGCTTCGTTGGAAATAGAACAGTAGGAAATGAGACTATAAAGGTAGGTGAGGTTCAGCTCTTGAGAGGACTTTAGACTTCAATCTAAGGTGACAGGCAAACCACTTAAATGTCTCATAATGGAGGAATTATTACAGGAAACTTGGGCCGTTTAAAAGAACATAAAATGGTATAACTGCATAGATTTTAAGTAATAAAAAGCAGAACGCAAACATTGTGTGCTCACCGTGATTACTGATTTATACGATATAATTGAGACTGTTAAAGATGGGAGGATGCCTAAAAGGGAAGTCCTATTTGTATTGTGAGATTCTTTAAGAATCCCTTTATGGTATTCACTCAGCATCGAATCTCTACCATGTGTGCAGATCAAGGTGCAACCTCTTCTCTCTCCCATCAAATACGGAGAGATCTAATAGCTTTAATGCATCTTAAATGTGTGTGACTGTGAGATACCGAGAATAGGCACATCCACAGAGAAAGAACATCGATTTGGTGGCTGCCAAGGTCTTGGGAGGAGGAGAGAGGTCGGGGTGACAGCTGATAGGTCCAGCGTTTCCTTTCTGGGGTGATGGAAATGTTCTGAGGTTAGTTTGTGGAAATGGTTGTAAACATTGTGAGTATACTAAAAGCCATTGAGATACATGCTTTGGTTAAAATGGTTAATTTTATGTTATGTGAATTTTATCTTAATAAAAAAAATACAGAAAGATAAAAGATGCCGATTGGTTTTTGTTGCTGTTTTTGGTAGTCAAGGGCAATCGGAAGTGTGAGCTGAACTGCCAGGCAATGGGCTACCGCTTCTATGTTCGGCAAGCTGAGAAGGTCATTGATGGTACCCCCTGTGACCAGAATGGTACAGCCATCTGCGTGTCCGGGCAGTGCAAGGTAAGTGCCCCGGACTGGGGTATCTGGAGTGGGTCTCGGGGTGTTTGATCTGTGCCTGCCAACTGCACTGTTTGCCAAGCTGTGACATGCTTCCTCCCCATCAACTATGGTCCAACCCACCCCCCAACTCTGAACCGTGAGCTCTGGGAGAAGTGGATTAAATGGGGCGGTTTGTTCTGCTCTGAGTTTTCGATCTTTGGGAGTTGCCAAGTCTCACTCTGGCATTTCAGTTATTAAGTGATTTACATTTACATCATGTGCGTTGTAAGAATCTCAGTGATCTTTCCTTGTTGGATCTGGAGCTTCTTCCTTACCTCTGAAGACGAGGTTATGAAAAGGGCACTGCTGGATCAGTCAAGAGGCGGTTGGCATCATCAGGGTGGCATTTTAAGGGCATGGCATATTTTATCTTGCCTCCCACCAACTGGGGCAGGCTTCCAAATGAAAGCGGTCTAGTGCCTTTATAGCCGAAGTTGTACTTTCAACAGGAAGTTTTCAGCCTCCTTGGACTTCTGAAGTCTGTTCCAAGAACTCCCCACCCTGCATTCTGAAAACATTCTGGGCTGGAGAGAATCCTTGTGGGATGCTACCCTTTGACAGAAAGCACCATTTGCTTAAAAACAGGTGCCCCAGAGAGATGGTACCAGTTCCACAGTATATTCATTGGGGCCTGGATGTCCACTCTCCTTTCATCTATAAATGTAAGAGTGGTGGTCTGACTCTAGCAAGTAAATGACTTTTTGGAGCCCAGGCTAAGATTCTGTCTTAACACTCAATTGCAGGCAGGACTGAGTTTCATCAAAGGAAGAGCTCTTTGGCTATCACATCTAAAAGTTCCTGTTGTACTTTCCATGTAAATTGCTGCACTGTTTAGTATTAGAGCTACTCAAGTATGATTTATAAGCACCTCCTTCCCCCTCCAGCCTTTTTCTTAATGAGGTTTTAAATAGAATACAAAATAATTTATCAAAGCAATATGAATATTCTGGGGCTTCTCAGGTGGCTCAGTGGTAAAGAATTTGCCTGCAATGCAGGAGACACAGGTTCGATACTTAGGTTGGGAAAATCCCTGAGAGAAGGAAATGGCAACCTACTCCAGTATTCTTGCCTGGGAAATCCCATGCACAGAGGAGCCTGGTGGGCTATGGTCCATGGGGTCACAGAGAGTCAGAAAGGACTCAGCAACTAAACAGCAACAACATGGATAGTCTGAGACTGTGAATAAAGAAAGGAAAAAGCTGTCGTTTGATATTCAATGCATGTGAAGTTGCCTTTGGACAGACAAGAAACCCACAAAGCTTTGAGATGGGGTTCAAAAGAGGCAAGGAATATGGTGGGGAGCACACTGGAGGCTGAGACCCATCTGGCCCCAATTTCGACTCCTTTGGGAAAAACCACTGGGTTTCATGCATCCCCTCTATCCTTACTGTCTTCAGATAATGCTGAAGGAAGCCCCATTAGAGTTTATGATTTCCGACTCAACTAATCCCTGCTTCTAAATGTTAACTGAGCCTGAAATGATGCACTTTATAGCAACCTAGCTTTTCTTTCGGATCCCGAATCAACTGTTTAATTTCCTGAATACAAGTGCATACTGCTGGGAGGTGTTATAGTGCAGTGGTTAAAAACATGCCCTCTGAAGTCAGACTGCTTGGATTCAAATCCTACTTCTTTTATCATTGACTGTGTAACCTTGCACAAGTTCCGTGAGCTCTCTGTGCCCCTACATCACCTACAACATGAGGAGGATGGTGCCTACCTCCTGCGTTGTAGTGAAGAGTCATGAGCTAATACACATATGGTCCTCATATGAGGTCTGGCACTTAATAAAGCAGGCTGGCTTTTCCTAATATTATGTTCACTTATGCCCACATATGACCTGTCGTATTTGAACTTTTTATGCAGAAGTATTTGAATTTTTTAGCAGATTATAGATTTGTGAGATTCACATTATGCTGTTTTGCAGAAAAATTAAAATACTTTATTTGACAGCTACATCTTTATAATAATTTTTCCTTATATATTTTGGCTGCAATTTAAAATTATTTTTCCATTTTTAAATTTATTGTTTTAAATTGGAGGATGACTGCTTTAAAGTGTTGTATTAGTACAAGAGCGTGACTCAGCCATATGTATACATACATCCCCCCTGTTGAGCCTCTCCCACCCCACCTCCCGTCCCACTCCTCTAGGTCATCACATAGCACCAGGCTGGATGCCCTGTATTATAGAGCAGTATCCCACTAGCTATCTGTTTTACGCATGGCAGCGTATGTGTCAGGGCTGCTTTCCCAGTTCGTTCCACCCTCCCCTCCAGTTGTGTGCACAAGTCCATTCTCTATGTCTGTGGCTCTATTCCTGCCCTGCAAATAGGTTAATCGGTACCATTTTTCTAGATTCTGTGTATATATATGCATTAATATATATTTGTTTTTCTCTTTCTGATTTATTTCACTCTGCATAACAGGCTCTAGGTTCAGCCACTCCAGGTCAACTGATTCACATTTGTTCCTTTTTATGGCTGAGTAATATTCCATTGTATACACGTACCCCAGCTTATCTATTCACCTGTTGATAGACGTCTAGGTTGCTTTCATGTTCTGGCTATTGAATGTGGTGCTGCAGTGAACACTGGGGTACATGTGCTCACATTACCCTTCGAGGCGGTGTCCCTGAGCTGCACTGTGACTCTCCAGGAGATGTTAGATCCTATGTTGGTAGGTCTGGGGAAAGTCCTGAATAGTCTATTTTTATAACACGTTCCCATGTGGTGCTGATGCTGCTGGTCCATGGGTCATATTTTGAGTAGCAAAGTTTTAAAGGACCCTTTGATTAAAGCACAGTTCACAAAGAGCCAGAAATGTAAATATAGAGTGGTGAGATGAGTTGGAAGGAAGAGGAAATGTGGTTTGTTTCCACTGGGGGAGCTTGTTTTCTTAGTATTGGCTTAAGTACCTCTAAGCTGATGATACGAAGGAAAAACAAATACTAATAAGGACATATGGGTATGAATTCTTACAAATTGATGAAAGCTAATGGTGTCGGACAACACAGTTTGAAGTTGATAATTGCAAGAAGACTGAGACAGATATTCCCCAGGATGTGAGTAGATGAATAGGAATTTGATGTTATAAGGACAACTTTGATATTACTCGTATTTGTTCTCTGTGTATTTACCCAAAATTTGCTCATAGACGTTGTTGAAACAACTGACCATCGTGTCCTCACTAGAACTTCAGTTTAAATAATCAGAAGTACATTTGCTTCCCAAGCTAAGTTCTGTTTACTCTGTAACTTTCAAAGGGTAGAGTGCCCTTTTTGAGTATTTGATTGGAAGCCCAGAATTCAAATTGCTATCTCTGCCTCTCTGATATCACTCTCCAGCAGGAGTCTCTGCATCTGAAATAGCTCCACAGAGCCTCTGCCAGCCACAGAGAGGTGAAGGCAAACCCCCGGCCTGCAACGAAAGTTAATGAGAAGTGACAAGCACTAAATGAGAATGTGAGCTAAACCCACACAAGAGTAGCTGGGGGAGAAGGGCGTGCTCCCAACACCAAGCCACAGAAAGGCCCCAGGCCCACCCAGAGCAAGCTGGAATGCTCTTCCAGTGCCCATGGAGCACTCCCTGGCCAGCCTGTGTTTACCCTGTTGCTGGAGCTCCACTGATGTTTCTGATCCAAGAGTTGCAAGAGAAGCCAGGCTTGTAAGAATGCAGAAGTCCTTGGGCTCAGGGTTGGAGAACATGGGGATTCCTCTCCAGTCCCTCAGAAGTGTGTGACACTTCCTTTCTTGACAGGGAGTGAAGGATCCCAAATGTTAGCTTCAGGCTAAAGACTGCACTTTGATAGCTAGGCTTTGAAGGGAGAGTTCTAGCCGTGACTTCCTAAAGCAAGAAAGTGTATCTGAAACCCACAGAGATTTCTTCTTCATCTTAACCTCATCCTTCTAGACATCGAATAGGAACCTCTGGCCAGTCTTCAGAGAAGTATCTGCTCCACCCACTCATGATTTGCATTGATGGGAATGGGACAGCATATATGTCTAATTAATAAAGAACAGTGCAGTAATTGTTTCTATTGTTAAGCATCACGTTAACTTGCTATGAATTTTTTTTTTACTTGATCTCAGTTTCAAACTCTGACTAAAAAATTCTACATTTTCATGGTTTGATCATGTGCATGCTATTTTTGCTGACAACTTAATAAAAATAGATGAAACTTTGCTTACAAAAGTATGGCAGGCATTTGAAAGAACAGGGTCCCTTGGATAAAAACTAAAAAGAAAAAAACCCCCCACACAAAAAAAAACTACCTTAGCTCCCTGGAGACCAGCCTTTCAGAAACCTCAGGCTTTCACATTTAAATGATCCTGAAAGAATCAGAATCACCCCCAAGACCTATCCTCCTTCCCCCCAGAAAAAAAATCCCTGGTGCTAAAGAAACAGTCCTTGAGTAGGTGCCTTGAAATAATAGGCTGATGCAAAACCTTCATGCAGGAATGTGTTGGAGCTGATGCAGACAGCAAGGAGCCCCTCTGAGAGCTTGCCTTGTGCCAGACACTGTGCTGTGTGCTGTTCATACAGAAGGATTTCCTTAAGCCATGTGTCTTCACAATAACTCAGTCAATAGGAATTATTAGTCCCCATTTTACAGAGAACTGTTATGAAGATAAAATGAGTTGGACACCATCAGTGCTACATGGAGAGCTGGCTATTAGCTTTTTCAGTGAATTGTTAATCAGAACAGAAAGTAATTTAAATGTGATAGGGTGAAACTCATGTGCTTCAAGTGTCTCCCCTCTTCAGAGTTTTTTTTCCTCACCACTTCTTTCCAAAGCAAACTGTCTTTCTTAAATACACATTAGGATGTGCGTCTCGCTTAAATTCCATCTGTGAGTCCCCATTTCCTGCGGAATAAAGTCCAGGGCCTAGATGCTGGCCGAGCTGCGACTTGCTGCTCCCTGGCCCGGCCGGCGTTCAGGTTGTGCCTTCACAAGCGTGGACGCGCTGCCAGCCTGGAGAGCCATTCCTTGTCCACTCTTGGACCACCCAGTGGACTCTGCTCAAAAGCCACTGGCTGACCCCCTTGAGCACTGTTTCTGTTCTTCTGTTCCCACTTCTTGTACTTATTTGTTCCCATTTCCCCAGCCTACCCCCCATCCAGGCCCGGGAGCACTTCCAGGCACTTTGCTTTTCAATAGGTGCTTAAAATAAATGTGTAAATGAATTGAGGTACTTGGTGACTCAGTCTGTTGGGTTTTAGCAAGTGAAATTCATCTTTAATCCAGCACAGAGCTTTTCCTTTTGGCTTGATGGGCAGTGGAAGGCTGCTCGCACAAGGACGCGGAGCCCCCTTGGCCAAATCCCCAGAACCCAAGGCTTTGAATGTCAGGCAGAATTCTTGGCACCTCCCCAGGCTCCTGTCTCCCTCGTCTTGTTTTTAATTTTGCTCACACTGAATTTCTTGAGTCCAGACAGAGCTAATGACAGGAAGAAGCTAAGCAAGTGTGAGAGTGCAGTCTCCCACGGTGCTTTCTGCTGTGGGGGGAAGACCCCTTTCTGCCACACACCGCCCCTCCCCATAGCCTGGTCAGCCTTTGCCTGCACCATCCACCCGTCCTCAGGGGCGAGGGCGGGGGAGCCTTCACACCTCCTCTCCCAGCTGGGGCACTGCTCAGCTTCCAATGGCTCCAGGAGGACGCATCAGTGGACAGTTTCATATTTATTCAATAAATTACGGCAAGGTAACTCTTTCAGAGATAAGCTCTGGACCAGAGTGTCGCCGTGACCGAAAAGGATGACACGATGGGCGTGGGCATCTGTGTGCACCCCTGTATTCAGGCGCCAATTGTCTTCCGCCCTCTGCTATGGACTGCCGTGGCACTCTCCTGAACCACACAGCCCTGCTCCTTTCTCTGCCTATTTGCCCCAAGTTGCTTCTTTTTTTTCCCTTTTGGTCAGTGGCTGTATTTTGTGGGCTTTGCTCAGAGTTCTTTTGTTTCTTGAATGAAACCTAGAGAGTCAGTTGCGTTGAGTAAAGTGTTGTGGCCTGTGCCAGACATGTGCATGAATCGAGCCTTGAAAGAGGGCGGAGGGCTTTTACTTTGCTCTAGTTCTGAGCTTATGTGACTTGGTGGATTCCCTGTTGTATTTCCACCCCAAGCAAACCGTGTTCTAAGAGTACTTTCTGCTTGTGAGTATTCAAATGCTTATCATATTATGTTACAGTTATTTTGACATGTGTCTGAACTCCGAAAGCTGAGGGAGTATTATACATATTTGCATCCTCAGTGCTTTTGTTGCAGGAGGGGGGATCCCTTCCAAGGCCAAGAGTGGGCTCTTATCTAACACGCAGAAATGAATTGTCCGAGGAGACACACGTGCTGACAAAGCAAGAGACTTTTTTGGGAAGGGGCGCCCAGGCAGAGAGCGGTGGGATGAAGGAACCCAGAACTGCTCTGCTCTGTGGCTCGCAGTTTCGGGTTTTATGGTGATGAGATTAGTTTCTGGGTTGCCTCTGGCCAGTCATTCTGACTCGGGGCCCTTCCCAGTGATGCTTGCATCCCTCAGCGGGATGGATTCCAGCAAGAAAGATTCTGGAAAGTTGGTAGGACATATGGACTGGCATCTCCTGTCTTATTCTGACCTTTCCCAAATTTTTCCGGTTGGTGGTGGCTTGTTCTGAGTTCCTTACCAGGACTTCCTATTCTAAGTTAACTCATACAAGTAGCTACTATCTGCCCTGGCCAGGGCAGGCGGTTTTAGTCAGTATTTCCCCTGACACTTAAGGTATTAAGATTTTTTAATAAATTGAATAAGTTGCCAGTCCAGGTTCAATGCACAATACTGGATGCTTGGGGCTAGTGCACTGGGACGACCCAGAGGGATGGTATGGGGAGGGAGGAGGGAGAAGGGTTCAGGATGGGGAACACATGTATACCTGTGGCGGATTCATTTTGATATTTGGCAAAACTAATACAATTTTGTAAAGTTTAAAAATAAAATAAAATTGTAGTTGGAAAAAAAAAAAAAAAGTATGTCAATGAATGAACCAAAGAGCAAGTTAGAAAATGACTTTCCAAACCTCTTTTCCTAAAAATGATCAAGCATAGGATTAACGAAGCATTAATCAACAACCCAAGCAATACACATAATTAATTCATCTTTTTTTTAATTGGAGTATAATTGTTTTACAATGTTGTGTTAGATCTGCTGTATAACAAAGTGAAACAGCTGTATGTATACATATATCCCCTCCTCTCTGAACCTTCAACAAATAATTTTATATTTTTTGTATAGCCTGCTCCCAGCCAAACACTGGGCTAGGCACTGGAGATAAGAAAAAAAATGGGAAAGATGAAAATAGTTCCTCCCTACCCTGAGCTTAAAATTTAATGGAGAAAGTGATAAAAAGTCAGTTAACAAACAAAAAGCTTCCCTGGTGGCTCAGACTGTTAAAAATCTGCCTGCAATGCAGGAGACCTGGGTTTGATCCTTGGGTCAGGAAGATCCTCTGGAGAAAAGAATGGTTACCCACTCCAGCATTCTGGCCTGGAGAATTCCATGGACAGAGGAGCCTGACAGGCTACAGTCCATGGGGTCGCAAAGAGTTGGACACGACTAAGTGACTTTCACTAACAAACAAATTTTGATGACAAATTTTGATGAGCACTTTGAAGCTGATAGGGAAACTGAAATAGTGAACAGTGGTGAGAGGCATACATTAGATGGGTGTCAGGGGAAGGTCTCCAAGGCAAGCAGGGTTCTGTATTACAAGTGCAGGCAGTACTACCAGCCATACATGTCCAGGGATTGGCGGAAATGTGTGTCAGGCCTCCAGCCAGGACCCAGGACACTCACAGTGCTCAGGAACTCATAGATACCAAGATGATTATTTTGTATTTTCTTCTGCTCCCTGCCCTTGGGTGAATCTGGTCCCCCGCGGATGGTGCTATCCTTCTTTCCTTCAAAGTATTCACATTTTCCTGGGTGAATGCTGGCTTTAGCAAGAGTAAGTCCTCCACTGAGTCATTGTCTAGGCCAAAAAAGATTGCCTTGGAAAATAGGTGGTATTATGGGTCGAAAACAGCTTTGGGGGTCAGCCAGGATCTCTAGTATTAAAACAGATGAGAGAAGGTTTGCTCAGGTGAAATTGGGGTAGGGTGTACAAAGCCTCCAACCTGCCCTTCCCGATGGTCCGTCCTATACCAGAGTGTCAGAAGAGACAGGATTTTCGAGTCCCTTTCCCCTGTTCTTCTGAAGGAAGGGACCGCTTTCCCCCAAAGGGAACTTGAGAAATATTCTTAACCAAATTGGCCAGGGTGCTGAATGGCATGTGTAACTGAGAAAATGAAACGTCAGCAAAGTCCCCTGAGCCAGACAGTCCACCTTTGACCCAATCCATCCCTATTCCTGCCCTGAACCAAATACAGGCCAGAAGCACTGCTGAGTAGGAGACAGAGGCTGCAGAGTTACGCAACACTCACTGTATAGAACAATGTCAGGGGGATGTCCCTGTGGTCCAATAGCAAAGTCTCAAGTTCCCAATGCAGAGGGCCTGAGATAGATCCCTGGTCAGGGTGTTGTAGAAATCGAGAAACCAAGCACCACACTTGGAGAGCTGGAGAACTCAGGTTTATTACACTGGCGGGCCCAGAGGAATTAACACTCCAAGCTCTCAGCCCTGAACAAAGGGGTTACAGAGTTTTTATACACGGCCAGGCATGATTAAGCAAGTTTTCGGGTTTGCAGGGGCTGGGCGATTGCAAAGAGCAGGACAAGGGTAAATGAGATAAGCTCCAGTTCCTAGTATTGTGAGTCCCCACTTTCTGAGACTTACGTGATCCAGACTTTGCAAGGAGCAAGCTGAGTTACAGAGGCAGAAGGAGCAGGAGGTTATGTAAAATTTTAACTTTTCCTCTTCAAGGGAACTAGATCCCACAGAGTTTGCAGCCACAATAAAGATCAGCGATCTCACCTGCCACAACTATGATGCAATGCAGCCGAATAAATAAATATCTTTAAGATATTTAGGGATGCAGAAAACTATTGCATATGGAAGCCACGAGGCAGTGTCTATTCGGACTAACAAGCCAAGGTCCCCTCTTTCCCCTTGGCTCCTGTGCACTTTCTTGCCGAGTCAGCTTATGTTCTTAATCGATAATATTGACACAGGATCAGACTTAAAAAGTAGGCTGCTTAGCCTGATAGTGATTCAGTAGAGCCTGAAAGCCTATTAGCCTGACTCCGAGTTTGGGCATCTTGTTTACATCTCTGCCAAAAGTCAGGTCACTCCAAGTAGTGAGCAGCTCTGCTAGGGTGAGAGACAAGCTTCAGAAAAATATCCTGAGGTGTCATGCATCTCGGTAGAAATAGATATAAGAGGACAGCAGTGCCAGAGGAAAACACATTTGTATTTCATATTTTTAATAGATAATAATACATTTACTTGACTCCAATGTAAAAAAAGTGATCCTCTGTCTCCATCCACCCGCTTCCCATTCCCCAACAGGAAATAACCCCTCTCTGATAGTTCCCTTTTTTAAGGCAGATGCTTTTTTTTTTTTTTAATTGAAGTACAGTTGATTCACAATGTTGTGCCAACCTCTGCTGTACAGCAAAGTGATTCAGTTACACATACGTACATTCTATTGTTATATTCTTTTCCTTTATGGTTCATCACAGGATATTGCTGTATTAATAGTTCCCGGGGCTATACAGTAGGATTTTGGTGTTTATCCATTCTATATGTAATAGTTTGCACCCACCAACCCCAAACTCCCAGTCCATCCCTCCCCCTCCCCCTCCCCCTTGGCTACCACATGGACCTTGCTTTTCTTACTTAATATATCTTGGGGAACTTTCCATTTCAATATCTAAAGCACGTGCCCCTTCATTTGACAGCGGCATGGCACTGCACTATATAAACTAACCATAATGTATTTAACCGTGATGCATATTTAGGTCATAGCCAATCTTTTACCGTCACCAGCAGTGAATTCTACAATAAATACTCCTGTGTGTAAGTCGATTTTATGTTTGTCTGTATCTGTAGGATGAAGTCTTAGAAGTGAGTCAAGAGTACACATGGATTTGTGATTTTAATGCCCAGTGGGTGGCAAATTGCTCTCCAGAGGGGTTGAAACAACTAACCCTTAGACCAGCCACGTCTGAGGGTGGTGTGTTGTCCAGCATTTGGATTTTTGCCAATCTGATAAGTGAAAAATGGTATCTTGGGTAGTTTTCGTTTGTGTTTATTTTGAGTGAGGTTGTGATTCTTTTCCTGTGTTTAAGATCCTTTCAGTAAGATGATCCATTCAGCTTGGAGTAGGGTGAGTGAGGTGCCCTGGATGCAGAATTTAAGGCGGCACTAAATAAAATGAAATTCTCAGGGTCTCCTTAAATGTTGTACCTTAAGTACCTCACCTGCCTCATTCCAGCCCCGGCCCTGCATTTATGCACCTTGATCTCCTGCCCTGGGGAACCATTTATATTTCTCCCCTGTGATCTGTCTCTCTATTGGGTTGTTGATCATTCTCTTAATTTGTAGAAGCTTTTCATACAGGAAAGAATTTTTTAATATATAAATTTCAAGGCTTTTTTCTTCAAGTAGCCTTTTGACCTATATCTTTGTTCATGTAGTTTTATTTATTTATTTGCTAAGCAGAAGTTTTACATTTTTTAAATGGTGAATTTAGTAATTTCCTCTTATCTGATTCTAGATTTTGTGTCATGGAAAGACTACACTTTGAAGTTAAATTTTTTCTTCTGTGTCTTTCAGTAATTTATAACTATGCTTTTACATTTTTACATTTCATATTAATCCATTTGGAATTTATTCCTGTGTATCATGGAGAAGGCAATGGCACCCCACACCAGTACTCTTGCCTGGAAAATCCCATGGATGGAGGAGCCTGGTAGGCGCGCGTCCGTGGGGTCGCTAAGAGTTGGGCACGACTGAGCGACTTCCCTTTCACTTTTCACTTTCATGCATTGGAGAAGGAAATGGCAACCCACTCCAGTGTTCTTGCCTGGAGAATCCCAGGGACAGAGGAGCCTAGTGGGCTGCCGTCTATGGGGTCGCACAGAGTCAGACACGACTAAAGCGACTTAGCAGTAGCAGCATCATCTGAGGTATGGATTCAATTTTACTTTGTTTCAGATGGCTACCCAGTTATGCCTTTACTATAATTGAATAAATCTTTCCCCCACTATTTTGGGGTTCCCTCTTTATTACCATATGTATGAATGTATGCGTGTGTATATGTAGCTATGTATTTTGGGCTTTCTAGTATATTCCATTAGTCTGTATGTCTATTCATAAATGAATACCAGAACATACATTTTGAAAGAGAAATACAATGAATGGCATTTAAACTTACGAAAGGTAAGTTTGCTTGGAGCCATTGTACTCCTGGCCTTCGTTGTTTATCACTTGGAAAAGCCATCTACGTTTAGGGGCTTTAGCAAGACTTCATATTTACAATACATTTTCATTTCATTGGAAAATGTATGCTTTGTGACTTTTAGGACTAGAATAACAGAAGTTACAATCATGAAAGGTACTCCAGATGGCAAAACCATGGCAAAAAAAAAAAAAGGAATTATAAGATTTCTTAAGGTTTATTGAAAAGCACAGAATAAAAGTTCCAGCAGCTCTTTGCTTTTAGAATAAACCAGATTTGATAGGGGAAAAAATGTGGTTCATAAGAGCAAATCGGTTCTTGGGGTCCCATCTTCTGTCATTCAATAAACAGAAATATCTTCTAGAAATTTTATATAGTATGTATATGGATCCTATTGATTTCTTTAAAGCTTATCAATATCTCCTGATGGTTAGAAATTTACTATTTTCCTACTTATTTTTATCATGTTTTCCTGTGTTTTATTTTTAGCATAATGCTAGTAGTTATTGGACACGACTGAGCGACTTCACTTTCACTTTTCACTTTCATGCTTTGGAGAAGGAAATGGCAACCCACTCCAGTGTTCTTGCCTGGAGAATCCCAGGGACAGGGGAGCCTGGTGGGCTGCCGTCTCTGGGGTTGCACAGAGTCGGACACGACTGAAGCGACTTAGCAGCAGTAGCAGCACAGCAATACCTGATGTCCTAGTGAAACCTTGAGAGAGTGCCAGGAGAAAAGATCTTTTTTGTCCAATCTCCAAACTCATGCAAATGAACTAAGGAGGGGAGATTAGTAGTGGCCCATGATTGTCAAGGAACTGAATATAATCATGTGAATTAAAAGAGCTGGTTTCAGTTTTTGGTTTCCAGATACCAGCCTTGTTTTCTCAAAACTGTACTTGACAAAACCTTAAAGTGTGCTTATTTCCCTTATGAAAGCTATGATGAGCTTTTCCTGAGTGAAAGATCTTTGTATTCTTTGGGTTTCAAATCAGTTTCTAAAAGACCAGTCTAAAGACCTCATATATCCAATCGTGAAGTCAGCTCAGTTGTGTCCGACTCTTTGTGACCCCATAGACTGTAGCCCACCAGGCTCCTCCATCCATGGAATTTTCTAGGCGAGAGTACTGGAGTGGGTTGCCATTTCCAATAGGAGGTTTCAAATATATGACAATGCCTGCTATTCCAGTGGTGCATGATGCATTCTTGCTATTATCTCTCACTTGGGGAAAAACAGGCCTTTAAAAAAAAATTTTTTTTTTGAGCCCCTCAAAGTGAGGCTAGAAAACATACAGTATTATTTAATGGAATTCTATGTCTTACTGCTGTTCCAGTTTTTATAGATTAAGTAGCACAATATCACATAAATGTGACTTTAATGTGGGTGATGACTTTTACCTTATGAAGGGTGGTTGCGTAGAACTGGTTAACAGTGACATCTAGAGTTCAATGTTGAAATTACATGTCTTTTGAAAGCGTGGAATTTGTAGCAACATGGATGGATTTAAGAGATGTTCATGCTGAGTCGGAGAAGGCAATGGCACCCCACTCCAGTACTCTTGCCTGGAAAATCCCATGGATGGAGGAGCCTGGTAGGCTGCAGTCCATAGGGTCGCTAAGAGTCGGACACGACTGAGTGACTTCACTTTCACTCTTCACTTTCATGCGTTGGAGAAGGAAAGGGCAACCCACTCCAGTGTTCTTGCCTGGAGAATCCCAGGGACGGGGGATCCTGGTGGGCTGCCGTCTATGGGGTCGCACAGAGTCGGACACGACTGAAGCGACTTAGCAGCAGCAGCATGCTAAGTGAAATAAGTCAGAAAGAGAAAGACAAATACCATATGATATCACTTATATGTGGAACCTAAAATATGACGCAAAGAGAACCTATCTGTGAAGCATAAGCAGGCTCATAGACATAGAGAACATAGATTGGTGGTTGGTTGGGGGGAAAAAGAGGGATTGGGGGCTTGAAGTTAACAAATGCAAACTGTTATGTATGGAATGGATGGGCAATAAGGCCCTACAGTATAGCACTGAGAACTACACTTAATGTCCTATGATGAACCATAATGGAAAAGAATTTTTAAAAGAATGTATATATAATCTGAATCCTTTCGCTGGGCAGCAGAAACTAACACCACAAATTATATTACAACTATGCTTCAGTTAAAATATATATATATATTAATATTAGTGGAATTGATGGACAGGAGAGAGAGAGGAGAAAGGGGAGGAGAGGGAAAATACAAGTGTAGTAAACTGGTCACTGAATCTAAGGGAAGGATACATGGGTGTTAATGGAACTGTTGTTGCAACTTTTTCTTTAGGTTTGTAATCCTTCCAAATACAAATTGGAGGGGGGGGCGGTAATGAAAGATTTGCTTTGTTTTCATTTTTGCCTTTAAAGCATTTCTTTTGGGGGAGATTGGACCCATATGTTGTGTCTTTCCTCCTTTCTCATATGGCCTCCCTGGGCTGCTCTGGCTGCTTATAAATACTATTTGTGTCCAGAAGACAAAACTGTTCTCTCCCCACAAACTGTCTCTCCTTGACATGACTTGGCTGTACTCAACTGGGCTTCCACCTGTAATGAAGAGAAAAACATATTCCTCTCCTCCTAGGTGTGAACACAGTATTGCTCAGAAGCCACATGTATTTTGGAATTTGGGATTAGGAGGGATAACGTTAAATTTTGCAACAAGGGGACATTGAGACAGCTCCTTAAAAGTGCTTATACCTTTCAGAAGCAAGAAACAAAAATTTTTAAGTTGCCACTTACATGGCCCAGCTCCCCCTGCTGGGAATTTGCAGAACTGCAGCACCCCAGATCACTCGTTAAAAAAAAACATTCCCCGTGCTGGTGTGCTTTTGAAAAGCCTGAAAGGTGCCACGTTCAAAGCTATAATCCATTCCATTCTGCAGCAAGCATCGCTTAAACCATTAAGCTATGTACTGAATTAAAGCACAGCGGGCAAATGTCATTTCAAAACAAAAGCCGCATAGCAAACGCTCTTCAAATACTTCTATTTTATTTTTTAGAAGAAAGGACCTGAGGCAAATCCTAGACTTGAAGACTGTCACACATCCCTTCTGTTACATAGATTGCTTGAAGATCAGAGGCTTTCTCTCAGTTGAAAAATCTGCCTCTCCTAAGGCTGAGGGTACTTTCTGAGATAACAGGCCTTTTGTCAACATTTTTTAAAAGTTCCTAAGATTAAAAAAAAAAATGTCCCTAAGAAACAGAAATTTCCAACAATGGAATGGCCCTTTTCATGTGGTACTGCCCTCCATTTCAAAAACGGTGTGAATGCCTGTTAACTGTGGAGTGAACGGGGCAGGGGGCAGGCAGGCATTCAGAGACACGCAGGTAGCATGTGAACAAGCCGAGAAACTGGTGCTGGAGGAGGGATGTCCAGGCTGAGTGCAGGTCAGATCACCTGTGGGTCTGTTTCCATCTAAAATATTCAGAGTCCACCGTTCTGAAGTATCAAGTGAAGAGTGCAAAAGCACTGAGTCAATCTGAAGTGTCTTAGGCTGATACCACCTCTTCAGTGAGCACAAGTAACATTCCTAACTTGTCTAGTCATTTATCGATTTAATTGTCGGTCAGAAATCTACCAAGAGAGCCAATGTGTCCTCCGCAATCAGGTCTCTTTGGCGCTGCTGACTGATGCTAATTCGTTACTGTGCATTTCCACCTGGAGATGTTTGACTGGATCACCACAGAACTCATGTTTGTCTCTCCTTGTTCATCCTCATGTTTCTGATTTTGGCAAGTGGCACCTTTATGCTTCTGGTTTCCCAAGCCCGACCAACCGGATGCCTTCCGTATTCGTGCCTCTCCACATCCATGGTGACCAAGTTCTGTCCATTCTGCATTCTTAAAGTCTTCTGTGTCTGCCCCTTTCTTGTCTTCTTAAACCCATCGCTTCATTTCAGGTCTTCAGCTCTTTGGATCATTGCAGGGGTCTCCTAACTGATCTTCCTGCCTCTTTTCTTGTTTTCTTTCATGAAAATTGAGCTATCATTTTGCTGTTCAAGAGATTTTAAAATATAAATCAGAGTAAATTTACTCTCCTCCTGTGCCCGCCATCCCTGTCTTCACTGTCCACAAAGCCCAAACTCTATAGCGTGGCATCAGTGTGTGCTGTGATGTAGCCACTGCCTACCCCTCTACTCCTGAAGCACTTAGTCCAGCCCTCGCAAACCAAGTACAGCTCTCTGAATAGGCCATGCCTCTGTTTTATGCCTTTAGATTTTGCCCCACCTTCTTCTGCCTGGAATGTCTCTTCTTCCCTATACAAATGGCAAATAGCCTTTCGTCAGACAAGACAAGACTCAGTTCAGGCATCATTTCTTCTGTAACCCTATTCCTCTTGGTTCCAGGAGAAGATGGAGGCTTTTCTTGTGCCTCAGACAGGCTTCTATCAAGACACCTATAATTCTCCGTTGTCTTTTTGATTTACATGTGTGCCTCTCCATGGATGCCCAGAAATACCTTGAACCATGACCAACCTGGTCTTACTCATCTTTGATCCTCCACTGACCAGCACAGTGAGTCATTGCATAGTACTTACTTCAAGTGAATGAGTCAACCTATTGTTCAGCCAGCCACGAGATTGTTCACATACCTGTGTGCTCAGTCACTCCAGTCGTGTCCAAGTCTTTGCAACGCTATGGACTGTAGCCCACCAAGCTCCTCTGTCCATGGGATTGTCCAGGCAAGAATACTGGAGTGGGTTGCCATGCCCTCCTCCTAAGATTGTTCAGCACTTTTCATCTCGAGCTACTGGATTGTATGATCTATTCATTCTTCACCAGTTTTTACCTGGGAAAGTATCCCCTGATCTTACAACCACATTTACAACAGGAACCCCAGATCCGTGTTCTCATCTCCTTATACTTGATCAACTGGAGTTTCTTCCTTTTCTCAGATGATCCTGCCAATCATTTCCAATGGTGAGATCAAGTAGGCAGCTGTATATCCAAGCCCGAAGTTCAAGGGTTGGTCAGGATCATTGGTTGGGCTGCCTGGGGAAGAAGTGATGGTCTAGTTTTATGGCTAAAAGCCTCAGAAAGTTCTTTTCAAGGTGGTAGGCTTCAAATGTTACCTGTAAAAATACACAGAGCCTTTATGATATTTTTCTTTCTTTGTACATTAAAACATGAAGCATGGGGGAAATCTGGCTGAGTTCAGTCATGGAGACCAGTTCATACTTTACCCCCTTAGCAATTACATGCAGGATGGCTCCACCTAGATGCCCAGTAAGGACCTCAAATGTCAGGATGATTAAAATGGAATTTTTCTTATCTTTCCCCCAAAGAAAATAATTTCAGTCTCATAGGTGCTTCCTTCTGTATCTCCCTGAGCAACACCCTGCTGGTTATCCAGGCCAGAAATATGAGTGTCACTCAACTCCTCTTTCTTCCCCCCACCACATCCAGTGGTGATTGAGGTCCCTAAGCTGCCTCCGTGGGTCTGTATTTTGCTCTTCTTTCTATCACTCCCCTTCATCACATCTTCATCATTGCTGGTGTAGGTAAGTAAAGCAACCACGGTCATGGTTTTCCTGTTTCTAGTGTTGCTCCTGATACAGAATTGCCAGTGTCATATGCTGAAAATTTTCAGTAGTTCTCCCTTGGTCTTTAGGTCTCTGCTTAATTGTGTGGCATCATTTCATCAAGCTGGGCTTCCCAGGCGGTGCAGTGGTAAAGAACCTGCCCCTCAATGCAGGAGACACAAGAGACGTGGGTTCGATCCCCGGGTCAGGAAGATCCCCTGGAGGAGGAAATGGCAACCCACTCCAGGAAAATTCCATGGACAGAGGAGCCTGGCGGGCTATAGTCCATGGGGTCACAAAGGGCAGGACACGACTGAGCAACTGAGCACCCACATACATTCCATCAAGCTACTCTATCACCTTAGATGTGGGTCTTTAATACCTCTAGGTCTTAAAACAGGTCATCTCTTGTCGTATCTCTGGTTTCTATAGCATATGCTGCTACTTCTCTCCAGAATGCCTTCGTAGCAGGGTATTTTTGGCTGCAAGTAACAGAAAATCCAATCCAAAAGACAAACACTAGGAGGATTTATTAACTCACATAACATAGACCTGGGCACCTGGTGGGTCTAGGTTTGATTAAGATGGCAAGTAAATTATGCCACTGAGATGCTGTCTTTCCACTCTGCCAAGCTCAGTGTGGTCTCCTCTGGTTCACTTCCCTTGTTTTGAGGATGTCTGCCATGGGTGTAAGCATTGTGGGCAGACATGAGGACCGGTAGAAGAAAGGACAGCCCATTCTTTCTTCTTTGTCTTCTTTTTAAGAGTGAATAAAGCTTTTCTAGACATCATCGTAGCAGAATTTGCCTCCTGTCTCATTAGAACCGAGTCTCAGGCCCATCCTAAAGAAATCACAGGCAAAAGGATTTAACAAAGTCATGAAAGGGAGAGGGAGGGAGAGAGGAGCACTGGAATGAAAACCAAGGCACTGTCAGCACAGAGGAAGGGAAAATGCCCATTTGGTTGGGTCTGCTATAGCCCTCTTTGCCCTTGTGTGTGTGTGTGTGTGTGTGTGTTCATTCACTAGTCATGTCTGAGTCTTTGCGACCCCACGGACTGTAGCCCACCAGGCTCCCCTGTCCATGGAATTTTCCAGGCAAGAATGCTGGAGTGGGTCGTCATTTCCTTTTTCAGGGGAATCACCCTGACCCGGGGAATCAAACCCATGTCTCTTGTGTCTCCTGCATTAGCAGGCGGATTGCAGGCGGATTCTTTACCACTGAGCCACCTGGGAAGCCCCCTTCTTAAGGGGGTTCATTTTACCAGGCTAATTCTTGAATACCCAAATGAGTCACCTGTGGGGGAGTGGGGGTGGGGAATGAGAGACTATTCTGACCACCTCCCTTCCTTCCAGGCCTTCTGATGAGTGACACGGCCACAGAGCCGATCTCACCAGACTGCAAGCACCCCTGGCTGTTAGTATCAGACTGGCGCGTGGTCACAAGCAAGTACTCTGTACTCTAATATTTGTTGAGTAAGAAAATGAATGACAAAACCTGAGTGGCCGTGTCAGTTGGGGATGAATTTCTGCTTAGAAGTCCAACAACAGTCATAAAACCAAATAAAGGTGTGTGTTTTTCCGGAATAACAACTCCAGAGGAAGAGGCCCTAGGCCTGTGAAGATGCTCTTGTCGAGGACCAAGACGCTTTCTGGTACCTTAGCATGTGACCACATGTCCTCATGAGCACCAGGTGACCAGTCTGCCCCACCGAGTCCACATTCCAGGCAGGAAGAAGTGCTGAGGATGCTTGTCAGCTAAGGCTGTGTCTTTTCCGCACATAATAGCTTTCTCAGCAGCAACACCAAGTTGACTTCTGGTTACATCCCATTAGCCAGACCTAGGTCTGGGCTAGGAACGTTGCCAACACAAATATTGTCAGGGTTCTGTTAGTTAGGGAGAGGAGAGGCAGGAAAATGTGCAACGGGCTTGGGTGGTGCCTGCCTTGGTCACCTCCAAAGGGTCTCAAGATAATTTATTCTTTACTTATTGTCCCACCTGCCAGCCTGAAACAAAATAGCAGCTGTTCAAAGCTGTCCCACAGCAGTATTGTGTTCCATCCTAGAATTGAGCCTTGTAAGAATGGTTTATACCACACTATCCAACATCCTCATTGAGAATATTGAGGAGACAATATAGAAAGAATGGAGATGTCGTTTGCCCAAGTTTGATCAGAAATTTAGTGGTAGATTATTTGGGGAATAACCTATCCTTATCTCCCTTAACATTCTGAGCATTCAGTGATTTCAGTGTATATGATCCTGGGGTCATCCGTCCATCTGTGCTCCAGGTCGGTTGTGTCCGACTCTGCAATACTATGCACTATAGCCCGCCTGGCTCCTCTCTCCATGGGATTTTTCAGGCAAGAATATTAGAACGGGTAGCCATTTTCTCTTCCAGGGGATCCTCCCAATCCAGAGATCTACCCCACATCTCCTGTGTCTCCTGCATTGCAGGCAGATTCTTTACCCGCTGAGCCATCCGGGAATGGAAATTAAATTTATTAACTTCTTTTTTCCAGTCTTGCAGAAACTGCATCTGAATAATTTTCTAGGTATTGAGTCAAATGTAACAAAGATCTTAATGTAGTCCTTGCTTCTTGCTCTCTCTGCAAAGATCTAAGAACTGAGGAGGAATAATGTGGCCTGCAGTTACCTCCATTCACACCTAGGTGGCACTCATACATCAGTCGGGAAACGATCGACTGGTAATATTAACCGCCTGGTAGAAACTGACAAATTCTTGAATCGAGGTGGTGAAAAGTTAAATGTAGGTGGCTTTCAGGCGTGTCTGGGTGAATGGATTGGTAAAAGGAAAGGTGGTGAAAACTGGGGTCTGGCTGTAAACACATTTGATGATTACATAGAAATCTTGCCTTCTGTTCATTTTCCGTCAAATCCCAGGTCCCTGCTGGGCCAGCCAAAGCAGGCAAACCCAGAAACTGACTGGCTGGTCTTACCTGGGTGTGCCTGCCTGACCAGGGACCGCCTCAGCAGTGCCCCAGAGGACTCAGGGGAGCCTCGTCATGTCCATCAGTCATACACTAGGATGGTCATCACAGAGGAGACAAGGTCACCAGGCCCTGTCTTCACTGTTGAGACGGAGAGGGGTTAACATGTTGGCCTGAGTTAGTAACCAGGTGATTGACTTTTAAATTACTCTCATGGACATAAGCATATATATCATTATTCAATACCTCTACTACTTTATAGTCAGTTGTATCTGACTCTTTGTGACACCATGGACCATAACCTGCCAGGCTCCTCTGTCCATGGAACTCTCCAGGCCAGAATACTGGAGTGGGTTGCCATTCCCCTCTCCAGGGAATCTTCCTGATCCAGTGATCAAACCCGTATCTCCTACATTGCAGGCAGATTCTTTACCATCTGAGCCACCACTTGTGCCACTGACTGACCAAATTACCTGGACGTCTACTGGACATCGTTTCTATGTGGCAGCATAGTAGCGTGGTAAAGAACATGGGCTTTGGCGTTGGAAGGACCTGGGTACTCATCTAGTTTCTATCACCCATTACTCTGTGGCCTTGGGTAGATTGATTAGGCCCTCTGTGCCTCAGAGACATGGAGGTACTACTAGAAGCTCCTTCCCAGAGTCATTGTGAGGATTGAATAAGATAATTCTATGGAAACCGCCTAGCACAGTACCTACTAGACTGTAAGTGCGCAAAACAATGGCAAATTACTGTCTGTTATTGTTGCCTGTAATCCAGATTCATGAAAGTCACAAACAACAGTGATGTCTATCAGGTCCCCACTGTTTACGCATTTCATAATCAGTTGAGTTGTAAAAAGGTGCTGAGAGCAAAATCAATTATATTTTGACAGTAAAGTCTATTACTGGGTTCAAGCTAAAATAGTGTCTTAGAAAGAAATGGATTAAATTAGTGAAAAATTGATTTGCAACAAAAATGCAGACCCCAAACTACTAGAAAACAAAAAACAGATTTAAACTACTTTTGACCAGTTTACCCCCAGTTTGTGTCTGTAAGATTTGCTGGCCAAAGTCGATGCCTAGTTCTCTGGCATGTTTAAAACCCCTGCTATGCATTTTCACCACAGATGCGTAGTAGGGTTACTAGACACTTAGGGGAAAACATATTGGTTTTAAAAGTGGGACTAGAGACTAATCTCTGTAGTAAAGCAACATGACAATGCAAAGAGGCGGGCCAGGGCTCTGATACAGAATAACTATCCACGGAGGTTGCAGATGGTGCTAAGGGAGGCGTGAGATGCAAATATTGGCAGAATCAAAAGAAGTGAAGCTGAATCTGGCCTCTGTACCCAGACACTGAATTAAATCTTGGAACCAGAGTTTTGGGTGAAGTAAAAAAAGTAGCTTTTATTACTCTGCCCGACTTTCCTGGTGACGTGGGCTTCCCTGATGGCGCAGACAGTGAAGAATCTGCCTTCAATGCAGGAGACTCAGGTTTGATCCCTGGTCAGGAAGATCCCCTGGAGAGGGGAATGGCAACCCACTCCAGTATTCTTGCCTGGAGAATTCCATGGACAGAGGAGCCTGGCAGGCTAAGGTCCATGGGGTCACAAAGAGTTGGACACGGCTGAGCAACTGACACTATTATTTTGGCAGGAAGAGGGGGCCACAGTGGGCTAATGACCTCAAAATCATGTGTTGCAACCCGGAAGGGGAGTTGTTAGGTGTTTTACAGCAATGGTTCAAAAAGGCCATGATCATTTCACGGACATCCTTTCAATTGATGGTGGTGCAGTAAGTGGGAGTCAGCATCGTCAACCTTCTGATTCCAACCTGTCTGGGATGTCTGTGCTTGTGGGCAGCACCCCATTAACTTCTCTCACCTGGTGGGGGCTTCAGTGTCTGCACAACAGCTCAGAGATACTGTGTGGCTCCCTTGAGGGGGAACCAGGACCATGCCCCAAGCTGTGCTGTGGTTTCTTGGCTGTTCCTCCCTTGTCTCTGCAGCTCCTCCCTCCTCTGATCTAGCAACTGTTTGAACCTGCCCTTTCTCAGGAAAGGTCATGGAGTCTGAATAAAGCCTATTTCCTGTAATCAAAAAATGGGGGACACAAAGCTTTTTGTGCCTAGGAGCCCTACAGTGTCCTGCTTAGTATCAGCAGGGACAGAGGGAGGAAGGTTTTGGTGTTGGACAGATATTTAGTCCAGCTGTAGGTGTTTGAACATTGGAGGGGATGGCAAACCTGTCTCTAAACCAGGCCAGTTTGGATCATTGTAGCTAATGACTCGGGTAGTTACCTGTCCCTCTGGCCTTTTATGTCCTGCTGCTGCTGCTGCTGCTAAGTCGCTTCAGTCGTGTCCGACTCTGTGCGACCCCATAGACGGCAGCCCACCAGGCTCCCCTGTCCCTGGGATTGTCCAGGCAAGAACACTGGAGTGGGTTGCCATTTCCTTCTCCAATGCATGAAAGTGAAAAGTGAAAGTGAAGTTGCTATGTCCTACTAGCTGGTTGGTTTTGCTGCCTGGAGGAGATGTGGGCTTGGGAGAAAAGTGTCAACTCGCCCTGTTGGTGCCCTGTTACTGTGGGCCAGGGTGAAAGTAATGCAGGCAGCTGAGGACCACTTGTCTTGCCTTCTTTTCGCCTGGGAGAGCTGAGCTGCCCAGAGAGGGTTAGGGGAGATGAGAACAGGAAACAAACCCAAAACACATTGAAACTGGGCTCAGAAGACTCAAGTTCACACCCAGCTTCCCACTCTTACAAGCTGTGTGCCCACCCACAGGTTGCTTCCACCTTCTGAGCTTCTGTTTTCTCATCTTCAAAAGGGAAATAGCAAAACTTATAGCATCCAAAATAACGAGACAGGTACAAAATCAACAGCCACAAAGGGGAGTTTGTGGACATGTGACTATGTTCATGAGTGAGTTCTACTTGTTCACAAGACCCAATTTTTACTTTGTAGACAAAGGTTCTGGGGGCTGGGGAGGGGCTGGCATTTAATCTTGTAGTTCAAGTTAGTCGTTTCTGGTTTAGAAGTCTCTTCTAGACTAAGTCGCTTTGGGAAAAATCCTCTATCTTTCAGAATGCCTCCCTTTTTCTCAAGGGTCCCTTCTCTGCCCTGTTCTGGGAAGAGTTGAGGTGGAAGAGGACATGGGTGAAGCCCTGAGCTGCTGGGGGCCAAGGGCCTGGCTGACTGGGTTCCCTATTGCCTGGTCTTTGGGGTCCCCTCCAGCCTCACTGCATCTACCCCTATGGCCATGGATGAAACTCTCAGGCTGTTTTTGCAGCACAGTTGAGGGCTGATGGAGTCCAATCCTTCCTCATGCCCCTTTTGGCCACTGATGCTCCCGGGCCCCCTGCATGCCCCTGAGTCTCCCAGTCCTTCCACGTCCACCTCTCACCTCGACTCCTCATGCAGCCACATTCCGGTCTTGGGGCCGCTGTCTCGGCTCCTCTCTCTGCCTGGTCTGCCCACGCCTGTTTCTTCTCTCCTGCAGCTTTCCCCTGTTGCTGGGGAAACAAGGAGCCAGTCTCCCAGCTCCCACTTTTCCAAGGGAAGTACAGCGCATGTCCCCTCAGCTTTGGGTTCCCAACTCTTTCTGGAAGTTTCTCCTCCCACCTCCAGTGTTTCTACCCTGGGCTAGATGGAGAAGGGGTGTGGGGAAGGGCTGCATGTGGTGAAGGAACAGGTCCCACACTTTAAACTTTAACCCTCCCCTACTGGCCTTTGGGTTCAATCCCTGGGTCGGGAAGATTCCCTGGAGGAGGAAATGGCAGCCCACTCCAGTACTCTTGCCTGGGAGATCCCATGGACAGAGGGGCCTGGTGGGCTGCAGTCCATGGGGTTGCAAAGAGTCAGACATGACAGTGACTAAATCGTCACCTCCTACCACCCTTCTCCCAGCTTTTGAGGGCATCTATGCCTATTCCAGATTGAGTTTTTGCCCCCTTTCCCCAAAATAGATATGTTGAAGCCCTAACCCTAATGTGATGGTATTTGGAGGTGGATCCTTTGGCAGGAAATTAAGTTTAAATGAGGTTACAAGGGTGGGGCCTACTGCCCTTATAAGAAGAGAACCAGAGAGCCTTCTCCACCCCACCCCCTTCCTCTCTCTTCATGCACTTTATGCAAACACATGAAAAAAAAAAGGCCATAGGAGACCATAGCACCAAGTTGGCATCTACAAGTCAGGAAGAGAGTCCTCACTGGAAACTGACTTTGTGGGACCTTGATCTGGGATTTCTACCATCTAGAACTGTGGAAAAATACACGTCTGTAGTTTCAGCCACCCCATCTGTGGTGTTTTGCTGCAGAAGCCGGAGCTAAGACAGCTCCTGCCCCCTTGTGGCATGCCAGCTTGCCCTGTCACTTCCAGACAGCCTGTGCTCAGACCCAGCTTGGGGTGATCTTGTGGGCCAAGCCCTTTCAAAATTTAAAACTAAACTCTTCCACACTGAAACACCTAGTTCTTACAAGTCAAAAGCCTTCTGTCGGAGATGGGCTTCGGGAACTGACCTGTGGTCTCCACTGTGCCTCAGTGGATGGAGGGCCATGGAGCATGGAGCAGTTTAGTGTTACCGACCACGAGTGAGCAATGCATTGAATGATGATACCATACCATTACTTTGCCTGGGAAACAGTGGGTGCCCAGTGACTGTTTTCTGAATTTTGATATGAGTAACAGCTGTGAACTTGAGTATCCTAAAAAGTAAAACTGAACTACAGTCAAATGATGTAGACATTTGAACTACACTCAAATGTCTGCTTGTTAGCTGCTTTGTCTCCTGGAGGCATGGTACTCAGACCTGGAGGGCTGTGATTGTGGGCAGCTGTGAAGGTTCTCTGATGGGTGTCTAATGGACAGCACCCCAGAAAATCCAGTGTGGGTTTCATTGCCTTCCTTGTGTCATGACCATCATGGTTACTTACTGGCAACCCCCAGAGGTAAACTCCAGGCCTGGGAGCATGGTTTATTTGTTGCAAATGAACCTTGGTGCCCATGGTGGGTGAATACTCTTTAAAATGAAAGAACCCACATGGAAAATAACTCCGAAGAAATGTACATTTAAAACCACTCTTCCATCTCTTGCTCTTCTAGGAAAGAAATGGGTTGGGGGGTGGAATAAAACTTCATGTTTAAGTCAAACAAGGCCGTTTCTGTACATTGATGTAACTGGATAGCTTTGAAAAGGAGGGCGGGCTCATCTCTGGCCTGGGTCTTGGAGCCTGGCTGCCAAAGAAAGAGGCGGCCTGGCCCCTCTCCCAGCTGTGGGGCTCCGGGGCTGAGGAGCCCGAGGCCCCGCATGTGACACCTCGTTCTTAAGATACTCTAATTTATAGTTAACGCCTTTTAAGCAAACAAGAGGGAGAAAAAAAATCTGGTTCATATTATGGTAACTTGCAATGAAGGGAAGTCTAGGAGTTCAAAGAAAAATATCCCAGGAAAAGCAGAGCCCGTTAAAATTCATTCTAAGTGGTTGGGAAGATAATTGGAAAGAAGGCTTTCTCAGGGCGAGGTTGGAAGCCGGGTTCCCCCCACTCCAGTTGTCTCTCCCCGACACGAGAGTCATTCCAAAGAGGAGCCAAATTCACAAGGATTGGTTACTAAGACAGGCTAAATTGACTGAAGAAATAAAAACTTCAGAGCTCAGTTGAAGGGATCAAGACAGAGGTAATGAGTATGTTCTCTTTCCAAAGCCAGCAGACTCCTGTTTGGTTTGATGTGAGGGGCACAGAAGCTTTCTCTCCCTTCCCATGCTCACCCCTGCCATCATCCCCCATAAGAAAAAAATTGCCCCTCACCTGCTGATGGTCTGTTGGGACTTGATTTTCTACCATCAGTAAGTTCCTAACTGATTCTCTGGACCAAGGCATCTTTTGTGGCTCTGTGTGCTTGTTGGAGGTCTGCAGGGCAAGAGGGATGAGAGCCAGCAAAGAGCAGAACTTTGCTTCACCACTCCCCACCCTCTCCTCTCAGCTCCCCTCCTCTGCCCTGCATGGAAGCCTTGGGCCTCTCCAGGCTGGAAGGTCTTCATATTTGATGCAGTGGTAGCACCACAGTGACTAAATCAAAAGAGCTTAGGGTGTCAGAATGGTTGGAAGGTGGTATTATGGGGCCTGTCTTATAGCTGTGCCTACTGAGGAGCCTATGGTTTGGGCTCAGATTGCTGTATCAGTGGTTTGGTGGGTGGGTGGTCAGGATTAGAAGGCGAGCCTAGTGGAGGTTACATCCTTGATCCCTGCTGACTCTCCCATCCCCACCCTGATACTTCATGGATGAGGAAGCCCAACCTCTTAATAAACAGCTCTCAACCCTCCAGGTCCCTACCAACGAGTCCATATGCCATCAGCCTCATGCCCAGAACTGAATATTCATTCCTTTGACCTAAGGAATTGGCCTGTAATCAAAAGCCCTTGTCCCTCAGAGGCCTGACACCCTGGCCTAGCGTGAAAGTGAATTGATGGACATAATCTGTTCCAGATGAACTCCAATTTGGTTGAGAGGTAGGGGTAAGAATTAGGAACACAGAGGAAGGGGGCAGAAATTTGACACAGTCGATGCTGAAAGGGAGGTGGGAAGTGTCAGGACAGAATTGCCCTCTTCACCTCAGGGTGGCCCTGGATTGCAGCGAGAATCTTGTGCTTCCCCCCCCAACAATTCTCATGGGTCCTACTGTTTCTCTTAAGCAGCTGAGGCCGCTGATGTCTGCCCCTTTCATCCAGGTCAGTTTTTCCTCTCTTTCTGAGCCTGCCAGAGAGTCAAGGGTCAAGCTCATCCCAGTTTGACCCACTGACTTTTTAGACTGAGCCCCTTTTGTAGACAATGACAGGCTTTTGCTCCCTTAATTAGAATTCCCTGGTATGAATGGCAGTGTTATTTGGTGGTGTTTGGTTTGGATATGAGGAAAGAACTTTTCTCTTCCTTTCTTTTCCTCTTGTGGTTTGCTTTTGGATTACTTAAATAAATAGGGGGAAATGTCCCCAGTTCAGCATCCAAGGAGTGCCAAGGCAGCATGCCGTGTTTACTCATATATTTCCACCCTGTGTATTCCTCTGCACCTCGGATTCTAAGGCAATCTTACGCATTTCTTTTTCCCGCATAATTTCTTCCATTTCCAGAGAGCATTTCTGTCAGTGGCAAAAATGAGTTGCCTTTAAGTATCAGTGAGATAGTGGAAATGCTGAAATGCTTGTACTTGCTGGAATAAAAAGAGTGGGTGGGCAGGGTTAGAAGGAGAGCCTAGTGGAGATTACACCCTTGATCCCTGTCAGCTCTCCCATCCTCGCCCTGAGACTTCATGGGTGGGGAAGGCTGATCTCTTAATAAGCAGCCCTCCCGGGGCAGCCTGTCCCTTCCAGTGGGTCCATATGCCGTCAGTCCCATTGGGTATTCATTCCTTTGACCTACAGGAATTGGCCTGTAATCCCCTTGTTTCCTGAGTCATGAAGATGAGTGAAGCTCTCTGCTAAGCACATTACCTGCCCATCTCAACTGGCCCCCAAGCAATGTTTCTGAGTAGGTTTCATCATGAACCTCAGTTTACCCATGGCAGACCTGACGCACACAGCAGTGTGGCCAAGATCTTACACCCAGTTGGTGGCTGAGTCAGGAGTCACACCTCATCTGAGGGCCTTCTGAATCCAAGAGTCCTATCTGGGGACTTTCCTGGTTGTCCAGAAGTTAAGAATCCACATGCCAATGCAGAGGACACAGGTTCGATCCCTGGTCTGGAAAGATTCCACGTGCACGGGGGCAAGGAAGCCCATGCACCACAACTGCTGAGCCTGCGCTCTAGAGCCCGTGTGCTGCAACTACTGAAGTCTGGGAGCCCTAGAACCCGTGCTCCGCAACAAGAGAAGCCCCTGCAATGAGAAGCCCATGCACCGCAACCAGAGAGTAACCCCCACTTGCAACTAGAGAAAGCCTGCAAGTGGCGATGAAGATCCAGTACAGTCCAAAATAAAGAAATACATGATTTTAAAAAGAGCCCCATCTGGGCACTGCGCTGATTCCCAGTGTTTGCTTCCTTCTCAACAAGCCCTTGTTAGGATTTGAAACAGAGTTGGGACAGAATGGGGAGGTGACACAGTAGTAGATGAGGAGAGAGCCTCCATGAGTGCCCTTTAGACAAGGATGAAGGCCCCCTGGATATAGAAAACCATTCCAAACTGAAGGAGCTGGCCTCAGAATGACGGTGATGCTGGTGTTTCCAACCTATACATTCAGCCTGAGGGTAAGAAGCAGAGATTCATCACTTGGAATAAAATCCACTCTCCTTCCTGTGGACTACAGGTTCTGTATACTCTGGCCCCTTCCTACCACTATGGTCACTCAGCATCTGCCGCCTCTCTTTCTTGTTCTTGGGTGTGGCCAAGCTCTGCCCATCTGAGGCTTGGCACTTGCTGTGACCCTGGCCTGGAGCCCTCAACGCTGGGATCTTTTCAGGGCTCACTCCTTTGCTTCTTTCATCCTCCTCTGGAAGGCTCCTCCTGAAACCAGCCTAGCTCCACCCTGCCTCCACCGCCATACACTCTCCTCCCTTGTAACGCCTCACTTTCTCCATAGCACTGCTGTCTGAGATGACAGTATTTATTTAGTTATAGGTTCATAGCCTGCCTTCCCCATCAGAAGGTGAGCCCCAGGGATGCAGGGTCACCTTGCTCACTACTGGATTCCCTGTGCCATGACAGTGCCTGGCACATATGTGTTGGATGAACAAATGCATTCAGGAAGTCTGTGGCGCCTGCAATGATCAGAATCCTCTACCAGACCATTTCTGGGTTTTTCCAGTTCTGGGATAAATTATTAAAAATGACACAATTCTATGAAAATGTAATCTTGTTATAATAAATATCTTTTACATATGTATTAGTTTAGTTCTTTAATGGCCATGAGTAAACTGTTCTAATTTTTATCAATATTTCTCTTTCTTGGATGGTAAAACTGAAGCTTGGAGAAATGCACTGACTTTCCAAAAGCCATATAAGCTTTGAACAAGAATTTTATGAATTTTGTGTGGAAATTTGATGTGTATGTCTATTGTTACAGAGTGAGAAGAGCCTGGGATTTGGAAGCAAAAGGTTTCTATTTTGTATTTTGTCTTAGTTTGCATTTTAGCATGTTTATTGCAATATTATCTCAGACAACAGGGACTTCCTTGGCGGTCCATGGCTGGGACTCGGGACTCCTGAGGCAGGGGGCTCAGATTCGATTCCTAGTCAGGGAGCTGGACCCCAGGTGCCACAACTGAGAGTTTGCATGCCACAACTAAAGATCCTGCATGCCACACTGAATATCAAAGACTCCGTGTGCCACAGCTAAGACCCAGCACAGCCGAATGAAATAAATGAGCAATTTAAAAAATATTATCACAGACAAGACTTCCCTTTCTAAGCATCAGTGTTCTTATTGTAAATGACGAACATAAATTTTAAAAAGTAGAACTTCATTCACAGCACCACCTGTGATAACATATTTAGCATTTAGTAGAGTCCAGCATACCTGTTAGGCACACAATAAATATTGGTTGACTTACACACACCTATTTCCTCATGCATAAAGTACTATGCCCACCTTTGGGGTTGTTATTAAGCTCACATAAAGTAAGGTATCAAAAGTACTTCGTGAACTATAAAAAAGCATAATGTGGTGCCAACTGATTATATTATTGTCCTGTTTCAAAACACTGGACATCCTGGAACTTTCTAAAAGAGAAATAATTGTGATGAAAATATTCTTTTCATCCTTAGACATTGTTGGAAAAATAATAACATAAATTCAAGGCATTGATGTTACTGAGAGTCCTCCTTATTCTGTGAGGTTTCCACAACTTTATGGTTTACTCTTCCGCACAGAATTTTTAAAAGAAGCTTCAAAAAGCTCTACTCTGTTACTCCTTTACAATAGTACGAAGTGGACCCAGTGTGTTCGCGAGCCCTGTGACTTGCACGGTGGGCACTTCTCTGCTTGGGTCCTTGACTGCACTGCCACTGATGTTTCATATTTTATTTGAAAAGAGGTGGACGTTATCTTTGAGGGAACTGGAAAGGGCTCTTAAGATAACTTTCTCACAAATCCCTAAGTGTAACTTTGTTAATTCTCAGTGAGTCCTCGGTGCTAGGCACCCTTTTCATTTCTTCTTGCTTTCTGTCTGATTAATGCTTCTTGGGACTTGCCTGGAGGTCCTGTGTTAAGCGTTTACCTACCAATGCTGGGGGTGTGAGTTGGATCCCTGGTTGGGGAGCTAAGATCCCACATGCCTCATGGTGAAAAAAAAAAACAAAACATAAAAAGCAGAAACATTATTGTAACAAATTCAATGAAGACTTTAAAATGGTCCACATAAAAAAATCTTTATTAAAAGAAAAAAATGCTTCTGAGCTGCTCAGCAAAGCACACCAGTAGTGTCACAGGTTGGGGTTTTAGTCTGCTCACCCTTCTTGGTTCAAGGTAGATGAAAGCATTTCTTCTGCAAGTTTTCTTCAAAAAGTTGTATCTCTAACCATAAAATAGGATATATGAAGCAAGTTATTTAGATTCCTTTTTAATTTGAAAAGTTCAAAAAGATACATATATACCTTCAAAGTAAAAATCACACACAATCCAGCAAAATATAAGATAAAAGGTGACTACATAGGGACTTCCCTGGTGGTCCAGTGGCTGTGACTTCTAGCTCTCAGTGCAGGAGGCCCCATGTTTGATCCCTGGTCAGGGAACTAGATCCCACATACTAGGACTAAGACCCTGTGAAGTCAAATAAAAATCATAAATACTTTTTTTAAGTGACTACATATAAACTAAGGAGTTGTATCATAACTGTTACTTCAGAATGACACTTCAGTTTTGTGAAGGATAGCCCATTGTGAGTAACTCTGAACTAGAGATCGGCAAGTGAATTGATAAATCCTAGGTGGGCTGATGAAAAGTGAAAGAGGAGAGTGAAAAAGTTGGCTTAAAGCTATTCAGAAAATGAAGATCATGGCATCTGGTCCCATCACTTCATGGGAAATAGATGGGGAAACAGTGGAAACAGTGTCAGACTTTATTTTTTTGGGCTCCAAAATCACTGCAGATGGTGACTGCAGCCATGAAATTAAAAGACGCTTGCTCCTTGGAAGGAAAAGTTATGACCAACCTAGATAGCATATTCAAAAGCAGAGACGTTACTTTGCCAACAAAGGTCCGTCTAGTCAAGGCTATGGTTTTTCCAGTGGTCATGTATGGATGTGAGAGTTGGACTGTGAAGAACGCTGAGCGCAGAAGAATTGATGCTTTTGAACTGTGGTGTTAGAGAAGACTCTTGAGAGTCCCTTGGACTGCAGGGAGATCCAACCAGTCCATTCTAAAGGAAATCAGTCCTGGGTGTTCATTGGAAGTGATGATGCTAAAGCTGAAACTCCAATACTTTGGCCACCTCATGAGAGGAGTTGATTCATTGGAAAAGACTCTGATGCTGGGAGGGATTGGGGGTAGGAGGAGAAGGGGACGACAGAGGATGATATGGCTGGATGGCATCACCGACTTGATGGACATGAGTTTGAGTGAACTCCGAGAGTTGGTGATGGACAGGGAGGCCTGGTGTGCTGCAGTTCATGGGGTCACAAAGAGTCAGACACGACTGAAGCGACTTAGCATGCATGCATGCATTGGAGAAGGAAATGGCAACCCACTCCAGTATTCTTGCCTGGAGAATCCCAGGGACGAAGGAGCCTGGTTGGCTGCCATCTATGGGGTCGCACAGAATCGGGCACAAGTGAAGTGACTTAGTAGCAGCAGCAGGGAAGTATTATCAGGTCAGTAAGCTTTACTGTGGGTTTCCCTGTTGGCTCAGACGGTAAAGAATCTGTCTGCAATGCGGGGACCTGGGTTCGATCCCTGGGTTGGGAACATCTCCTGGAGATCTTCACTCCTGGAGAATCTCAATGGACAGAGGAGCCTGGCGGGCTACAGTCCATGGGGTCGAAAAGAGTCAGACACGACTGAGCAACTAAGCATGGCTTTACCCTTTTCTTTTTTGTTTTTAACATTTGGCTGCATAGAGTCTTAGTTGCAGCCCTTGGGATTTTCATTGTGTTATGCAGAATCTTTCATTGTGGTACTTAATTCTCTAGTTGTGGTGCATGGGTTTAGTTGCTTAATGGTATATGGGATCTTAGTTCTCTGACTAGTGATCAAACCCATGTCTCCTGCATTGCAAGGCAGATTCTTAACCACCTGACCACCAGGGAAGTCCCAGCTTTACACCTCTTTTTCTCAGAGTAATATATGTATTTTTATTAATACTTGACATATTAGGATATTTTTAAAACTGGCAAGTCAAAGTTTTAATTTTTTTTTAAAATGATTCATCAAAGTGAGGGCAGTTGTTACTTTAAAATTTTACGAGGGGCATTAACTAGTGAGGTGATCCTTGACTCACGGCCTTCCACCTGTTGATCAGTGAACTATGTAGGAAGAGGGGCTTGGAAAGCAGTGAACGTACTTGGGTCACTGGTTGAGACCATGAGACATCACTGTTTGGTGACTGAACATTTGCTGAGCACAGAATTACCTGATATTGACTAGCAGTGTTGTAGGAGCATCAGAGGAGAACATGTTGATCACATGTATTCGGTAGCAGATTTCATAATTACTCTAATTTAGAAGTAATAGTGAATATAAATGATATTTTGAGATGTTGGTAACCACTGTAATGTGATCCGGCTTTACATTTTTTCAGTTTCTGGATTATATTCCCTCTTACAGGCTTGATAATGGTTCTCCCACAGCCTGGATCTACATCGTGTCTCCTGCCACACTCAACCACACCTTTTATGGCCCCGGAGTGACCAACACTCTCTGCCTCTGGGCCTGTCTCCAAGGTTCTACCTCTGGCCACACTGATGTCTGTCTGATAAGAAGTGCCATGGCTTCTTTTTCACGTTTCTCTGGAGCTCTCCCCTCTCTCCTCCTTGATTCAATGCTGATGGTAATTTAATTTCTCAAGCACATTCCCTAAGGATTCCCTGAGGGAATGGCTAAGAGGTTAAAACCTAGGCCAGTTATTCTGAGCTGACACATGCTAATAGAAGAAATAAATCACCTACCAGCATTCAAAAATATATAGGTAGATAAGCAAGGAGAAGAAATACAAGCCACCTTTTTTTTTTTTTTTAACATACCTTTTGTCCCAGATAACTCCAGGAGTAGATTAAATGGTATATTAAAAGGCAGTTAAATATCATGCCTGCTCTCACAGAATTAATGTTTCAGAGTGCATTCCACACTGAATTTATTATGCCTGCCTGCAGGGCTGGATGGCATGTGGACACAGTTGTACATTGTGGAAACAGTAGCTTGGTTTATGATACCTCAAGTCCTGAGCGCACATTAGAATCTGACAGTAATGCCCATGACTCTATGGGAGCTGATTTATCCTGAACCATTTAAAGTCAGCAGATACTTTTGACTATCTAAGTTCTGCCCTTTCTCTCACTGGCTGGTGGCTGTCTCTTTAATGAAAATAGAAAAGGGCTACCTTGTGACAATGATGAATGTTCCCTTTTGAACACAGTTCAGCCACCTTTAGAGTTTAAGGTCAAGGTCATTTTATTTCTTGCTGATGTCTAGTCATTGCCACCCAGCTAGATGGGACTGGAAGTTACCAGAGCACAGTTTGCTTAACTAATCGCTCATTGCCCAGGGTAGTCAGTCCCGGAAAGACCAAACAAAATCTGTTTCTTCCATATGGCTTTCTAGGTCTTCATTTTATACGTATTGGCCCTCTTTGTGAGGCCCCTACTACTCAAGCACTAAAAAGAAAAATTGAGTTTTACTAATTGTAACTCGATATTAACTCTCCTGTGTTAGTTATCTCTCGCTGTGTAACAAATTACTCCAAAACACAGTGACCTGAAAATAATAATCAGCATTTATTTTCCCAAAATGGCTCAGCAGGTAAAGAATCTGCCTGCAATGCAGGAGACTCAGGAGATGCAGGTTCCATCCCTGGGCCAGGAATATCCCCTGGAGAAAGAAATGGCAACCCACTCCAGTACTCTTGCCTGGGAAATCCCATGGACAGAGGAGCCTGGTGGGCTACAGTCCAAAGGGTTGCAAAGAGCTGGACGTGGCTAAGCAGCTAAGCATGCACACATTTTCCCACAGTGTTTTTGTGGGTCAGGAATTGACGAGCAGCGTAACTGGGTGGTTCTGACTCAGGGGCTCTTGTGAGGTGGCAGTCAAGAGGTGAGCTGAGGGACTTTCCTGGTGGCCCAATAGCTAAGACTCCATGCTACTAATGCAAAGGACCCGGGTTCGATCTCTGGCCAGGGAAATAGATCCACATGCCACTACTAAGAGTTCACATGCCACAGGTAAAGATCCCGCATGCTGCAACTAAGGCCCCGCATAGCCAAACAGATAAAATAATTAAAACAAAGAGATGTTACTTGCGTCTTCCTGCTACTATGTAAAGGCTTGACTTGGGCTGGAGGATCTTTCAAGATGGTTTACACACATGCCTACTAAGTTGGTGCTGGCTGTTGGTAGGAGGCCTCAGTTCCTCCTGGATGAGCGTCTATAGGGCTGCTTGAGTGTCTTTACAGTATGGCAGCTGGCTTTCCCAGATGATCCAAAAAAGCACAAAGTGAAAGCCCCAGTGCATTTTATGGCCTAGCCTCAGAAGTCACACTTCATCATTTCTGTAATATCTCGTTGGTTACACAGATTAGTCTCATTCAGTGCAGTGGTAAAGAATTTGCCTGCCGATGAAGGAGATGCAGGAGATTTGGGTTCAATCCCTGGGTCAGGAAGATCCCCTGGAGGAGGAAATGGCAACCCACTCCAGTATTCTTGCCTGAAAAACTCCATGGACAGAGGAGCCTGTGGGCTGTAGTCTGTGGGGTCACAAAGATTTGGACATGATTGAGTGACTGAGCACATGCACTTTGTGCGAGGGAACTACAGAAAGGCATGAACACCAGTTGGCCAGGATTACTGGAGGCAATCTTTAGAAGTGTTATTTCAAATAAAGAACCAAAGGAGCTATTGAAATCTGTAGGTTCCACTGGTATTATATTATATGTAGACCACTAAGGAAGACCCAATATTACATGTAGTACTGTTAAAAGAAGGATTCATTTCCAAACATCTGACTTGATGTTTGTTATGAAACAAAACGTCCAGAAAATTCAAGGTTAGAGTCCACTTTTGATCACGCTTTCCAAACAGGATTTTCTTCTGCCATGATGAAGCCATATGGGCACCGTCAGTTTTCTTTTCTTCCCCAGTGTTTGCATTGGGGAAAGTTAAACAAACAAATCAAAACTGAACCTCCTTTCACAAAGTTACCATTTCATGGATTGCCATCCTGGAGTGCAGGCAAGTTTCTTTTGTCAGCTGCTGCTTTGAAAGCCAAAGCCAAGATTGCCTGGCACGAAACTTTGCATGTTGGCAAGCCAACCGCAATGAATTGGAAGTGCGTTCAAGGCTAAAAGAATAAGGCTAGAAGTGTTGTAGATATCTTTTATAGTCTCGTGGTTGGAGGGAATTTGTGAGGCTCTCCAGGCTTAACTTCCATTGTATGCAGGTATATATTCTGAAATTCTAAAGATACGTAGGTGATCACCCTGCCTTTGTTTTAATATCAAGTGAGAAAAAGCTTACTACCAGTCCCTTTGATTGTCAAAGGTTTCTCATTTGCTGCTTAAGCCACATTTTATCTCTGTGTATCTTCTGACCATGGACCTTCCCTTTCCACCCCCCAGAGAAAACCCAAATGTGAAATTTCATCAGATATTTGAAAACCCACTCTCACGTGGGTCTTCTTAGTCTTTTCCAGGTTAAATCGTCCATGTTTGTTTGTTTGTTTGTTTTTGCCTCCAAATCCCTTGCCATCTGAGTTTCAAAGTCCATCTGAAAATGTGGCGTCCATTCATTTGCAACAAAGTATTTGTTGAATGCTGTCTGTGGGCAAGGCACTGTGCCAGTCCAGATGTCTGAAAAGGACAGAGTCAAGCCATGCTGTTTCTTCCCATTAATTTAGATGTTATGTTTCTGTTGATGTCCCCAAAGATTACATTAGCTTTTCTTGTAGCCATGTCAAACTCTTGGATTATTTTGGGCTGTGATCAACTAAAACGATCAGTTTTTGTCCAAGGGAACTCTTCTCAGTTCTCGTCTTCCCAAGCCTGTACTCATGTAATCAAGGTTTTGAATCTAAATGAAAGACTTCACATTTATCTCTATCCAGTTATATCTCATTGGTCCAGCTCATCGTTCCAGTCCACTGAAGTCATTTTGATATTTGCTGACTCTTAGATCTTGATTTCACTGTTTTAACATTTCTCGCAGCTTTGCGTGTTCATCAACGTTTCTTCTCTCTTTGTAGCCAAGTCACTCCTAGTGATGAGGAGAACAGGGCCAGTGATAGTCATTTGGCCGGTCACTAGACCCCTCCATGCCCCCTTCCATCAGCTCTTTGAGAACAGATTTTCAGCCAACTATGAGTTGCCCAAATTATACTGTCATCTGGTCTGCATTTCTCCATCTTGTCCACAAGAATTTCCTGAGAGACTTTGCCAAATGCCTTGATTAATCAATACATGCTGAGTCTCTGACATTCACAGTTGTCGGTCGTAGTGACCTGCTTCTTTCTCCAGAGGAAGAAAGGGAATGGGGCAACCTGAGAACTGTTCTGTCCTCTGCTTGAGCTCCCTAACCACCAGACTCCTGGGTCAAGCTAGGGAATAGCCAAGTTCATGAAGATGTATCTGTTGACTGACCCCTTGACCTTATCCTTTAGGACCAAAGGATACCTTGTCACTTTAAAGTATTATAACTTTGATTAGAACCCATATCTCATCATTTCTGATCAGTTGTTCTTTCTAGCTATCTTGGGCTCACTTCACTCTCCCCCTTTCCAAGTGGCGTTAGTGATAAACAACCCATCTGCCAATGCAGGAGACGTAGAGACTTGGGTTCAATCCCTGGGTCGGGAAGATCCTCTAGAGGAGGGCATGGCAACCCACGCCAGTATTCTTGCCTGGAGAATCCCCCTGGACAGAAGAGCTTGGAGGGCTACAGTCCATAGGGTCACACAGAACTGGACACAACTGAAGTGACTTAGCATATCCACACTTTACTTTGACCCTCAGGTTCATAGGTTTTTATAGTTCAAATCACCAAATATTTAGAGTATCTGGTATAAGTTCCTGTACAAGTTATTTCCATGCCATGTCAATACTCTTTAATGCACCATACATAACTACCCAAACCACAGTCCACAACAAGCCTCCCTGGTCAGCTCTGCTCCACCTTAAGAAGTCCTGCAGACTCACACCTATCTCCATCATCCAAGGTATCCAGCCTTACATGTTGGGATCTATGATTTCTCCATTCTTTTGAGCCTCATGTTCTGACATGCACGTTCTCTTTGGGTCTTAGATTTGGTAACTAGGTTTAGACAGTCTACTCTGATTCAGACCTTTTTCCCCACCAAGATATGACTTCCACTGGATCAAGCACTGTGGGCTTTCCTGTGGCTCAGCTGATAAGGCACCCACCTGTAGTTCAGGAGACCTGCGTTCGATCCCTGGGTTGGGAAGATCCCCTGGAGAAGGGAAAGGCTACCCACTCCAGTGTTCTGGCCTGGAGAATTCCATGGACTGTATAGTCCCTGATCGCAAAGAGTTGGACATGACCGAGCAACTTTCACTTCACTTCACTTCAAGCACTGTAGTTAGGATGCATATCACCCTGCCTCCACCTTGGAACCTCCATCACAGAACCTTCCCTTCACCTGTCAGAAGGATTAGAAAGGCAGTGGGTGGAAAGATAGATGAAAGGACTGGGTCCCAGTTCCCAATCCAGTGTAAATAATCTAGTACAGTTCATTGCCTGGTAATTTTAGATAAAGCACACTTTGGCAGGGAGGAGGGTGCTGATTTGTAGTAATGAGTCCCAACCGTCATTCTTGGCGATATTAATGAACAGGCACACACCATCAAGGGCTTTCCTGGTGGCTCAGCTGGTAAAGAACCTGCTTTCCAATTCAGGAGATGCAAGACGCTGTAAGTTTGATTTCTGGGTCAAGAAGATCCCCTGGAGAAGGAAATGGCAACCTGCTCCAGTATTCTTGCCTAGAAAATTCCATGGACAGAGGAGCCTAGCAGGCTACATACAGTCCATGGAGTACCAAAGACTTGGACAAGACTGAGCACATATGCACACACACACACACACACACACACACCCCATCAAGTTTCACAATTCAAGGTAACTGGGTTACTTGGAGCCTGTCTCTTGGTTTGCAGGACCTTTAAATTGTGAGCAACATACTCAAAGATCTTGCCCTAATTTTCTCACAGAAAATATAGAGCTTTGGTGTTTTTCCTGGAACACATTCATTGTCTTAGAGTCATAGTCTCATCTGGACATTTTCCCTTCTAAATCTTAAGCTCATAACCCTCTAGATGAGAAATTCCTATCCCATATTTTCTCCAGTTTGGGGAGATGTACATTGTTTCTTTTTATTTCTTTATTTTAGAGTTTTTGTTTTCCTAATTTTATTGAGATATAATTGATATATATATATGGCAGAAAGCAAAGAGGAACTAAAGAGCCTCTTGATGAAGGTGAAAGAGGAGAGTGAAAAAGCTGGCTTAAAACTCAATGTTGAAAAAACTAATATGGCATCTTGTTCCATCAGTTCATGGCAAATAGATGGGGAAACAGTGGAAACTATGGCAGACTTTATTTTCTTCAGCTCCAAAATCACTGCAGATGGTGACTACAGCCATGAAATTAAAAGATGCTTGCTCCTTGGAAGAAAAGCTATGACCAACCTAACAGCATATTAAAAAGCAGAGACATTACTTTGTCAGCAAAGGTCCATATAGTCAAAGCTATGGTTTTCCCAGTAGTAATGTAAGAAGGCTGAGCACTGAAGAATTGATGCTTTTGAACTGTGTATTGGAGAAGACTCTTGAGAGTAACTTGGGTTGCAAGGAGGTCAAACCAGTCAATCCTAAAGAAATCAGTCCTGAATATTCTTTGGAAGGACTGATGCTGAAGCTCCAGTAATACTTGCCACCTGATGAGAAGAAAGGACTCATTGGAAAAGATCCTGATGCTGGGAAAGATTGAAGGCAGGAGGAGAAGGGGACAACAGATGATGAGATATTAGATGACATCATCGACTCAATGGACATGAGTTTGAGCAAACTCCAGGAGATAGTGAAGGACAGGGAAGCCTGGCATTCTGCAGTCCATGGGGTCACAAAGAGTCAGAAATGACTGAGCAAATGAACAACAATTGAAAAATAATGTTTTATTTTTAATGTGTCCAGTGTAATGCTTTGATATATGTATGTATTGTAAAATGATCACAATAAGTTAACATCCATCACCTACTTAAAATTTTTTCCTTGTGATGATAACTTTCAAGATATACTCTTAGAAACTTTAAAATATAAAATACAATATTATTAATTATATTCATTGTGCTGTACATTACATCCCTAGAACTTGTAACTTGGGGATAACTTATAATCTTATAACTGGAAGTTTGTACTTTTTGACCATTTTCACAAATTTCCCCCACCCCCTACCCCCTCTCCTGACAATCACCAGTCTGCTCTTTGTTTCGATGATTTCAGTGCTTTTTAGACCCCACATATAAGAGAGCTAATGTAGTATTTGTCTTTCTTTGTCTGATTTATTTCATTTATCATAAAGCCCTCAAGGGCCATCCTGTTATCTCAAATGGCACAATTTCCTTCTTTTTATAGCTAAATAATATTCCCTTTTATACATATACCACATTTTCTTTGTCAGTTAATTCATCAATAGATTCTTGGACTGTTCCCATGTTTTGACTATTGTAAATAGTGCTGCCATGAATAGGGGGGTACAGATATCTCCTCACGATAGTGACTTCATTTCCTTTGGAGTTATTCCCAGGAGTGGAATTGTTGGATCATATGGTACTTCTAGTTTTAAGTTTTTGAAGAACCTCTGTTACTGTTTTCCTTAGTTGCTGTACCAACCTACATTCCCAGCAACAGTTCCCTTTCCATCACATCTTGACCAACACTTGTTATCTCTTGTCTTTTGGATGATATTCATTCTAACAGGTATGAGGTTAGAATGTGGGTTTGATTTGCATTCTCCTGGTGACTAGTGATATTGAACATATTTTAATGTATTAAAACCTATTGGCCACTGGTATGTCTTCTTTGGAAAAATGTCTTTTCAGTTCTCTTGCCCACTTTTAAATTGGGGTGTGTGGGGTTTTTTGCTGTTGAGTTACATGAGTTCTTTGTATATTTTGGATATTAACTTTGCAAATATCTTCTCCCATTCCATAGATTCCCTTTTCATTTGGTTGTTGGTTTCCTCTGCTATGCAGAAGCTTTTTAGTTTGGTATAGGCCCAATAGTTTATTTTTGCTTTTGTTGTCTTTACTTTTGGTGTCAAAACTAAAAAATTATCACCAACATTGATATTAAGGAGTTTCCTCCTTATTTATTTATTTATTTACTTTTAGGAGTGAGATGTACACTGTTTCTGCCTAAGAAGTCATAGAATCCCTATTTGTAAATGCTGCCTAAGTAGCCAGCTACTGATTTCCCATATTCCACGATCTTCCAAAATCTTTGACTTTCAGTTGGAGTAAGAGATGATAACATTACCTCTTTACTTAAAATGTAATTCCCTACTTAGAAAGTGAATATGTGCATTTTAAACATCAATTTCTATTCCCTAAATGGTAAGTGGAAATGACCGTTTAAAACTCTCCAGTTTAAGTACCATTTGTACTTGTGTGTGGCCCTTACCTGGGTTATTTTTTTTCCCGGTGGGTGAGTGACTCACAATAGAACTCAAGCTCCTGGCTCTCTCCCTAAATGCTAGGAAACTGGAGCTTTCAGCCACTGAAATTCTTTACTAAATGAGCCTGTTTCTACTCATTTTCAAATGTATTAATCTCCTCTAACATTTCACTGTGAAGAAAACAAGGTTTTTATTAATTGAAGCGGGATCTCCCACAGGATGTCCGGTGTGATTGGCTGCATCATTACATAATAGTAATAAACAAATGAGCCCCCTTTGAACTCAGCAGGTCAGGCTCCTCCAGCATCTTGGCTGTGGTTCCATAGTTTGACACTTGTGCCGCAGTTAATTAGGGTGACTGTGAAAGGTAGACAGGGGCAGAGAAAAGGCAGGATTTAAAAGCTGTTCCTTCTACCTTTTGGGGAGTTTCAAGTCCTTTTTACATTATAAAGCTAAATGATAGATTTATGCTTTATTTTCTCCCTGGCCTCCCTCCTTGGCTTCAGATTTAATGAGCCCAAAGGAAAGGGGGATCATTATTTAAAATCTGGGTGACGTGCATTTAAAATTAAGATTTGTATTTGCCCAGACTTTTTATTCCTGCAACCCAAGATACCTACGTATAAATCAAACTTCATCAGTTACACTGTCGCCATTCATCTCTCCTATTGGGAAAAGCTTAGCTTAATAGGTTATTTCCGAAAACTTGCTTTGTTGCTTTCTTATTTGGGATGTATATAGCATCAGCTGGAGGAGGGAGGAGACTGGAAAAGTGCTTTGGTCACTTTACATGAGTTTTAAAATAGCAGCAAATAAGAGAATGTCTATTCACAGTGCTTATTGGCAGTCCCATGGCGGGTAGGTGCTGAAGGTTCCTGTGACAACAGAGAAGTCTAGAAAGCAGGGCCCGGGATGAAACTGATGCAGGGAAGGGGGTCTGACTTCCCTTCCTGGAGAATTCTGAAGGGTATTTCTTCCTTCTCCTCCAGCTTTTCTGCCCCTCTTTTACTTAAACCCTGGGAACAGAGGCCTGATGGGGAGAAGCTGGACCAGGGAAACAGGGTCAGACCAGATATGCTGGAGACACTCGCTACTCCCCAAGCCCCCTAGTATGAGGTCTTATCATGCTTTTTTTCCTTCAATATTTATTTTATTTATTTATTTGGCTGTGCCAGGTCTTGGTTGCATCATTTGGGATCCTCATTCTTTGCTGGAGCATGTGGGACCTTTAGTCACAGCATGGGAACTCTTAGTTGTGGTCTGTGGGATCTAGTTCCCTAACCAGGGATCGAACTCCAGCCTTCTGCATTGGGAGCATGGGATCTTAGCCACTGGACCACCAGGGAAGTCTCATCACCCTTTAAAAGGTCATGTCCTTTATCTGTCAGACCTCCCTTCTCTGGTCCCATGGGGGCAGAAGCCTCTGGTAGAGTTTCTCCAAATTCATCCTTCATCCCTCAAATGTTTGTTCCACTTTCTGGATCTCTCTCAAATGCTCTTCTCTTTCCCTCCCCTGGTAGCAGCCGTTCTTACCTCCTGCCCCGATTGCTGCAATGGCTTGGAAATGGACTCCCCCACACACCCCATTGCTTCCTATTGGCTTGCCCTGACCCACCTTCTGTGCTGCAGCCAGAGCTGTCTTTCCAGAAGGCACCGTCAATCTCAGGCTCCTCTGGTTAAACCTGGGGGGACTTCATTTTCATCACCTTTAGGATGACATCTCCACCCCCTAAGAAGGCTGAGGCAGCTTGCCACCTGGCCTGTTCATCTCCTGTTCTTCTCCACTTGCCCTGCCCAGCTCTACTCCAGCTACACTAGACTGGACATGCACTCTCGTGCCTCTAAGCCTGACGTCTCAAGTTCCTCTAATCTCAGTCGAGACAGCCTTCCTTACCCACACCCTTAATCAGGTGTTCCCTCTGAGATATTGTTTCACATCTAAGTTTCCCCTCCAAGAAAACTTATTAAATTCTTGGAAAGGCCTAGAAGCACCAAAACGTTTCCAGAGACTTCCGGGGCTTACTTTTTCATGCTTCTCTCTGCCGCTTCACTTCTACATCCTCATGTACTGCCTTGGTTTCTATCTTCATTAGTCAAGCTCCCAAATCCATTTTCCACAGAAGTCCACATGCTATGAGCTCACTTTCATGAACCGAGTACCTTTACTGAAGATGGGGATGATTGTGAGAGGTAACTTTAACAAGTGATTGGTCCTAAGTCCTTTCACTGGCTCAACCCTCATTCCACTCCCTTTTTCTTATCCCCCATTACACAGAGTTCCACTCTAAGAGAAATAATAATAATGGCAGTGATCTAAAAGAAACTATTTCTGTCTCACATTGAAGAAGTTGGAGCGTGGCGGGGCAGTTTTATTGTCCTCAGTATGAGTCTTTCTTTCATTTTATTTCTTCGCCATTCACAATGCCTGCTGCAGGTCCAGCCATTCCTCGTACATTCCAACCATCAAGAGGGTCACGCATTCTCCCTTGAGACTATTTCCCAGAAGTTGCACAGACCACTTCTGCCTCTACCCTACTGGCCAGAACTTAGTCATATGGCCACACCTTGTTACAAAGTTGGTTGGGAAATGTAGTCTTTCTCTGGGAATACACGTGCCCAGTTAAAACCTAGTGATTCTATTACCACGGAAGAAAAGGAAGATAAATATCGAGGGGCATCCTGAAGACTCTGTTAAACCTGTAACAGTAAATACCTGTCCCCTGTTCGTGACTTGCCTAGTTTGGCATGTGATCAGGTTCCCTCCGAGCCTCACATCTGACCCATGAACTTGTTTGGATCTATTTCCCGAACACCTACAGCTCTACTTCCAAAGAGGGTGCCACACCTTTTTTCTACATCTCATAAACCAGGGGTCACCATCCTCTGGGATCTAATTGCTGATGATCTGAAGTGGAGCTGATGTAATAATAATAATGAAGTGCACAATAAATGTAATGCACTTGAATCATCCTGAAACCATCCCCCCTCCCAACCCTGGTCCATGGAAAAATTGTCTTCCACAAAACTGGTCCCTGGTTCCAAAAAGGTTGGGGACTGCTGTTATAAACCATGTAACTTCTCTGTGGCCTGCCTTGCTCAGACCCCCTGTGGTTGCCATGTGTCTGTATCAGTGGGGTTCCCTTAGGTTGCACACATAGGCCTGGTCTGCACACATACTTAACATTTGTGGTTGACTCAGGTCACAATTTTGGATTTACCAGGTGTCAGAATGTAGCAGCAGATTCACCAGTCAACAGCCATGGTGAACAGTAAAAGAACAGTCAGGAGTGTTCTTGGTATGGTTCCCTCATAGCTGCAGGTCTATGGACACACTCATGCCTGGCTTCAAGGCTGAGAAGCTACCCGCTAACTCCTTCTGATAGCTCCCTTCTGGTGAAGCAAGGCACAGGTGATATTATCTACTAAACAGCCCTCATATGAATACATTTAGCTGGATATGTATTCAACTTACGCTGAACACGTCTGCATCCAATGTATCTTTGGGAGACTGCCCTTTTAGGGGAGGAAAGCAGGAAATTCAAAATCTGGTCATGTCCCTCCCCATGTTCTCCACTACGCTGGTCTTGCTCACTCTTGTATCCTTCCTCAGTGCTTCACCTGGAGCCTGACATAGAATAGGTTTTCAATAAATATTTGCTTAATGAACAGATGAAAGAACACCATATGCTAAATGATGAGATGCAAAGATAATTGAAACATGGTCTTTCTCCTCAGAGTTCAAAATCTAGTGGGGGAAGCCAAACATAAGCAATCATTTGCTAAAAAAAACATGCAATATAAATACGTTGATGTAGCCCAGAGGAGATGCCTGAGCTGGATTTTGTCATATGAATAGGAGTTTGCTAGGCCTGTGGAGGTAGAGATGGAGGACTTGCAAGTGGAGAAAGCAACCTGTACAAGGGGCTAAAGGCAGAGAACAGCCTTTCCGTCTTTAGGCAATAAGTATAAGAGGTCCTCTGACTTAAAGACCTTATAGTTTTAAAGTGTTTTTTTTAATTAAACTTCCTTTTTATTTCCTAGAAGTGGTTTGTAAGTACTATTGATTCATCAAAAGTCAGAGCTTTGATTTAGAATGAATATTTGCATCCAAATATTATGGAACAGGATCTCATCATTTGTTAGAGTTCCATCCATTCCCCACCTGGGGGCACCAGTAAAACGGAAAATCTTGCTGTCTTTCTACATGTGGAGTATTTGCGGCCCTGTGAATGCTGTATTTCAATAATCTCAATATAAATGTCTTAAAAAACTCCACCTATAACCACAGTTAGAAAATAGCAACAGTTGCTGATATTTATATGGCAAAGTGCCAGGTGCTATTCTAAGCATTTTAATAGTATTGACTCTTTTAATTTTCATAATAACCTTCTAAGGTAGGTGCTAGTGTTAATAGCATCCCTATTTCATAGATGAGGAAACCGAATCACCGAGATTTAGTGACTGGCTCAAGGTCACTCAAGTGACTGAGTTAGAATTTTTAAACTCTTGCACAGTTCAAAAGTTTTACAGTATGTTTAGAGTCATCTGGCTGTTTCTTTTATTTCACTTTTTGAGTTTTCCTGCCAGGCAAAGAAGTTTTTATGAAGAAAACCAGAAAGAACTTGCTGGGTTTTGGATAACCCCTTGGGCCCTGACATCTCAGGAGCATTCCCTGGCCTCTCTCCAGCATGACTTCCTTCTCTGGCCTCCCCCTCTGTGGTTGATCCCTGCCTCTTCCCCACCCGCCCCAATGCCAGCTGCCATGAACATGAAACATGAGTACTCTAGCCCTCTGCATGGGAAGGTTCAGAACTAATCACTAGAGCAAGCATGCAGAGGTATCAAAAAATCAGATCCATGGAACAGTTTCTAGAATGTTCTTACAGGAGTTCCTGCCTCCCTCTGAGACTGTGAATGTGTTTAATCCCCTCTGTTTCATCCCTTGAAAGCAGACTATACCACTCTCACCTCTTTAGTGGCCCTTCTTGCTCACCCAAACAGCTCTGAGGTGGAAAGCTGGGTCTGCAGTGTGCCATTCTGAGGCCATCTAGCTCACTGCTCCTCATTCCTCCCTTTGACCTGGCCCTCCTTTGTATTACCTCAGTCAGGTAATTATTTTATTTAAAATTTTTTATTTAGTTACTTATCTGTGCCAGGTCCTAGTTGTGGCATATAGGATTTTTTATTTGTAGCATGCAAATTCTTAGTTGCGGCGTGAGGGCTCTAGTTCTCTAACCAGGGATGGAACCCAGGCCCCCTGCATTGAAAATGGAAGTCTTGGCCACTGGACCACCAGGGGAGTCCCAGATGTTGCCTTTTGCAACATAGTCTATATTCTAAGGCTAGGAGCAAGGATGCTCTGCTCAGACATGCCTGGGTCCAAACCCCGGCTCAGACATGCTAAGGATGTCACCTCAGGCAAGCCCCCCAGACTTTATTCCTCAATTTCCTAATGTATGAAATGGGGGTGATAAAACCTACCTGGCAGTGTGGTCATGAGGATCCAAGTAAGATGGTCCCTGTTGTCCGTTGTTTATGTCCAGCTCTTTGCAACCCCTTGTACTGCAGCACGCCCGGCTTCCCTGTCCTTCACTGTCTCTGGGAGTTTGCCCAAACTCTTGTCCAACGAGTCAGCAATGCCATTCAACCATCTCTAAAGTTGATCCCTTGTACTGAGTAACAGCAGCTGTCAGAGGCTGTCCATCAGTGTCGGAGTCTAGACTCTAGGGTCCCACAGTGGGTGGGAATCCCAACTTGCCTACTGACTGACCAGTGACTCTGTGACTTCTCCTCCTCTGAAACACGGCCATAATAGTAGTATCCACCTCATCAGAGGGTTGTAAAGATTTCATGCCGTAACACCGTAAAGTACACGGTAGGCTATCTGGCACATATTGGGTGTTCAATAAATACTAACTAATCTCGTCTGTCGTTCATTATTATCATTGCCACCAGCTAAAGTTAACCCCTGGGACTTCCTTGGAAGGAATGATGCTAAAGCTGAAACTCCAGTACTTTGGCCACCTCATGCAAAGAGTTGACTCATTGGAAAAGACTCTGATGCTGGGAAGGATTGGGGGCAGGAGGAGAAGGGGACAACAGAGGATGAGATGGCTGGATGGCATCACTGACTCGATGGACGTGAGTCTGAGTGAGCTCTGGGACTTGGTGATGGACAGGGAGGCCTGGCATGCTGTGATTCATGGGGTCGCAAGGAGTCGGACACGACTGAGCGACTGAACTGAACTGAAAGTTAACCCATTCTGGATGAATTATCTGTAGTATCTGTGAAAGCCTTATCTGAGTAGAGACCCTTCCCAACACAGTTCAGACCATATCTGTGTCTTTCTCCTGCTCTCCCTCAAACTTCCCAATTAGAAGCTCCCAGCCGAAGGTTTCTTTGCCTTTTTTTTTTTTTTTTTTTAGCATACAGAGGCTTGGCTACCCTAAGCAGACAAACTAGAGTTTTTCTCCCCCAAGGAGTTTTCCTTCATTTCAAGATGAATGTTCCAGAATATTCATCTCTCTCTTTCTCTCTCAGTGCGTCTTTGGAAATCCCACTCGCTGACCTGCTTGGGATGGAATCTTGATGTTAAAGGTTGATTTCGCAGGAGGTTGGCTGTGTGTTATTCTCATAAAGCACATGTCATCTTAATTGAAACTGTGTGAGTGGTAAACTTTGCATTCTAAATTTAGAAAAACAGCTTTGAGAGGAAATGTAACCTTTGAAACTGTGGAGGAGGCAGTGTGAGTTGTTTTATGTAACTCAGATGGGAAGAATACCTGGGTTGTATAGACTGACTGCTGTTACTGGTGAGGTCTTTTTGAATAGTACGTTTTTCGGCTTTGTTTTGGTTTATTTTTATTTTATTTTTGGTTTTTCTGTTATTACCTGATCTTTTTGCCATTTTTTATTGACCATATGCAGCTTTGCGAATCTTAACCTGTTTCACTTCTTTCAGTATTATTATTAGTAGCCCTCTTAATAGAAATAGCCTCAGCACTAATGCCTGACATGCTCATGTCATTATAACTAGATGGTCTCACCCTGTGCCCCAAGCCCTGCACACAGAAGACAGACATGGAGCATTCCCTTCCCATTGCCACTGCTCCTGGAGGGCAGGGGAGTGGTGTCAGGGACTCCACCCCCTCTTTTGGTAGGTTGTTGAAAGTGAGGGATTTGTGGCCTTGAGTGGGCTAAATGGGGCCAGCAAAATCCCCATACACATGCATGGCTGCAGGCAAACAGATGGGGAAACATTCCATATCTTATTTTCTTGGGCTCTAAAATCACTGCAGATGGGGACTGCAGCCATGAAAGTAAAAGAAGCTTCTCCTTGGAAGAAAAGCTATGACCAACCTAGACAGCATATTAAAAAGCAGAGACATTACTTTGCCAACAAAGGTCCATCTAGTCAAAACCATGGTTTTTCCAGTAGTCATGTATGGATATGAGAGTTGGACTATAAAGAAAGATGAGCACTGAAGAATTGATGCTTTTGAACTGTGGCATTGAAGATTTGAGAGTCCCTTGGACTGCAAGGAGATCAAACCAGTCAATCCTAAAGGAAGTCAGTCCTGAATATTCATTGGAAGAACTGATGCTGAAACTGAAGCTCCAATATTTTGGCCGCCTGATATGAACAACTGACTCATTGGAAAAGACCCTGATGCTGGGAAAGATTGAAGGCAGGAGGAGAAGGGGATGACAGAGGATGAGATGGTTGGATGGCATCACTGACTCAACTGGCATGAGCTTGAGCAGGCTCTAGGAGTTTGTGATGGACAGGGAAGCCTGGCGTGCTGCAGTCCATGGAGTCGCAAAGAGTCGGACATGACTGAGTGACTGAACTGACTGACAGATAATTCATCCAGAATAGGTTAACTTTGGCTGGTGGTGATGATGAACAACTGAACAACAAGAAGACGGATGCACAGAGATGTGTAGGTTGCCATGTGGAGGGCACTCAACAGAAAGCAGTGAGCCCAGTGCAGCCTTGCCTGGGACAGTCTTCCTTATCAGCCCAGGTCATTCCAGATGAGTTCTATTGGAGCTTCTAGGGCTGGGATCTTTGTGGTAGTTTTCAAAGATTCCCAGGTGGTTCAGATGTACATCCAGGCTGAGACTCACCCCAGCGAGGGCCCTGTGGTGATGGACCTTGCTGGGCAGTCTCTTAATGCTGACTCTTCCTTCCCATGTGGTTCGATGGTCAGACTCGCCCACTGACCTCTGTGACCTCCTCCATGGTCAGGCTTTGCTCACTCCTGGAATCCCAGTGCCCCAGAGGCAGGGGTGATCATGGTTCATAGACTCTTGTGCCCTTACCGAGATGTTCTGCCCTATTTGTACACCAAGGACAGCATCGCAGTGCATGTTGGCTGCTTTGTTCTTGCTCGTGACTGGAGCGCTCTCCATGGCTTCATGCAGCCGGTCTGCTCCTGTGATACTTTCCTCTTGCTCCCCTTCGGTGGCCCTCCTCATCCTGCTGTCTGCCTGCCGGCGGTCCTGTTTGAATTGTGTCCTCCTGGTTTCCCGTTGGGTTCATCCAGGGGAAAGCTCGGCGCAAGAGAGGAAGGGGGAAGGAGAGTGAGGCTGGGGAATTCACCCCTTGCCTCTTTTTACTTTTTAGGTGCTTTTTCCACATGACCGTTTCCTTTCAGGTTTCTGCAGTCTCTCCCTTCCCTAGTCCCACTGTCCCCCTTCTTCACTCTTACTTACTCGTCCTGAATTACCACACTATGCAAGTGATTTTCAAAGTGTCATTGCTGCACCAGCAAAATCAGCATCACCTGGAAACTTAGAATCGTGGACTCCCAGGCCAGCCCCATACCTAGTGATTCAGACCCTCCGGGGATGGGGCCCAGCAGTGCGTGTTTTAACAAATCCTTCAGGTGATTCTGGTGCACACTAGAGTTTGAGGACCACTGCACTAAACCTTCTTTTGCCTGACTCACACCTTTGCTGATAATCCCTTTATTAAACCCTCCTCAGACTGTCATAATTTGAACCTGCCATCTGTTTCCTCTAGGAACCCTGCCTATTGTACCTGTTGACACAGATTTAAGAGGTTTGCTGTTCTACACAGTTGTGATCTTTGTGTATAGATCTCTGCACATGTATATGAGCTTATAGGGAGAGTAAATTTCTTGAATAGCATTCTCCTTTAAAGGGAAAGTGTATTTTAAATTTTGATAGATAGTGACAAATTTTGTTCTCCAAAAACATTGTCCCAATTTTATATGTTCTAAACTGGGCTTCCCTGGTGGCTCAGACGGTAAAGATTCTGCCTGCAATGCAGGAGACCCGAGTTCAGTCCCTGGCTTGGAAAGATCCCCTGGAGAAGGAAATGGCAACCCATTCCAGTATTCTTGCTTGGGAAATTCCATGAACAGAGAGGCCTGGCAGGCTACAGTCCCTGGGGTCACAAAGAGCTGGACGCGACTGGGCAACTAACACACAAACTAGTCTCTAGTTATTCCACAGTGAGTATTAATTGACCAGACAGTAGCAATGTGTCAGGGATATACTTCTCACACTTGGGCACACACAGATTTGGGAAGTCTTTGGTGGAACCTTAGAGTCTGCAGTTTTAAAAAGTTCCCTGGCGATACTGATCTGTGCTGGTTTTGAATAATGAGAAGTTAGAGAGTACGCATAAAGAAATGGCTGAGAAATGGGCTTTGGGTTCAGATCTCTATTCAACTACTTACTCTGACTTTTGCCAAGTTTTTTTAATCTCCTTGAGCCTCAGTTTGTTATCAATAAAATGGGGATGAGATCATAGGTTTTATGATGATCAAATAAGGTAACACATGTATATGAAGTACTTAGCAAAGGCTTGACACATCACTGACATTCCACCAATGGAAGCTCAGATTCTCCTTTGCCCACCCCCCATTCCTGATAGTTATTTGCCCCATTCTCGGTCTGTTGCTCATACTCAGCTGCCCTTGGCTCCCTTCAGACAGCCTCCAGTGTCCCAAACTGGCAGCTTCTCCAGAAAGTCCTGCTTGTCTTCAAGATCCCTGGGTCCAAAAGAATAGCTGGGACCCAGAAATACTATTGTGCATCTTTCTAGGGGAGCTTGTGGCAGAGTTGCCAAACCCTCTGCTGAGTAGTTGTTCCACCAGTTTAAGAAACACTGGAGATATTCACTTTTAGAAAAGTGAGCCTTAGGAAACACCAGCTGCCCCAGCAGTCCCCCAGGCAGATATATAATTAATCTTTTTCTTCAGAATGGTCTAAATCCCAATGAAAACGTTTTCCCCTTTTGAAAAGTCTCTAATCCTTCTTTTCTTTAGGATGAACCTGAGGGAAGCTTCAGTGGTGTCCTCCTATTTGGAGCAACAGATAGAGTACTTGACTTTCTCCCAGAGATATCTAAACTCATTTCTAGGGAACTTGGCCATGCCCAAACTTGCCTGCAGAAATCACTTATAGCCCATGAAAATATAACTGCAAATTGGTCCCTAAAATAGCACAGTTCACCAAGGTAAACATGCAAATCATTTGTCAAACAGATCCTGGTTTGCAAACATTTCTAGAACCTGAAGATGAGCTCACAGCATCAGGGAGCCCACCAGAGCCAGCTGCCCAACCGGCTTGCCTCATTCTTCTGTGGAATATGGAGTGGAGCAAGATGGTGAACAGACAGCCAGGAAAGCTGTGAGCATGTATGGAAACAGCATTTGAAGTTGCCAGAGGAGTCCAGAGGTGGAGGAAGTGGATGTGCTGCACCAAAAGCCCCGGGTCTTGAATTCATTTCCCCCACACTGCCCGTAGCTCTTGCGCCGGGAGGATGAAAAGGCAAGTGGATGGCAAGAGACACTTGAAAGTTCCAGGAGTACAATTAGGAGTATGGAGGCCACATTGGGAGCCTCACGCAGCATATTACAGAAGTGGAAATAAAAACTGCTGCTTCCTTTACTTTTGAGCAACTCTTTTATCTGTGGGTCCTCAGCTCCTTCAGTTTTTGCCCCCTTAGCTGGGTCGGCTCTTCTCTACCTGTCTCATCTTCCACTGTTGTTCTCCAGTCTTCATCACTCGCCCACATCTCCCTCCCAATCTGCTGTCTTGGTCAAGAGCTGAATGTCCCTCCAGAGGTCCGCCGTTAGCATCTCTAAAACTGCTCTCATCATCTGCAGCACCAAACCTGCTCCTCTTTCTATGTTTCCCACTCCTGAGTAAAGCATCATTTGAAGACAGTGTTGTGCAGCTTTAAAAAATGATTACAAACAGTCCTTCTGCTTGCCTCAAAATCTGTCCTTGGATCAGGTGCCGGGCAGTAGAGCTGTGTGTCCAGATCAAATTGTTCCGGTCCCGGAGGAGGAAGGCTTACACTCCCAGCCTGCTTTGAGGGCTGTTGTAAGAAACAGCCCCATGAAACTGTTAGCTGGCTTTGTGCAGCATTTTCTTGAAGATATTCATTGCATTCCACAGCAGCCCTCTAATGTGGACCCAAGGGAGAGGTTTCCCTCAGGTTTAGCTGAATAGAATTAGCCATCTCTGTACTGAGCAATCAACCTACTCTTATCCCATGAATCCTGTGTCATATTACTGCTCCCAGCAGACAGTTCAGAGCTAACCTCTAGCAGGACAGGAGAAGGTACAATATGTGTTGTGTGCTAACTCCACTCTTGGCTTTGTTATGTAATCTACTTATTTTAATTTATATGATCTTGTATTATAACATGTATTTATTTAAGCCCCCTTTGAGATTCGACATGAAATGGGAAAGGTTATACCCTTGTTGGTGGCTCAGATGGTAAAGAATCTGCCTGCAATGCAGGAGACCTGGGTTTGATCCCTAGGTCAGGAAGATCCTCTGGAGAAGGGAATGGCTACCTACTCCAGTATTCTTGCCTGGAGAATTACATGGATAGAGGATCCTGGCGGGCTACAGCCCATGGGGTTGCAAAGAGTCGGACACTACTGAGTAACTAACAATTTCCTCATATTTTTATAAATGAACATGCATATACAGTGTCTTTAGAGACGTCTTTATCAAGTAGAAAGATGCAGCAGATGGAGATGCAGTGGAGGACATAATTTGGTGGTTTCTACTCAAACGATATACTAAGTAGTAACAAAATCAAAATAGCAACACTCTTGGTAACCTGTTATAAAATAGTGCAGCATTATGAGGAGAGATGTAAATCTTGAACTTCAGCTAGAAGGAATGTCAGTTACAGGTAGTAACTAAAATTCAGATCCCCTTTATGTGGCTTACAGCACACATGCTCACTCTAATTGTGTAACATGTAACAGAAATATTGGGGACCGTTTTCTGATAATGGGAGGTCCCTGGCAACCAAATGAGTGATCACAAGGGACATGAACCATATGGACTTTCTTCCAGACACTGGGCAGTGTGGCAAAGTGCTCTGAGACCTGTCTTCCTCTGGCTTCTCTAATGGGCCATTAGAGAAAGGGACTGTTTGCTGGTTAACAGAGATGAAAGTTTCTGTCATTTTCCTGCAAGCGAACAGGTCTTTAATATTTCCTGAAACCACAGGTCTGTTTCGTGTCTTGTAATCGAAACAACTATAATCTTTAACACCAGAGAGCAGCAGGCCCCAATAGTACAGTGGCAGTCAAAGGAGCAGAAACACCTGCAGGAAAATTAGGGCATTTTTTTGCAAGGCATGTCTGGGATCTGTAAATGCTAGCTGACCACTGGCAGATTTTTTTTTTTTTGGTCAGATGTTTTCAATGACTCCCCTGTACCTGAGTGAGGTATTCGGTGGACATAGTTCACACAAATTCCCAGGAGACTTAAATAGCATTCTCTGCATCCATTTGTCAGCGTTGTTTATCGTGTTCACAGCTTCTGTTTCTGATGCCGAATCTTAGTCCTCTTAACTGGGTAAGCTTTCTCTTTCCTTGACACTAATGAACTTATTTTTATTAGAGTCTGCACTTCCCCAATCACTGCTCTGGATTTGGGGTTTTATGGGCAGATCAAGCACAAATCATCGAGTTAAAAGTGGGAGAGAAGATTAACCTTACCTTTGGGAAACTGTATAAAGACTAAGTCACAGATATTCTACCCAGAATCATAATCAAAGGCTTTTTATAAGTTGAGTTATGAGATGGACAAATTTGAGAAACATCAGTCTGGGCTGTTTTTGGTAGTTCTGTGGAATTTGGTTTAAATTTTGAAGCACATTTCAACATGTAGTTGCCTGATTTTTAAAAAGCATAGCTCTAAGTCTTTAGGAAAAAAGGGAAAATGTTTATATTCTTACCACTCAGAGAGAAACACTGATAACATTTGGTACATTTCTTTTCAGGTTCTTTCCTGTACTTTTCTGTACATGTAAACACATACATGTATATAGATTTTATATAAGAAAGGATTCATGCTATACATAAAATGTTTATAATTTGCTTTATTCTTAATATGTTTTAGATACTTTCCATGTCAATATGTACATAGGTCACTATCATTGATAATAATGACTCTTGGAACTTCTCCGGTGGTCCAGTTAGTTGAGACTGTGCTTCCCCTTCAGGGGGCACAGGTTCAATGCCTGGTCAGGAAACTAAGATCCCACATGCTGTGCAGTGTAGCCAAAATAATAAGAATAACTGTTGAATACTCCACTATATATATATATCACAATTTATTAAATTCTTTATTTTTTGACATTTAGGTTGTGTATCAGTCCCCTATGGTCATAATAATGCTATGTAACAAACAACCACAAAATCTTAGTGCCCTGAAGAAATTAAGCATTACTGCTTGCTCTTGAGTTTGCAGACTGGCTGGGGTGGTACTGGTACATAATGGGGTGTATGGAGAGGCTCTGATGCACGAGTTTGTCATCCATCTCCTGGGATCCTCTCATACTAATGTCGGCCAACGTATGTTTTTATTGTAGTGATGATAAATGTGCAAGGGTGCAAGTCCAATTGCACAAATGCTTATCAAGCCTTGGGTTCCATACTGATCATGAATATTTCATTCCCCAAAGAAAATCACCGGCTCAGCCTTTATTCATGGAGCAGGAAGTATACTGGGTCCACAGAGAGGGGCATAGGAAGAGTAGGTATTTCCACATGTGAATGTAATCAAGCACATTGTCTTCATTTTTCATTATTGGAAGCATTACTGTGAGCATTCCTATGCTTCCAGTTTGTACATACAATTGATTTTTTTTAGGATACAGTCATAGAAGTGAAAATTGGTCAGGTGTCCAAATGTATATAAAGTTTTGACATTTATGTGTGTGACCAGACTGCCTCTGTTAGACTTGTTTAAAAACAAAACCATTGTCCAGGAATGATTATTTTTTACCCATGTTTGTGAGATTTTGGGGAGGAGAGGAGAGGAGATAGGAGGATATCCACTAAACCAAAAAGCAACAGCAAAATACCTGTACTTGATTGAGAGGAACAAAAAGGTCCAATCAGGATGGATTTTGGCTTTAAATACAACCTTTAGACATCGTGAAATAAGAAGCCCCAGTTAGACCCAAGATATCTGGTAATTTTGGAATACCATATTGTTAAACGTGTATGGAAAGTACTGAGAGATATCTTTAATTTCTAAGTATATTTATCAAATTTGAGTCATTCTATCATGTATATGTGTGTGTATATATATATATATATATATAAGCTTGAGAACTCATGGGAAAATGAAACTTTTAAAAACAGACATTCCAGCCATTCCTTCAAAATGCATCCTTTTAGCTTTTTCCACCAGAAAAGTGGCCCAGAACCATGGGTGCCCTTCCTAAAGTCCAGCATCAACATAGAGTAAAAAAGAATGATTCCTGCTCCTTCTGACCATACTCTGATCACTAAAGGTCCTAAGGTAGCAGCCATATCGTTTAGTAATGTGTTTGACTTTAAGTAATAGTAACCAACTTAGAGTAGCATAAACCAAGAGGGATTTGTTTTCTTCTCATAACAAAAAGTCAAGAGGTAGGCAATAACCAAAAACTGTTATTTAGTACTTTAACAATCATATCATCTCTACTGATTCCTTTGGCCTTTCTCCCATGGTCACGGGATGGCCAGCCATCAAACCTGAGTTCAAAGCCTAAAAAGAGATGGAAAAGACAGGCCTGTACCTTTTAACAGGAATGGAAAACTTCCCCATTACTGTTACCTCCAGTCAAGCTCAACTTATATGTCATTGGTCAGAACTGTTGGCATGCCCATGCCTAGCTAGGAGGGAGATTGGGAAAGTGAATATTTCTGATGAAGACATAAAAGAAGAAAGGGGGTTGAGAATGGGTATTGGATTGCTAATAAAAAGTGTCTTATACAGCAAGGAATACAAAATATTAAAGAACTGTAAAAACACCATCCAGGGATAGAAAGAGAGCCAAGGGAGATGGTATGCAAGCCAAACTGTGCTGACCGCAGTGCTGAGTCCTTCAGCCTGGTTCCAAAGTATCTTGAATAACTTCTTCTTTAACTTCCCCCCAAACTTTGTATGTTTGAATATATGTAAATGTGTATGTCTGTAGTGTGTTAGTTGCTCAGTCCTGTCTGACTCTTGCGACCCACCAGGCTCCTCTATCCTTGGAATTCTCCAGGCAATACTGGCATAGCTTGCCATTCCCTTCTCTGGGGGATCTTCCTGACCCAGGGATCGAACCCAGGTCTCCTGCATTGCAGGCAGATTCTTTATCAACTGAACCACCAGTAAATATATGGTTTATATCTTTTTTGATATACTGGTATCATAATGGATAAAACATTAATTATTAATTTCTGATATTTAGCTTTTTTTAAAGAATTTTCTCTTGTTTTCAAGACTTTCTATACTTTAATTTTAGTAGTTTAGCTTTATTTTTGGGGCCATGCCACATGGCATGTGGGATCTTAGTTCCCCAACCAGGGACTGAACTCATGCCCCTTGCCCTGGTAGTGCAGAGTCTTAACCACTGGACCACCAGGGAAGTCCTTGATATGTGACTTTTGACTGGACATTTTATGTAAGTGAGAGTCATGTTCTTAAACTTGGCAAAGTGGAGTGAGAGGCAGTGCCTGTGTCATGAGAAGAACATTCAACTGGTTGACAATTTGCTTAGGAAAGTAACATGAATGTGAACTTTCACAGCCTCAGTTTCTTCTTCTGGGCAGTGGAAGCTGCAGCCACTGCCCGCCTCATAGAGTTGTAAGCAAAACTGGACAAATGAGAAAGTTCACTGAAAACAATGACAGGTCCTTCCATTGTGTGTTAGTGTCTCTTTTCCATTGGGCCCATCAAACAGCTTTTCTCTGAGCCTGGACTTTCTCACGATTTGAAACTGTGATGGAGACAAGACTATTCCTCGAAGGAAACTTTTGAAATATTTTCCTATGAAATTGCTAAAGCTCTGACCACCCCGGAAATTCTGCTGACCTCACTGGTTCCACTTGCACTGTTGAATGATAAAGAGCAGCCACAGGTGAACGATCTGCTTTTCTAAACCAGCTCTCAGAAAGGCCCCACATGCTACTGTTTCCATCAGTTCAGTTCAGTCGCTCAGTCGTGTCCGACTCTTTGTGACCCCGTGAATCACAGCACGCCAGGCCTCCCTGTCCATCACCAACTCCCAGAGTTCACTCAAACTCATGTCCAATAGAGTCGGTGATGCCATCCAGCCATCTCATCCTCTGTCGTCCCCTTCTCCTCCTGCCCCCAATCCCTCCCAGCATCAGAGTCTTTTCCAATGAGTCAACTCTTCGCATGAGGTGGCCAAAGTACTGGAGTTTCAGCTCTAGCATCAGTCCTTCCAATGAACACCCAGGACCCATCTCCTTTAGAATGGACTTGTTGAATCTCCTTGCAGTCCAAGGGACTCTCAAGAGTCTTCTCCAACACCACAGTTCAAAGCATCAATTCTTCGGCACTCAGCTTTCTTCACAGTCCAACTCTCACATCCATACATGACGACTGGAGAAACCATAGCCTTGACTAGACCTTTGTTGGCAAAGTAACGTCTCTGCTTTTGAATATGCTATCTAGGTTGGTGATAACTTTCCTTCCAAGGAGTAAGCATCTTTTAATTTCATGGCTGCAATCACCATCTGCAGTGATTTTGGAGCCCAAAAAAATTACAGCAAAAGAATAAACTGGCTGTGAGTCTCTTCCTAAAATGTTTTTCTGATGAAATAGGTACTATTATTATTCCACATTTGAATTTGAAGAAACCAAGGCTCAGAAATATTATGTGTTTTGCCCAAGATCTGACTTTTTTTTTTTTTGTATTCATAGATAAGCTTTATTCCAATGTTTACATAAAAATGAGTTGATGTCGAACAGGAAGAGGTTTTTACAAAGGGTTAAAATTTATCAAACAACAGAACTTGGTCCTTCCCTTTAGTTTGAATTCAGTTGGCTGACGCGTTGTTGTTAGTATCTGCCCTCACTAATCATTTTCATCACACACAATATCTAAAAGTCTTCGGGTGGCACTTCCTATTTCCCTGGAAGTCTCTTAAACTGCTTTCAGTTACAAGAGAAGGGCAAGGTTTTTATCGGGCTCATACTCTATCTACTCCACTGGAGGCAAAGGTACATCCCTCAATTCTCTTGTTTAAATTGTGGTTGTTGGCAAAGTGTCCAAATGAAGAATTTAATGCTAACACACAAAAACATAGTATAATCTATGTATAACATAAGATCTGACTTTTAAATCACATTTGCCTTATCCAAAGGCAGAGCTCTTGGCCTCCACTCCTACCAGCAGTCAAAGGTAGCATCATCATCAAAATTCTCATCTTGCTCTTCCTTCTCCTGCTCATCCTTTAAGCACACCTTTCATCTTATGTAACCTCCTCTTCTCAACTCTGAAGTTGGTTGAACTGTGTTTATTAGCTCCAGCTTACAGATGAGGAAACTGAGGGGTAGAGATGTGAGGTGACCTATTATGCTACAAGGGATTCATGATTGACCTTATGATGGAGTAGGATCTGGAGTCAAGATTATCCTTCTCAGACAGCTGGAAGCATTCTGATTTAAAAGAAGTCATGGTATAGAGAACAGACTGTGGTTGTCAAGGGGGAAGGGTTTAGGGGAGGGATGGAGTGGCAGGTTGGGGTTAGAAGATATAAGCTATATAGAATGGATTGTTTATCCAATATCTAGGATATATGTAAATCCAATATATATAGAATACATCCATTGTATATACATTGTTTATTCACTATATATAGAATGGATAAACAAAGTCCTATGTATAGCACAAAGAACTGTACTCAGTATTCTGTGATGGTCTTCCCTGGTGGTCCAGTGGTTAAGAATCCACCTGCCAATGCAAGAGACACCAGTTCAATCCCTGGTCGGGGAAGAGCCCACAGGCCACGGAGAAACTAAGCCCATGTGTCAGAACTACCGAGCCCATGTGCTACAGCTACTGAAGCTACATGCCTAGAGCCCGTGCTCCACGACAAGAGAAGCCACTGTAATGAGAAGCCCACATACCACAACTAGAGAACTGCCCCTGCTCTTCGCAACTAGAGAAAGCCCGCACGCAGCAACAAAGACCCCCCACAGCCGGAAAATAAAAATCAATCAATCAATCTGTAAAAAATATATCCTATAGTAATAACGGAAAAGGAATTTTTAAACAGAATGTGTATATATATATGTATATATATATACACTTATATATGTGTGTGTTAACTGAATCACTTTATTATACAGCAGAAATTAACACAAAATAGTAAATCAGCTATACTTCAGCTTTTGAAATATTGAAAAAAAATAAAAGAAGTCATGGGTTTCTGACCAAAGGTTTGGTCCTGGTGGATAAAATGTGCGTCTGGTTGAATTCACTTAAGATTTCCCATCTTCTCAGAAACAGAAGACTGGCCAGCGTCCCCTGCTTTCCTTCTGACTCTTGCTGACCTGCTTGGTGATGGTCAACAGATGTTTGAATCAGGCTGTGCCTTTGCATATGCCGTTTCTCCACTGCTTTCCACAGTGCCCCTAGAAGCTAGTGTTTCCAGACTTGGAAGAACAAGGACATGGCTAGGGAAATGTGTTTAATGAGTAACCACCACTGCCCTCCTGCCATCCTCATTAATATTAATGGCTTTTTCTAAGCCTCATTGGCTCAACATATATATATATATACACACACACATGTTTTTTTTTTTTTCCTGCCATTATTCAGCTGACCTGATTCTCATCACCACAGTTTGGAGCCCTAGAAGAGGAACTGGAAGACACAGGTTCTAGGCCAAGGTCTCCCATCTCACTCTCCCTCTCTGGACCTCAGATCCTTGGCCCTCAGCTGACAAGGTTGAACTGGAAACCCTCTAAGGAGTTTTTCTCTGTGATTCATTTTCCTCCCTGGGCAGAGTTACAGTTCACCATCATTGACTATTTTTGGCTCAAAATTATTGTGGTCAATGGTAGGAGAGGAACCTACTGCAAATTCATCTTTAAAATGTTTTGAGGTCATTAACAGAAAATTGAGCTCACCATTGACTCTGGAGCATTTGATGGTACCAAACTAGCCAGGCAGAGGAGTCCTGAATAAAGTGGAATTTGTATTCAAAACTGGAGATCCCAGATTCCTTCTCCCACCTTCTGTGAAGGGGCAACCACAGCCCAAGTCCGAGGTCACCCCACTTTTAAGAACAAAATGGAGCATAAAACTATGTTTTCTATACTGTTTTATGATTCCTTTCATAGAATGGCAGATCTTTATTACTGTATATTTTAGTGTTATTCCTATAAAATTAGTGACCATGTGTATCAGCAATGTATATTATTTTCTTTGTGGTTGAGCTCAGTTACACTACATTTCAGTGACAACTTCTTTTTTCAGCCTGTGGAAATAATTACATCGTCAAATACCACTTCATGATTAAAAACTTTTCTAACCAGGAATAGCTTCCCTTTCACAGTAATTGCTTGTGGCAAATATCCTTTTTTTAGAAAATAAACGCTGAGCAAATTGAAGTCAGATCATTTTTTCCTCTCCTGCTAAAATAATTGCATGAGTGAGAGGTGATTCCAATTTGGGGGATGTTAATAGTCTTATATATTGCATGGTATTTAGTCTCCAACACCCTTCCCGCCCGCCCCTCCATCTCAAAATATTTCTCTTTCTTAGCATCAAAGTTGAAGTGGATACATCTTCCTTTAAAATCAGCTCTCTTTAATTCTCCCTTCCTGGTTGATATTAAGCCCTCACTTTTACACATATTTCTTTAGCCACTGTAGTTTCTCCCTCTTAACTATTTTGGAGTCCCAAATCCAGTGCCAAGTTATGTGACCTTGGGAAAGTTAAACTCTCAGGCTCAGTTTTTAAAAATGGGAATAAATATGTAATAAAAAATTTTACTCCACAGGGTTGCTCTGGGAATTATATAAGAAATTTACATCTTAGGAGAGTGGCTGGTACAGAACTAGCTCAGTCAGTATTCATTCTCCCACTTACTGTTTTCCATTTTGGTTTATGGCATTATAGATGTTGCTCACATCTCACCATAAGCATTGGAACCAGTACCTCCCTGATGGAAAGCTTCCTTTCTCTAGTTTTTATTTTTTCCTATTCTTTCCTTCATTTTTATAAACATTTTAGAAAGAGTTTTTAAAAGCCTCTTTCAGATTGGCCTTTTATCTGCTATTCCTGGGTGTGAATTCTCTTGTTTGTTCTGAGTGCTGATGCTGGCTCATGGTTGGGCCAAAACCAAAGCATGGTTTCTCCCATGCTTTGCAATTTTGGACTGTGAGCTAGTTCAGCAGGAAGACTTCTCCTTGAACAACTCATTTGCTCTGGGTTCAAGAGGAGTACATATGAGAAGATTCTGAATTGACCTTTTAGGGTGCTATAGATTTCTCCATGGGCCATGTTTTATGTTAATTTCTGTTCTAAGACAGTTAATTTCTGTTCTGTTTCTAAGACAGCACCAGTTGAGTAGTTCCCCACCAGTTCCCCACCATAAAACTTCCAGTTTTATGCTGAGAAAACCCCTCAAGTTCAGCTTCTTTTCCACCTAGGAAGGGGTTTTCTGTAGTCTCAATTGTGGACAGTTTTTAAATTGTATCCATATCTCACCCCTGCAGGGTTTTGGTGGGGTCTTGTATCACTGCAAAACTTTCAGATTTATGCCAGCATAGTATCTGGACTTTGTGTTTCCTTTTCATTTCTGATTCCTCAAGATTTCCCTTTCTTATTCTGAATGTGCTGGGTGGATTTTGTGTATACTTGTATTTTATCCAATTTAACTGTGTGAGCAGGAGGATCAGCTTTTTGTATCAGTTTGTCGTTGTTCAGTTGCTCAGTCGTGTCTGACTCTTTGTGACCCCATGGACTGCAGCCCGCCAGGCTTCCCTGTCCTTCACCATCTCCCAGAGCTTGCTCACACTCATGTCCATTGAGTCAGTATCATTGTCTCAGTTAAGCTCCCTGTAATCAGGTGAGAAGTTCTGTGCCTCTCTTTCGGCACTGAAATGAGTGACTTTGGGTAACATTTACTGACTGGTTTTCAGAATCCCTGTGGAAACTGCTCTTTTTAATTTGGAGGATAATTGCTTTACAAGGTTGTATTAGTTTCTGCTGCACAACAGTGTGAATTAACTGTAAGTATACACATGACCCCTGCCTCTCAAGCCTCCCTTCCACCCTGCCACCCCACCCCTCTGGGTGATCACAGAGCACCAAGCTGAGCTGCTTGTGCTGTACAGCACTTCCCCACGAGCTGTCAGTTTTACACATGGCAGTGCACATACATCATCCCCAACCTCCCGGTTCGTCCCACCCTCCCTTACCCCCGCTAAGTCCAGAAGTCCATTCAGAAACTGCTTTCTTGAATTTAAGAAGTAACCTCTTCATTGCTAGATCCAGTTGTCTTTTCTGAGTCTCAGTATACATCAGTTTTTTGAGTATTTCTGCTATGAGTAACTATTTATAGTTATTGCAAGAAACTGTCAACCAGAATATGAGGTCACAAGTAATATCGTGAAGAACAATTCTTGTTTCATTTATGTTTGCAATCCTCCTGAAGCCAAGCCCAGAATCTTGTACATAGATATTTGTCTAGTTCCAAGGGGGTAAAATCATTGATAATTATATTAAGATCGTGTTAAATGTACACAATCCAAGAACACAGTATGACTTTATATTTGTCCAAGTGTTCTTTTGGAGACTTCAGAAATATTTTAAATATTTTTATGAGTAACTTTTATACTTCTTAATTTATGTGTATTTTATCTTTTTATTACTTTTGTAAATGGGAGCTTTTCTTCCATTATATCTTCGACCTACTTATTACTTATAAAAGTGAAAGTTATTGCATTCTGTATAATTTTTCTAATTATATTATTGTCTTCCTAATTTTTAATTATTTCAGTACTTAAAATTTTTTTTCCTTTGAGTGTTCAAAGTATGTAATCGTGTCACCTGCAAGTAGTGATAGTTTTGCCCCCTCCTCAGTTATCATGAGACACGCTGGGCTGGAGGAAGCACAAGCTGGAATCAAGATTGCCGGGAGAAATGTCAATAACCTCAGATATGCAGATGACACCACCCTTATGGCAGAAAGTGAAGAGGAACTAAAGAGCCTCTTGATGAAAGCGAAAGAGGAGAGTGAAAAAGTTGGCTTAAAGCTCAACATACAGAAAACTAAGATCATGGCATCTGGTCCCATCACTTCATGGCAAATAGATGGGGAAACTGGAAACAGTGGCTGACTTTATTTTTGGGGGCCCCAAAATCACTGCAGATGGTGACTGCAGCCATGAAATTAAAAGACGCTTACTCCTTGGAAGGAAAGTTATGACCAACCTAGATAGCATATTCAAAAGCAGAGACATTACTTTGCTAACAAAGGTCCGTCTAGTCAAGGCTATGGTTTTTCCAGTCGTCACGTGTGGATGTGAGAGTCGGACTGTGAAGAAAGCTGAGCACTGAAGAATTGATGCTTTTGAACTGTGGTGCTGGAGAAGACTCTTGAGAGTCCCTTGGACTGCAAGGAGATCCAACCAGTCCATCCTAAAGGAGATCAGTCCTGGGTGTTCATTGGAAGGACTGATGTTAAAGCTGAAACTCCAATAATTTGGCCACCTGATGCAAAGAGCTGACTCATTTGAAAAGACCCTGATGCTGGGAATGATTGAGGGAAAGAGAAGGGGATGACAGAGGATAAGATGGTTGGATGGCATCACCAACTCGATGGATATGGGTTTGGGTGAACTCGGGGAGTTGGTGACGGACACGGAGGCCTAGTGTGCTACAGTTCATGGGGTCGCAAAGAGTCGGACACGACTGAGCGACTGACCTGAACTGAACTGAATCAGTATTTTAGCCCCAATATTTTTTTTGTGGTTTAATTATATAGGCTACTACTTCTCGTACAAAGTTAAGTAAGAGTCAAATCCTTGTATCTTTGTCTTGTTCTTGACTTTGCTGAAGACACTTCTTATATTTCTCTCTTTAGCGTGATGCAGGCTCTTGGGGCAGGGATAGGTTTATTGTTATCAAGTTAAGGGAACATTCTTATATCACTGAATATTTTAATCAAGAATAGATGTTGAATTATGCTTTTCTTCTTAAACTTATTAATACGATGAATTATATCAACATGTCTCCTAATATTAAAGTCTCTGTTCCTGGCATAAACTCAAGCTGATTAGAATGCATTGTTCTTTTAATGTCCAGGATTCTATTTGTGTTACGACTTTTTAAAATTTGTTAAGTGGAGCACAGGTTGCTGGGTGGTGAGCACCGTTCAACAACAGACCACAAGAGATATTGAAATAAAGTTAATTTCTCATAGTTCCTGGAGGAAAAACACACCTTAAGAGGCCACATCGGATTGTCAATGCAGAGTGAGATAGTGAGACAGGACCTGGGACACATGCGTTTGTTAGGGTCTGTGGGCAGAGTGCTTTAGGGTTCCCAAGTTAGGACCTGGTTGGTTGATTCAAACCAGAGGATTTTGGTAAAGCCCACAAGGGTGTTATATAAGGGCCTCACAAGGCGTACAAGTCCTGGGAGATTGTTGATCAGAAGGATGGTTGGGAAAGCCATATCAGGAACTCGCGTTTGTGTGTGACAGAAGCTGCTGTCTAGGGTATGTGCTTCTATGAGGAGGCTAGTGTCCGCTGAAGGTCTATGAAAGCTTCTTGGCAGAACAAAATAGATGCTGAAGCAGTAATACCACAGAGTCGCTTAGCTAACCTCTCAATACTTTGTTAACATTTTGTTTAGGATTTGTGCATCAGTATTCATAAATTATCTGCGGCTTTATCTTTGAAATCTTTGTTGCATTTTATTGCTCATGGCAAAAAAAATTTAGAAGTTTTCATTCTATTTCTGTGTTCTAGAATAGTTTAAATTACATTGGGACTTTCTGTTCTTTAAAATTTGATGGTGGAAATCCTATACGAAACCAGCTGGATCTGGTTCTTTTTAGATGAGGATCTTTGTCAACTTTCCCCATTTTTTTCCCCCATGGAAACTGGGTCTGTTTAGGTTCTCTCTTTTTCTGGAGTCAGCCTAGGTAAATTATATCTTCTTCAAACATTGTTCATTCGTCTAGGCTTTCAAAAGTATTTATTTTGAGTTTAGCAAAGTAGTCTTTTATGGTTCTTTTAGTTTGCTTAGATTTTGAAGTCATTTCCTTACAACATTTCTTACTTATGTATTTACTATTTTCTCCTATTTCCTGATTAGCTCACAGATAAACTGTCTTTCTCCCAAAAAAGCTTTTAGTTCTATTTATTCTACTACTATTTTCTGACTGACTAATATCTGCTTTTATTTTTACTGTCTTTCTTCTGCTTCTCTGCAGTTTTTTTTCCCTTTTCTAACTTAGAATACCCAAAGTTGTTGTGGTCTTAGACGCATAGTGAAGTGTATCCAGCGTGCCTCACAGGTCCTTCTGCCATCGTGTCCCCAGTCATTTTTTGGTTGGCTGTATTTCATCTAGAAATTTTCACAGAAGACTCATGGAATCATTGTTCGCTGAGTTCTTGCATATTAAAAATTATTGTCCTGTGAAGAGGTGATCAAGCAGTTTGCAGTCAAAAACATAGTGACAGAAGATATTTATGGAAGGGGAATTATAGAAGAGAGGTATTATAGAGGTGGGCCAAACAGACTGTTGTGGTTAGTTTTGTTTGTTTGGCTGCGCTGGGCCTTTGCTGCTGCACACAGGTTTTCTCTAGTTGCGGCAAGCGGGGGCTACGCTTTGTCGTGGTGTGTGGGTTTCCCTTTCCTGTGGCTGCTCTTGTTGCCGAGCACAGGCTCTAGGTGTGTGGGTTCAGTGGTGTGGTGCACGGGCTTCGTTGCTCTGCGGCATGTGGAATCCTCCCCAACCAGGGATTGAATCCGTGTCTTCTGCATTAGCAGGAGGATTCTTAATCACTGGACCATTAGGGAAGTCCTTGCAGTTAGTTTTTAAAAGTATATTATTTTTCTGTTGGTTTCTGCCATACATTACCATGCAATTATCCATCAGTTAAAAAAATAAACACTTTAAAATTTTTTTTAAAGTATATCATTTTTCTGGATCTTGGTGATGTGTGTAGAATTTATCAGCTTAAAAGTTTGCATTTATTACCCTTTCTTTGTTCATTCTAAATAGATACGTTTGTGACTCATTTTGTATTTTAGATGTATTGTGTATCTTTAAAAGGGGCCCTCAAATTGTATAAGCTTCAAGCCCACAGCACTGAATCTACTTCTGGCTGCTGCCCACCTCACCTATCTGGGAACCCTCTTGCAGATGATGGCTCTGTCTTAATCCCTAGGATATGTCCATCACCCTCTAGAAGTGCATTATTTTTAGAGCTCAGTGGGTGTTGCTGCCCCCTATACTCTTCCTCCTCCTCTTTACACTTCCTCCTCTGGAGCTCCAGAGAAAATTTGTTTGCCTTTTGTATCCCTTTGCAACCCTGATGTATGTTTCTTGGTTTTGCCAGAAATGGAAGATGGTATGTTTTTTCCTTTTATCCTGATTGTTGGAACATTTCCACAAGCAGGAGGGGGAGAATGCTGACCTAGGCAACTATATTCACACCAGAAGTCCATTTCTGTCATTTTAAACATTTCTTTCTGTTTTAAGAATAAAATACATATACATTATAGGAAATTCAGATCCTGAGAAGTATAAAAAAGAAAATTAAAACCACCATCACTGTTAAAATCCTTGTGTGTTTCTTTCTAATCCTTTTCCCATGCTTACATATTCTCTTTCCCTTAAAAAGCTGGAATCACTGTAAACCTGAAGCGTTGTATCTTGATTTTTTTTTTTCACATAAACATTTTCTCAAAACACTGAAAGAAAAAAAAAAGAGCTGTAAAAGCTGCATAAAATATATTATCGTTTCCACATTGTAAGCATTAGGTGATTCCATATTTTTTTATCACTAATAAATTTTACAGTACAGGTTGGAAAACTGTGTTTTATGGGCCAAATCTATCCTGTGCAACCTGTTTTTATAAATAAAGTTTTACTGGAACACAGCCACGCCCATTCTACTATGTACTGTCTATGACTGATTTCTCCCTACAGAGGTAGCGTTGAGTAGCCACAGAGACTGATTGCCCTCTGAAGCCTAAAATATATGCTATCTGACCCTTTAGAGAAAGTTTCCAATCCTGTTGTACTGCAGTGAACATCTATCTATGTTCATTTTTTTTTTATTTTATTTTTAAACTTTACAATATTGTATTAGTTTTGCCAAATGTCCATGTATATACATGGAGCTTCCCAGGTACCACCAGTGATAAAGAACCTGCCTGCCGATGCAGGAGACGTAAGAGACGCAGATTGGATCCCTGGGTCGGGAAGGTCCCCTGGAGGAAGAAATGGCAACCCACTCCAGTATTCTCGCCTGGAGAATCCCATGGACAGAGGAGCCTGGTGTGCTACAGTCCATGGGGTCGCAAAGAGTTGGACATGACTGAAGCGACTTAGCACACACATCATGTTTATACATATTTATTTTATCAGCATGAATTCCTAGGAAAAGAGCTATTTTGATCAAAGCTTATGAACATTTTTATGACTTCTGACAAATTGTCCACCAGAAAAGTTACAGTTTTCTGTAAGATCCATGCTTATATTACTAGAAGATGAAAGTTTGCCCGTATCCCCGCACCCTTGACACCATCGGGCATAATCATATTTTGTAACAGATTCTGTAAATTGATGAATGGTGTCTAATTTTTGTTTGCCTACCTTTGGTCACTAGTGAGGTGGAACACTTCTCCATAACTGTCACTACCGTTTCATTTCGGAACTGCCTGTTCATCCCCTCTGCACATCTTCCTGTTGGAGTGTTTGTTTTCTCTTCATGATCTGTTAGACATGTTTAAAAGTTAGCACTATTATACACTTGGTGCTTTGAATGTTGGCAGCTTTGCTTTTTCTCAGAATAATGTGCTGTCAGCATCCACAGCAAGAATGGATGGTATACTATGAGTCTGGAGTCATATGACAATTCTTTCCACCTTAGGTCTTGCTTTGAAGGGAAGTTTATGTGTGTGGGAAAGCTAAGGACTTAGCTTCTTCTCCCTCAGCCTGAGAGAAAGAAAGCTTCCACAAGAGAAACCTAGCAATTTAGGAAAACCTAAGCCCTCTTTTCCTTTCTTCTTTTTTAATTTTATTTTATTTTTAAACTTTACATAATTGTATTAGTTTTGCCCAATATCAAAATGCCAAATATCAAAATGAATCCACCACAGGTATACATGTGTTCCCCATCCTGAACCCTCCTCCCTCCTGCCTCCCCATCCAGTGCACCAGCCCCAAGCATCCAGTATCGTGCATCGAACCTGGACTGGCATCTCGTTTCATACATGATATTTTACATGTTTCAATGCCATTGTCCCAAATCTCCCCACCCTCTCCCTCTCCCACAGAGTCCATAAGACTGTTCTATACATCAGTGTCTCTTTTGCTGTCTCGTACACAGGGTTATTGTTACCATCTTTCTAAATTCCATATATATGCGTTAGTATACTGTATTGGTGTTTTTCCTTCTGGCTTACTTCACTCTGTATAATCCAGAATTAACCCAGGGTCTTCAAAGCAGAAAAGCCTCCCTCCCATTGTTTTTGTATAAACCCCTAAATCAATTCCATACTTGTGGAAGCTGGTAGCAGGAATGCATGTGTGTGTGGCAGGCATTATTGCTGAAGCATGCCACATTTAAGCCCTTTGCCCTCCATGAAATATCATTTTTTTATGTTTTTCAGAAATTGTGTAATGAACTGTTGAAAAAGGGTTAATCGCCATAATGCAGAAAGTAGCCCCTCGAAAAGTCACACCAGCCATCATACTTTCCAAATAAAATTGTGTGAATTCAGGTGGGTGTCTTGGCTGGGAGAAGACAGCAAGAAGATATTTCTGAACCATATGGTTGTCCCTAGTGCCTTAAAATAAACAAACCCCTTGGGTTACTCAGAGTAGAATGGTTTGGGAAGACATTCTTAAGGTGGCATAATAGCATGCATGCGAAGCCAGCTTGCCCTGTCTGTGCTCTGGAGTAATGAGGTGATAGCCAGTTTTTTGAGATAGCTGGTGAGTCTCACATTTAACTGTGACTGCCTGTGGCCTTTTCTGCAGTTTGGCTGACAAATCAGCACTCCATCCCTGTACCTCTTGCTCTTATATTTCTTTGATTTTTTAAAAATAATATTTTGTAATTTCCCCTGAGTTAGGACAGGAGCCATCTCAAACTTACTAATCACCTGTACTTGTATAGCTCCCCACAGGTTCAGAAAGCTTCCTTCCTGTGATCTTATCACCTGTGAGGAAAATGTAGCTGACTGTTCTCCCCATTTCATACGGAGTAAACTGAGTTTCCAAAAAACCTTAATGGGTTCTTGTGTCTGAGTCCTCCAGCTAGTGTGCGTCAGCATTCCAGTGTATGAACCTGGACTTTATTTCTAGTCCGAGAATTCCATACACTTCAGCATGGACAGAAAGCACAATTGGATTGCCCTGAAAGTGCCCCCATGAACTCTCTTTGTCCTGATTTAACAGCTTCTTTCAACCAGAGGGGAAATATTTATCCCACTCACGATATCCTGTGTAGTGTCCTCTCTGCTAGGTATTTCACAGACAATATGTTCAATCAGTCATAGCTACCTTGTGAAGGAAGGGCTCTTGCATGGGGAGAGGGAGTCTCAGAGTGGTTAGTGGTTACCTCGCCCAAGAGCACCTCAGAGGTTGCACTGGATTTAAATCAGCCCTACATGGGGCTGATTTAAATCCAGTGCTGGCCTGTGTAAGGCTCAGGTCGTGTGTGCTGGCAAGGGCACGATTCTATCTAGCAGCCTTGACCTGCCCTTCTTAGTTCACAGCATTGCTCTCAGGTAGCGTCTCTAACGGAACACCCAGATATAATCCAACTTTAATTTGACTCAGGACTGTGAAGGTCAGTTTTTGAAGGAAATTATACATTCCCGGCAACTCCCAAAGGGCCTTTGCCCTGGCCCCCAGTTGACACACTGACCAACACCCCGTGACCAGTGAGAGTTTGCACACTCAACGAGGACCAGCAGTGGGACAACCAGGGTACCGGGCATGGCACCTGGCTATGTGGAGTGGTGGGAGGGCATGTGTCTGTTAGTCAGGGCCTGACAAAATGTGCTCCACTGGAGAAGGGAATGGCAAACCACTTCAGTACTCTTTCCTAGAACTCCATGAACAGTGTGAAAAGGCAAAAAGATATGACACTTAAAGAAGAGGCCCCCTTGGTCAGTTCAGTTCAGTTCAGTTCAGTTGCTCAGTTGTCTCCAACTCTTTGCGACCCCATGAATCGTAGCACGCCAGGCCTCCCTGTCCATCACCAACTCCCGGAGTTCACTCAGACTCACGTCCGTCGACTCAGTGATGCCATCTAGCCATCTCATCCTCTGTCGTCCCCTTCTCCTCCTGCCCCCAATCCCTCCCAGCATCAGAGTCTTTTCCAATGAGTCAACTCTTCGCATGAGGTGGCCAAACTACTGGAGTTTCAGCTTCAGCATCATTCCTTCCAAAGAAATCCCAGGGCTGATCTCCTTCAGAATGGACTGGTTGGATCTCCTTGCAGTCCAAGGGACTCTCAAGAGTCTTCCCCAACACCACAGTTCAAAAGCATCAATTCTTCAGTGCTCAGCTTTCTTCACAGTCCGACTCTCACATCCACACATGACCACTGGAAAAACCATAGCCTTGACTAGACGGACCTTGGTGGCAAGTAACGTCTCTGCTTTTCAATATGCTATCTAGGTTGGTCATAACTTTCCTTCCAAGGAGTAAGCGTCTTTTAATTTCATGGCTGCAGTCACCATCTGCAGTGATTTTGGAGCCCCCAAAAATAAAGTCTGACACTGTTTCCACTGTTTCCCCATCTATTTCCCATGAAGTGATGGGACCAGATGCCCTGATCTTCGTTTTCTGAATGTTGAGCTTTAAGCCAACTTTTTCACTCTCCTCTTTCACCTTCATCAAGAGGTTTTTTAGTTCCTCTTCACTTTCTGCCATAAGGGTGGTGTCATCTGCATAGCTGAGGTTACTGATATTTCTCCCGGCGGTCTTGATTCCAGCTTGTGTTTCTTCCAGCCCAGCATTTCTCATGATGTACTCTGCATAGAAGTTAAATAAGCAGGGTGACCATATACAGCCTTGACGTACTCTTTCCTATTTGGAACCAGTCTGTTGTTCCATGTCCAGTTCTAACTGTTGCTTCCTGACCTGCATACAAATTTCTCAAGAGGCAGGTCAGGTGGTCTGGTATTCCCATCTCTTTCAGAATTTTCCACAGTTTATTGTGATCCACACAGTCAAAGGCTTTGGCATAGTCAATAAAGCAGAAATAGATGTTTTTCTGGAACTCTCTTGCTTTTTCCATGATCCAGCGGATGTTGGCAATTTGATCTCTGGTTCCTCAGCCTTTTCTAAAACCAGCTTGAACATCTGGAAGTTCACAGTTCATGTATTGCTGAAGCCTGGCTTGGAGAATTTTGAGCATTACTTTACTAGCGTGTGAGATGAGTGCAATTGTGTGGTAGTTTGAGCATTCTTTGGCATTGCCTTTCTTTGAGATTGGTACCAATGTGGGAAGGCTTTAAAAATTACCCATGAACCTTTGTAAATGAAAAAATTTAGAGAAAAATATTTTTCACTTTACATCTACTATTTTTATCTGTAAGCTGAACTTGCAGGGAGGAGGATTTTTTTTTTTTAATTACAGTAAAATAGATGAACAGTAACATAAAAAGAAAAATTTGGGTTTATATCTGTTCCCATCTTTTCTGCTCTAACTCCATCTTCCAAGCTGGGAACTTGTGCCTAAACAACTCAGAAGACCTGAGTCATGGTCACCCCCAGAGCTGTGACAATTCCAAAGGCTGGCACAAAACACAGCTTCCAGATCCAACAAGACACTGATTTTTAATTAAATGTTTTCAAAAACTTTCAAGCAGCCTAAGTATGTATTATACAAAGTTTCCTCTTTACTTTCCCATATTCTGACCCCCTTCCCCCATCACACCACATCATGGATCCCCAAAGAAATACTGTCTGGATCCTTGCCCATTAGAGAATTCAATATTTTTCTTTCAAGTTCTGTTTCAGTTCAGGAAGAAGAGTGGCTTTATAAACCATTACCAAATCAAAGCCCCATCAGAGGAGGACAGAAGCCCCCATACATTGGGATGAATTATTTTCGGTTCTTGATTTCATGCCAGTGCTAGTGAAATTTCACAGCTGGTTATTAAAAAATCCTGGGGTCGGGGTTATGTGCTATTTATGTCACAAGAAGCAGGAGAAATAAAATACCCTAAAGATACGAAAATATTTTGTAAATCGACATATTTGGGGCATATGTTTCTCTTTCGGGGCCTAGGAAGCGATTTATGTGCTCTGATGAAGTGCTGGTAGAAAGACCTCTACTGAATTCCCCACTTAATGGTCCACGCACCTTCCAAACTATTGATACAGCTGACCTGGCTAAGGCCCGTGGCGGGTGAAAGGAGGGAGCCTGAGGAAATGGGGACAATTTATTACCTTTCAGAAAGAAATGGTGTGAGTGACCTAAGTCACAGTTTCCTCGAAAGGTAGAAACTGCTAACAATTCAAGTTGACAACTGCCAATGGCAAGCCAGCTTCACTTTTCTCACTATAAATCTGAATTTTGGGGTTACTGGGGGGAATGCTAACATGGAGTATCCCCACCCCTCCACCTACTGATTGGAGCAGTTCAAGCCCTACCTCAGAAGCAAAGATCCAGGCACCTAAATCCCTCTTCTAAACATGAAGATGGCCCACGGACCAGCCCCTCCAGGAACAGATGTCTGCTCCTATAGAGAAATGAATTTTGAAAGTCTTTCTGTGATTGGTGAATGGTTCCCAATATCCAGTCCCCTGAGAATAACACTCTAAAATACTCAAAGTCTAGTTTCTCTTTGTTTGTTAGAAATATGATACAGGAGGAAAAGATATTTTTTTTCTTGCTCAGAGAATCTGATACCCAACAAATCAAAGTGGACATGCCCAAGCTGTTGGGTCAAGATGACTGCAGAGTGTGGAGGTTGAGAAGGATTAAAATGAGGCTCAATGTTATAATCACTGTTATAGAAAAGGATGTGGGTTTAGAAGCCTCCCATGTGGGCTGTAGAAGAGGAAGTCTAAAGGTATATTTCATAGACACAACTCACTGGCCCCAGGGACTCCCCCAGGTGCCCAGTCCATCTTATTCCATAAGGAAAAGAGCATGCATCTTGTTTAAGTCTATGGTAGAGACCCTAGGCAATGGCACCCCACTCCAGTACTCTTGCCTGGAAAATCCCATGGACGGAGGAGCCTGGTAGGCTGCAGTCCACGGGGTCGCTAAGAGTCGGACACGACTGAGCGACTTCCCTTTCACTTTTCACTTTAATGCGTTGGAGAAGGAAATGGCAACCCACTCCAGTGTTCTTGCCTGGAGAATCCCAGGGACAGGGGAGCCTGGTGGGCTGCCGTCTATGGGGTCACACAGAGTCGGACACGACTGAAGCGACTTAGCAGCAGCAGCAGCAGCAGAGACCCTAGAAAGCCTGATGACAGCTTCAGGCTTTGGCAGCATTCAGGACAGGGCCTCCTCTGTTTGTCTCAGAACAGTCAGCTGATGCTCACACTCATCTCTTCTCTATGCAGTAAAGCACCAGCTCAGGGTCTGGCCCACCTTGAAGCAGAGGCTTCTTTCTTGGAAATGATGTGCCACTAAATCGCGTCAGTCGTGTCTGACTCTTTGTGACCCCCTGGACTGTAGCCCGTCAGGCTCCTCTGTCCATGGGATTCTCCAGGCAAGAATACTGGAGTGGGTTGCCATTTCGTCCTTCACAGAATCTTCCTGACCTAGGGATTGAACTCACATCTCTTAGGTCTCCTGCACTGGCAGACAGATTCTTTACCACTTGTGCCACCTGGGAAGCCCAGCTAAATACCATCCTTTGGTTTCTGAAGATACAGATTGGTTTGGAATCTCACTTGTCCTGCACAAATCTGAGGTGTTCCTTGATTCAGTTGAACTGAGATAATTTAATGATGCGTAGTGATATATTATCTATAGCTTAATTGAACTTTAGCTTTTTCATCCCAGTATTACCTTATGGTATAAAAGAGATGAGTTTTTGATATTCAAATTGACTTAGGATACAAGAGAAAGTTGTTGGTTTAACACATTACATTAAGATTAGAATCTGTTGTACAAACAGAAGACTCAAAATAACCATGGTAGGGTCCCAAAGGTGGTTTTCTTTCTCTTTCACTTGAAAGAAGTCTGCATGCAGCAGTGAGGATCTTAAATTCCTCTGCATTTTTGTTCTGTCTCCTCAACTTGCAGCTCTCATCCAGGTTGCCTCAGGGTCCCAGGGGTTGCAGTAGCTCCTGTTAACAGAAATGCATTCCAGGCAACAAGATGAAAGAAGGAAAGACAAATAGTATAGTACTGCTTGCTTCTCTATCAGGGAACTTTTCCAGAAACTCACCCTACACCTTCCACTGACGTCTCCTTGGACACCCTGTCAACAAGACAGGGTAGAAGCTGTCATCATGTCATTGGGCACTCTGATGCATGAGCTAAAAGCAGTGTCTGTCCTAAGGGAAATTGAGAGAGTGGGTAAGTGACTCAGAATCTCCACCAGAAGCAATGCTAGAGCCAGGAAAAGATGTGGCACAGCCCCGCCCCCTCTCCACTCGGGGTGGCAGCAGGTGAAAATGAGAGAAACCACTCTGAGAGCATTTGCTGGAAGCTTGGTGCCCCGAGCAAGGTGACGAATTAGTTACCAAGAGAGAAGGAAATACATGAAGACTGGGCATACTCGGGACTTTTCCATCTGAGAAATAAGAACACTGGCATTGCCATTGCTCTTTAGCCCCTGAAGAGTATTTTGCAAAAGAAAGGATATTTTACAGATTCTGAAATTGTTGCACTTGAAAGGAGATCTTTCTGCAATAAGAATGCAATTATACAGATTTTTGAATATTTCTCCAAATGCTGTGAATAAGTCCATGTATACCATTTTTCTACATCCCACACCTATGTGTTAACAGACGGTACTTGTTCTTCTCTTTCCAACTTCACTCTGTGTGATGGTCTCTAGTTCCACCCACGTCTCTGCAAATGGCACAGTTTTGTTTCTTTATATGGCTGAGTAATAAAGCAGAAGTAGACACACAGACATAGAGAACAAATGTATGCACACCAAGCGGGGAAATGGGAATGGGATGGATTGGGAGATTGGGATTGACGTATAGGTACTACTATGTATAAAAACAGATAACTAATGAGAGCGGACTGTATAGGTCAGGGAACTCTTCTCAATGGTCTGTGGTGACCTAAATGGGAAAGAAATCCAAAGAAGAGGTGATGTGTGTATGTGTATAGCTGGCTCACTTTGTTGCACTGCAGATGCTAACATAACATTGTAAAGCAACTATGCTCCAATTAAAAAAAAAATGCTCTGTTAATAAGGACAAGAGAAAGGGACTGTGGCCATGTGTATGAAGGTATCAGTTAGTACAGTCACTCAGTTGTGTCTGACTCCTTGTAACCCCATGAACCGCAACATGCCAGGCCTCCCTGTCCATCACCAACTCCCAGAGTTCACCCAAACTCATGTCCATTGAAACAGTGATGCCATCCAACCATCTCATCCTCTGTCGTCCCCTTCTCCTCCTGCCCTTAGTCTTTCCCAGCATCAGGGTCTTGTCAAATGAGTCAGCTCTTCGCATCAGGTGGCCAAAGTATTGGAGTTTCGGCTTCAACATCAGTCCTTCCAATGAACACCCAGGACCCATCTCCTTTAGAATGGACTGGTTGCATCTCCTTGCAGTCCAAGGGACTCTCAAGAGTCTTCTCCAACACCACAGTTCAAAGCATCAATTCTTCAGCGCTCAGCTTTCTTCACAGTCCAACTCTCACATCCACACATGACCACTGGAAAAATCATAGCCTTGACTAGATGGACCTTTGCTGGCAAAGTAATATCTCTGCTTTTCAATATACTATCCATGTTGGTCATAACTTTCCTTCCAAGGAGTAAGCGTCTTTTAATTTCATGGCTGCAGTCACCATCTGCAGTGATTTTGGAGCCCCCCAAAATAGTCTGGCACTGTTTCCACTGTTTCCCCATCTATTTGCCATGAAGTGATGGGACCAGATGCCCTGATCTTCGTTTTCTGAATGTTGAGCTTTAAGCCAACTTTTTCACTCTCCACTTTCACTTTCATCAAGAGGCTTTTTAGTTCCTCTTCACTTTCTGCCATAAGGGTGGTGTCATCTGCCTATCTGAGGTTATTGATATTTCTCCCAGCAATCTTGATTCCAGCTTGTGCTTCTTCCAGTCCAGTGTTTCTCATGATGTACTCTACATAGAAGTTAAATAAGCAGAGTGACAATATACAGCCTTGACATACTCCTTTTCCTATTTGGAACCAGTCTGTTGTTCCATGTCCAGTCCTAACTGTTGCTTCCTGACCTGCATACAGGTTTCTCAAGAGGCAGGTCAGGTGGTCTGGTATTCCCATCTCTTTCAGAATTTTCCACAGTTTATTGTGATCCACACAGTTAAAGGCTTTGGCATAGTCAATAAAGCAGAAATAGATGTTTTTCTGGAACTCTCTTGTGTTTTCGATGATCCAGCGGATGTTGGCAATTTAATCTCTGGTTCCTTGGCCTTTTCTAAAACCAGCTTGAATATTGGGAAGTTCACGGTTCACGTACTGCTGAAGCCTGGCTTGGAGAATTCGTAGCATTACTTTACTAGCGTGTGAGATGAGTGCAATTGTGCAGTAGTTTGAGCATTCTTTGGCATTGCCTTTCTTTGGCATTGGAATGAAAACTGACCTTTTCCAGTCCTGTGGCCACTGCTGAGTTTCCCAAATTTGCTGGCATCTTGAGTGCAGCACTTTCACAGCATCATCTTTCAGGATTTGAAATAGCTCAACTGGAATTCCATCATCTCCACTAGCTTTGTTCATAGTGATGCTTTCTAAGGCCCAACTTGACTTCACATCCCAGGATGTCTGGCTCTAGGTGAGTGATCACACCATCATGATTACCTTGGTCGTGAAGCTCTTTTTTGTACAGTTCTTCTGTGTATTCTTGCCACCTCTTCTTAATATCTTCTGCTTCTGTTAGGTCCATACCATTTCTGTCCTTTATCGAGCCCATCTTTGCATAAAATGTTCCCTTGGTATCTCTAATTTTCTTGAAGAGATCTCTAGTCTTTCCCATTCTGTTGTTTTCCTCTATTTCTTTGCATTGATCGCTGAGGAAGGCTTTCTTATCTCTCCTTGCTATTCTTTGGAACTCTGCATTCAGATGCTTATATCTTTCCTTTGCTCCTTTGCTTTTCGCTTCTCTTCTTTTCACAGCTATTTGTAAGGCCTCCCCAGACAGCCATTTTGCTTTTTCACATTTCTTTTCCATGGGGATGGTCTTGATCCCTATCTCCTGTACAATGTCATGAACCTCCATCCACAGTACATCAGGCACTCTGTCTATCAGATCTAGTCCCTTAAATCTATTTCTCATTTCCACTGTGTAATCATAATGGATTTGATTTAGGTCATACCTGAATGGTCTAGTGGTTTCCCCACTTTCTTCAATTTAAGTCTGAATTTGGCAATAAGGTGTTCATGATCTGAGCCACAGTCAGCTCCCAGTCTTGTTTTTGCTGACTGTATAGAGCTTCGCCATCTTCGGCTGCAAAGAATATAATCAATCTGATTTCGGTGTTGACCATCTGGTGATGTCCATGTGTAAAGTCTTCTCTTGTGTTGTTGGAAGAGGGTGTTTGTTATGACCAATGCTTTCTCTTGGCAAAACTCTATTAGCCTTTGCCCTGCTTCATTCCATATTCCAAGGCCAAATTTGCCTGTTACTCCAGGTGTTTCTTGACTTCCTACTTTAGCATTCCAGTTCCCTAATGAAAAGGACATCTTTTTGGGTGTTAGTTCTAAAAGGTCTTGTAGGTCTTCACAGAACCATTCAAGTTCAGCTTCTTCAGCATTACTGGATGAGGCCTAGGCTTGGATTACTGTGATATTGAATGGTTTGCCTTGGAAATGAACAGAGATCATTCTGTCGTTTTTGAGATTGCATCCAAGTACTGCATTTCAGACTCTTTTGTTGACCATGATGGCTACTCCATTTCTTCTAAGGGATTCCTGCCCATAGTAGTAGATATAATGGTCATCTGAGTTAAATTCACCCATTCCAGTCCATTTTAGTTTGCTGATTCCTAGAATGTTGAGGTTCAGTCTTGCCATCTCCTGTTTGACCACTTCCAATTTGCCTTGATTCATGGACCTGACATTCCAGGTTCCTATGCAACATTGCTCTTTACAGCATCGGACCTTGCTTCTATCACCAGTCACATCCACAACTGGGTATTGTTTTTGCTTTGACTCCATCCCTTCATTCTTTCTGGAGTTATTTCTCCACTGATCTCCAGTAGTATTTTGGGCACCTACCAACCCAGGGAGTTCTCCTTTCAGTATCCTATCATTTTGCCTTTTCATACTGTTCATGGGGTTCTCAAGGCAAGAATACTGAAGTAAGCGTCTTTTAATTTCATGGCTGCAATCACCATCTGCAGTGATTTTGGAGCCCAGAAAAATAAAGTCAGCCACTGTTTCCACTGTTTCCCCATCTATTTGCCATGAAGTGATGGGACCAGATGCCATGATCGTAGTTTTCTGAATGTTAAGCTTAAGCCAACTTTTTCACTCTCCTCTTTCACTTTCATCAAGAGGCTCTTTAGTTCTTCTTCACTTTCTGCCATAAGGGTGGTGTCATCTGCATATCTGAGGTTATTGATACAACCACAGTCACAGACAACTAGCCAATCTGATCACACGGACCACAGCCTTGTCTAACTCAACGAAACTAACCCGTGCCATGTGGGGCCACCCAAGATGGTCGGGTCATGGTGGAGAGGTCTGACAGAATGTAGTCCACTGGAGAAGGGAATGGCAAACCACTTCAGTATTCTTGCCTTGAGAAGCCCATAAACAGTATGAAAAGGCGAAAAGATAGGACACGAAAGATGAACTCCCCAGGTCGGTAGGCGCCCAATATGCTACTGGAGATCAGTAGAGAAATAACTCCATAAAGAATGAAGGGATGGAGCCAAAGCAAAAACAACATCCAGTTGTGAATGTGACTGGTGATGGAAGCAAGGTCTAATGCTATAAAGAGCAATATTGCATGGGAACCTGCAACATTAGATCCATGAATCAAGGCAGATTGGAAGTGGTCAAAGAGGAGATGGCAAGAGTGAAAATTGACATTCTAGGAATCAGCGAACTAAGATGGACTGGAATGGGTGAATTTAACTCAGATGACCATTATATCTACTACTGTGGGCAGGAATCCCTTAGAAGAAATGGAGTAGCCATCATAGTCAACAAAAGAGTCCAAAATGCAGTACTTGGATGCAATCTCAAAAACGACAGAATGATCTCTGTTTGTTTCCAAGGCAAACCATTCAATATCACAGTAATCCAAGTCTATGCCCCGATCAGTAATGCTGAAGAAGCTGAAGTTGAATGGTTCTATGAAGACCTACAAGACCTTTTAGAACTAACACCCAAAAAAGATGCATGAAGGTATATATGTGCATAAAATAATATATATGAATATAAGAAATATATTTAAAAACTACATCTGATTAAATTAATCTTAGAGTGCTTACTACATTGCTTCCTTGTTCAAGAGGTCTTGTCTACATAGATAAAGTTTAATCTCTTAAGGCTGAAATTTTCTGGGGAAAAACATAATTTACCAAGCAGTCTTCACTGGGTTAGAAGGTCCTCAGGCTACTGCGATCTGTTGCAATTGCTTTCTTTCTGTTCATCAACTAGAGTAGAGTGTCAGTCTTTGAATATAATCAGGGGACAGTAAAGATTTCTCATTCATTGAGTAGATACAATGGGTTTTTAATGCTGTGGTCTAACAAAATAAATGCTTTTTTATAGATGCCCTGAAAAGTAGAATATTGCTTCAAGATCATCAACTCATTGTACTTGGTGAATAAACTGTCTGGTACACGCCAATGGAATTTTCAGATGGAGAAATTAAACATGTTTGGGTTAAAATTATATTTAAAGGAAACAATTCTCTTCAAGGGAAGAGTCGGGTATAGGTTGATTCTTCTGATGATTTAAGTGCTTGTCCTAACTGGGGGTGGTGTGAAGCCAGCATGAGCTGGTGATAGAAATCTAACACTTGAATTTAATGATTGAGTAATTTTTAACTAATAGAAACCCTGCTGTTGGATTATATTACTCAAAACAGTATTATGTTTTGTAACACTGTCTAATCAGAAAGAATCTGTGGAAATAATCCATATAATAATTGTCATTTATCATGCTTTATGAGGGAAACTACTCATTCTTCTTGAGAAAGCTGATTATTTCTCATCTAATTAAAACACTAACATTTGGGGGCCCTTTGAAGGTTGAGACCCACAAAACCTTCCTGCTGTGTGCAAGAACCTTAAATATATTTTAGAATATTTAACATTTTTTCCCTCTAGTTGTGCTTATTATATCTTACTGATACATAGGGTTGGAGAACAGTGTTTTATTGTTTCTTGGTCTCTCTCTCTTTTTTTTTTTTTTAATCCTGTGGCTGCGTTTCCTAGCACCCCTCATCCTGAGGGTCTCTCTAGAATCATTGCTTCCTCAGACTGCCATGACCACCTCCCCCATCCAGGCTTCACCACTGGTTTCCTAGACATTGATGTAGTCTCCATGACTGCTACCACTGCCTCTGTTTCTACCTTTTCCATGGATCCTGTGCAGTGCCCAGGTTTATCTTCTGAATGATGTAACTTAGGTCACCTAATTAGCAAACTCAAGCACATCCACTCGCATTAAGTTGATGTTAGAGAAAGCATATAGCTTGATATTGATCAAGAAGTTCTACCTGTTCTACCGTGTCTCTCTTTATTTTCAGACACAAACTCTTCACCTTGGTCTCATCAGTCCTACTCCTGGTGCTCAGAGTTTCTATCTGCTCTTTGCAGTTTTTCCACATACCATCCTTTCTACCAAGGATGTGTCTCTTTACTGAGTCTGATCCTTTCTTCAAGGCCCAGGGGGAAGCCCATCCTTCATTCTAACTACTCATGGAGCAGTGGTCTCTCCAATACTGAGTTTTTAAAGCACATATTGTCTCTGACACTTTTTGATATGTCACATAAGATGCCATGTACTACATCTTCCTACATTTATCATCTAAGCAACTGAAGGCCAGGCTAATATGCCTTAGGTGCTTAGCACAGATCTTTATGTATAATAAAAAGAATGTTGTTGATGATGAAAGGGTATGAAAAAATCACCAAAGCCAGGAATTCTTTCTTTTTTTTTGGAGGCAGGAAGAATGTATCTTAGTACAAACTTATGAAGTAAATGTTGGTTTCTTTATTTTGCAAAGAAAGAAACTGAGATTCACATTTAATAACTTCAGTTATTAAAGTCCATGGCAGAGTCTGGGTTTGCCCAGAGTCCTCAATCTCTTCTCCTTTCTCCTCTTTTCTCCACTTCTCTCTTCTCTTCATCTCTCTTCCTCTCCATACTAGTATTTTCCAAATTTGCCAATATGAGCTATTGACTGCCTTCATACCAGGACTAGGTAATGCCGAGGTCATTATTAGCATCCTTTGGCAAGTATATTTCAATAAGGCAAAGAAATTTCATGGCTGAATTGATGAACTAATCCATTGTGCTCTGGATTAATTCATTAACCTTGTGAGTCTCTTTTGAAAGCTAACACTGACAGGCAGATATGAATTTACAGATGCAGACAATTTTTTCCATTCCGGCACTCTTGTGAAACTGCAGGACTATTTTTGTTTTGTTGTCACTGAGTTATCTTTGTGGCTTCCCTTTCCCATCTCTGCCTCCTCCACTTAGTATGTGTTACATAATTTCTGTCACCAAAGAGAGAACAAATCACAAAGTTAAATAGCAGTGAACACACCTATTTAACTTTGTTTAAGATCTGCCCAGGAATGTGGAACATGTTTAAATATAAAACTGAGAATGAGGTCTTTGACATTGATTGATTTTAGAAATTAAGTAAGACTAATCCACAATACTGATCTCATAGAGAACTATTTTCACAAAATTCCAGAACATTTGTGGGAACTGGGCCTTAATTAGAGGCCCATTGTATGGGGATAAATAGCATGATTCTTAGAGTTGATATTGCTGCTAAATAGAATGGCCCGTAATCAGGGAAAGTTGGTGCATGTAGGTATTGTAGATGTTTAGAACTGCTTATATATAATACAGAGTCAGCCCAGAAAGCATTTAAAATACTTCTCAACACTTTTATAGGATGTTGAAATTACCTAGGAGTACAAAAGTTCATCATCATTAGGGTGGGGAAATGAATGAAAATAATGGGATATGCTTCTTTGTGAAGTTCTGTGGCAAACAATTTAGAGGTTACCATGGGCCAAGGAATCCCTCAGAAGAAATGGAGTAGCCATGATGGTCAAAAAAAGTCTGAAATGCAGTACTTGGATGCAATCTCAAAAATGACAGAATGATCTCTGTTCGTTTCCAAGGCAAACCATTCAATATCACAGTAATCCAAGTCTATGCCCCAACCAGTAACACTGAAGAAGCTGAAGTTGAATGGTTCTATGAAGACCTACAAGACCTTTTAGAACTAACACCCAAAAAAGATGTCCTTTTCATTATAGGGGACTGGAATGCAAAAGTAGGAAGTCAAGAAACACCTGGAGTAACAGGCAAATTTGGCCTTGGAATACGGAATGAAGCAGGGCAAAGACTAATAGAGTTTTGCCAAGAAAATGCACTGGTCATAACAAACACCCTCTTCCAACAACACAAGAGAAGACTCTACACATGGACATCACCAGATGGTCAACACCGAAATCAGATTGATTATATTCTTTGCAGCCAAAGATGGAGAAGCTCTATTCAGTCAGCAAAAAGACCAGGAGCTGACTGTGGCTCAGACCATGAACTCCTTATTGCCAAATTCAGACTTAAATTGAAGAAAGTAGGGAAAACCACTAGACCATTCAGGTATGACCTAAATCAAATCCCTTATGATTATACAGTGGAAGTGAAAAATAGATTTAAGGGCCTAGATCTGATAGATAGAGTGCCTGATGAACTATGGAATGAGGTTCCTGACGTTGTACAGGAGATAGGGATCAAGACCATTCCCATAGAAAAGAAATGCAAAAAAGCAAAATGGCTGTCTGGGGAGGCCTTACAAATAGCTGTGAAAAGAAGAGAAGCAAAAAGCAAAGGAGCAAAGGAAAGATATAAGCATCTGAATGCAGAGTTCCAAAGAAGAGCAAGAAGAGATAAGAAAGCCTTCCTCAGCGATCAATGCAAAGAAATAGAGGAAAACAACAGAATGGGAAAGACTAGAGATCTCTTCAAGAAAATCAGAGATACCAAAGGAACATTTCATGCAAAGATGAGCTCGATAAAGCACAGAAATGGTATGGACCTAACAGAAGCAGAAGATATTAAGAGGAGATGGCAAAAATAAAGAGAAGAACTGTACAAAAAAGATCTTCATGACCCAGATAATCATGATGGTGTGATCACTGACCTAGAGCCAGACATACTGGAATGTGAACTCAAGTGGGCCTTAGAAAGCATCACTACAAACAAAGCTAGTGGAGGTGATGGAATTCCAGTTGAGCTATTCCAAATCCTGAAAGATGATGCTGTGAAAGTGCTGCACTCAAGATGCCAGCACATTTGGAAAACTCAGCAGTGGCCACAGGACTGGAAAAGGTCAGTTTTCATTCCAATCCCCAAGAAAGGCAATGCCAAAAATGCTCAAACTACCACACAATTGCACTCATCTCACACACTAGTAAAGTAATGCTCAAAATTCTCCAAGCCAGGCTTCAGCAATATGTGAACCGTGAACTTCCTGATGTTCAACCTGGTTTTAGAAAAGGCAGAGAAACCAGAGATCAAATTGCCAACATCTGCTGCATCATGGAAAAAGCAAGAGAGTTCCAGAGAAACATCTATTTCTGCTTTATTGACTATGCCAAAACCTTTGACTGTGTGGATCACAATAAACTATGGAAAATTCTGAAAGAGATGGGAATACCAGACCACCTGACCTGCTTCTTGAGAAACCTGTATGCAGGGGTCAGGAAGCAACAGTTAGAACTGGACATGGAACAACAGACTGTTTCCAAATAGGAAAAGGTGTACATCAAGGCTGTATATTGTCACCCTGCTAATTTAACTTCTATGTAGAGTACATCATGAGAAATGCTGGGCTGGAAGAAACACAAGCTGGAATCAAGATTGCCAGGAGAAATATCAATAACCTCAGCTATGCAGATGACACCACCCTTATGGCAGAAAGTGAAGAGGAACTAAAAAGCCTCTTGATGAAAGTGAAAGTGGAGAGTGAAAAAGTTGGCTTAAAGCTCAACATTCAGAAAATGAAGATCATGGCATCTGGTCCCATCACTTCATGGGAAATAGATGGGGAAACAGTGGAAACAATGTCAGCCTTTATTTTTGGGGGGCTCCAAAATCACTGCAGATGGTGATTGCAGCCATAAAATTAAAAGACACTTACTCCTTGGAAGAAAAGTTATGACCAACCTAGATAGCATATTCAAAAGCAGAGACATTACTTTGCCGACAAAGGTCCATCTAGTCAAGGCTATTGTTTTTCCTGTGGTCATGTATGGATGTGAGAGTTGGACTGTGAAGAAGGCTGAGCGCCGAAGAATTGATGCTTTTGCACTGTGGTGTTGGAGAAGATGCTTGAGAGTCCCTTGGACTGCAGGGAGATCCAACCAGTCCATCCTAAAGGAGATCAGTTCTGGGTGTTCATTGGAAGGACTGATGTTCAAAGTGAAACTCCAATACTTTGGCCACCTCATGCGAAGAGTTGACTCATTGGAAAAGACTCTGATGCTGGGAGGGATTGGGGGCAGGAGGAGAAGGGGACGACAGAGGATGAGATAGCCGGATGGCATCACTAACTCGATGGACATGAGCTTGAATGAACTCCAGGAGGTGGTGATGGACAGGGAAGCCTGGCGTGCTGTGATTCATGGGGTCGCAAAGAGTTGGACATGACTGAGCGACTGAACTGAACTGAACTGAATATCTATTAAAAATCTTCCAACTTGACATTAACTGTGTATAGTAATAATGTATTAAGGTTTGTGTTTCACAAGTTAGAGAAATGAAGAAACTCATAGAAGCTCAAATATGATTAAAGCACTGGAAAGTAGAATATAAGAAGAGTTCAAACAGTTGACTTGAAAAATAATAGGTTGGTTCATCATGTGGTATATACTGGTTTGGCCAAAAGTTCGTTCAGGTATTCCCACAGCATCTTACAGAAAAATCTAATGAACTTTTGGCCAGCCCAATATTAAATATTATACATTATATATAATATTATATATTATGGAAGAGTTTCTACAGAAGATAGTTTCAGGCTCCTGTCCGTCTTTAGATAGAAAAAGGGTAGAAAACATTGTGAGAGCTGGAGAGAGAAAGCAAACCACGTAAATGAGGTCTTTCTGCTGTTGTTCGGTCACTAGGTCATGTCTGACTCTTTGTGACCCCGTGGACTGCAGCACACCAGGTTTCCCTGTCCTTCACTGTCTCCCAGAGTTTGTTCAGACTCATGTCCATTAAGTTGGTGATGTCATCCAACCATCTCACCTCTGTCACCCCCTTCTCCTCTTGCCCTCAATCTTTCCCAGCATCAGAGTCTTTTCCAATAAGTTGGCTTTTCACATCAGATCACCAAAGTATTGGAGTTTCAGCTTCAGCATCAATCCTTCCATTGAATATTCAGGATTGATTTCCTTTAGGATTGACTGGTTTGATCTCCCTGCAGTCCAAGGGATTCTCAAGAGTCTTCTGTGGCACCACAGCTTGAAAGCATCAATTCTTTGGTGCTCAGTCTTCCTTATGGGCCAACGCTCATGACTGTACATGACTACTGGAAAAACCATAGCTTTCACTATATGGACCTTTGTTGGCACAGTTACTTCTAGGTCTGCCTTAGCTTTTCTTCCAAGGAGCAAGTGTCTTTTAATTTCATGGCTGCGTGTCCATATGGATAGGGATATATAGTATACACAATATATATACTATATACACATACGAACATGTATAATATATATAAGTGAATTGATACCGTGTAAGAAGAGCATAGGGTGATACATACTATAGGAGATGTGAACAAAACCCCACTCAACCTGCTAGGGAACAGTCTTCCAATAAAGGTGCTTTTCTCTTTTTTTTTCAATTTTTATTGGAGTATAGTTGTATAGATTTACGATGTCATGTTAGTTCCTGCTGTACATCAAAGTGAATCACTTGTACACATACATATATCCACTCTTTTTTAAAGGATTTTTTTCCATATAGGTCGTTACAGAGTATTCAATAGAGTTCCCTGTGCTATACAGTAGGTCCTTATTAGCTTTCTGTTTTACATATATTAGTGTGTCTGTCAATCCCAATCTCCCAATTTATCCCTCCCCTACTCCTTTCCCCCTGGTAACTGTAAGTTTGTTTTCTACATCTATAACTCTATTTCTGTTTTGGAAATAAGGTCATTTGTGCCATTTTTTAAGATTCCACACATAAGTGATATCATATGATATTTGTCTTTCTTTTCAAGTGTTACAAAGCCCAGAACCAGTGGATCTCTTGTGGGATCCACTGTTAGAGAATTCACATGAGCATACTGGGTTTATAGAGCTCTTGGTTTCTCTTTTCACATGAAAACTTTTGCTTGAACCCGGCCTTTCCATGGAGCCATTCTGCTTTGGGATTCTGAGCCCACCTGTTAGGACTTTGTCTGGCCCATAAGTGAAAACAAAACAAGGCAACCTCCAGCTTGGCAGGGACCCTTAGGAGCTGCTACAGCCAAGGGGCAGCAAGTCTGGGCAATACCTCTCTGCTGCAGTCAAGAGGGTCTGGGCAATACCTAGGAGCTGACCTCCTGACTCCCCTCCCCCAGAGAGCATCACCCTCCAGGGTCATGGCTTAATTTATTTGCTTTCAAGCCCTGAATTGAAAGTTTTGAAGGACAGTCAGCACAATAAAGCCAAAAGAAGCACCAATTTCGCTCCTGGAGCCAGCCCTCCCCTTTTTCAATAGATGAAAATCATGCACAAAACAGGAAAATGGAACCTTTGTCTGTGCTGTAATTTTCTAACTCAAATGACCATGAAGGACCAGTTCATACTGGCACTTATCATGCAGACAACCTTTGGAACCCAGTTACTCAGTAAATTATGATTGTAGAGGATATATATCATGGTCTTAGCCTAGAGGGGGAGGGAAGAGGTGAAAAAGAATGGTAGAGAATGAGGCAGAAAATTAAGGCTTTTCAAATAGCAGGGCAGATCATACCTTTTAGATTCAACAAGGCCCCTGGGACATGCCCTTGTTTGATGATGAGCAAGTCATGAGGAATTTCACCTTTCTTTATCTTGATGACTCGAGGGCTGCAACTCTAAGTCACCAATGGTAGCTCAGAGCCTGGCTTATTATAGGACCTTCAATTTATGTGTGTTGAATGAATGCACAAGGGAATGAATGAATGTATGCATGCAGAGTTATGGAAGCTAAGAAAATTAAAGGTGATGATGGTCACTGCTGTTAATTTATGCAGAAGAATTGATGAAAGATTAAAGGACTTCTTAATTAAGTCAGGTGACCTCAGAAGAAACAATTTCAGAAGCATAAAAACTAAAGCCATATACTCCTCTCACAGTTCAGTTCAGTTCAGTCGCTCGGTCATGTCCTACTCTTTGCAACCCCATGAACCGCAGCACGCCAGGCCTCCCTGTCCATCACCAACTCCCCAAGTTTACCCAAACTCATGTCCATTGTGTCAGTGATGCCATCCAACCATCTCATCCTCTGTCATCCCCTTCTCCTCCTGCCCTCAATCTTTCCCAGCATCAGAGTCTTTTCCAATGAGTCAGCTCTTTGAATCAGGTGGCCAAAGTATTGGAGTTTCAGCTTTAGCACCAGTCCTTCCAATGAACACCCAGGACTGATCTCCTCGAGGATGGACTGGTTGGATCTCCTTGCAGTCCAAGGGACTCTCAAGAGTCTTCTCCAACACCACAGTTCAAAAGCATCAATTCTTCAGTGCTCAGCTTTCTTTACAGTCCAACTCTCACATTCATACATGACAGCTGGAAAAACCATAGTCTTGACTAGACGGACCTTTGTTGACAAAGTAATTTCTCTGCTTTTGAATATGCTGTCTAGGTTGGTCATAACTTTCCTTCCAAGGAGTAAGCATCTTTTAATTTCATGGCTGCAATCACCATCCACAGTGATTTTGGAGCCAAAAATAAAGTCAGCCACTGTTTCTACTCTTTCCCCATCTATTTACCATGAAGCGATGGGACCAGATGCCATGATCTTCATTTTCTGAATGTTGAGCTTTGAGCTAACTTTTTCATTCTCCTCTTTCACTTTCATCAAGAGGCTCTTTAGTTCTTCTTTACTTTCTGACATAAGGATGGTGTCATCTACATATCTAAGGTTATTGATATTTCTCCCGGCAATCTTGATTCCAGCTTGTGTTTCTTCCAGCACAGCATTTCTCCTGATGTACTCTGCATAGAAATTAAAGAAGCAGGGTGGCAATATACAGACTTGTCGTACTCCTTTTCCTATTTGGAACCAGTCTATTGTTCCATGTCCAGTTCTAACTGTTGCTTCCTGACCTGCATACACATTTCTCAAGAGGCAGGTCAGGTGGTCTGGTATTCCCATCTCTTTCAGAATTTTCCACAGTTTATTGTGATCCACACAGTCAAAGGCTTTGTCTTAGTCAATAAAGCAAAGTATGCAAATAATTATAGAAAATAGAGAAAAGAAAAGATACAAAATGGAACCAGTGGCTAAAGACCTAAGTACAAGGAACTTGAAAGTAACATATTATTTGGATTAATTATTTTAAGAAAATTTTTATTTTGGAATGATTTTAGATTTACAGAAAATTAGCAAAGATAGTTCAGAGAACTCCTATGCAGTACTTTTGCTAGTTTCATTTTTGCCTAATGTTAACATGGTACATTATCAAGGTACATTTGTCAAAACTAAGAAGCCAACACTGGGACTTCCCTGGTGGTCCAGTGGTTAAGAATCTACCCTCCAATGCAGGGAACACGGGTTTGATCCCCAGTCAGGGAACCAAGATCCCACATGCCACAGAGCAGTTAAGCCTGTGCACCACAACTAGAGAAGCCCATGTGTCACAGTGAAAGATTGTGCGTGCCGCAACTAAGACTTGATGCAGTCAAATAAATTAATTAAAAAAAAAAAAGCCAACACTGGGACATCGCTATTAACTAAACTCTGGTGATTCAGATGGTAAAGAATCTGCCTGCAATGCAGGAGACCCAGGATCCATCTCTGGGTCGGGAAGATCCTCTGGAGAAAGGAATGGCTACCCACTCCAGTCTTCTTGCCTGGAGAATCCTATGGACAGAGAAGCCTGGCAGGCTACAGTCCGTGGGTTCACAAAGAGTCATTCAAAACTGAGCAACTAAAGCTTTCACACAGACTTCATTCAGGTCACCAGTTTTTCCATTACCATTTCAGGGTCCAAGCCCAGATCCCAGGTCACATTAAGTCTTCAGGTCTCCTTAGTCTCCTCTAGTCTGTGACAGTCTCACACTCTTTTCTGGTTTTCATGCCCTTGGCATTTTTTTTTTTTTGACAATTTTTAGGTGTGTGGTCAGAGATGTTGTAGAACATCCCTCAAAAATGGGTTTATCTGAGGTTTTCTCATGGTTAGACTGGAGTTATGGGTTTGGGGGAAGATTACCACAAAGGTGAAGTGCCCTTCTTCTCACATGGTATTGGGGAGGGGGACAAATGATATCCATGCAACATGACAAGGGATATTAACCTAGATATATATTTTTTTTTTTTAACATAGTTCTTGCCATTGCCGCAACATAGTTCTGTGCTATGGCCAGTCTGCCATCCTTCCAGGCACACGTGAAGCAGCATAGAGTCTCCTTCCAGACATCCTCAGAACCTTGTTCCTTTGTACCTTAACTGAAACCCTGTTACCACATTTATACTCTTGCTTTAGCAGCAATGGTCTTTCCTTTTACAGAGGTTTGTTGAGTGTCTGTTTAAACATCATCAAAGAGAATGAATGAAACAGACATGCACTTTAAAAGAAGACATTCTTAAGGCTTGAGCAAGGAGACAGAGAGCACCGAAATGCAAAATGAGATATAAACAGAGAACAAGACGGGGAAAAAATGGCAGCCAAAAGGAGACAGCCAAATCAAACAGGGGCAAAATTTGTGATGAAAATAGCAAATGAAAAATGGAATAGCGGGCAAAAGCAAAAGTTAAAAAAAAAAATCTAAAGTTCCCAATTTTAAAATTTTGCAAAAGTAGAGGAAATTTAAGTGGTTCAAGTTTGTACAGGAACACAACATAGATGGAAAAATATGTTTCAAATAGGTAAGGCAGATTTTAACGAGAAGCCAAATACTACAGTTATCTGATCTTACAAAAGGAAAGTACTGCAATTTGGAAAACGCAGGAACCTTTGGGCAACCCTTACGTGATTAATAGCTATCAGCTTGAGCTTAACGAAGGGTCTGAGGAGGACTGTCCTGAAGGCTTGTATTGGGGCCTGTTGTTTTCTTTGTATAAACAGTCACTTTGTTTTGAGAAGTAAACAGCAAAAGAATGTGAAATCCTTTTTAAACAATTTAGGTTGGTAAATGGTTTTTGTTTATTTTTTGAGGAAAAAAATGCATGAACATGTTTTCTAAATGGGGCTCCTGCCCACAATGTCATATTAAGTATTTTCTTTCACTCAAGAATTTATTGTGCATAGTCTTTGTTCAGACAGAGTGTCATGAGTTGGTCCCTACCCACAGAGACTCGTGGTCTAGTTAGTATATGCCCTTTTTATTCTTTACCTTTCATTTACATTTTTACTGGTTTTGATACTGGGAGTCCAATCTCTTTTGCAAGCAAGAGTTTGGTTTTTGCTTTTTCCTTCTGTGGCCCAGGCTGTGCACCACGTCGTTTAGGAAAGTGCATTGGCTATCAGGATGGGTGGCCTGCCTCAGCACCTTTCTCCTCTGGGTTGTTGATTCTGTCACTCTTGCTTCCCCTTGTGCTTGCAAGAGGAGAAACCTGTGACCATGACAGGCAGTAAATCTGTCTCCATAGGTTGGCTCTCCTTTGTAACTTTCTTGCCAGCCAAACCCAGGTTGTTTGCAAGTAGCCTGCCTCGTCCAGCCTTTCATCCTATCCAACATGAGTGTCAACACTGGGCATTCCATCCCAGACAAGAATGTCAACACAAGGTTATCAAACATCATGTAATCCACACAAAACTATGTAACACATTAAACCTTCAAGTTCCATATGGGAAAAAAAGATCCTACTGTATCCCACAATCCCCATTATTTTTTTAGTTTTTTCAGTGCCACCACTTATGACTGCTTAAAGAGTAGGGTATCTTTCTCAGCTGGAATTGGCTCAAGGTCAGTGATGACTGGACCTCTCTGCCACTTTCTAGGGTTTGTGTTCTAGGCTCTTCTTTCTGGTACTATTCTGTTCTAACTTGTATTCTTGTGACATTGCTTAGTTCACACATGCCCTGTAAAAAGAGGAATGATATCAGTATACCATGGAAGCTAAGTTGATTCATCTGTGGTTTTTCTAAGGAAGAAAGAGATTGAATATCACTCATTATTAGAGAAATGCAAATCAAAACTACAGTGGGGTGTAGCCTCCAACCAGCCAGAATGACCATCATTTAAAAAATGTACAGACAGTAAATGCTGGAGAGGATGTGGAGAAAAGGGAATCTGCCTGCACTATTGATGGGAATGTAAATTGACACAGCCACTATAGAGAACAATATAGAGATTCTTTAAGAAACTAGGAATAAAGCTACAATATGACCCAGCAATCCCTCTTCTAGGCATATACCCTGAGAAAACCATAATTCAAAAAGACACATAGGAGATTGGTTCAAGATGGCAGAGTAGAAGGACATGCGTTCATCTCCTCCTATGAGAACACCGAAATCACAGCTAGCTGTTGAACAACCATAGGCAGGAGGATACTGGAACCCACAATAAAAGATACCCCACGTCCAAAGACAAAGGAGAAGCCACAATAAGATGGTAGGAGGGGTGCAATCATGACAAAATCAAATTCCCATACCTGCTGTGTTGGCGACTCACAAACTGGAGAACAATAATACTAAAGAAGTTCTCCCACTGTTGTGAAGGTTCTGAGCCCCACGTCAGTCTTCCCAGACTGGGGATCCAACAAAGGGACTGGGAATCCCCAGGGAATCTGACATTGAAGGCCAGTGGGATTTGATTACAGGACTTCCACAGGACTGGGGGAAAACAGAGACTCCACTCTTAGAGGGCACAGACAAAACCTTGTACACACCAGGGCCTGGGGGAAGGAGGAGTGACCCCACAGGAGACTAAACCAGACCTACCCGCTAGCGTTGGAGTGTCTCCTGTAGAGGCATGGGTCAACTCACTGTGGAGACAGGGCACTGGCAGCAGCAGTCCTGGAGGTGCCCTTTGGCATGAACTCTCCTAAAGGTTGTGATTAACCCTACCATAGAGTCTGTAGGACCGAGGAGCCTGGTAGGCTGCAGTCCATGGGGTCTCGAAGAGTCGGACACGACTGAGTGACTTCACTTTCACTTTTCACTTTCATGCACTGGAGAAGGAAATGGCAACCCACTCCAGTGTTCTTGCCTGGAGAATCCCAGGGACAGGGGCCTAGTGGGCTGCCGTCTATGGGGTCGCACAGAGTCGGACACGACTGAAGCGACTTAGCAGCAGCAGTCTGTAGACTCCACAACTGGGTAGCCTCAGGCCAAACAACTAACAGAGAGGGAGGATAGCCCCATCTATAAGCAAACAATTGGATTAAAGTTGGCGATCTGTGATGACCTGGAAGAATGGAAGGGGGAGGTGGGTTGGGGAGAGACACAAGAGGTAGGGAATATATGTTTATGTATATTTGTAGTTGTTTGTACAGTCACTCAGTTGTGTCTGACTCTAGGTGACCCCATGGACTGTATATGTGTACACATATAGCTGATTCACATTATTGTACAGCAGAAACCAACACAACATTGTAAAGCAATTATTCACCAATTAAAAATATAAAAAACTTTTAAAAAAGAAGTAGAATTACAAACTTCAGCAGCTTCAACAGGACAACAAAACAAAGCAAAACAAAGCCTTAGTAGGGTCCTGCATAGGCTGGAGCCTCTACAGATCTATTTGGTTGTTGTTGTTCAGTTGCTAAGTTGTCTGACTCTTTGCTACCCCATGGACTGCAGCACACCAGGCTTCCCTGTCCTTCACTATCTCCCGGAGTTTGCGCAAACTCTTGTCCTTTGAGTGGGTGATGCTATCCAGCCGTCTCATCCTCTGTCACCCCCCTCTCCTCCTGCCCTCAATCTTTCCCAGCATCAGGGTCTTTTCTAATGAGTTGGCTCTTTACATCACATGACCAAAGTATTAGAGCTTCAGCTTCAGCATCCATCCTTTCAATGAATATTCAGGGTTGATTTCCTTTAGGATGGACTGGTTGGATCTCCTTACTGTCCAAGGGACTCTCAGGAGTCTTCTCCAGCACCACAATTCGAAAGCATCAATTCTTTGGCACTCATCCTTCTTTATGGTCCCACTCTCACGTCGGTACATGACTACTGGAAAACCATAGCTTTGACTGTCTGGACCTATTCTAAGCAAATTAAAAATGCATGCATGTGGAAGGCCCCGGCCTCCAGAAGCACACTTCCTGCCTGATGGCGCTCTAGGACTGCAGTTGGTTGTGCTTTTTTCTGGGCCTTTAATGGCTGCGCTGTGGCTCAAGCCTCTGCTTCATCATCTTGCCTCAGCACCTGCAAGCCAGTGCTGCCACTCTTTTGTCTTTGTACATTTAAATATCCCCAAGATCAACTCCAGAACTCTAAGCTTCCTGTGTGGGGTGTTAAATAATATCCCGGGAGCCAATGATTGTTTTTTGCCTGGCTTCTGGTTATAAAGTTGCACAGATTTTAAGTGTTTGGCTCTTAAACTTTTCCCCAAAATCCTACTATTCTTAGGGCACTAGTTTGCATAACACAAGGTTTTTGAGGGGTCCATATTGAAAGGCCTAGACTCATCTGTGTTTTCCTGTCAACCACACTTAGATCTCTTCTCTGATATGTTCTTAGCTGGGGACATTGCTCCTTCCATTGTCTAAAAGTTTGAAAGGCAGCAACCGAAGAGAAGAGGGGTGACGTCACCTGGTTCCTAACAGTTACCTCAATGTACTGTCACTGCAAACTCTATCTCCCTCTAGACTCCAAACTCCTTGAAGACAAAGATCAGCTCTTTGGTCTCAACCTCTCTCATGCCTGCAGAAAATCCTAGACGCAGAGTTGGCATGTTAGCTCAATCATCTGTAACAGGTGTCAGAAAGCCAGATGCCTTCCTCAGATACACTCCTCATGGAAGCAAGCCCAGAATCATACTGTACAATTTTTAGGGGTAAACCCCATGAGACTCTAAGGGCCCCACTCTGATTCAACCAAGCAAACTGACCAATACCCCAGTTAGGTCTTCTAATAACTTGTCTTGAGCTCTTCTCCTGAAGCAGGGAGGAGAAGAGTCATTGCTACTAAAAAGTAAAATAGAAAGTACAGTGGTGTAATCATGTCTTTTGAAAGTAATAGTGGGTAAAGAAGAGAGAAATAAGTGTGTGGCTGAGAAAGATGTGTTACATGAGTTGTGAACATTGTTAAGCGAGTGGGAGGGCAACTTAATTATCCAGTGAAATAGGAACTGTCTAGACAAGTAACTCAGATAGCTCAGATTGAAGCCAACCCTTCAGGAGTTTGTGCCAGAGCCCAACCTCAGTCCTGCCTACTGGAGTCCCAGGGTTTTGTTTTGCCCTGGGTTAAGCCTCATACCAGTTGGCTGCCAACTATTAACATTGAGTGGCTTACCATAAGAAGCTCACAGCTAAGGGAATTCTTTTCCCTCCTGTCCACTGTAATAAGGGGCAGATGAACTTGAGTCCGGCTTCCAGCAGTCATTCAAAATGCAAAGAACAGCTTCCCCCCAAGTTCAGAGGGTCATGGTTACCTTGGTCAGACCCTCCATACCCCGCCTTGCCCTGCTACCCCTTGCAGATCCCTAGAGAAGAGGGCATAAAACACAGCACTGGAAAACAGAGGGCTTGCATTCCAGCTCTGCAGAGAACCTGCTGGGGATCTGGGGGAGGTCATTTAACCTGTCTGCTTCTGAGTTCCTCATCAGTGAAGTGAAGGGGCTGACCAAGAACATGGCATTTTTTTCTGAAGAGAAAAGTGTGATAAAGCACATTTTCATTGTAGAAATTGTATAATGTGGAAAAATATCATGTGTATATAAAATATACCTAAAATACCTGAATATCTAATAGATATTATAAATACAATTTGGGATCCTACTTCTCTTCCTAACATTACATGAAGCACTTTTCCATTCATTAAAATGATTATGCATCATCATTAAAATTTCACAACCATTGGGTTTCCAAACTTCCTTCCAGCTCAAACATTTTAGGATTCTTTGAGTGATGATACAAAATAAGATTGAAACTTTACATAAAAGGATACCTTTCTAAGAGCAATGATAGCATCTTTGACTACCATGTTGGAGGCACTGTGGGTAATCTAATCATGGGTCTCTTGTGTTCTCATTTGCCTTCCTGAGTATGCCAAGAATATGAAGCCATGATTGCTTTTTACCTGAGCCACTCTTCAGCGTTGTGTTTTAGGCAAGCATCCCTGAAAAATGAGATAAGATCTACCTACAGAATGATGAGCAGGCTTGCTTACTGCTAGCTCTAAGAGTAGGACATCCCTCAGGCTCTTCAGCTGCAGTTCAAACCCACCACACATGCAGCATCTATCTGGATCCCTCTGCATTGGCCCCAAGGACTTGGGGGACAAGAGTAACTGATGTAAATACCTATGTCCATGCCGCTTGCTGTGATGTAAATTAATGAAATCGTTAGTCTCTGACCCAGGGGTCTCATATCTTCTGCCAGCAATAGATTAACTCATTATCTTGTAAGTGGGGTCAAATCAGCTCGCAGAGAAAACAATCATCACATGTTAGCTAAACAATGACAGCTGTGCAGCAAAGACATTTAGACTCCAAGAACGAAGGCATCTCACTTCACTTTACACAGCTGATGAGTGGCAGAGCTGGAAATCAAATTGGGGTTTGCTGGATTCCAAACTCCACATATTTTATTGGCTGCTTTCACCATATCAGACACCATACTGAATCCTCTACCCAGTAGAAACCATTTCATATGAAATTAACTGAGAACTTCAAATGGATTCCTCATTCAGAAAAAGAGTTCATCCTAATTAGATGTTAAGTCTGAAGCTACTTTCCCTGGAAAATTTTACCATCTGTTACCTATTTGTAGGATTCATCTACCAAGCTACACCACTGGTTCATTTAGATTAAATGAAGGCATTTAAATCTGGTTGTTGTGGTGTTTTATTTGCTTTAAAAAGAATTTTTTCTCCAGGAGGCAGATGCAGGCTCCCAGAAACACTGAAAGTACAGAGACTCCTCATATCCCCCTGAGCCCACACGTACGTGGCCTTCCCCATTAACAACATCTCCTACCAAAGTAGTACATTTCTCACAACCGATGAGCCTGCAGTGACACATCATTATCACCCAAATCCAGAGTTTACATCAGAGTCTCCTGCAAGAGACTTTTTATTGATTAACAGCAGAATACGACCCAATGACAGAAAATCCTTGTTGCTAGAACACACATTGAACTTGCTGAAAGTACTCCCTGCAGTGGCTGGTGTCTTGGAAGCACTCAGTAATTGGTAGGTGTTGTGATTAGATGCTTGGAAGTACCTTCTTGGGCTTCCCTGGTAGCTCAGATGGTAAAGAATCTGCCTGCAATGTGGGAGACCTGGGTTCGATCCCTGATTTGGGAAGATCCCCTGGAGGAGGGCATGGCAACCCACTCTAGTGTTCTTGCCTGGAGAATTCCATGGACAGAGGAGCCTGGCAGGCTACAGTCTACGGGGTTGCAAAGAGTCAGACACTAGTGAGAGACTAAGCACAACACAGCAAGTACCTTCTCAGTGAATGACAGTTATTTGTTCATGCATTCAGGTGTTCTGTAAGTGTACTAGGCACACAGCAGTGAACAAGACAGGAGTTCCTGCCCTCATGGAGCTTATGTTCTAGAGGGAGATCAGCAGTGAACAGATACACCAATGTAGAATATCAGTGATGATGATTGCTCTGAAAAACATCAGATGGGAAGAAAAGGCTGGAGAGAGATGCTGTGGGTGCCAGTCTTTTAGATTATGTAGTCAGAGGTCTTTGCACTGAGATGATATTTGAGTAGAACCTGAATAAGATATGGGAACAACAGCGGGGACATGTGAGTAGTAATACTACCTGGATTAAGAATAGACATGAGAGGGAAGACTTCCCTGGTAGTCCAGTGGTTAAGAATCCACCTTGCAGTGCAGAGGACATGGATTCAATCTTTGGTCAGGGAACTAAGATCCCACATGCTGCGAAGCAACTAAGCCCTGAATGCCGCAACTAGAGAGTCTTCGTGCTGCAATGAAAGATCCTGAATGATGCAACTGAGACTCTGTGCAGCCAAACAAATAATTAACAAAAAAAAAGAGTAGACATGAGAGTCACATAAAAAGATTTCTTTGCAGTCCAGCCTCATTTCCAGTTTTGGATTTTGACCGCTCTGTGGAACTCAACTCACTGAGAGCATATGCATAGAGATGGCAAGCAGAGCCTTTTGCGTTGTGAATGGACGATCAGAGTGCTCATCGTTTACCGTGGGTGGCCGTTCTAGGAGGAGACATTTTTACTTAAACTGAACAAACACTGGTGTTTCCCACAGGCCAGGCTCTGATCCCAGAGTCTGAGTGGGACTGTGCTTGGTGGTGTGACTGAGCTGTTTTATCATTGGGAGCGTGGAGAGCAGTGTGAGTGAAGATAAGGAGAAATAAAAACATGGCTTCTGTTTTCAGTGGAGCCAGTCAGTCGGATAGGGTGCCAAATCATGGGAAGCTGGGAAACGAGGAAGAAAGGAAAAGAGAGTTGTTCTGCTCACGTGCTGTTTATGGAACTGATAGCCAATTTGGTTTCCATGGGCATTTTCATGGACATTTGGTATTGATCCAAGGCAGAGGTTGGCGACACCAGCCTCTTTCTCTGCTTTTGGCTTAAAAGGACTGAAGAAAGAAGAATAGATTCTCTTCCCTCCTTAGCTAACGGTGGGAAGATTAGATTTTTTGAAGACCTGGATCTTCTCACTGAGTCGAATAATGTAAATTTTATTGTCATTTTCCTTCCTCCCCAGAAAAAGAAAAAGGATTTACTTTCATTGCAAATATTTAAGTGTTTGTTGGGTTCATTTTCACAACAGAGTTAAAATGTGGGAAAACCAAATATTCACCCCCCCCACTGCTTTCATTTTGGCTTTTGCTTAATTTTGTAACATTAATTCTTTGATCCTTCCAACCATAAATCATTTAAGTGACTTTGATTAAATAGCTGCTTAACTTCCAAAATTCTTTGTATAATGATTGTATTTCTTGTCGTATTCCGTACAATTATAATGAGGTTTTTCCAAAGCAGGTTCAGATGCCAGTGCACCTGGACTCCTCCTGGCGTGCCGTGATTTAAGGCAAGTTATTTCACCTCTCACAGCTTAGTGGGAGCATTGATAAGAAAAGCCTGGTATTTAATATAGATCCCCCATGGAGATGGTGGCGGGAATTTTACTCAGTTAGTGTTTATAAAAGATGTTTATTGGAGGCTGCAGGGAGGGCGATGCTTTAATATGCAATAGGAAATCTGTTCTTTGGACCATCTAACCGACGTTATATAATGACTTGGTTTTTGGCTCCACGTTCCCTACTGAGACTTTCTTCTGGCTTCTCTGGAGACCTAATTTTGCTATTTTCCCAGTGTCTTAGAACTCAGGGGTGTGGCTGCAAGTTGAACACGCAGCAGCTTCTACATTGAGCATGGTCCTTCTTTGGTGTGGATATTCCCATTATGTCAACTGCCAATGTCTCTAGTTTTGGGGTATGAGCAGATCTGTGAAATGCAAGATCCCTAGTTCAACTCACAAGGTTTAATCCAAAATTCTAGCAAATTACCATTAATTGTGCTGACCCTATGACTTTATTTTGCTCACGAGTTTGAGCAAACTCTGGGAGATGGTGAAGGACAGGGAAGCCCAGCATGCTACAGTCCATGGGGTTGCAAAGAGTTGGACATGACTTAGCAACTGAACAACAGCAACAATGGCTTTATTAGCAATACCTGTTGACTGCCACTAACTTTTATGGGTTTATGTGTTACAAAGGTCAAGCCACTTCAGTCTGGCGATGTTTTCCTGTGACCCATATGTTTACTGTAACTATTAAGCCAACAGTAAAATGTACAGAATGGACATGGTTCAAATATTTCCCACTGCTTCTGAAATGATTATTTCTCTACAAGAACAGGAGACTCGTGAAATGTGGGCTTAAGGAGAGGCAGCAACAAAAACCATGGGTTTTCAAGTTTAAGCTAATATTTAAGGTAGGATAAAGACTTACTGGTAAATATTGATTTATCTTCCCACCTATTCCCCCAGGGGCTTAATCTCATAGCACAGAACATTAAACAATTGTTTATTATTCCAGCAGTATTATAAAAACAATACTGAAATTCTTTTCCTTCTTTCTTTCATTTTTTTTATTCTTTTAAGAAATAAAAAGCATCTAATATCCCCACAGGGCAGAACAACTGCATCTGAGACAGCGACACACCCACATAGAAATAGGCCTTGCTGGGCTCCATCCTTCACAGGACTCTGCTTTTCTTCCTGGCCTGGGGTCTTACCTACAACAAAACTTGAAAGACTTCTTTTAACTCTAGGCTTTAAAGAGAGCTAAAAGGATTGGTGATAAATGATTGACCCCCCCAGGAGTCAGGTGAACCGTCCAGAGCAACGCTGCTAGGAATGCTCCGAGATGATGGAAATGCTCTCTATCTATTGTTGCTGGGCGGTCACCATGAACCACGTGTGGCTCTTGAGCACTTGAAATGGGGCTGGTACAACCAAGGGACTGAATTTTCCATTTTATTTTATTTTTAATAATTTAAATTTAAACAGCCACCTGGGCTAGTGTGATTACCATATTGCATAGCACAGATTTATAGTTTCTCAAGAGTTAGCCAAATAATACATACACTCACGCACACACGTACCATAAAAGTAGAACTGAAATGCAGGAGTGGTTCAGATGTTGCCTTGAACCCTGACTACCCAGGGGAATGGCACGTCCTGGGACAGTCTGGCCCTCCCTTTATGGTTGACCTTTGTCCCTGCCTCTCTTCTGTATTTCACCTGGCCTGCCTTCTCTACGAAACCAGGGGTGATCGTATTCAAACATTTCATGCCCAACTAGATGTCAGATATATCTATACTTTTTCTGTGTCAGATTCCTGGGCAGGTCTTCTCCCCCTCAAAACAGTCTCTGTAGGAACTTCCCTGGTGGTCCACTGGTTAAGAATCTACATGCCAACGCAGGGGACATGGGTTCAATCCCGGGTCCAGGAACTAAGATTCCACATACCCTGGGGTGGCTAGGCCTGTGTGTACAACTACTGAAGCACAAGTGCCCTAGAGCCTGTGCCCTGCAATAAGAGACGCCACCATAGTGCGATGCCTGCACACGGCAACTAGAGAGCAGCTCCCGCTCACCTCAACTAGAAAAAGCCCGCATGCAGCCGTGAAGACCGAGCGCAGCCAGAAATAAATAAATTGAATAATTAACTAAAACAGTCTCTCTAAGTAAAAGTGGTTTAAAGGAAAACTAGAGGAATTCTTTTAAAATGTCCTATTACAAAAGAATTTCCCCAATAGTCCTTTCTCAAATAGGCATGAAATACTCTTAAGGTCAACTGTCAAATCATCACGGTTTAAATGATGCAGAGCAAGCATCAAGATGCTGACACAGAATGAAAATGGAGAAACAAGAGTCCGGGTGTAGACAGCCCAGACAGGCAGGGTGAGTGGTCTGCCTGCGGGAGACTCACTGCCCTCTGCTGCCGCGTGTTCGGGGCATCTAGCATCCATCTCTTTACCAAATATTGAGTGCTCCATGTGCCAGGCACAGCTCTCAGAATGAAACAGTGAGCAAAATGGGCCCGGTGTTTGTTTTCACGAGGTCAGGCCAATATTAGTCGAATAGTCAAACCTGCCAGGAAGGCACAGGGCAGGGCGCTCTGATTGAAACCATCTACGCTTGCTTGTTCAGTCTCTTTGCATGTTCTCAGATAGCACCTCAGTGGGAGTTTCACCATGCCAGCATGACTCACCTCGGTATCCTTTCTTTTTTTTTTTATTGTTGAATAAACTTTATTTCTTTCCTTTCACTTTCTCTCTCTCTTTTCAAAGCATTCTTTTTAGCTAATGTAATTTCTAGAACTGAGTCTTTTTAGCATCTTGGGAGGTTAAGAGTTTGGAGAAATACATTAGTGTTGATACTGTTCCCTGTATTTGTCATATTTCTACTTATTCTTTAATGCATTGCTTGAGTACTACCTTTTCGGTGAAATATCACCACCACTGTCCGTCCTGACGGCCTCCAGGAGTAAATATTCCTGACCTTCTGAAGCACCTTGTACCTGCATTATAATGCTTGCTGTGTTATAGAAGCAAAGTTCTTTACCTGTTGCTTCCCTCACCAGTCAGTGAACATCTCAGAGTAAGGTTTTGTGTCTGAGTTTTGTTTATATTTTCAGCTCCAAGCACAGCAACTCACATCTAACTGTTGACCCATAAATGCTGAATAATGAATGAAGGAATGAACATATAGAAGAGTCAAAAAATCACATGAATCCAGATTCTTTAGTCTAGCAAGGAATACTTTGTCTTTGAAATAGCAATGAATTGTCAACCCTTGTGATCCTGGCTTATTATTTTCTATTGACTTTTTAATTTAATAGGAAAAAGCATAAATACATTTTCTATTGGAAAATTTATTTTTAAAACAACAGAAACTAGATAGGGAAAGACGACAAGCAGTCAGTTGTCGCAGACCTTTAATGCTGAAGCTAATACTACTCTTTTATTCTGGGAAACGGAATCCACCTCTCACACACAGAGCACCCTGGCAATATTATTTCTCAGCTAAAGAATGAGGAACCAAGTCTAGCAGACCGTGGACAAGCCCAGATATGCAGGGGATAAAGTAGGCTGGAGCTGGGACAGAACCAAGGGCCTGAAGCCACATAAACAACCAACAGTACAAGCACCTTTTGACCCTTGGAATAAAAGCAAGACCACAAGTTAGAGCCAAGAGGGCAGGCAGGAAGCTGGGCAAAGGACAGGATTCAGGATAAGCAACAAATCACACCGGAAAATAAAAACATAAATCTTAGTTGCAGGCAGCCCAAAACCTAGTATTTCAGGAAAAAGAAAAGTAGTTAGAGATCAGAGCAAATAAACTGATCCAAAACCTAAGCAGAGTCTAGGGAAATATCATCGTGACACAAGCTGATGGGGAAGCAGTGTGAGGAAAGACAAAATCAAGAGGATCAGGGGGTCAAGTAGAGTCAGGTCCACATCCCTTCAGCACTGACAGAGGCCTCCTGATGGGGTGAGGCAAAGCTGAGAGCCTGTCTGTACATGAGGATGTATCATCCTTGCAATGCTTGTAGCACCAGTTATCCTGATTCTCACTAATAGGAGAATTGTGATTTCCATTAAGAAAAAATGAAAGTCACTCGGTTGTGTCCGACTCTTTGGGACCCCATGGACTATACAGTCCGTGGAATTCTCCAGGCCAGAATACTGAAGTGGGTAGCCATTCCCTTCTCCAGGGACCTTTCCAACCCAGGGATCGAACCCAGGTCTCCCACATTGCACGTGGATTCCTTACCAGCTGAGTCACCATGGAAGCCCAAGAGTACTGACCTGGGCTTCCCAGTGGATCTTCCCGACCCAGGAATTGAACCAGGGTCTCCTGCATTGCAGGCAGATTCTTTACCAGCCGTGCTGAAAGTCTATCCTTAATTATAGCCTGTTACAGTACTGTCTAATTTGCTCTTTACCTTAAATGTCTGAGGTAGGTAGGAACTTACTTTTAAAACCATTTTACATGACAATGGACTTGTATCCAGAATACATAAAGAACTCATAATCTTGGGACTTCCCTGGCGGTCCAGTGGCTTAGACTTCACACAGTCCCAATGTAGGGGGCCCAGGTTCTATCCCCAGTCAGAAAACTAGATTCTGCATGCCGCAACTAAGACCCGATGCCACCATATAAATAAACATTAAAAGAAAGAATTCATAATCTAAAAAGACTAACAACCTGTTAAAAGAAAATGTTCAACATCGTTAGTTACCAGGAACGTGCGAGTAAAATCTTCCATGCACATCACGAATAGCACTTTACTGGCAGTGCCTGGTGTTGGTGAGGATGAGAAACTGGAATCTTCATCTCTTGCAGATGGGCTTGTAAAATGGCACAACCGCTTTGAAGAACTGATCCAGCAATTTCATGAAATCAAAATGCCCGGACACACAAACACACACACCTATGCACACCTGCACACACATACAGGACTTGAATAGAAGTGTTAATAGCACCTCTATTTATAACAGCCCCAAACTGGAAACAACCCAAACTTCCATCAGTAAGTGAATGGATAAACAAATTGAGGTATTCTTACAATGGATATATTCAACAACAAAAAGGAACAAACTATTCAATGCTAATGCTCACAACATCATGGATGTATTTCAGAAACGTTATTTTGATCAAAAGAAACCAGATGATCTGTAGGATTCCATTCTATGTGGTTTTAGAATAGGGGGGACTCCGCTGTGGTCACGGAAATTGGAAAGTAAATGCTTTGATTTATATATGGGCCAGGAAGGAACTTTCAGGGGTAATGAAAATGTTCTATATTTTGATTAAGATGGTGGATACATGTGTAAATATCTGTAATATTTGTAAATGATTGTCCAAACTCAGTTAACTGTACATCTAAGAGATGTGCATTTTGTAATGTGTAAATTGTATCTTTACAAAAGAAGAAAGTCAGGTTCAGAGAAGTTAAGTACTTGCCTAAGTTCAGTTCAGTTCAGTTGCCCAGTCATGTCCAACTCTTTGTGACTCCATGGACTGCAGCACTCCAGGCTTCCCTGTCTATCACCAGCTCTGGGAGCTTGTTCAAACTCATCTCCACTGAGTCAGTGATGCCACCCAACCATCTCATCCTCTGTCGTACCATTCTCCTTCTGCCTTCAATCTTTCCTGGCATCAGTCTTTTCCAATGAATCAGTTCTTCACATCAGGTGGCCAAAGTATTGGAGTTTCAGCTTCAGCATCAGTCCCTCCAATGAATATTCAGGACTGATTTCCTTTAGGATTCACTGGTTTGATCTCCTTGCAGTCCAAGGGACTCTCAAGAGTCTTCTCCAACACCACAGTTCAAAAGCATCAATTCTTCAGCACTCAGCTTTCTTTACAGTCCAACTCCATACATGACTACTGGGAAAACCATAGCTTTTCTTAACAGACCTTTGTTGACAAAGTAATGTCTCTGTTTTTTAATATGCTGTCTAGGTTGGTCATAGCTTTTCTTCCAAGGAGTAAGCGTCTTTTAATTTCATGGCTGCAGTCATCATCTGCAGTGATCTTGGAGCCCAAGAAAGTAAAGTCTGTCACTGTTTCCGTTGTTTCCCCATGTATTTGCCATGAAGTGATGGGACCAGATGCCATGATCTTAGTTTTTTGAATGTTGAGTTTTAAACCAGTGTTTTCATTCTCCTTTCACTTTCATCAAGAGACTCTTTAGTTCCTCTTTACTTTCTGCCATAAGCATGGTATCATCTGCATATCTGAGGTTATTGATATGTCTCCTGGCAATCTTGATTCCAGCTTGTGCTTCATCCAGCCCGGCATTTCACATGATGTACTCTGCATATAAATTAAATAAAGTGGGGCAGCAAATAAACGGCAGAGTCAAGAGCTTCCCTGATGGCTCAGCAGGTAAAGAATCTGCCTGCAGTGCAGGAGATGTAGGAGATGTGGGTTTGATCCTTGGGCTGAGAGATACCTGGAGGAGGGCATGGCAACCCACTCCAGTATTCTTGCCTGGAAAATCCCATGGACAGAGGAGCCTGGGTGACTATGGTCTATGGGGTCACAAAGAGTTGGGCATGATTGAAGCAACTTAGCACACATGCACAATACTTGAACTTGGGCTAACTGAGATCAGAGCCAGGATCCCTTTGGCTGCATCATTCTCTCAGCCTAGAGAAAGGTAAGGAAGAACAGGAGGGACGCTCCCTTTACCAGAGGAAGGAAGGGCAGTCATCACAGAGGTCACATTTCTTTTTTTTTTTTTAACATTTCTGTCTTAGACATAAGATGTGTAACGGTGCCTGTAATGGAAAGAGCCAATTCCTTCTGGCCACCTGCGAAAGTAATTAGGAGGACTTGAAAGACATTGGCACAGAGATAAGCATCACCATTTGATTCATGGAATCTGCCAGTAGAGAAGGTATTAAGGTTATTCTTTTGCTGGTCTCCACCTTGAGTAGTAAATAATTAATGTGTTTCATTTTTAAGACTTTTCAAAAACACTTTATGAATTAACCACTACATTTCCATTGCAAAAAATAGAAAATAACAAACAAAAAAAGAAAAAATTAAAACTTCCTAGGGCTTATTGTCCAGTGATGATCTCATACGTCTTTATTTGCTAATAAATAAAAAGATTTCAGCTTAACAAAAACAGAATCATACTAAATGTGCTGTTTTATAATGTGCTTTTTAAGCAACATTTCGTGAACATTTCTCTCTGTTGGAGAGTATAAATAGATAGCCTTTCTATTGACTACATAACATTTCACAAATGGTCATATCCAAATTTGTTCAACTAAGCCTTGCTATTATATATTCAAGTTGTTTCTAATTTTTTCTAGTACCTACTAACCTCCTGCAAAGAGAACATCTTATAAACGATGTTCTTAGTTATAGAACTTCCAAGTATTCTATAGAAGTGAAAATTTTGGGTCAAAGTTGAGATTTGGACATCTTTAAAACATATAATTCGTGGTGTCATTTTTTTCTTTGGTGAATAAATGGCAACCCACTCCAGTACTTTTGCCTGGAGAATCCCACGGACGGAGGAGCCTGTTAGGCTACAGTCCATGGGGTCACAAAGAGTCGGACACGACTGAGTGACTTCACTTTTCACTTTCACCAATTAACATTCACCAGAAATGAATGAATGAGTTATCCTCTGTCTCCCTAATGCCTAGACTGTGACTTTGGTCCCCACATTAGGTATCAGCTCTTCATGGAAACCCAATCAGGGTTAGAAACTAACTTTTGATGTTGTTTAGCTCCATCTTTCAAGCCATGCCTGAATCCTCTTTTGGAGTCTACTAGGTTGAGATGACAGAGAAGGTGATGGCACCCCATTCCAGTACTCTTGCCTGGAGAATCCCATGGACAGAGGAGCCTGGTAGGCTGCAGTCCATGAGGTCGCTAAGGGTCGGACACGACTGAGTGACTTTACTTTCACTTTTCACTCTCATGCATTGGAGAAGGAAATGGCAACCCACTCCAGTGTTCTTGCCTGGAGAATCCCAGGGACGGGGAAGCCTGGTGGGCTGCCATCTATGGGGTCACACAGAGTCGGACACGGCTGAAGTAACTTAGCAGCAGCAGCAGGTTGAGATGAAAAATATTTCTTTTAAAATGTGAATTTGAGAACATGGTTGGTGTTTAAATGTAGTAGAAAAATTGGGGGAGTTAGAAAGAGAAATGATCCTGAGGTTCAAATACTCTGGTTTCAGGGCGGGCTGTATCATCATGAGTGTGTTACATCTGGCAATTCACTTGCTTACTCTGCCTGGGCCTCAGTGGCCCCATTTCTAAGATGAGGGGTTGAAGAGGACCCCATCTTTACTTGGTCTTCCATTATGACATTCTATAAATCTTGGCTATTTGAAGCATTCCTTTCTGAGGCTGGGCTTGTAAATTGAGAGTTGTCAGGCCTTTAAAATGTAGCTGGTGTGGGAAAGGAAAAAACCCAGCAGCTAGTTTGCTGCTGGATCAGAATTCTCTGTTCTTTGTGAAGTAATAAATTGTATCTTGGCTCCCAGATTATTCCAGGTTGCCTCGGGTTTTGCAGAAGTGGCTTTTTCAGGAATTGTTCCCATTGCCGGAAAGTGGGTGTTAATTTGTGCCTTGGCTGTTTTTCAGAGCACATGCTGGCAGAATCCTAGCAGCTTTTTCAGAGGCTCAGCAGATGCCATGACCGGGTTGTGGCTATCCTCACAGGATGACACACACCCTGCATGAATAACCCGTAACAGATCCATATTAAAGACCTAACCTTTATCATGGACTACTTAAGCTTGGCCTCTGAAGTGTTTTCTTGACCAAGTAGAAGCACTCTGATCAACATACCACAGGAACCAGGATAGCCACAAGCATTGAAATTGGTCAGTATTCCTTAATAAAATATCTGTGATCCACTCACATGGGGTGCAGGTGGTGTCTTGGAAGAGGAGACGAAGCCAAAGAAAGGAAGGAAGGAATAACACTGAGTAACATTTGTATTTAGTTCTTGACAGTTTACAGCCTATGCTGACCACCTTATTTATTCCAACGGCATCTCTGAGATCTCTTCATCACCATTTTGTCCTGATTCACCCAGCAAGCAAATGCAAAAGCTGGCGTCATGACTGTGAATGGCCCAATAGCTTCTACAACAAGCACGGAGCTTGGCTTGAATTCCCCTAAGTCTCTGCTTTCTTGACAGACTTTGCAGTCTCACACCTCCTTCCTCGTCTATCTTTCTCTTCTATGTCAACAGCTGAAAAGCAGCTCTACTTTCTTGCACTGTGAGTAGAAGGTAGCAAATTGAAGTCAGTTTCCCATCTTTGGGGCTTCCCAGGTGATGCAAACGGTAAAGAATCTACCTGCCAATGCAGGAGACACAAGAGACGCAGGTTCAATCCTTGGGTTGGGGAGATCCTTTGGAGAAGGAAATGGCAACCCACCCCAGTATTTCTTGCCTAGAAAATTCTTTAGTATGATGTGCTTAGAAGACACTGTCTAGTCTAGCACGTTCTGGACTTTATAGTCATTTAGCCCTCACGATTTATGCCATGTTCATACACCACAGGTACTATTACTTACTTAATATTTGTCTTCAAATAAATGCACTATTTCATTTTTTATTATTCTAAACAATACAGTATCTGTGAAATCATCAGTTGGACATAATGGTTATAGTTTTCTATAATTAGAAATAATTACAGAAATAATTGAAATAATTACATAGCTATTAAATATGTTAAATGCTCATTGAAACTGTGTAACATACTTCACTTTTATTCTCTTTGTTATGCACACCATATTCTGAGAAATGCATTAAAGTTAAATGAAATGTAAAATCCAGTTGAATTCAATTGGCCACATTTTCCATGCACAGTAGCCACTGTGGCTGGTGGCTACCATGTTGGACAAGGCAGAAAGCAGCTCTGTCACCCCGGAACGTTGTGCTGGAAGGCTCTGCCTAAAGTTTGCCCAGAGCATGTTGACTGCTTTCATGGACTAAAGTTGCTGCTGCTGCTGCTGCTAAGTCGCTTCAGTCGTGTCCGACTCTGTGCGACCCCAGAGACGGCAGCCCATCAGGCTCCCCCGTCCCTGGGATTCTCCAGGCAAGAACACTGGAGTGGGTTGCCATTTCCTTCTCCAATGCATGAATTTACACTTACATAAGTAAGATCACCAAAAGAATTGAGCACTGTGAATAATGATGAATTTAGAAAATGCTAGCAAAAATGTCCATCTCTCTACCTTCCGAACGTGTCTAAGTGTGTCCTCTGCTTTCCTGCTTCTCTTCTTCTTGCTCCACCTCTGTGTGTCCTGGTTCACTTTTTTAAATTGATGTGTAATCTATAATGTTGTGTTAGTTTCACGTGTACAGCGAAGTGATGCAGTCATACACAAATACGTATATTCTTTCTCAGGTTTCTCCATGATGGTATTGAGTGCAGTTCCCTGTGCTCAGCAAGACCTTGTTGCTCACCTGTTTCACATACAGCAGTGTCAGTTCAGTTCAGTCACTCAGTCATGTCTGACTCTTCACGACCTCATGGACTTCAGCATGCCAGGCCTCCCTGTCCATCACCAACTCCCCAAGTTTACTCAAACTCATCTCCATTGAGTCAGTGATGCCATCCAACCATCTCATCCTCTGTCATCCCCTTCTCCTCCTGCCTTCAAGCTTTCCCAGCATCAGAGTCTTTTCCAATGAGTCAGCTCTTCTCATCAGGTGGCCAAAGTACTGGAGTTGAAGCTTCAGCATCAGTCCTTCCAATGAATATTCAGGACTAATCTCCTTTAGGATGGACTGGTTGGATCTCCTTGCAGTCCAAGGGACTCTCAAGAGTCTTCTCCAACACCACAGTTGAAAAGCATCAGTTCTTCGGCGCTCAGCTTTCTTTAGAGTCCAACTCTCACATCCATACATGACCACTGAAAAAAACATAGCCTTGATGAGACGGACCTTTGTTGACAAAGTAATGTCTCTGCTTTTTAATATGCTGTCTAGGTTGGTCATAACTTTCCTTCCAAGGAATAAGTGTCTTTTAATTTCATGGCTGGTATAGATTAATCCCAAACTCCTAATATTATCTCTCTGCTGCCACTCCCCATTATGCTTTTTAGTAATCCTAAGTTTGTTTTCTATGTCTGTGAATCTATTTCAATTTCATAAATAAGCTTATTTGTATCACGTTTTAGCTTCCACATTTGAGTGTTATCATAGGATATTTGTCTGCCTTACTTTGCTTAATACGATCATCTCTAGGTCCATCCATGTTGCTGCAAATGGCATTATTCCTTCTTTTTATGGCTAAGTAATATTCCATTGCATATATGTCCACCTTCTTTATCCTTTCATCTGTTGATGGACATTTAGGTTGCTTCCACGTCTTGGCTGTTGTAAATACTGCTGCTATTACATTCCTAGTTCACTCTCATTCTTGCCCTTAGTTCTTTCTCTGCTTTTCTACCTATGTTCCTCTTATCTTCCCACCCCAGAATCTCCCTTAATTCAATTTGGATTTCGCTTTGTAAATTATCCCTTAGCTGCAGCAGTAACTTCAGGTCAGAGGACATTCTCAGTTGTAACTTGCACAAGGAATCCCTTCCAGTGGAATTCCTTAGGGATGTGGTCAGTGGCACACTGGACATCTCTACTTGGAAGTCTCCCTGGAATCTGAAGTTCAGCATGCCTAATACCGAACCACTTCCCACTCAAACCCCTGGCTGCCCTTCACTGATGTAACCACAGCAAACTACTTGCTTTACCTACCACCCATCCAAGGCCACCTTTAGAAGAATAAGAGAATTTTTAATTATGCTTTTTCTCAGGCCCGTGAAAGAAGGGCCTAAAACTCCCTGTATGGTACTAGTTTATTGAGCAGGCTACAAAACACAAATTGCCTAGAAGGCGTGACGTAACTTCTTTTGCAATAAAAAATGACCCTGCTAGCACTTGGAAAGCTTCTGGAGGATCCCCAGAGGTGGAAAGTGCTATATAGATGTACGTATGCTTTGTCTGTTGGCCATGAATGTTGAGGAATAGAACAGACCAGCCCCCTTTCTCCTTATTTTAATTATCCAGAGACCCCCAGCAGGAAAGTAAAAGAGAAGTTGGATCCAAGAGCTCTCAGAAGAGCAGGAGGCTCTAGGGAACATGTATGCATTGTTTGTATGAAATAGACCCTTCCTTAGCAGGACAGAGCTGAAAATTTCCCTTATTCTTCTCAGGAAAATGTGTTCTCTCTCTTTTTTTTTTTTTTTCATTCTAAATACACTCAATTAGGTTATGGAAAATTTAGTTCCTCTTGCTAATTTATACAAGGAGTTATGATACCTTGGGATCATCATCTGTCAGCTTTAAAACCCTAAATATGGCATTGATTATTCTCAGGAAGGTGATGTGATGATCTGCTCTCTTTCTCAGACAAAGGGAGGCAGTTGTCCAAAATGGGAAGTCCCTATCTGGGTGGGAATGATAGAAACATCCTTCTGGCTAGATTCTGTTTCTGCTCCACTCTGAAAAAGAGAAACAGATCCCAGTTTAACTAGCCTCAGTCTTACTAAAGGTTAGGGTCTGTGTTGTCCTCTGGATAATAATAACTATAATAACTATTTGTTGAATGGTTGAATTTTTCCCAGCAGTGTGTTAGGTGCTGTAGATGAAATCTTATTAATAGTGCTTACAGCTGTGATGGTAGGGAACCATTCCCTGCCCCCATATTTTACTTTGAGGAATTTGAGTTTGGGAGAGGTAAATAATTTGTCAAAGATCACACAACCCATACATGGCAGAGCTCAAATGCAAACCTCGGTCTGTCCAATGCCACAGCTCAATGTCTTTAGACCTTGTAGTTTTGTTTGTTTTTTTATTGATGGTTACTATGGGCCAGGCGCTATTCTAAGCTCAGAGAGATCCCTAATCTTATGGAGCTTATATCCTGGAGAGGAAAGGTAGGAAAAGAATAAGTTAAAAAAAAATCCAGATCATTTCAGATGTTGGTAATGCCATGAGAACAATAGAGGAAGTAAAGTGGTAGTGAGCACGGGGCTACTTATGTTGAGAGCTCTTTGAAGGATTTTCTGATATGACCTTTGATCTCAGGCCTAGATGATATGAAGGATCCAGAATGTGGGTATTGAGGGCCATGGAAACAGCAAGTGTAGAGGTCCTGGGGTGAGAGTGAGTGCTATGTGTTTCAGGAGCTGCAAAAATCCAGTTTTTCTATTTGGCCATAGAGATAAGTGATGTGATATAATAGCAGACATGTAGGCAAGCTTTGGGTCTTGTTCCAAATATGACAGGGCATCAGAGAAGGGTTCTAAGCAAAAGAGGCATATAATCGGAATTAAATTGTTAAAAGATCTCTCTGGTTTCTATGTGGAGAATAGCAGATACAGGAGCAAGACGGGGAGTAGGGGAAATGGTTAGAAGAACATGAACTTCAAGGGGACTGAAAGTTTTTGGAGAAGATGTAGCCTTGGCTTTGGAAGTAGCAAAGGGTCTGGCGGCAAAAGAGTATTTACCTTTATCTAGGCCCTAAGATATTCAAGATGTGAGGAGGTGCCTCAGAGGCCAGCCAGGTCCAGTTCTTGGGCAAAAGGGAAGGGGGCATTCACAAAAGAAGATGAAAGGACTTCCCTGGTGGTTAGGACTTCACGCTTACACTGCGGGGGGCCCAGGTTCGATCCCTGGTTGGGGAACTAAGACCCTGTATGGTGTGACCAAAAAATAAATAAATAAAAAGCTTTTAAAGAAAAGGAAAATAAGATGAAGCTATGGGGAGTCTGCGGGAGAAGGCAATGGCACCCCACTCCAGTACTCTTGCCTGGAAAATCCCAGGGACAGGGGAGCCTATGGGCTGCCGTCTATGGGGTCGCACAGAGTCGGACACGACTGACGTGACTTAGCAGTAGCAGCATCATGGAGAGTCTGTTTCAGTGTCAGTGCTGGCAAATCAGAGTAATAAGAGCTAGTTTCATTGAGTGTATACCATGTGTCTAGTGGTATTCTAAGTGCTTTTCTCAGGATAACTTCTTTAGTCCTCTCAATAATCCTAAATCCCAAATGCTATTAGGGCTTCCCAGGTGGCACTCATGGTAAAGAACCCACCTGCCAATGCAGGAGACATAAGAGATACAGGTTCCATCCCTGGAGTAGGAAATGGCAACCTACTCTAGTATTCTTGCCTGGAGAATTCCATGGACAGAGGAGCCTGGTGGGCTACAGTCCATGGGGTCACAGAGTCTGACACGACTGAGCACACAGGCATGGTCATGGTTTAGATACTATTATTGGCCCCATTTTACACAGGAAACTGAGACAGGAGTTACAACACTTGCAGCTACTACATGATCTAACTCTAAGTCAGAGCCATAAGGGTTGAGGCTGTCAGAGAGAGTGGAAGAGTGACCTCAAGAAGGGAGGGGCCGACTGGTGTGAAGATGAGACCCAGATGACCAAGGGGATCTGGGAGGGAGTGATGAAGTTTAACAAGTTTGTCCCATGATGCCCTACATCCTGAATGACTCTAAAAGAAGGTTCCTGATCAGTGCAAACTAGGAGCTTTCCTGCAGCTTCCGGTGGGTGGAGTAAGCCTGGGCCCCCTCCCTGGGACTGCTTTCTTAAGCAGCTTGTGGGAGAAGAGCAGTTTCATCTAACAAGACAGTGTCTTAGCCTCTTTTATCCCACTGCTCTTGGGTAGGTGGGGAGAGTGCTCAAATCCACACATTTCTGAGATGTTTTCCCTGACTCACATTTGGAGATAATAATCACTTACTATGATTAATTAGATTATGTATCTGTGGGTTTCACATTAGTCCAGCAGAGCAGGAGTTCTGCACATTAGAAATGGAATGGGATCAGCCTAACATTGTTTGGGGTTGGTTTTCTTTTGCTGTTTTTTTTTTTTTTTTTTGAAGGGGGATGGTACTTCTATGTTTCAAGTTTTATGCTGAGAACCTGACATATGTTATTCCTTCATTAAACACGACAGTCTTAGGATACAGCTACTAGTCTTATTGACCATTTTCTGATGGACCAACTGAACTCCGGATATAACTTGCCCAAAGTTATAGCAAGTGATGGACCTAAGAGAGCTTCCTACGTGGTGCAGTGATAAAGAATCCACCTGCCAATGAAGGAGACATGAGACTCGGGTTCGATCCCTGGGTCGGGAAGATCCTCTGGAGTAGGAAATGGCAACATACTCTAGTATTCTTGCCTGGAGAATTCCATGGACGGAGGAGCCTAGCAGGCTACAGTCCATGGGGTATCAGAGTCAGACGCAACCGAGCACACACACACACAAAGGACCTGAGATTTAAACCCTGATGATCTGATACCAGAGGTTAATCCTTAATCATGCTGCTACAAGTGAGGAACATAGGTATGCTGGGTCGAGTGCTTCCCAAGAAGTCTTTGTAAACCCAAAGGAATGAGTGCATGTAACAACACAAAGTTGGAAGAGAGATCATAGGGATGAACAGTGAAGGCATTCCTTGACTACACTGATTTTGAAATGTTAGTAGACCAACTGTCAGAATCAGGAAGCAACCTGAAGGTAGTAGGCTTGAACGAAACATGGGTTGGAAGGGGGAATTGATATGAATAGAGAGAAAAAAATTGCTGCTTTACTTCCTTGTCTTCTTCTCAGTCAGTTCAGTCACAGTTGTATCCAACTTTTTGCGACCCCGTGAACTGCAGCAAGTCAGCCTTCCCTGTCCATCACCAACTCCCAGAGCTTGCTCAAACTCATGTCCATTGAGTCGGTGATGCCATGCAACCATCTCATCATCTGTGGTACCCTTTTCCTCCTGCCTTCAATCTTTCCCAGCATCAAGGTCTTTTCCAATGAGTCGGTTATTCACATCAGGTGGCCAAAGTATTGGAGTTTCAGCTTCAGCATTAGTCCTTCCAGTGAATATTCAGGACTGATTTCCTTTAGGATTGACTGGTTTGATCTCCTTTCATTGTCTTCTCCTACTAAGTCTAAAAGTGCCACTGCTCAAATGATACAAACGATACACTGCTCAAATGCCACCGCTCAAATTTTTGCCCTTCTAATTCCACTTAATGAACACCGAAAAAGCTATCTGCTTCTCCACTCTCCCCACAAAACAGGAAAAGTGGCAGGATTATGAATAATTTTTGGTAAGGTATTTTCATTTTCCATGATTTTTTAAAGAAAACAAATATGCAGGAGGGAATCATTTAAGGGGAAACCATTTAAATAAATGAAATAAGATTCCTTAGGCATCATATTTAATTGATTCCATTTCATCATTTAAAAAATATATTTTCTTTGACATTCATCTGTTCCTATCCAAAAACATGGGTGGATAATCTGATCTCAGTTTTCTTAGGCTCTGTGATCTTGGCAAAGTCATTTTTTAATCATATGCCTGGCTTTCTCTAACTTGAAAATATCTAGACTCCCAGGACAACTGAACTTCTGTGGAAGGGCCATGAACTTCTTTGCCAAATGGCCATGAGTAAGGAGATCGCCTCTTAGAGGTAGCTCTCAGTCCTTCATCTGGATTCTAAAAGAGTTTATTAACCTGTAAATCAATTTTCTTTTTAGTCACCTGGTGGATTAGCAAACCCAGAATCTGTATTTACTTTATGTGTGCCTCTTGGAATATATAATTTAACACTTCTGTATCTCTAAGTGGAACCAAAAGATTTGAGTGCCAGAGTTTGTGAATGTAGGTGTTAGTCACTCAGTCGTGTCCACCTCTTTGCAATCCCATGGACCGTAGCCTGCCAGGCTCCTCTGTCCATGGAATTCTCCAGGCAAGAATACTGGAGTGGATAGCCATTCTCTTCTCCAGAGGATCTTCCCGATCCAAGGAATGGAACCCAGGTCTCCTGAACTGAAGGCAGATTCTTTACCATCTGAGCCATCAGGGAAGCCCCAAAGTGAAAGTGTTAGTCGCTCAGTCATGTTCAACTCTCTGATCAGGGGAAGATCATAGAGTCCTCCCTGCACCTACCATTTCTCAAATTCCTTTAGCTTAAAATATGCCAAGGTGCTGTATTTTGGGGGAGCATGACCTTAACTCCATTATCTATAGTCATATGTTGTGGGGATTAGGACATGGACTTATCTTTTGGGGGAAACACAATTCAACCCATTACCCTGACTTTGATGTATTTGTTGTTGTTTGTTGTTGTTCAGTTGCTAAGTCATGTCTGGCTTTTTGTGACCCCCTGCAGCATGCGAGGCTCCTTTGTCCTCCACTATCTCTTGGAGTTTGCCCAAATTCACATCCATTGAATAGGTGATGCTATCTTAACCATCTCATCCTCTGCCACCCTCTTCTCCTTTTTCCTTCAATCTTTTCCAGCATCAAGGTCTTTTCTAGTGAGTTAGGTCTTTGTATCAGGTGGCCAAAGTATTGGAGCTTCAGCTTCAATATCAGTCCTTCCAGTGAATATTCAGGGCTGATTTCCTTTAGATTGACTGGTTTGATCTCCGTACAGTCCAAGTGACTCTCAAGAGTCTTCTCCAGCACCAATTTGAAAGCATCAATTCTTCAGCACTCAGCCTTCTTTAGATTAGCTGCAACGGCTCAGCTGGTTAAGAATTTGCCTGCAATGCAGGAGACCTGGGTTCAATCCCTGGGTTGGGAAGGTCTGGAGAAGAGAATGGCAACCCACTTTCAGTATTATTTCCTGGAGAGTCCCATGGACAGAGGAGCCCAGTGGGCTACAATCCATGGGGTCTCAGAGTCGGACACGACTGAGCGACTAACACAGCCTTCTTTATGGTCCAACTCTCACATCCATACATGTCTACAGGAAAAACCATAGCTTTGACTGTATGGACCTTTGTTGACAAAGTGATGTCTCTGTTTTTAATAAGCTGTCTAGGTTTGTCATAATTTTCCTTCCAAGGAGAAAGTGTCTTGTAACTTCATGGCTGCAGTCACCATCCACAGTGATTTTTGAGCCCAGAAAAGTAAAATCTGTAACTACCTCTACTTTGTCCCCTTCTATTTGCCATGAAGTGATGGGACTATATGCCATGATGTCAGTTTGATCTCTTAGGAACATAATTTGACAAGGGGAGTAGGATGGAGAGGGTGGGCTCCCTGGCTGCTCTAGCCTTAGTCCAGGACCGAGGAAATGAGGAACCGGATTGGTGGCGGCAGGGTTCATGGGGGTGGAGCATGGGAGTAAAGAAGAGGAGTTGGAATCAGGAGACATACGAAAGAATTTGCCAGGACTTTTTTACTGCATGTGTGGTGAATAAGAGAAAAAGTTTTAGTGCAACACTAACATATGTTTCCCCAAAACACGTGTTGTAAAATACTGGAAATTGTTCTATAGACAAATGCATTTGGGAAACTCTGGATCGAACAAGGTTGAACAGGCTTCTCTGCAGTGCTTCTTTGCATGCTCATGTACACTGTGGCTTTCTAAAGGGGACTTCTGGGGGACAGCCTTTCCCAAACTTACAGATACTGACAGCAATTGGCAGAAGCCGCTCCTGTCTGTAGCACTCCCTGCCCCATGTAGAAAAGAATGGTTGGTACCAATGACAAAATTATGGACATCAATTTTGCAATGAATAGTTAAGAAAAAAAAGCGAATGTTTACTGAGCTGCTAGTATGCATCAGACACCACATTAAGTGTTTCACACACAATATCTCATTTAATTCTCATGACAGCCATCAGGGACAGGTACCATCAATCATCAGATCTTATAAATGGGACCCAGAGGCACATAGAGATAAAGTTACTTACCCAAGGATGCATAGCTGGGGCATGGTGCAACCAGAATTTGACTCCAAGCAGTCTAATGTTAAAACTGACATTCATAACTACCAGATTATGAATCTAATTGTAGATGTTTTGGATTTCAAATGTTGATAAGACTTGCAGATGGAAATATGCAGAAGACAGTGGAGGATACAGAATCAGACAAGGTCAGGTCTGGGCTCAGAGCCATTAGGGGGCAGACAGGGGTTGAAAATTGCCCGTGGATACATTTATTCAAACTATGAGGTCGCAAGTTGGTTATAAGATTTACAACACAGAAAGGATTCCATGCAAAGATTTTATGTATTAGTGGGATGTTTTCCCAAGCAATGAGTTAGAAATAACTGGCTACCGTTATCACAGTCGGTGTACAGAATGTTCCAACTGTGATGAAACAGGACCCAGACACAGAAGTCTACATCCTAAATCATGCTGAAAAGTCAGAATCAGTTGGGATTTTTGAGAAGCAGAGAAATCTCACTGGTCCCACAAGTGCAGTAGAAAACCTCAGCGAGAGCCAGTGAGTAGTTCTAAGAGACCACGGCTCTGCCTTGACATCTCACCACAGAGGCAGGACCTTCTCTCTGTTCCCTGGAGCCCCTGGAACATTCATCTAGAAGCTTCTAACACCCGTACAATGCGGACACCCAGGAAATAGTCGCTGAGCCAAAGAAATGAGAACCAACCCTGTTCAGCTTCCTTCTGCTCCTGGATACATTATCAAGTTTTAAAGTGTTTTCACTGACCCATCCCTATGCCATTGCCTGTCTGAATTTTCTTGCATATACTGGGGACAAAGCCATGATAAATTGCTACCTACTTGCACTGAGTTTCATTTTGTTCTGATTCATTGCCTACTTCAGAGACCTTCTAAAATCACAGTTTATGGACTCTACATCCTGGTGGTTCCCAGAGAGAAATGAACCTAGATTCCAGGGAATGCAGATGTCTTCAAACTTGCAGCCAGCTTCCAGGCTCCCTGCAAAGGTCTCTTAAGCCCCTAAGTATTTCCTCTCTTAAATCACACATCACTGGCACAGGCAGAGTATTTGTTAGGAGACAGTCACTTAAAGGTCTACCGAGTAGACAGAAATGCTGTCGTTCTTGGCAATTTTATTGCGCTGTTCTTGGGCTTAGTGTAGTGATTCTTTTTTAACGTTGCATTGGCTTTTTTTGTTCCTGAAAGAAACTATTTCTTTAGTGCTGTACTTGAAACATGATGTTGAATCTCTCTTGGCATGTTTATGGGCCGGGTGAAGGACTGTATATGTGAAAGGGAGCTTAATATTTCACTTGCACAACTGTTGTGACTTTTATTCGACACATTTCTAATTAGGTGACTTGAATCCCTGCAGCCACCGGCATGGGTTATTGTGTCATTGTGGCACTTGGGTGTTCTGCCAAATTTCGATCTGGATAGAATGGATTTATTTTTGCTTCATCCTAGAACAGATTCTCTTACAGCGTCTGTCAGATGGTGTGCTGAACTGAACAGGTTATGCGATGTGGCACAGAATGAGGCATAGTGTTCTGTGTCACATCAAACTCACACCTATGGAAAATGGTCATTTATTGCAATATGAAAATGCTTCTTGTGAATATAAAAAAGCATGTGGTCAAGGCAGCAAGCAATTCTTCCTGAATGCAGGGCAACAAAAGTAAATAGTGTGACAACTGTGGAAAGTTTTTTGAACTTCCTGAAGTTTTTTTTTTTTCATAACTAGTGTTCACCTTTGAAGTCCTTCAAGTGTACAGCCTCAAATTTGAGTATCTGCAATAGTGCTGTAGACACACACAGAAAATTTACAGGCCACTGCTCTATTACCAGTGGCATCAGTACACACACACACACACACACATATACACTTCAGTTCACGTTTACTATTCTTATGTTGAATTTTCTTCATGGACATTATTCAAATACTGCTGATCTCCATCCATTTCTCTGTTTATACTATAATATATTGTCCAAGATAGCCTAGGTTCAAGCCTAGGAAAATTGCCTTAAGTAAGAATGAAGAATACCTTGAAATCTCTTGCTCTCAGATATATACCCAACTTTCTAAAGCGATTATTACTGGAAACCACAAAAGTGGAAGATGGGGCACAACTAACTTGGAAAATCCCCTCATCCCTCCACCTTTACCATGGTCAGGGTCAGTGATTAGGATTCAAGGCAGGTGCTCTCACCCATGTGTTGTGGGTGTCGTTGTGGTAGAGAGGGCTCCTCGACTCTGAGAGTCACGGCCCTTGTCAGGAGCCTCCCCTTCCTGCAGTATCACCTAAGAATGCTTGGCTTCACAGGAAACGCTGATACGGTAGAAAGTATTTGGACGTAGGCAACACCCGAATGGAGGTCCACTTCCTCCTACTACCGCAACCTTGGCAGAGCTGTCTACTTCTGTGAGCCTTAGCTTCCTCACCTGGCAAATGGAAATAAAACTCCTTTCTCTAGACAAATACCATATTTTACCACTTACACTGGAATCTAAAAAATAAAACAAATAAATAGAACAGAACAGAAACGGACTCACAGAGAACGAGCTAGTGGTTAGTCGTAGGGGAGAGAAGAAGAGAGAGGCAGGATAGGGGCGGGGGATTAAGAGCTACAAACTACTATACATGGATATATTGTATAGCACAGGGAATATAATCAATACTTTACAATGACTTTAAATAGAGTATAACCTATAAAAATATTGACTTCCCATGTTGTACATCTGAAACTAAAAGAATACTATAGATCAACTGTACTTCAATTAAAAAAGTCTTCTCCACAAAGTAAAAAGCTTTAGCCATATGAGTGGGTAACCATAACTTGTTCTATCTTCCAGAGAAGCAATTTGGATTCAAAGGTCATTCATAAACTAGTGAGTTGTGTATTTATTGTACCTGATTCATGGTTAAAGTTTTGGAACAAAAACTATAGGGTGTCTGTGTCTGTCTCTATGTTATGCATGTCCATGGATATGTTACATATATGTGATGTTATTCTAGTTCCACAGGGTATTGCAAATATTAATATGTAAAAGAGCTCTAAAATGACTTGAAAAAAAAAGCTTTAATATCAATAGTATATTTATATAAAACTCAAGCAATTTTCTTTCATCTGTTAAAATCAGAAAGTGTTCTTGGACTATTGGTCTGTCCTTCATGAGACTGTGCAAGGATTTTCTTTACCTTCTAAGTAATCAGCCAAGAAAGATTCTGGGTTTTTATCCAAATGGTTTCCAGTGCTTTGTGTCTTCTTCACTGATCTTTGATTATTTAAGAAAACGGAGTCTTCTCTATGAAAAGAGCTAAGTTTTTTACAACCAAGTAGTGTGTGTGTGTGTGTGCTCAGTCCTGTCCAACTCTGCAACCCCATAGATTACAGCCTGCAGGCTCCTCTGTCCATGGAGATTTTCAGGCAGAAATACTGGAGTGGGTTGCCATCTCCGACTCCAGGGATCTTCTCGACCCAGGGATTGAATCCGAGCCTCTTGTATCTCCTGCATTGGCAGATGGATTCTTCACCACTGTGCCAGCTGGAAGCCCTGCAACTAAGTAATTTTCAAAAAATTCCTTCCTTATTAAAATTAAATAACATCATGTCTGTCGAGTGGCAGCATAGAGTAGGCACTTGATTTTCGTTTCCTTACCTCTCTGCACCCCATAGAATAAGCAGTAACTCCCTCACTGAAGCTGAAGCTCCTGTTTCTGAAACTGAAGAATCTGAGCATCAAATGATGGGATGATGAGACATGCTTCTTCAGTGAATTCATTATGTTTCTTGGCTGGACTGAAATGAAGCAAAGGCAGGAGAAAATCTGGATACAAAACAGATGTTAAAGCCTCATACATAGCATGGCATAAACCTGAGCTTTTCAAGCTCACCTTACTACAAATATACATCACACTCTTGTGTAATGCAGGTAACAACGATGAACCCTCCACCAGTCCTGTGATTCTTTCTCTTTGGCCGACAGATGAGTCATAGTTACTAGCCTTCTTGCAGTTTGAGGTAACTAGTGGAAAGTGGGCCAGTCCTAACGATCCTCCACTTTCTCCCCTCCTCATCTACCAGGTGAATGTCCATGTCTGGGGTGACCCTGGTTACCATGTGCTGAGGCCTGGATGTCTTAAGTGGCCATGTAGAGCAGAGTACTGCTTGCCCCAGCATCTGGAATTTACCCAAATGAGAAATAAACTCTTAATCAAGCCATTAAAACCTCAAGGTTTATCTGTTACAGCAGCTGCCACCACCCTAAGTAATGAACTTGATGATGCAAGAGGTGAATTTTAAAAATTTTCTCCTTGCTCTGGCACTTGACACTTTTCTGAATACGACAGCACCAGTTTTATATTTCATTACTGTGGGAAAACAAATTTCATAATTGCCTAAAGACTAACTATGAGGTCTATCTATTCAGAAATATACTGTGTATATTGATCATAAGAGCTGTGAAACAAGGTTCTTTATCAGCAAGAAGTCTACTTGATTTTTTGCCTAACAATTTCAGCTGAAAGCCAGGGTTAGTGATTAACTACATTTATTGTGTTTTAAATTAGATTAAACACTCCTGATGCCAGGTGCTGGGCTGCAAAGGGAAAGCTCAGTTAAACAGGAGAAATAGAGGTAACTGTTTTTTCTAAATTATTAGAAATTCAGGAGTTAGAAACCTAAAAACATTTCTAAAGTATTCTATATACTTTTATGTTTTCTTAAACCATACGGAAAATAATTTTACCTTTCCCAGTGACACTTAATCCATAGGATTTAAGGATTAAATGGGGATCATGTCTGCTGCTGCTGCTGCTAAGTCACTTCAGTCGTGTCCGACTCTGTGCGACCCCATAGACGGCAGCCCACCAGGCTCCTCTGTCCATGGGATTTTCCAGGCAAGAGTACTGGAGTGGGGTGCCATTGCCTTCTCCGGGGGATCATGTCTACCTCCCACCTAATGCCTGGCACAATAAATATTAAATAACATGCACAATAACTATTGAAACCTTGACCTCTTACGTAATGATTTGTTTTATTGGATTTTACTTTGGAATTATTCTTAAGAACTTGAATTATCACCCTCAGAGGCTTGTAAAGTAGCTGTGTACCCCACATCAGTTGGTACTAAACTGCTTTTAATTATGGTATCAACTTTTACAATTTATCCTGGCTTCTTGCTGCTTTTTACTGGTAGCTACAGCCATCATGTTATCTTCTTCAAATCCTTTATATGGGGAGAAAAAAATAAAAGACCCAGGTAGAAATTATTACTAAAAAATGAAAAAGTTCTACATTCAAGCTGGGGGAAATACCCCAGCAGAGCCAATTACCAGCCTTCAGAGGGCTGTTTCAACGGCTTGGGGGCTTGTTATATTCAATGCCAAGATTGTTGCTGGTTCCAGCAAGTTGAGGTTAACAGAAGTCAGAACTCCCTGTCTAGGTATGGCCTTGATACATTTTCTGCCAGCTTAGCTTTTATGCTGAGAGGAGGGAGAGAAAGAGAGATAAAAAAGAAAGAGAGGTAAAGTAGGATTGGAAATTGAAAGGGGAAAGCTATTTGAGGGTAAGAAGTAACTGGTTGCTCTTCTATGGACACATTAAAAGTTTGAGAAGCCCAGCTCTTAAAGCACCTATTCAGATTTACGTTCTCACTAGCCTTCCCATGGAGGGAGGAGCCTGGAAGGCTGCAGTCCATGGGGTCGCTGAGGGTTGGACACCACTGAGCCACTTCACTTCCACTTTTCACTTTCATGCATTGGAGAAGGAAATGACAACCCACTCCAGTGTTCTTGCCTGGAGAATCCCAGGGACGGGGGAGCCTGGTGGGCTGCCGTCTCTGGGGTCGCACAGGGTCGGACACGACTGAAGCGACTTAGCAGCAGCAGCAGCAGCAGCCTTATGTCAGACTACCCATTTTTCTGAACTCTTGCCCATAGTGGGTATAGTGTTAGTTGCTCAGTCATGTCCAACTCAATGCAACCCCATGGACTGTAGCCCTCCAGCACCTCAGTCCATGGAATTCTCCAGGCAAAAATACTGGAGTGGGTTTCCATTCCCTTCTCCAGGGGATCTTCCCGATGCAGGGATCAAACCTAGATCTCCTGTATTACAGGCAGACTCTTTACCATCTGAGTCACCAGGGAAGCCTATAGTGAGTATTGCCATTCACAAAAATTATCAGGTGAACACGGTATGATGTTATTTGGTTTTGTAATTTTTTGGCCATCAATAATGGTAACTTGCTTTTCATCTTCCATTTTTGTATTGCATTTGTATATCTCCATTTGTGAATTGACTATTTCATAATCTTTCCCATTTTTATGATTATACTCCCCATTTTTTTCCAAATGAAAATGATTTTGTTTTTCTTACTACATTTATTCTTCTGCTGCCCACTGTAGAAAAATAACTAAAATTTTAAAAACAGGAATGTGATGGAACTTCCCTGGTGGTCCGGTGGTTAAGACTCCTTGCTTCCACTGCACAGGGCACAGATTCAATCGCTGGTCAGGGAACTAAGATCCCGCCTGCCACACAGTGGCCAAAAAAAAATAATGAATAAAATCACCCTTTATGTTTACCCAGAACAGAATTAAGGATGCCATATTATGGTATACTTAAAAAAATTTTTTTTCTCAATAACGCACATATGCTGTTCACACATTTAAAGTATATAGCACCATAGTTTAGTATATTCACAGTTGTACAACAGTCACCACAATCTAATTTTTAGAAATTTTCATCACCCCCAGAAGAAATACTGCCCATTTCTTCTCACACTCCTTGGGACTAAGAAACTACCAATATGTTTTCTGTCTCTATAAATTTACCTCTCCTGAATATTTTGTGTAAATGGAATCAGTTAATAAAGGGGCTTTGTGACTAGCTTCTTTTTCTTAACATAATATTTTTGAAAGGCATGATATTGTAGCCTGCATTTGCACTTCATTTTTTTTATTGCAAAATACTGTTCCATTGTTTGGGTATTTTTATTCATTCATCAGGTGACAAACATTTGAGTTGTTTCCACATTTTGGCTGTTACGAATAATGCTGCTAGGAGTATCCATGTAAAAATTTTTGTGTGGACATGTATTTTCATTTCTCTTAGGGGTATAACTAGGATTGGAGTTGCTGGGTCATACAGTATTCTATGTTTCTCTTTATAGGGCAGCTGCCAGATTGTTTTGCAAAGCAGCTGCACCATTTTATATTTTACCACAGGTAGTGTGTGAGTGTTTTGATGTCTCCACATTCTCACCCACATTTGCTATTACCTGCATTTCTGTAACGTGATATCTTATTGTGGTTTTGATTTGCATTTCCCTGATAAATAATGACGTTGAGCCTCTTTTCATGTGCTTATTGGTCATTTGTATATTTTGGAGGAGAAATGTCTATTCAAGTTCTTTGACTTTTTTAATTGGATTGCCTATTTATTATCAAGTTTAGGAATTTTTGTATATTCTGAATATATCTCATCAGACATCAGTTCAGTTCAGTTCACTCGCTCAGTCGTGTCCGACTTTTTGCAACCCCATGAATCGCAGCACGCCAGCCCTCCCTGTCCATCACCAACTCCCGGAGTTCACCCAGATTCATGTGCATCAACTCGGTGATGTCATCCAGTCATCTCGGTCATCCTCTTCAACTCCTGCCCCCAATCCCTCTGAGCAGCAGGATCTTTTCCAATGAGTCAGCTCTTCGCATCAGGTGGCCAAAGTATTGGAGTTTCAGCTTCAGCATCAGTCCTTCCAATGAACACCCAGGACTGATCTCCTTTAGAATGGACTGGTTGTATCTCCTTGCAGTCCAAGGGACTGTCAAAAGTCTTCTCCAACACCACAGTTCAAAAGCCAATTCTTCAGCGCTCAGCTTTCTTCACAGTCCAACTCTCACATCCATACATGACCACTGGAAAAACCATAGCCTTGACTAGATGGACCTTTGTTGGCAACGTAATATCTCTGCTTTTGAATATGGTATCTAGGTTGGTCATAACATTCCTTCCAAGGAGTAAGCGTCTTTTAATTTCATGGCTGCAGTCACCATCTGCAGTGATTTTGGAGCCCCGAAAAATAAAGTCTGACACTGTTTCCACTGTTTCCCCATCTATTTCCCATGAAGTGATGGGACCGGATGCCATGATCTTCATTTTCTGAATGTTGAGCTTTAAGCCAACTTTTTCACTCTCCTCTTTCACTTTCATCAGGAGGCTTTTGAGTTCCTCTTCACTTTCTGCCATAGAGTGGTGTCATCTGCATATCTGAGATTATTGATATTTCTCCTGGCAACCTTGATTCCAGCTTGTGCTTCTTCCAGCCCAGCGTTTCTCATGATGTACTCTGCATAGAAGTTAAATAAGCAGGGTGACAATATACAGCCTTGACATACTCCTTTTCCTATTTGGAACCAGTGTGTTGTTCCATGTCCAGTTCTAACTGTTGCTTCCTGACCTGCATACAGGTTTCTCAAGAGGCAGGTCAGGTGGTCTGGTATTCCCATCTCTTTCAGAATTTTCCACAGTTTATTGTGATCCACACTGTCAAAGGCTTTGGCATAGTCAATAAAGCAGACATAGATGTTTTTCTGGAACTCTCTTGCTTTTTCCATGATCCAGCAGATGTTGGCAATTTGATCTCTGGTTCCTCTGCTTTTCCTAAAATCAGCTTGAACATCTGGAAGTTCACAGTTCATGTATTGCTGAAGCCTGGCTTGGAGAATTTTGAGCATTACTTTACTGGTGTGTGAGATGAGTGCAATTGTGTGGTTGTTTGAGCATTCTTTCGCATTGCCTTTCTTTGGGATTGGAATGAAAACTGACCTTTTCCAGTCCTGTGGCCACTGCTGAGTTTTCCAAATTTGCTGGCATCTTGAGTGCGGCACTTTCACAGCATCATCTTTCAGGATTTGAAATAGCTCAACTGGAATTCCATCACCTCCACTAGCTTTGTTCGTAGTGATGCTTTCTAAGGCCCACTTGACTTCACATTCCAGGATGTCTGGCTCTCGGTGAGTGATCACACCATCATGATTATCTGGGTCATGAAGATCTTTTTTGTACAGTGCTTCTGTATATTCTTGCCATCTCTTCTTAATGTCTTCTGCTTCTGTTAGGTCCATACCATTTCTGTCCTTTATCAAGCCCATCCTTGCATGAAATGTCCCCTAGGTATCTCTAATTTTCAGGAAGAGATCTCTAGTCTTTCCCACTCTGTTATTTTCCTCTATTCCTTTGCATTGGTTGCTGAGGAAGGCTTTCTTATCTCTCCTTGCTAGTCTTTGGAACTCTGCATTCAAATGGAATATCTTTCCTTTTCTCCTTTGCTTTTCACTTCTCTTCTTTTCACAGCTATTTGTAAGGCCTCCTCAGACAGCCATTTTGCTTTTTTGCACTTATTTTCCATGGGGATGGTCTTATCAGACACATGATATGTTAAAATTTTCACCCAGTCTGTGGTTTGTGTTTCCATTTTCTATCGTTAGCAGCACAAAAGTCTCTCATTTTGATGGAGTCCCGTTTATTTCTCCCTTTGTCACTTGTACTTTTGGTATCTTGTCTAGACACTATCAACTAACATAAGGTCATGGAGTTACTTCTGTGTTTCTTCTAAGAGTTCTACAGTTTTAGCTCTTACATTTAGGTCTATATATGGCTGTCTTGAGAGTCCCTTGGACTGCAAGGAGCTCCAACCAGTCCATTCTAAAGGAGATCAGTCCTGGGTGTTCTTTGCAAGGAGTGATGCTGAAGCTGAAACTCCAGTACTTTGGCCACCTCATGCGAAGAGTTGACTCATTGGAAAAGACTCTGATGCTGGGAGGGATTGGGGGCAGGAAGAGAAGGGGACGACAGAGGATGAGATGGCTGGATAGCATCACCGACTCGATGGACGTGAGTCTGGGTGAACTCCGGGAGTTGGTGATGGACAGGGAGGCCTGGCATGCTGCGATTCATGGGGTCGCAAAGAGTCGGACATGACCGAGCGGCTGAACTGAACTGAAACTGATGGCTGTCTTATGGCTGCTGTAAACTAACACAAACAGAGGCTTGGAGTAACACAAATTCATGTTTCTACAGCTCTGGAGGTTAGAAGTCTGAAGTGGGTCTCCTTAGTCTAAAATCAAGGTGTCAACAGGCGGCATTCCACGTGGAGGCTCTAGAGATTCCCATTTTGTTCCTTTTCTGGAGTATATCCACATTCATGGGCTCATGGCTCTTTTATCAAGGCCAACAATGATGTGTTGAATTCTTCTCACATCAAATTATAGTCAGCCTTCAACATCCACCGGTTCTGCATCCATGAGTTCAATAAACTGAAGATAGAAAATATTTAGAAAAAACATTAATAAAAAGTTCCAAAAAAGCAAAACTTGAATTTGCCACATTATAGCAATCATTTACATAGCATTTATATTGTATTAGGTATTATTGTTGTAGCCACGCATTCTAGGAAACAAACTCACACAGAGGACAATGCAGATAGTGGAGTGCAGTTTATTACACCGGCGGGCCCAAGGCAGAGTCTCCTCTTAGCCAAGGACCCTGGCCAGTTTTTCTGAAAACCTTATATACCCTAAGTGTATGTGCCCAAACCCACCTCCCCAAATTCCCCGAAACTAGTCTGAACAAAGGAAAAGAAAGATACAATCAAAGTTAACCCATGATTCATATGCCTTAAGCCTGGGTAGTTAACAATGAACAATTATCAATACGCCTGTGGCCATACCCAATAAGCATGATAGAATTTATGATTCTATTTGGTTACACAGATAATTAGGGTATTCTTTTAGGTGACAGAGAGTCTAGGTACGAGCCCTGGGGCTCTTCCATCCGGGGTGTCTGGTTTTCCTGTTGGCATGTCGTTTCCATAGATACTGGGCATTTAGCTCAAAGTCCACGGTCCAGCCCAAGATGGAGTCCTGCTTTCAAGATGGAGCCTGTTCTGTCTGTTTCCTCCTTCATTCCCCACTCTTGATGCTCTTAACTCATAGTATGAGCATCATTCATAGGGATATATTGCACCCTGACTCTCCGACCTCCAATTTGGGAGAACGACATCAACCTTTGGGTTACAAAGTTCATAATACTTTGTAAAATAAAGGGTCCACAAAGCAGAACTATCAAGGCAACTATAACAATGGTAAATATAGTTTTCCACCAATCACCCTTCACCCAAATTAGACCAAAGTCCAAAAAGGAAGATTATCATCAGACATAAATTTTACCTGACCTTTCATGTCATCTAGGGTGGCTGATATATAGCCAGATAAATCAGGAATATGTACACAACATTCAACTTTAATTATAGCACAGGTCCCTCTTTGTACTGAAACTATGGTTAGTCTTAAGATGATACCAGCAAGTCCTTGTACCAGCAGTTGATTGTAGAGCTTCATCTCTGTTTCCTCTTTAAGATGATCTTGGTTTCACGGGGATCAGAGGGGTCCCTCTGCGCAGTCCACTCGGCATCCTTCAGGTCTGCATGCTATGCTCTCTTTACCCTCATGTGGTGGATCCAGGGAGTGATACCTGCAACTTTAACTGCAGTAGGGCTGGGTAGAACAACAGTATATGGACCCATGTGGGGCCAAGGAGTCGTGTTTCTAGTCCTTGATGCACACCTGATCCCCAGGTGCAAACTCGTGAGTCTGTTCCCCAAGGGGGAATGGCACCCTTTCTTGTACTAACTTAGTTACCTTACCCAGTTGTTCCATCTGCTATGAAGTCTCATCTCCCCTTACCTGAGGCAAATTTGTTGTCACCTGTTTTATTATGGGAGGGGCCTCCCATACACAATTTTGTACGGAGAAGAGCCATAGGACTGTGGGGTCATCCTGAGTCTGAGCAGAGCCATTGGAAACAAGTCCACCCAGGAACAGTCAGTCTCTTAAGATCCACTTGGAGAGTGTCCCTTTAAGTGTCCGGCTGATTCCTTCCACCATCCCAGAACTCTGGGGCCTATATGCTGTAGTAATTTCCACTTAATGTTTAAAGTTTTGCCCACTTGTTATACTAAATCAACTACTAAAGCATTGTCTGATCCAATGCTGGTAGGAAATCCAAATCTGGGAACTATCTCCCTAAGCAGGCACCAGGCTACTTTTGATGCTCTTTCAGCTCAGGTAGGAAAAGCTTCCACCCATCCTGAGAACGTACATACCATGACCAGCAGGTAATGGTAGTGTCGGTGAGGCTTCATTTCAGTGAAGTCCACTTCCAGGTGTTCAAAGGGCAGCGTGCCTTTTAGCTGAATCCCCGGAGGTTTTTGTCTGTGCCAAGAGGCAGCATTGACCTGTGAGCAGGCAGTGCAGTCTGAGATTCTGTCCTGCATAGGGAAGAGAGGCAGGGAACCAAGAAATATTTTCGAATTAGCTCTTCCAGTTTATCATGGCCTAGATGGGTCGCTTGGTGTGATTGGCTTACCAGAGTGGGTGCCAGCTCCTCCAGTACCAATAATTTGCCACTTGGCAATTCCCACCATCCCTTTTCAGTCTTGATGGCCCCTTCTGCTTTGGCTGGTTGGTTTTGGGCTTCAGTGTATTTTGGAGAGTCCAGCATTAGCTCAGGTAGCTCCGCCAACATGAGAGCTTTAATAGGGGCTTCACTTGTCACCCCCAAGCCCTTGGCTGCTTGTTTTGTGGTCTTATATGCCAGTCTATTCCCTGAGCCCGGGGGGTATCCTCTTTTTGACGTCCTCGGCAGTGTATGACTGCAACCCTTTCTGGTTCCTAGGCAGGATCTAATAGGGTGTTCATTTCTTCCTTATTTTTAATATCTTTTTCACTAGCTGTCAAAGGCCTCTCTCCTTATACAGAGCCCTGTAGTGTGGCAAAAGCATACTTGGAGTCTGTGTAAATGTTTGTGTTCTTACCTTTTGACGCGAGAGGGCCTGGATTAGAGCATATAGTTCGGCCTGTTGAGCGGACCAGCGTGATGGCAGAGAGCTAGCCTCAACGATGGTTTCTTCCATGACTACTGCATATCCCGACAGTCATTGTCCTTGTTTCACCAGGCTGGTGCCATCGGTGTACAGGACCCAATCTGGGTCTGGGATTGACTGGTCTCTCAAGTCAGGTCTGCTGGCATAAAATCCTTCTAGGATTTCCTTGCAATCATGTGAGGGCCCACCTTCTCCCACAGGAAAGAGAGTGGCTGGATTCAGGGCCTGACAAGGCTCAATAGTAACATGGGGGTTCTCACATAACAGTCCCTCGTATTGAGTAATCCGGGATGTCGACAGCCATTTATGGGGGTCCCCTTGCAGGAGAGTGTTGACCTCATGCAGGACTTTTATGAACAAATCTTGGCCCAAAGTCAGCTTGGTTGCCTCCCAGAACAGTAAGGCAACTGCAGCAACTGCCCAGCCACCCAGTGGCAACACTGTCCAGCTGATTAGAGAAAAGTCACAGGTCTGTCCCATGTCCCCATAGTCTGGGACAGCACGCCCATAGCCACCTTGTGCTTTTCAGTCACGTAAAGAGTAAATGGCTAAGCAAGGTCTGGCAGGCCCAAGGCGGGTGCTGACATACTTGTACCGGGTTTGAGTTCTAGTACCAGTGGGACTTGTTTTGCAAGCCTGGGGTGGTTGTCTTCTACCCAGACCTCAGGGGATTGTTGAGTTAACTCTCTTTCTCAACTGTTTAGCCCATCCAGTTTCCCTTCCGGGAGATCGGGCAACCTCCATTCATCTTGAGGGGTTACCAAGAGGAAGAGTAAATAGGTGGTTGAGCCCACTTGAACAGTGGGTCTTTTGTGGGGGAAAGGTCACTTGTGCCCCCAATTTAGACAGCAAGTGTCTTCCCAACAAAGGCACTGGGCATTCAGGGATGTGTAAAAATTCATGAGTCACTTGGTGTCCCCCCATCTGACATTTTCAGGATAGGCTTGAGACACAAAGGCTGCAATTACCACCACGTGAGACCCAGCAGCCTCTGGCTGGGTCTATTGGCGTATAAAGTCTATAGGCCTTGCACAGTCTTTCACAGAACTCAGAGGGTGATCCGCTTTCCCTTTGAATCACTTGGGAGGGTTTTGCGATACTCATAGCTTTTCGGGCCCCGCTCTTGAGACCTGGTAAAGTAGTTGCCCGGTATCTCTCCAGGTGGCGCCCCCCTTCCTCTGTGTTACAGTCCCATCGGGGGTGGCTAGTTCTGCCCACCGCTGCGGGTTTGCAGTACCCTCAGGTGCCATTTCTCTTAACCATTTTCTGGCCTCAGTTAGGATCCTGTGTCTTTCCTCAGGGCTGAAAAGGGAGACTAGTAGTTGGGTGATGTCATCCTATGTAGGGCGGTGGGTTCGAAAAATAGTCTCCATTAGCCTAATCATGGCTTGTGGCTCCCCCGAGTACGGTAGAGCGTGTCTCTGCCAGTTTAAAATATCCGTAGAGGAAAATGGCTGGTAATAACAGGCTACCGGGGACGGATGGTAGTGCCCCATGCGTCCTGAACCGGAGGCTGTTGTACCCTCTGGGGGGCGTCTGTAGTGGTGTTCTTTCCCCCTGTTCCTTGGCGGAGCGCAGCCTCTAATTGCTGTGTTTTCTTCCCCCTTCCCATCAATACTCACCGGGAGAGGTGGATACAGTCTAGGAGGTCCAGCTGAGGTGGAATTCTGGGGGCATTGACCAGAGGTCTCCACTGCTGGGATTGGAGCCTGCCGAAACGACGGCTCTATGAACTCCGGGAGAGCTGGTGGAAGAGCAGTGGCTGCTGCAGGAACTTCAGCTGGCCCTGGATGGGGCAGTAAGGCGGCCTCCGGTCCTGGTGGAGCACTGAGAGGCAGGCGTGTCATTATCCAGTATGGGGGAGGGGTCAGGTCATCCCCGTCCAAATCCTGTAGGATTGCTTTTTTATCATCAGGCAATTTTTGTGCCATTAATATTTTCCCCTTTCCCTTCTGGATACAGAACCTTGTCCAAGGAGGAGGGTCTTGAGCTAACCCTAGCCATGAGTCAATATATGGATATTGATCCAGGTGTCCTGGCTCTCCTGTGACTACTGTATAGACTGCGTCCACTATTTTTAAGTTCATGGTGTTCTCTGGTAGCCATCCTACTCCCATAGAGGGCCATTCAACCTCACAGAGTATGTGGAGGTGGTTAGGCTTCATCTTCATCCCACAGTCTCCTCCAAATCCCTTCTTAAAAATTTTAATCATGCACTCCAATACAGTTGCCTTGGATTCACTTCCTCCCATCTTGTTTACCTTCTCGGACCTTCTTCTACTTTTCCTTTTCGTTCTGTCTACAAAGTTCTCAGTACCCTATGTACTTCTGATATTGCCACTCAATGACACTTAAATTGCCATTCTGCCTCCTTCCTAAATGGGGTGAGAAGAGCCTTACCTGCCAGATGCCAGAGGGAGAAGGGGGATCGGCGTGTCTTCACCTGCTGGTCAGCACAGCCAAACCAGAACACCACGTGGTCCAAGACTGTTTCTCTCTTAACTTTTAAAGTCCATTCTGCCTTGGTGGGCTTGATCAGGTGCGGATGAAAGTACAGATGGGTTAAATATCCCACGCCCCAGGCCGTCTCCGGAAAAGCCAATTCATAGTCACTTATGTCAAAGAAGGCGATGGCACCCCACTCCAGTACTCTTGCCTAGAAAATCCCATGGATGGAGGAGCCTGGTAGGTTGCAGTCCATGGGGTCGTGAAGAGTCGGACACGACTGAGCGACTTCACTTTCACTTTTCACTTTCATGCATTGGAGAAGGAAATGGCAACCCACTCCAGTGTTCTTGCCTGGAGAATCCCAGGGACGGGGGAGCCTGGTGGGCTGCCGTCTCTGGGGTCGCACAGAGTCGGACACGACTGAAGCAACTTAGCAGTCACTTATGTATCCCCCTCCTTCTAGTCTGACAATTCCGAGGGGGTCAAGAATTTCACAGCAGATGGGACACCTCCTTGGGGAGGGCAGAATACAAGCACGTGAAGACCAAGTTTCTTCTCCTAACAATCCTCCAGTGATTTCTTGGTAATAATTATCCCCAAGACGGCGTGGACACCACCTCCTAAATGACCTTCACAAATTTCCTTCCTAAGCCCTAACATGCTTGTCCACCTGTGTACCAAGCAATCGCCACCTGCCTATTCCAGGCTCCTGTGGGTCTGTGCCCCTTCTCATCTCTCCCAGGCAGGTGATCAGGCCCCTCTTCCACCCTGCCAGGTGGGTTCCTCCTCACCTGAGCGCTCAGTTCCCCTGCTGCCCTCCACTACCTGCTAACGTGAAAGGTCCGGGCATTGAGAAGCAGAATCCTTCCAGAAGGGCGAGGTGTCTTCCCCCATCTAGAAGATTCAAGCTTTAAAGCCTTGGAGTAGTCCCAAATGGGACTTGTCTCCTCTAAGTGAGGAGTTTCCCGGCCAATGCACCAAATCTTGTAGCCAGGGCGTTCTGGGAAACAAACTCACTCAGAAGGACAATGCAGATAGTGGAGTGCAGTTTATTACACCGGCGGGCCGAAGGCAGAGTCTCCTCTTAGCCAAGGACCCTGACCAGTTTTTCTCAAAACCTTATATACCCTAAGTGTAATATAATCAAAGTTAACCCATGATTCATATGCCTTAAGCCTGGGTAGTTAAGAGTGGACAATTACCAATAGGCCTGTGGTCATACCCCAATAAGCATGATAGAATTTATGATTCTACTCGGTTACACAGATAATTAGGGTATACTTTTAGGCGACAGAGAGTCTAGGTATGAGACCTGGGGCTCTTCCATCCGGGGTGTCTGGTTTTCCTGTTGGTATGTCGTTTCCATAGATTCTGGGCATTTAGCTCAAAGTCCACAGTCCCGCCCAAGATGGAGTCCTGCTTTCAAGATGGAGCCTGTTCTGTCTGTTTCCTCCTTCATTCCCCACTCTTGATGCTCTTAACTCATAGTATGAGCATCATTCATAGGGATATATTGCACCCTGACTCTCCGACCTCCAATTTGGGAGAACGACATTAACCTTTGGGTTACAAAGTTCATAATACCTTGTAAAATAAAGGGTCCACAAAGCAGAACTATCAAGGCAACTATAACAATGGTAAACCCATGGTAAATGGTAAATATAGTTTCCCACCAATCACCCTTCACCCAAATTAGACCAAAGTCCAAAAAGGAAGATTATCATCAGACATAAATTTTACCTGACCTTTCATGTCGTCTAGGGTAGCTGATATATATTCCAGATAAATCAGGAATATATATACAACATTCAACTTTAATTATATAGCACAGGTCCCTCTTTGTACTGAAACTATGGTTAGTCTCAAGATGATACCAGCAAGTCCTTGTAGCAGCAGTTGATTGTAGAGCTTCATCTCTGTTTCTTTAAGATGATCTTGGTTCCATGAGAATCAGTGGGCTCCTTTTGTATAGTCCGCTCGCTGTCCTCCGGGTCTGCGTGGTATGCCCTCTTCACCCTCATATGGTGGATCCAGGGAGTGACACCTGAAACTTTAACTGCAGTAGGGCTGGTTAGAACAACAGTATATGGACCCTTCTAATGTGGGGCCAAGGAGTTGTGTTTCCAGTCTTTGATGCACACCTGATCCCCGGGCACAAATTCGTGAATCTGTTCCCCAAGGGGGAATGGCACCCTTTCTTGTACAAACTTAGTTACCTGATTTATTACCTTACCCAGTTGTTCCATCTGTTGTGAAATCTCATCTCCCCTTACCTGAGGCAAATTTGTTGACACCTGTTTTATTATGGGAGGGGGCCTCCCCTACACAATTTTGCACGGAGAAGAGCCATGGGACTGTGGGGTCATCCTGAGTCTGAGCAGAGCTGTCGGAAGCAAGTCCACCCAGGAGCAATCTGTCTCTATACTCCACTTGGAGAGTCTCTTTAATGTCCGGTTGGTTCAGTCCACCATCTCAGAACTCTGTGCCTATATGCAGTGTGTAGTTTCCATCTGATGTTTAAAGTTTTGTTTACTTGTACTAAATCAGCTACAAAAGCCGGGCCATTGTCTGATCCAAAGCTGGTAGGAAATCCAAATCTGGGAACTATTTCCCTAAGCAGGCTCTGAACTACTTCTGATGTTCTTTCAGTCCAGGTAGGAAAAACTTTTACCCACCCCATGAACGTACATACCATGACCAGCAGGTAACAGTAGTGTCGGTGAGGTTTCATTTCAATGAAGTCCACTCCCTGGTGTTCAAAGGGCAACATGCCTTTCAGCTGAATGCCCAGAGGTTTTTGTCTGTACCGAGAGGCAGCATTAACCTGTTAGCAGGCAGCATGGCCTAGGTGGGTCGCTTGGTGGGTTTGGCTTATCAGAGTGTGTGCCAGCCCCTCCAGTACCAATAATTTGCCACTCCCTTTTCAGTCTTGATGGCCCCTTCCACTTTAGCTAACCTGACAGCCATTGTCCTTGTTTTATCAGGCTAGTGCCATCAGTATACAGGACCCAAGTAGGGTCTGGAACCTTGCACCCTTCTTTAAAACAAACTCCAGATACCTTACCTCCTCCTTGCAGATCTGTGCCTTCTTCTTTGACACCCAGTAACCTGCTTCAATCAGCAGCTGGAGCAGTGCTTTTGACCCTTTCCAGCACTTTTCCTTGGTCTCAGCAGCCAGCAACAGGTCATCCCCATATTGTAGGAGCCAACATCCATACTCTTTCGGATGGAATGAGTCCAGGTCAGAAACCAAGGCTAGATGGTTGGGGAATTCTTAAACCCTTGTGGGGGAGTCCAGGTGAGCTGTTGTTTGGTGCCCCCGACTGGATCTTTCTATTCAAAGGCAAAGATGGGCTGAGACGCTGGGGCGAGGTGTATACAGAAGAAGGCATCCTTGAGATCTAGGCAAGTATAAACTTTAGTCCTCAGCAGGAGGAGGCTAAGTAAGGTATAGGGGTTTGGAACAGTGGGGTGTAAAGTCGCAGTAGCCTGGTTGACTAGCCTGAGATCTTGTGCAGGCCTATAGTCCTGTCCTTCTTCCTTTTTGACTGGCAGGATCGGCATATTCCAAGCCGACTGGCACTCTACTAGAATGCCTGCTTGTTTTAATCTATTGATGTGGAGCAGTATGCTGGCCCAAGCCTCTATTGGTAGCAGGTACTGGCACTTTCTAACCGGGATGGTGCCTGGTTTGAGTTCTATTATCACTGAGGCTTGGTGTTTAGCCAGCCTGGGGAAAGGGGGGATTGTCTTCCTCCCAGACCTCAGGGAATAATTGAGTTAGCTCTCTCTCATGCTCTTCCGGCCCACACGGTTCTTCCTTTGGAGGCTCATGCAATCTCCACTCATCTTGGAGACGGTTCTTGAGAGAGAGAGCAAATAAGTCATAGTGCCCGTCCGGAAGGTGGGCCTCTCCTCAGGGGAGAAAGTCACTTGTGCTCCTAGTTTGGAGAGCAAGTCTCTTCCCAACAGGGGTACTGGGCACTCAGGAATGTAGAGGAATTCATGAATCATTTGGTGCCCCGCCATCTGACATTTTCTGGGCTGGCAAAACGATTTAATCATCTCTTCTTCCGATACCCCAGTTACAGCAGTAGTCTTTTTGGACAGTGGTGCCACAGATTTTGTTACTACTGACAGTTCTGTTCCTATATCCACCATGAAGTCAATGTTTTGGTCCCCCACTTTTAAGGTTACCATGGGCTCTCAGGGACCTGATATCTCTGAGCCCTGGCATCCCTGTTTAATTTCCAAGTCAGCAAACCCCACAACTGCGGGAGCTTCCTCTTCCTTCCTTGCCTTAGGGCATTCATTTTTCCAGGGGCCAAAAGCTTGGCACCGGGCACACTGGTTTGGCTGTAATGGGGCCTGGGGCCTCCATTGGGACCGGTTGAAGGACTGTCCTGTCCCTGGGGCAGAGGAGGTTTTCCGGAGGGCCCGAGATAGACTTTCCCAGAGCAGCAGCTAGCACTGCAAATCTCTTGTCTGTTCTCTTTCGTTCCCTCTGGCTCTCTGGCAGAGCGCAGTCTCTGCTTAATTGCAACGTCTCCCTCCCCTTCCTGTCAGTACTCACTGGGAGAGGCGGGTATAGCTTCGGTTGTTCGGCAGGAGCTGGATCCTGGAAGTGTTGGCCAGAGGCTTCTGTCACCAGGATTGGAGCCCACCGAGGTGGCAGCTCTATGACCTCTGGGAAAGCTGGTGGAGGAGCAGTGGCTGCTGCAGGAACTTTACCTGGCCCTGGATCGGGCATTAAGGTGGCCTCCAGTCCTGGTGGAGCACTGGGCTGGTTGCCACATCATCATCCAGTATGGGGAGGGGCAGGGCATCCTTGTCCAATCCTGCCAGATCCCAGAGGGAGAAGGGGGATCAGCGTGTCTTCACCTGCCGGTCAGCACAGCCGAACCAGAACACCATGTGATCCAAGACTGTTTCTCCCTTAAAGTCCATTCTGCCTTGGTGGGCTTGATCAGGTGCGGATGAAAACATAGATGGGTTAAATATCCCATGTCGTCTCTGGAAAAGCCAATTCATACTCACTTATGTATCCCCCTCCTTCTAGCCTGACAATTCCGAGGGGGTCAAGAATTTCACAGCAGATGGGACACCTCCTGGGGGAGGGCAGAATATGAGCATACAAGGACCAGTTTCCTATCCTAAAAATCCCCTGGCGGTCGCTGGTAATAATTTTTCCTGAGAAGGTGTGGACACACCTCCTAAATGACCTTGGCAAATTCCCTTCCTAAGCCCTAGTACGCTCCTCGACCTGTGTACCAAGCAATCACCACCTGCCTATTCCAGGCTCTTGTGGGTCCCCGCTCCTTCTAGTCCCTCCCAGGGGGGTGATCAGGCCCCCTCTTTCACCCTGCTGGATGGGTTCCTCCTCACCTGAGTGCTCAGTTTCCCTGCTGCCCTCCACTACCTGCTAACATGAAAGGTCCGGTCATTGAGAAGCAGAATCCTTCCAGAAGGGCGAGGTGTCTTCCCCCATCTAGAAGATTCAAGCTGCAAAGCCTCGGAGTAGTCCCAAATGGGACTTGTCTCCTGTAAGTGAGGAGTTTCCCGGCCAAGGCACCAAATGTTGTAGCCACAGCGTTCTGGGAAACAAACTCATTCAGAAGGACAATGCAGAGAGTAGAGTACAGTTTATTACACCAGTGGGCCCAAGGCAGAGTCTCCTCTTAGCCAAGGACCCTGACCAGTTTTTCTGAAAACCTTATATACCCTAAGTGTACGTGCCCAAATTCCCTGAAACTAGTCTGAACAAAGGAAAAGAAATATACAATCAAAGTTAACCCATGATTCATATGACTTAAGCCTAGGTAGTTAAGAGTGGACAATTATCAATAGGCCTGTGGTCATACCCCAATAAGCATGATAGAATTTATGATTCTATTTGGTTACACAGATAATTAGGGTATTCTTTTAGGCGACAGAGAGTCTAGGTAGAGCCCTGGGGCTCTTCCATCTGGGGGCCCTGGTTTTCCAGTTGGTATGTCGTTTCTATAGATACTGGGCATATATCTCAAAGTCCACGGTCCCGCCCAAGATGGAGTCCTGCTTTCAAGATGGAGCCTGTTCTGTCTGTTTCCTCCTGCACTTCCAGTTAAGTGGCCTACTCTTATCTTAAAGCACTATAATATCAAAATGTACCCATATCAGTAAGTATATCTCATAGTCACTTTAAATGATTGGATAGGATTTTACTTTTGAGATATACCATACTTCATTTAGCAACTCTGCTACTGAACATTGTTTCCAGCCTTTCCCTATTAAAATCGACATTTTCTGATTTGTGAGTTTAAAAAAATCTATTATGGACGCAAACTCTTTTCCATTATAGATGATGTGAATTACCTTTGAAATGAGTCACTTCTTTTCACCACCCTGGTTTAAGCTCTTATCCCTTGTCAGCTGGACTCTAGCTGTAATCTTCTCACTGACCTCCCAGCCTGCACTCTGGCCTCTCTCCTCTCTTCAGCCCTTTCTCTATAAACAGAGTGGCCTTTGCAAAGTGCAATTCTAGTCGTGTAACTGCTGACTCCGTGTTTAAAACAGATTCTCATTAGGAAAAGGATGCAACTCTTTGTCATTTTCCCCCCCCTTTGTCTTCAGCCTAATCTGACGCTCTGCTTCCACTTGCCCACTCTCTCTGGATCCACACCTGCTTCTTCTCGGGTCCTTGTGAAAGCCATTGTTGCTCCTGTCACAAGCCAGTCTCCATAATGAGGACGCGCCTTATATCACCACGTATCTTTTCTTTGCAGCCCTTTTCACATTCAATTTTTAATGTACTTATTGGGTTTCGTTAATGTTGGCCTCCTGCACCAGGCAGCAAGCTCCATAAAGACAGGAATTGAGTCTTCTTTTGCTGATCACAGTATCTCCAAGTCTGAGCACATGATAAGTATTGATATTTTAAGTAAATAAACAAGCAAAGTACATCTTCTACTATGTATTCGACTTTAAATTGTGTTAATGGTATGTGAATTTTTGATTTACCAAATCTTAAAAAATGCATGCAAATCTTTTCTTCTATAATTTCTGCCTTTTTAAGAGCTATGCTTAAAAGTCCTCCCCCATTCCAAGAATATAGAAATATTGACCTATTTCTTTTTTACTGCTTTCGTACGTCTGTTGTGCACATTAAAATCTTAAATCTACCTGCAGTTTATTTTTATTAACAGCATATAGTATTATTTAGGAAAATAACTAAATAGCCATTCTCCTAACCCTGTTCCATCCTTTTCCTTCCAGATCTGTAGTGATTCATTGTTTGCACATTAAATCCTTTCGCATGTTTAGTTATGTAAATAATGTCTAACCCTACACCTGTTTTATTTGCCGCTGTTTTCATTATTACAGCTTTATGCTATGTTTTAGTATCAGACAGTCATGCTTTCTAAGAAAATGTTTTTAATAAACAGTATGTTTTTACTTAAATGGTTTTAATGTTTTAAATAAAATGTTTTAATTAATAATACATAAAATATAATGTAATAACCCTTTCAAGTTATACAGTTTGAATTCAGGTTACTAGACAGAGAACTGTTATGTAGAAAAACACAAATCCATTAGCCCCGTGCCCTGAGTTTCTCAGTCAGTAAATCTGGGGTGCGGCTCTAGTATTTGCATCTCTAGCAAGCTTCCTGATGGTGCTGCGGCTGCTGGTCTGGGGACCACAGTTTGAGAACCTCTGCCTTAGGGTAAATGATTGAAATAAAGAATATGGTCAACACGAGTGGTATCAATGTCTGCATTCACTACCCATGTCCTCTCAGACTTGGGATGAGCCCGCCCCCTGCACTGTGTGTGAGCATCTCCCTGACAGCATCTCTGGCCCTGCTCCTGTCTCGAATTCAAAGCCGAGCCAAGAAGCATCACCCTCATTTCAGTGACACCAAAGGTGCTCAGCCTAACAGCACAGCTGCCCTCCGGGTCATGGGAGTCAGCTTTGGTCTGTTATAAGCAGGAACTGGAGAAAGGGAAGGACCCCTGCCTTCCTTTGCTGTAGCTTCTCCTGATTTTCCATATGTTTGAGGGGAATGGAGCAGAGAACTCCCCCTTTGCTTTCCTCATTCCCACTTCCTTGGCTATTTAATCACTCAGTGGTCCACACAAAGGGAGAGTTAATTACTAACACCTGCTCCCAGACCAATCGCCAACTTCTTGACAGAGATTTTGTGTCTACCCATTCCATCCAGTGTAAGCATATTTAAGGAAGTAAAGATAGTCTGACTCGTTTAGCTATACATATACTGTATCTCTATGGAGAAAAAGGCCTCACTTCTTCCTTTATAAGGGGATGGACATTCTTTGCAGGAAATAGAATAGCCTTGCTGCTGCTGCTGCTGCTGCTAAGTCGCTTCAGTCATGTCCGACTCTGTGCGACCCCAGAGACAGCAGCCCACCAGGCTCCCCCGTCCCTGGGATTCTCCAGGCAAGAACACTGGAGTGAGTTGCCATTTCCTCCTCCAATGCAGGAAAGTGAAAAGTGAAAGTGAAGTCGCTCAGTCGTGTCCGACTCCTAGCGACCCCATGGACTGCAGCCTACCAGGCTCCTCCGTCCATGGGATTTTCCAGGCAAGAGTACTTAGAGGTGCTATTTGCTATGGGGTTATTCTTCTTTGTTATTCAGACAGTAGTATATGATTATATTTTACATGAAATGTGTGATTTTAGGAAAACATTTGTTTTCCCTGTTCTTGGTTACTCATATTCCCTGCACTTACTAGTACGTTCTATATCAAGGTCACGCAACAGTTAGGTTAACAGTTGTCTGCATTTCTGAGAGGGAGACACTTTCTGGAAATTTCTGCTTTTCATTTTCCCCTTCATGGTATCTTAAATGTGCCATTCGAAGACCTCTTCTTCTGTCACAAAAAAGGTGAGAGTTTCCTATATGACCCTTTCTGGCATTCATTCCCTAATTCAGTGCACACTGAGCAAGGCTATGTGTGGAGCCATGGGAACACAAAAGACACATCTCCTATCATCAAGGCCTCAGTCTGTACTGATGAAGGCAGATACATTAGTGAACAATTACAATAAATACTGCACTGGAGCAAATCGGAGAATGCCTAGGGACGAATGCCAAGGGCCATGTCCTCAGTGAGGTGGGGAGCCTGTCAAGACACAACTCCCAGAAGACATGACCTTTAAATGAATCATTGGTGGAGGGAGATTTGTATATGACTACTTATTTATTTCTATTATTAACTGTTATTATTACCATTGCTTCATTTTTATTGACTTTTGGAATAGCAGTGCATCACATTTCTGACAATACCCTAAGTATAACAGGGATATAGACATGCTGTCCAACAGAAATATGTAATTTAAAAGTTTTCTAGTAGTCTCATTTTTAAAAAGTAAAACAAGGCAAGTTGTGTAATACCACACTTTATTTAAACCAGCAAATATAAAATTAACATTCCAACATCTAATCAACAAAAAACATATTAATAAGATATTTCACATTCTTTTTCCATACCAAGTCTTCACATTGATACAAAGTATATTTTTGTATAACAGATCACAGTTCGGAAAAGCCACATCACAAGTGCTCAGTAACCACATGTGACTAAGTGCCTACACAGGCATAAGTCTTGACTCCATTTCTGCCCTGAAGCTACTGAGTTCCTCTCCCTAGAAGCAGATATTGTGGGTAGCCTCAGATGTGTTCTTCCACTGATAGCTGATATATATACAAGCAGTTATAAACACATATGCACAAAGAATGGGATAGTAAACACACTGGAGTGTATCCCACTTTTTTCACTGAATAAATCTTGGAGATGTGTCATATCATTATATAGGAAGTAAGCTCAATCTTTATCTTACTGCTGCAGAGTATCCTATTTTATGGATGTCACAAATTATTCATTTAGTTCTTATCAGTGGGCATGTAGGTGGTTTCTGGTATTTGGTGCTTATTTGAGCTGAGTTTTCAAAGAGGTAGAGGGCAACAAGAGCCAACCTTCTGAGGCCGGGGGGATGATAGTCTAGAGAAAGGGACCAACATGGAGCACAAGGACACATGGCATTTAGGGATAATTTCTTGTGGATCAAGATGTCTGGACAGTGGAGTGTGTGTGAACCCAAAAAGAGGGGGAAGAGGAGGCTGGAAGGCAGGAAGAGATCAGATTGTAAACAGCCTTGCAAGTGTCATGTTAAGGAGTTTGGACTTCATCCACAATGGAAAGTAATCACAAGGTTTTAAGAAACAGAGAAGAATTAATAGATGACTGAATTAATAAATGGGGGCGGGAGGGACGAATATTCCATATGAATGATTAATAGATGTAGATGGGAAACAGAAAATAGACATTTAGAGAACTACATTAATAAGGGCTGCAGGCAAGATCTACCAATGAATATTCAAATTAGTGGATAAAACTTTTCAAAACAGAATATTTGCATAGCCTCAAAGTATCTCCCCCCAAATATGTATTAACTATTGTGATGGATATCTGAATGTTCTTTGACACTCCCTCTTCAGGAAGTGGAGCTTAATTCCACTGGACTTGCTCACTCATTTCTAATGAATAGGATTTGGAAAAAGAAAACTATCAGGAGTAATTTTACAGTGGACAAACCTGGCAGACATTACCTCCACCAAGTGATCAAGGTCAGCATCGCCAGTAACGTTGGTGTAGGGTGCCCCTGAAAAATGAGATGACAATGGCACTTCACCTCTGTGGCGTCCCTCCCCAAAAGCCATAACCAGAGGCTAATTATGAGAAAGCATCAGATAAACTCAAACTGAGAGGCATTCTATAAAATCTTTAATCAGTACTCTTCATAAGGGTCAAGGTCATAAGAAACAAAGACTGAGAAACTGTCATACACGGGAAAAGACTAGAGATGTGTTGACGAAATGCAGTGTGGGACCCTGGAACAGTAGAAGGACATTTGGGGGAAAACTGGAGAAATAGAAAGTCTTTATTTTAGTTACTATCATTACATCAGTGTTAATGTCTTACTTTTCATAAAGGTACCATAGCTATTGAAGATGTTAATATTAGAAGGAACGGGGGGAAGATAAACCATGATACTCTGTATTATCTTAACAAATGTTCTGTAAATATAAAATTATTTCAAAATAAGTTTTAAAAAAGAATCGGGGAGTATCATCATTAGATTCACATTTTTAGGAGCATCTCAGTGGTTGCAGTGAGGAATAAGGCTGGAAAGGGAAAGACCAGAGTAGGGAAGTTACAAGGTCTTGCTACAAAAAGTCAGGAAGGGATAGTAGAGGCCCACCCACATACGGGCAGAGGCAGCAGGAATCAGGGGCCAAGGGCAGATTGGAGATAGCTCTAGAAGGTAACTGTCTCGCACCTGGTGAGGGTTTGGTAAGGAAACAAGACAACTCAAGATGACACCTACCTCTCCATCTCTAGGAGTTAGACAGTATCATTCACTGTGATGGAGAAAACAGGAAGAACAGTTTTCAGGGAAACTTTAGTTCAATTTTAGACCTTTTGAGTTTGAAGTACATTTGGCAGGTCCAAGTGCTCATCAACAGATGAATGGATAAACAAAATGTGGTATGTCTACACAATGGAATATTATGCAACCTTAAAAAGGCATGACATTCTGACTCATGCTACAACAACCTTGAAAATATTATGCTAAATGAAATAAGTCAGATACAAAAGGACAAATATTATACGATTCCACTTGGTTGAGGAACATCAAGCAGGCCAGTTCCTAAAGACAGAAAACTGAATCGAGGTTTTCAGAAGTTGAAAGGAAGGAGAACTGAGGAGTTACTATTTAATGAATACAGAGTTTCTGTTTGGGATGATGAAAAAGTTCTGGATGGTGGTGATGGTGTTACAACATTGTGACCATACTAAAATGCCTCTGAATTATACACTTAAAAATTATTAAAGTGGTTAAAGTTTATGCTATGTATTTTTACCACAATATTTAAAAAAATAGAAGGCCATTATTAATGCTGCAAGGAAGTCAAAATGAGATAAGTTCTGAAAAATTATCATTTATATTATTCTATGACTCAGAGGCCATTGGTGACATCTCCAGAGCTCCTGTGGTAGAGAAGTGTTAAAAATCAGATTACAGTGGGTGGAAGGGTGATTGAGAAGTGTGTTGACAAATATGGCCAAATCTGGCTTGCTACCTATTTCCATAAACAAAGTTTTGTTGGAACACAGCTCTGTGCACCCCTTCGTGTGTATATTGCTTTTGGTTGTTTTTATGCTACCCCAGCTAGGCTGAGTGGGCTTCCCAGGTGGCTCAGTGGTGAGGAATATGCCTGCCAGTGCAGGAGACTCGGGTTCAATCCCTGGATCAGGAAGATCCACTGGAGAAGGAAATAGCAACCCACTTGGTATGCTTGCCTGGAAAATCCTGTGGACAGAGGAGCCTGGTGAGGCTTCAAGTCCACAGGGTTACAAAAGAATCAGATACGACTTTCTGACTAAACAACAACAAGCAAGGTTGAGTAGCTGTCGCAGAAACCGTATGGTCTGCAAAGTCAAAAGTATTTACTATCTGGACCTTTACAGAAAGTTCCCCAACCCTCGGACTAGACAAAACGCCAGTCTTTCAAGTAGTCTGGTGTTCTTAGACAATTCCTGCCTTTGCGGTGAAGTTGTTGAGTAGACAGCAGTGCCCTTTCAGTCACCAAACAGAACAGACCAAATGCTGAACAATAATAATGATAAATAAGAAGGAGAAAGAAGAGGAAGCATGGGGAAGAGAGGAAATTCATTCCTTCCTTTCTCTTCACCATTACCTTCTGTCTCTTACAACCCTGGAAAAAAGGACTGAAGGTCTCTCCACCCAACCCCCCAAAACTACTCCCCACTAGTAAGTTCTCACAATGACTGGTGATAATAAATGTTCTGAAATGGCCACAAACTGCAGTCTGGTTTAAAGTTTCCTCATTAACACAGGAAAATGCCCACAACCTGAGGCTTTTCAAGTGTTTATTAATTTACTTTCTGGGACCGAGTGCCAATATTTATCAGATCAAAGCGAGAGCCGCTGTCTTTAGCATTTACTGTGTATCAGGAATGATGCCAAGTTTTGAACCTAGATGACCTCGTTGATAATCATCAGAACCAGCATATGGCCTTTCCCCATTTGACCAGTGGAGCAGCTGGGGCCCACTGGGGTTCCATACTCAGCCACAGACCCACAGCAAATTAGTAGTAGTATGAGGGTTTGACTTGACTTCCCCCTGATTCCAGGGACCAGGTTTTTTCCACTGCACCACGCAGTCATCCTGTCCTCCACTTCATGATGGTTGAGTGGCGTCTTGTGCCCCTTCTAAGCAGAATCTAATATTTGGTGGGTTCTCAACCTATTTTAAGTCATGGGCCTGCCTTTTCATGCTGAGTTGGCTTATGATGTCTCAAGTGGACTGTAGGCTTTTTTTTTTTTTATAATGTTTTATTATAAGCACAATCAATTCTTTGGAGAATAACAGATGAAGTATGCTTGCCATATTCATGACAACAAAAATTCACCTTACATTTCACTGTGATTCAAGGTATTACTTCCAATCTTCTGGTTGCTATCCTTTTTCACACTGTTGGACAAAAGGGTGCTTGATGTTTGATCCCAAAAGGAAAAGACCGTGCAGATCCTCTGGTGTGTTTCCTGATAGTCATTTTTTCCCCCTCTGGTTTACACAATCAAGTGGACTGTAGGCTTTAGCATGACCTACTTCCCAACCTGTTCCTGTGCTCCTTCTTCCAGAAGCCCCACTTTGATGGTCAGTGTGGTTCTTCCCAGAGGTATTTCTCTAAAACCATCTTGCTTGCGTGCACTGTGCCAGTGTCATGCAATACCTGGGCTTCACTTGTTCCCACCTTACCGTTTATTTTTACATTGTCTGCAGTAATTCCTCAAGCTCATGGTTAGGGACAGAGACCCAGTAATGCAGCAAGAGGGTATTATGGTGACTTCCTCAGTTCCCATCTATTCACATCCATATGTTAAGCATGTAAACACGTAGCACTGTGTGACTTCTTTCCTCTTTAAGGTTGTCCTTGATAGCACAGCCTAGATTTCTGCAGCCATCAAATCAGAACCAAAAGGGAATTAAGAGGCCAGCCAACCCTTGACTGTACCACTGAGACCACCAACCGAGGACCAGAGAGGGTTGGCAACTTATCCAGGCACACACAGCTTATCAGCAGCGGGACTGGGAAGGCCTCTGGTCTCCCGGCTCCCAGCCTAGAGCTTATCCTGCTGCTGATCGCTGCCTCCTGCCTGCCTCAGTTGATGAAGCAGGGGCCCATCCCCCTGCCTGTGGAGTGCTTACCTTGGAGCCCTTTTCATGAATGAGACCAGATGCAGAACTCCACATTGATCATTTCTGTCCCTCCCCTTTCTGCCTTCTGTTAAAGGCAGCCCCCCAGCTCCCAGCTGGCTCCTGTCCCCTCCCCCAGCCGGGAGAAGTTATTACATGAAGAGATCAGCTTACCAGTTTTCTTCAGAGCAGAGGCTGAGCTGGGAGCTCCGGGCAGTACATGAGGGAGAGCGGAGGGAACCAGTGCGGTGCCTAGCGGAACTCCAGGGCTGGAATCCCGAGACACAAGTGCATCTGCTAGCTGTTAGCACTTGGCAGACGGAGTTCTCCTCTAGGGTAGTTCTAATTTTGGGTAATAATGTTTGTCAGCTACCTGATATTAACATTGCTCCACGTTCAAACAGCAGTGTTAGCAAGACCTGGGGGAGAGGTAAGCCAAATAAAATATCTTGTCAGAAGTTGTATTTTTGTCAGCATTATATTCCTCTTCTATCTACCAAGAGGAATCAGGGAAGGGGTTTTTATGGTGTGCAAAGAGTAATGCTTTATTTTGCTGTTTTAGGCTTGCCTTGCCTTTTCTTATAGGAAGATTTCTTTGCTTCTTAAAAAATCTTGTAATTTCTGAAACCTTTCTCTGGTACAGTGAAAGGTACACCACATACCACACCAGGGGATTGGCATGGCTTTGGTGACAGATACCTGGAGCATGTACGTTTCTAATTCTGCTGTTGCCAAAAAAAAAAAAAAGTACTTGTCAGATTCCAGTAGGGACTGTTACCTGTTGAGAATATTTCTCCAGTGTTGCTTATGCATGCTAGAGGAATTGCTTTTCTTTGCTGCTTTGCATTACGTTTTTATCCTTCTTAGCTTTGATGTGCTTGGGGGGAAAAAAGTCTGTGCTTAACTTAGTATCATAGGTTTGAAGAGCGGAGTATAACAGGTCTTGGAGCGTCCCAGATGTACCATAGACGGGAGGCATGTATAAGACCCATGAGGATGATTTATTCTTATTGGCTTAGCTCATGTTTGCTGGATACATTTCTGAACATCATAGGTGCCTGTAGGAGCCAGTTTTTGACACAGGCAGAGATCGGAAAGGATGATCATATGGGCTGGAGAGGGAAGCTCTTGGGTGTAGCCACCATCACCTGCAAAGAAGCCTGCAACAAATTTACCTCATCCACTCCTTTTACTTCTTATTCTGATGAAAAGTCTTGGAGACTGAGGGCTGAATTATGCGACGACAGCCTTTTTCCTGAATCCATCTTCCCTTTGAAAAGCCAAGTGCAAACTGTATCTCCTAGAAATGCCACGGGACCACTTCACAGCTCTGCCTTTTGTTAGCATTGCAGGGACAGAGAGAGCTCTGAAAGCCCCCGGTAATGACTTTCCCTTTTCTAAGAGGAGTGGAAGGGAGCTGCTCTCAAATCCAGGCTGCAGGGCAAGCTGTGGTTGCAGCAGGCTCGTTACTCCGTTCAAAGCAGACATGTGGCGCAGAGGCGTGTGGCCACGGGTCATTTGTCCTAGGCTTTTAGCCTATTAGTTACCCGTGTCCTCTGCAGATATTTTCTGGGCCTGTTGGGTTGGGGCTGTGGGTAGGAGGTAGGGGTCTTGAATGGGAGCTGGAGGAACTGAATTGGGTTAGTGACGCTGGAGGCTGAAAGCAGACAGACCATTGCCCTCTAGTTGCAGTTGAAGTTCGCAACTTCCCTGTTGATTTTTCAGTGTGGAGAGTAAATGACAAATGGGCTGGCCTGACTCAGCCTGGAGCACTTAAGCATGTGAGGGGAGAGCTCATATGGAAAATATTTCTATCACCGCTGCATGCGCATATGGTCTGGGGAGACCCCCGTACGGAGCAAATCACAGCGCTCCAGCAGCCCCTCAGTGGCGTGCCAATTACTCTTATTAACAGCGAGGCGAAGGGCAGGCTCCAGTTACCTGCGCACAGCTGGCTCCCGGGGACTCTGCAACGCGTGTGCTTCGAGCCTTGTGTCACATTCGGAGAGGGCAGTGGCTCTGTTTCACTTTACAATCAGCACAGCAGATGAAAAATGAAAGGGGATTACACGGGCTCATCCAAATCTTGATTCTGTTCAGACGGTGCTCAGCGTGCAGGAGAGGAAGGCAGGAGTTCTGTCTTTTGAGTTAAAGTGTGTGTGCTTAATAGTCAGAAAAACCAATCAGAGGTGATGAATGCCTGCTGTCTGTTCCTTTGTTCTAGCCTGCTATGCTAAATAAAGACCCTCCGGTGCCTTTTCCTCTTTTCATTCTAGTTTTCCTTCCTTCCTTCCTTCCTTCTTCCTTCCTTCCTTGTGTGCTGCTGCAAAATCTTGGCTCCATAACTACTGTGCTCCTAGAAAACTGTACATTTAGGATTCCTTTCCCCTTGTTGGAAATGAAACGATGAGGAAGGAACGTAAGTATGAAATGCCCCTCCTCTCCTTAAACAGAATGTCACTTATACAGAGCTTTGGAGAATGTGACATTTCTTTATTAAGAGCCTCTTGTTTTATGGCCATGTTACTTACAAAAGGCACCCGTAAACATGTGGCCTCTTCCCTGTGTCACCCAGGTTTTCATTTTCTCGGCCAGCCAGTTTTCTTGCAGGTTTTGATTATCTTTCCTTTGAATGTTTATAAAAACACATGAGGAAAAGGAAGGAAGAGGAAGACAGTATTATACGCCTCGTGGTACTTGGCTGGCTGTGTTCTCAGTGTGGATGGGCGCAGACTCTGGGCAGCAGCTCAGACTCAGTTTCCTAGGGGGTGAGGTCCTGCCAGATCACCAAGGGCTGGCATATAATGGGAGGAGATGGTGTGGTTCAAAGCAAACCTTATTCAGTGTCCTGTTGCTGGCACTGTTGGCACTAGTGACTGTCAACCAAGGACAGAACAACGCAGTATGAGGTCACTACATGTTTGGAGAACAAACACAGAGAAACACTGTTCCTTCTTTAATTTTCTGGTCGCAGGAGCATTAAGCTAAGAACACTGAGGTCCCTGGAGTGCCTTTGCCCTTGTCACAATAGGACAGCACTGGTACACAGCTTGCACACACTGTGTACCTCTCTTGAAAGAATGTAAAGGACTGTGAGTCACGCTGGACTTTAGGTGCATTTGTCGGTGTGGGAAACATGCTAGGATCCCAGTTTCTTTGCAGCATGCCACAGAATGGGGTGTGGGGATGTGCCTGTGCATTCCCTGAACTTGGACTTAGCTTCTCATATTAGGCCAGTGTTGTTGTTCAGTCGCTCAGTCGTGTCCAGCTCTTTGTAACCCTATGGACTGCAGCATGCCAGGCTTCCCTGTCCTTCAGGGAATGAAGACCAATGAGATACTGTTATATGTGGGGAGCGATGAGGAAGGAGCTAGAAACCTATATAGTTCTGTACACTGTAGTGAGACAAATTCTTAGAAGTGAGTCAAAAATATATTTATTTTCATTTTGATGAAGCAATTTGGCAAAACCTATCAAAATTAAAAATAAATATCTCAGGGTACTTCCCGGCAGTCCAGTGGTTAAGACGTCACCTTCCAATGCAGGGGGCATGGGTTCAAACCCTGGTCAGGGAGCTAAGATCTCTTTTGGCCCATGACCGAAACACCAAAACATAAAACAGAAGCAATATTGTAATGAATTCAATAAAGACTTTAAAGATGGTCCACATAAAAAAAAAATCTTTTAAAAATAAATAAATATCTCAGCTGCTAACAGTTATGGCTCGTGCCTTTTAAAAGAGCAGATTTTATGGTATGTGAGTACTATCTCAATTTTTAAAATTAAAAATAAATAATAAATATCTCTTTGACTCAACTTTTCCATTTCTAATACTTTATCATATAGATTTACTCTGAATTTGCCCTCTAAGCCACCTTCCATCATGTGGCTGTTACGACAGCCTGTCCCTCAATAGGGAACTAATGAGCCCGAAGTCCAGCGTGACTCACAGTCCTTTACATTCTCAGGGGATGCACACAGCCCATACAAGCAGACACCAATGCTGTTCTATTGTGAAAGGACAAAGGCATTCTAGGGACCTCAGTGTTCTCAGTTTGATGCTCCTGCAACCAGAAAAGGAAAGACGGAACAGTCTTTCTCTGTGTTTGTTCTCCAACCCATGCACGGACCCCAGACTGGGTTAGTTCTGTCCTTGGTTAACAGCCACCAAGACGTTCAGAAAGAATGGTGTACCTCTTACATGCACTGATAAGAAATGACTCCCAGGGTATGTAAGAAAAGAATGACATATAAAATGCTACCCTTTGTGTAACATGGGTTAATATCTTTGTCCTTCCTCTCTCTGGGAGGATATATGAGAAAATGGGGGAGAATATAGCATAGCTGGGGAAGGAGGGCTGGTGAAACTTACAATTTATTATACACTTTTAGTTCCTTTTGAATAGTGTGTCGTAAACATGTCTTATCTAGTTAAAGAATAATATTTAAATATATGATGTAATAATAAATCACTCGGTAATAAATAAAGCATGTGATTTAACAGATAAGATCCTCAGCAATTGTTCATAGCCCATGCTAAGGTGAAGTGTACATGAGCTAATAGGCGTAACACTGAAGTCAGTTCAGCTCAGTGATTCCTTTAAGGCTGAAAGGATGCTTTAGCTAGCTCGTTCATTTAACATCTACTTATAACCGTCTGTTTTCTCATTCTTTTAATTCTTTTGAATTGGATGATAATTGCCTTACAATGTTGTGTTGGTTTCTGCTGTACCACAACATGAATCAGCCACAAGTATACCTATATCCCCTCCGTCTTGATTCTCCCTCCCAACCCCTCTCCAGCCCACTAGGTTGTCACAGAGCAGCGAGTTGAGCTCCCTGTGTTATACAACAGCTTCCCACTGGCCATCTGTTTTGCATATGGTAATACATGTATTTCAGTGCTACTCTCTCAGTTCATCCCACCCTCTCCTTCTCTGGCTGGGTCTCTATACCTGCATCTCTGTTCCTGCCCTGCAGGGTGGTTCATCAGTACCGTTTTCCTAGATTCCATATATATACTTAAATATACACAATATTTGTTTTTCTCTTTCTGACTTATTTCATTCCGTATAACAGGCTCATGGTTCATCCACCTCAGTTCAACGGATTCACATTTGTTCCTTTTTATGGCTGAGTAGTATTCCATTGTATACTTGTACCATAACTTCTTTATCCATTCATCTCTTGATGGACATCTAGATTGCTTCCATGTCCTAGCTATTGTGAATAGTGTTGCAGTGAACACTGGGGAGTGTGTATTTTTTTCAGCCATGGTTTTCTCAGGGTATTTGCCCAGTCGTGGTATTGCTGGGTCATATGGTAGTTTTATTCCTAGTTTCTTGAGGACTCTCCATTCTGTTCTCCATAGTGGCTGTAGCAATTTGCATTCCCACCAACAGTGCAAAAGGATTCCCTTACCTCCACATCCTCTCCAGCATTTATTATTTGTAGATTTTTTTTAAAGTTTTACTTTTATTTTTGGCTGCACTGGGTCTTCATTGCTTTGTGTGGGCTTTCTCTAGTTGCAGAGTGCAGGGGCTACTCTCTAGTTTTATTGCACGGGCTTCTCATTGTGGTGGCTTCTCTTGTTGCAGAGCGTGGGCTGTAGGCACGTGGGCTCAAGAGTTGCAGCTCACAGGCTCTGGAGCCCAGTTGTTTTGGCACAGGGGCTTAGTTACTCTACAGCATGTGGGATCTTCCTGCACAAGGGGCGAAACTGGTGTCCCCTGCATTGCAAGACAGATCTTAACCACTGGACAACCAGGGAAGCCCTGTTTGTAGATTTTTTGATGTTGGTTCCATTCTGACCTGCTTGAGGTGATATCTCATTGTAGTTTTGATTTGCATTTCTCTAATAACTTCCCTGGTGGCTCAGACGGTAAAGCGTCTGCATGCAATGCGGGAGACCCAGGTTTGATCCCTGGGTCGGGAAGATCCCTGGAGAAGGAAATGGCAACCCACTCCAGTATCCTTGCCTGGAGAATCCCATGGACAGAGGAGCCTGGTAGGCTACAGTCTACAGGGGTCGCAAAGAGTCAGACATGACTGAGCTACTTCACTTCCTTTCACTTTCTCTAATAATGAGTGATGACACATTAGCTATGTTAAGGGGTGATTGAAAGGATTACCACCCACCAGCAGACTCACAGATATGGAGGACAAACTAGTGGTTACAAGTGGTTACTAGTGGCAAGATAGCAATGTAGGATTAAGAGGTACAAACTACTATATAAAAAATAAATAAGCTATACGGGTATCTAGGAATAGCACAAGGAATATAGGCAATAACTATAAATAGAGTGTAACCTTTAAAAATTGTAAATATATGTGTGTTGTACACCTGAAATTTATATAATATATAAATATAACATTTAAAGATTTTTAAAATGTGATAGTATGTGCAGAGCTCTCAGCTTGATGTGCCAGGCACAGAGTGAACAGCACTTATTGGCTATCACTACAATTGTTATTGCAAATGCTACCAGGGTGTGCCACCTCAGTGCTGGAAAAAGGAAGACAAAAAATAAGGTCTTTGTCTTGATGAGCTTATACTTTAAAAGGGGGACAGAGTGTAAACAGTCAATGATTATACAATAAGAAACTCTTTAATTGCAAGTGCAAAGGCAAAGAAGCAAGGAAATCTGCCTAAGAAAATGAAGAAGGACTCCAGAAACAACGTCAGTTTGAAAAACTCAAAGGGTTGTGCATTGCGGGTCTTCAGGACAACCCCCCAGTTCACCAATTCACAGTGATTCTTTAACTCAGAATATAGTCGCACATACAGCTATGAGTTATCACAGTGTCAGGCCACAGAGCAAAGTCAACAAAGGAAAAGGTGCATGGGATGACGCTGGGGAGAAAGCAGGAGAAAGCTTCCAAGGATCTTCTCCCAGTGGAGTCACACAGGCCCCGCTTCATCCCCCCAGGAATGCGTTGTGACAACACTTGTGAAATGCTGCCAACCAAGGAAGTTCGTAGAGACTCAGCACCTCGGTTTTTTGTTGGGGGCTGGCCGCACAGGCACTCTCTGCCTGCCATGTACCAACATTACACACTCCCACAGGGAAACCTCTCTTCAGCATAAACCATCTTGTTCACATAGTATATGCAAGCCAGCCACTCCTACAGTTCTGGGAATGCCGAGCTCTGTTCCAAAATCTAAGTTCCCGGACACTAGCCAATGGCCAACCTCATAAGCAGATGTTTCTAAAGACAGTCAGGTCTGCTATGTTAACTCCTCTGCATGGATAGGTAGGCATCTTAAGGGGAAAAACAGGGAAGGAGGATGTTCTTGGCAGAGCGAAAACATCTGTAGAGTCACAGAAATAAGAAAGAATTTAGCATATTCTGGAAACAGTTCAGATTACAGAATGTGAGGAATGTGTCAGGAGATTTGTCAGTCACCTGGATCCCAAGGGTTGGAGTTTTCTGTGCCTTTGGAAGTTTCAGAAATTCTGTAAAAAAGAACTGGAATATAATTGCTTATAATATGTATGTGTTCGTTTCCACTATACATTGAAGTGAATCAGTTACATGTATACATACATTCCCTCTCTCTTGGACATCTGTCCCTACAGTCTTACGACTATATTTTTATGACACATGATCTTGGTTACCATTGTATAACATTTTCTCGGTCATAGGTTATTGAAATTATTTCCCAAGGATTAAAATAAATGAAATAGTGAAGATAGCAGTGACTGCCTTTATAAGAAGGTCACCATCCTTATTAATACCTGAAGTGTTATTTGTGGCAAATAGGAATGAAGGATCAATGTAATACCCTGAGAGACTGATTCTTTGTGCATAGTTCTCAGTGGCTCCACCTTTTTCTCTTATGAATAAAATGAAAAATAAACTATGTGGAACTGATTTGATAGTGCAAGACCTGAGTGTGAGCCTTAGGTCCACCATGTCTAGCCATTTGACTTTTGGCAGGTTTTTTAATTGGAGGGTAATTGCTCGATACTGTTGTGTTGGTTTCTGCCATACAACAATATGCATCAGCCATAAGCATATATATGTATATACATATATACCCCCTCCTTCTTGAGCCTCCCATTCTAGGTCATCGCAGAGCACCAGGCTGAGCTTCTTTGTTATACGGCAACTTCCCACCTAGCTAGCTATTTTACACAAGGTGATATATGTATTTCAACGCTACTCTCTGAGTTCGTCCCACCCACTGCTTCCTCTGCTGTATCCACAGTCCGTTCTCTATGTCTGCATCTCTGTTCCTGCCCTGCAAATAGGTTCGTCAGGACCATTTTTCTAGATTCCAGATATATATTTTTTTCCTTTCATTATGAAAACTTATTGTTGTAAAAACAAATTCAAGCAATAAAGAAATGCAAAGAATAAAAAGTTAAAGGTTCCTCTTTACTTTCGCTCACTTCCCAATTTCTCTTCCCTCCCCTAATGAAACCATCAATAAAAAGAACCATTTCTACACATTTACAAGCACAAGGACGTGTACACATGCCTAAGACGTGCAAATAATGAGTTTTGCTCCTTTTCTGAGACATGGTGCCTCTTGTTTCTACCTTTTGTCTAATGGCAATTGCTAGGATTCCCAGGAAACAGTGTCGAGTTAGCACAATGAAAATGAACATTCTTGTCCTCTTCTGGACTTAAATGGGAAAGCTTGTAATATTTCATCACTAAGTGTGATGCCTGCCAGATATTTTAAGTAGATAAATTTTATCTAGTTTTAATTTCCCTTCTATGTTTTTATAGAAAATGGTTGTTGAATTTTATCTAACTCTGTTTATCTTCATAAAATGATGATATAATATAATCTTTTAATCTACTTAGGGAATTATGTTAATAGATCTCTTAATGTTGGATTCTCTTTGCATTCTTAGAACTTAACTTTCTTAATCATAGTGATTTATTCATTGTTTGCTAGTGGATTTTATTTGTGAATATTTTATTTTGAAATTTGTCTTTTTTAAAAAAATGAGTACTGTTGGTTCATGGATCTCTTTTATTGGGCTAGACTGGGTTTTGCTGGTTTTGTAAAGTACATTCAAAAGTTTCTCATACTTTAGTGTGCTTTGAAATAGTTTAAACAACAGAGGAATTAGCCTTTTCTTGAAGCTCTATTGAACTCAGTCATATAACCAGTTCTTTTATGGAGTGGTAGTCTTTGATTGGAGAAGGCAATGGCATCCCACTCCAGTACTTTTGCCTGGAAAACCCCATGGACGGAGGAGCCTGGTGGGCTACAGTCCATGGGGTCGCTAGAGTCGGACACGACTGAGTGACTTCACTTTCACTTTTCACTTTCATGCATTGGAGAAGGAAATGGCAACCCACTCCAGTGTTCTTGCCTGGAGAATCCCAGGGACGGGGAAGCCTGGTGGGCTGCAGTCTCTGGGGTCGCACAGAGTTGGACACGACTGAAGCCGACTTAGCAGCAGCAGTAGCAGTCTTTAATTACCTTTTTTCCTTCTTTTTTGTTTCTAAAATATGCATAATATTTAGTATATTATTATATATATATATAATATATAAGCAAGTCGTAAAGCAAAATAATAAAACAAACATCTAAGAGCCCACCACCCAACTAAAGACATAAAACATTTTCAACACTCTATGTTGCTCCCAGGTACAGCCTCCTCACTTCTCTCCCTCAGAGAGAAACATCATTCTGAATTTTATGATTGTAATTTGTTTGCTTTTTAAGAAATAATACATACATATGTATGTATCTCTAACTAATATATTGTTTGATTTTGTTTGATTTTGAGTTACAAAGATGCGCTATCTTGATTTTTTTAGGTCAAATTGATTTTTTGTCAACAGGAGAATGCATGTATCTGTGGTTCTTTCATTTTCACTGCCACATAGTATCCTTCTATGTAAATATACCATATTTTTGCCTATTGATAGATCTGGAGCATGAACATTTTGGAACATATCTTCACATATATGTGCAAGGATTCCTTTAGGGTGTATACCTAGGAGTTGAGTTCCTGGGTCGTTGAATATGTGTTTGTTTAACTCTACAATATGATGTCAAATTGATTTCTTTTTAAAATTTTATGCATTTTGTTTTTGGCAGTGCTGGGTCTTTGTTGCTACACAGGCTCTTCACTAGTTGCAGTGAGCTGGGGCTGCTCTCTAGTTCTCATTGCGATGGCTTCTCTTGTTGCAGAGCATGGGCTCTAGGGTGCCGGGATGTCCATAGTTGCAGCTCCCAGGCTCTAGAGCACAGGCTTAATAGTTGCGGCACACTGGCTTAGCTGCTCCATGGCATGTGGGACCTTCCCGGATCAGGGATCGAACCCTTGTCTCCTGCATTGGCAGGCAGACTCTTTACCACTGAGCTACCAGGGAAGCCCTGACAAATTGATTTCTAAAAGATTATATCACTTTTCACTTCCACTAGCAGTGTTTAAGATTTCTCAACTATCTATCTGCTTGTCAATGTTTGGCATTAACAGACAGGCTAATTCTTGCTGATACAGTAGGTATAAAATGTGATTAGTCTATGTTAACTGACACTTCTCTGATCACTAACTCTTGCAATATAGAATAATTTTTACATGTATACCAGTTATTCATGTTTTCTCTTGCATGAAATGCCTGTTCATGACTATTTTCTGATTTTAAATTTGGTTCTTCTTTTTTTCATCACTGATTTAAGTGTTCTTTATGTATTTTCAGTATGAATCCTTTGCTTGTTATTCCATAAACTGTTTTCTCCAGTTTGTGCCTTGCATTTAAATGTTTATAGTCTTTTGATAAACAAAAGTCTTCAGTTTTAGTGTATTTGAATTTATCAGTTTTATTTTGTTGCATTACATCTTTGTCATGTTTAAGAAATTATTAATCCCAAGTTTATGGAGATATTATCCCAAGTTCTCTTCTAAAATTATTGAAGTTTTGCATTTCACATTTGTCTTTAATACTTGCAATTGGTTCATCTGCTTAATGTGAATACGGGATCTAATTTCATTTTTTCCCATATTGGTAATAAATTGTTGCAGGACCATTTATTGAAGTCTCTCTTATTCTTACTTTGTAGTGTGTCTTAGCTATTCGTAGATATTCTTTATGAAATTTGAAGTTAAATCTTCAATTTTCCTTGAAAAATCCTTTAGAAAATTTTAGCAGAACAATATTGAATCTGTGGATCAATATAAGAGCACTAACATCATCCCAATATTGAGTCCTTATCCATGAACATACTCTAAGCCTTACATTTACTTAGGTCTTCTTTGAATTTTTTCAATAAGGTGTTATAACTTTACATAAAGGTCTTGCGCACTTTTAATTTTAGATTTATTCCTAGCTACCTTATTATAGTTTTGTTATTGCAAATTATTTTTTAATTATTTTTTATTTTTGCTGACGCCTAGAAATGCAAATGATCTTATACCAAAGCAACTTACTAAACTCTCTTATTAATTTAAATCAATTATCTGTAAGAACATCTATGATTTCTAAGTACATAATCATGTCATCTGTGAATGACTTTGAATAATGACCACTTGCTTTTTTTTCCTTTTTCAATTCTTTTACATTTTATTTCTATTTATTTTTATTGCACTTACTAGAACCTCCAATATTATGTTGAACAGCAGCAGCAGCAGAGCTCATGTTATTTTGTTCCTTATTTAATGGGAATGCTTCTAACATTTTGCAATTAAGAATGAAGTTTGTTGAAAGTGCTTGGTTGTATCAAGTTGATAAATTCTCTTCTATTTGCTAAGGGATTCTTACTTTGATCATGAATAGGTATTGAATTTTACCTAAGTCATTGCCTCTGTCTCTTGAAATGATCATGTGGTTTTCCTTCTTTAATCAGTCTATTGCAGAAATAGACATTATAATGTTAAGCCATCCTTGCATTCCAGGAATAAATCCTATTTAGTTATGATATATTTTGATTTTTATTACATTAATTCTACATGTAACTGTTTTGTCCAGAGGGTTTTTAAGAATTTGTATTCATGAGTGAACTATTAACTCTTCTTTCTTCCTTTCTGGTTTGTTTTAAGGCTATACTAACCTCATAAATTCACTTCAGAAGTGTTTCCTTTTTCCTGGAAATGTTTTAATAAAATGATTATAATCTATTTATAGAGAGGCACATGAAAAAATGGGCTTGGCTTGATGTGGTGGTTTCTTTTTTTTTTCCTGAGGGGAAATTGTAAACCACTGATTCAATGTGTTGAATGGTTATAGGAAAATTAAAGCTTCCTGTTTCTTCTTGGATAACATTTGAAAGTTATGTATGTCTAGGCATTTGTCCATTTCATTTATCTTTTCTACCTTTTTAACATAAATATGTTCATTATATCCTCTAATTATCTTTTCAGATGTTGCTGATGTCCTTAGTTTTTCCTCACATTGTTCCTCTATGACTTCTATTTTATTGACCATTCTCAGGAGAAGTCTGTCAAATTTATCAATCTTTATGAAAAATCAACTTTTGGCTTTGTCAAGCCTCTGTACTTAAGCTTTGTTTTCTCTTTGATTAATTCTGCTCTTCTTTTTACTTCTACCTTCTTTGAATTTATTCATTTTATTTTTTCCTTTAATTTCTTTAACTCCTTAAATTTATGGTTAGCTCATCAATTTTCAGCCTTTAATCTGTTCTAATATAAGCATTAAAGAAGGTTTTTTTCCTTGAAATATCACTTTTATTGCATCCTTAACTTTTGATAGATAGTATTTTTATTATTTATTTAAAGTGGTTTTTAAAACTATCATTATGATATTTTTTGGCCCATACATTATATCATATTTTCAAAAGTATTGGGCTTCCCTGGTGGCTCAGATGGTAAAACATCTGTCTTCAGTGCAGGAGACCTGGGTTCAATCCCTGGGTCAGGAAGATCCCCTGGAGAAGGGAATGGCTACTCACTCCCGTATTTTTGTCTGGAGAATTTCATGGACAGAGGAGCCTGGCAGGCTACAGTCCATGGGGTTGCAAAGAGTCAGACACAACTGAACCCACTTTTTGAAAGTATGGCCCAAGTTCATTTCTAACTTGATTACCTTATGGTCAGACACAACTGAGCGACTGAACTGAACTAAACTGATGGTCAGAGAATGGGGTATCTGTAGTGCTTATTCTTTTAAATTAGTTGAAACTTGCTTTATGGCCTTGTATATGGACAGACTTTATAAACATTTTGAGTGTGCTTGAGAAGAATGTTCATTCTTAATATTAATAACTGGGTATGGGACTTTTTATGTAGGTATTCAATCAAGATTGTAGATAGAATTTTTCAAGTCTATGTCTTTGCTAATGTTTGTCTGTTTTATCTATCAGTCTTTTAGAGGGACATGAAATCTCCCACCAGCTGCTCTGCTGGCCGATGGAGGAGATGAGGCATGACTGATCTCGCTGTTTTTCGAGCAGTTCTGTCCTTGATATTAATGACCACTCTTGCTAAATAGCCTCTCCTGTTCATTGTACCTGTGGTTTCTGTGTTTAGAATTTTTTCCATCCCTGTAGTAGTCTGTTTTAGTAGTTTTTTCTGCTGTGATTTTTTGCCAACATAACCTTTTTAATATTCAGAAATTCCTCAAAAATGTTTTATCTGTTGATTGTATCCTTACTTCTTTTATAGTTGTTTTTACAACATATGTATGTTTTCTGCTGTATGAATGAAATTTGTAGAAGAAAAGAGAAAAACAAGTACTTTTGCTCAGTCTACCATCTTGACCTTTATCAGATACATTTTTATCCTTTCTTCTTTTCTTCCTTTTCCTTTTTCTCCAAGCATGTGTTTATAGAACAAAGACTTTTTCTAGACCTCTGTTTCCTCACCTACAAAATGCAGATAATAGTAGTATTCATCTCAAGGCCATATAAGGAACATTAATAAGATAATGTCAATGTAAGTGCTTTGCAAACTGTAAAGAGCTATACAAATAGGAATATGGCCTTTAGCACCTTTCTTTAACTTTCCTTTAAATAGCTGATGTAAAGCGGCTCAGCTACATTAGAGAAAAGTGATTAATCATGGTTGGCATATCATGAGAGACACAAACAAAATTTTAGTAGCCACTTTTTGAGAAAATTACTTGCCAAGAAATGTTGGGTGCCTTACTAGAAAGTCACATTTTATAAATGGAAATATTTATTTAGTCTAAACGCTAATGCCATGGTGGTGTCTTATTCGCCTATTTTCTTGCACTGTATTCTTGGCATGCATACTCAAATTAGTTATTTCTCCTTTAAAAAATAATTTTTAACTTATTTGCTGATTCAGCATATTACATAAATGTATTTACTTTAGCTTAGAAAATTAATTTGAACTGACAGAAAAAAATGCTAAATTTTCAACCCAGGCATATTTAAAAGACAGAATGAGTAATTGATGTAAAAGGCCAAGTGATTTGTATTATAACATACTGAAATCTGCCTATCTACACTTTTCTTTCACATTCCTACATTGCACCAATGCAAAACTAAGCAATTCTCAATTAAATCCCACAGCTCTGTATTGAGTGCTAGTTTGTGTATGAGGTTTGTGCTAAGTGTTCTGGGATTCCTTAGGAGATAAGAGCCACCCCCCTGCCCCATCCACTGTCCTCTAAAGGCGAGCACGTGGGTTAGTTAAAGGAAACATATAAAGTACTCTAATAAACATATCACACCCTATGGTGAGGATCAGGGACAGTCTTATGGAAAAAATAGTATTTGAGATGTGATTGAAGAATGCTTAGGCATTTTATGGACAGATAGTGGAGGAAGACATTCCAAGCCTCAGGAACAGTATGAATAAAGACATATTAAATTGAAAACTATAAAGGCATATTTAGACAACGGCAAATAATTCTTTTTTTTTTCCTTGACCAGAACATTAAGTACATGCATGTAGTAGAGATAGCGCATGCAAGACAACTTGGGGACATATGATACACAATACAATTCCAGCCTTAGAGAAAGGATCGAAGCTTTGTTTGTGGTCAAATATTCCAATTTTTGTAAATGTTCCATGGAAGCTTATAAAGATAGACTTTACATTTCTGTTAAAAATATAAATGTATATGTGTGCATTCTTCCATGCAATAATTATATCATTCCTTTCCTCTGTGTGGCTATGTTCTTTTATTTCTTAAGTTCTACTAGAAATAACTGAAACTAAATAATTAAATATGTTCCAACTTCTCAATTCTCTGAATCTAGAGGTGACCAATAACCTGCAAATGCACACTGGGAAGCCCTGAATAGTGTTCCTGTCTTTAGTAGAATGAAGAAGACCCATGGGCTTTGAGGCACACGAGCCTGAGCGTGAATCTCCAGTCCTGCACGTTCTTAATTAGGCAAGTCAGTGACTTCCCTAAGCATCATTGTTCTCATCTTTAAAATGGGGAAGGACTTCCCTGGTAGTCTTGTGGTCAAAAATTGACCTGCCAGTGCAGGGCACCTAGGTTTGATCCCTGGTCTAGGCAGATTCCACACGCCACAGGGCAGCTAAGCCCACACGCCACAACTACTGAGCTTGTGCACCTACTGCCTATGCTCTGCAACAAGAGAAGCCACTGTAATGAGAATCCACTGCAACTAGAGAGTAGCCCCGGCTAGCTGCAGGTAAAGAAAGCCTGGGCACAGCAGTGAAGACCTAGTGTAGCCAAAAATAAATGAATCAATAAATATTTTAAAAAGAAAGTAAAAAAATAAGATGTACCATTTAAAAAAAAATAAAATGGAGGGTCATGTCAACATCATAGAGTTTTAGTAAAGATTTTTAAATCTTAGTTGCAGCACACAGGATCTTTGTTGCGTCCGGCAGGATCTTTCAATATGTTACATCAATTCTCTAGTTGTGCCGTGCCATCTCAGTAGTTGTGGTACACAGGCCTAGCTGCTCCACAGCATGGGAGATCTTTATTCGCCAGGGATTGAACCCTTGTCTTCTACTTCGAGAAGCAGATTCTTTACGACTGGTCCACCAGGGAAGTCCCTAGTGAATATTAAGGAGGTGATTTCCATGAAGTGTTTCGTACCCAGTAGAGGCATGATGGATGACAGCTATCCTGGTTGTAGAGTCTAATGGAAAAAGATTCTTCAGTAAAGCTTCAAGGAGATGTTTATCAAATTAAAGCAGAATATAAAGTGAGAGAAAGAGGATATAGATTGGCAGAGAGCATCTAAGGGAACAAAAAAGAGAAGATCCTAGAGAGGGGAGGTTCATGGTCAAGATACCACAATGTGGCTCCAAGTTTCTCAACCAGATATTACGGAGGCAAAGGCTCTCAGTGGGAGAGAAAAGAGAAGAAAACATCCAGGATACTTTAAAATGGGAGGCTCAGAATGGCCTACTACAAGCGGAGAAAGAGCAAAACGAGGATTCTTAAAGCTAGAACAAGTCAACCACACCTTCCTCGTGGGTGAAGAAAGGGATGAGGAGGTCACTGTGGTTTTCCTGGCAAAAGGGTGGATAACAAGCACTCTGTCTACTCTAGAGCCAAAAAGTGGTGTTAAACACCAAATTCCAATCTCTTGAATCATTATTTGAGAAGGAACCTTAAGATAATCTAGTCTAACCCATTAATTTTGAAAAGGAGGAAAGTGAATCTTTTAAGAGGTTATGTGGCTTGCCCAAGACCACACAGTTGCTCAAACCAGAGCTGGAGGGCGAGTGGTCTAGAAGCCACAAAATCACCAGGGGCCTAGCTGTAGCATTTGAAACCTTTGGGTGAGTAAAAGCTTAGGGGGAACTTCAAAGAGAGTGGTTGTGGCTTTAAATCTTCTTGGCAGCAGCAGTTAAACCAGATGCATTAAATGTGTTCAATGCTATTTGTAAGAGACCTCAGCTGTGCAGTTTGTTCCCCAAGTATGTTGACCCACAGAACGGTTAGATTTGTGCATCAGCCTTCTAGGTCTGTAGGAAGGTGGCCAGGAGGGAGGGGGGAAAGGTGGAACCTAGGCTTCCACTGCACTCAACAACGCATTCTTTTTTCCTTTGATACATTTTAAAATTTATTTATTTTTAATTGGAGGATAGTTGCTTTACAGTATTGTATTGGTTTCTGCCATACAGCAACATGAATCAGACATATATATTCATATGTCCCCTCCCTCTTGAACCTCCCTCCTACCTCCCACCTCATCCCAAACCTCTAGATTGTCACAGAATACTGGGTTGAGCTCCCTGTGTCATACACAGCTCCCTGTGCCATTCACTGGCTATTTTACATATAATAACATATAGCTTTCCATGCTCCTCTCTTAATTCATCCAACCCGCTCCTTCTCCCACTGCATCCACAAGTCTGGTCTGTATGTCTGCATCTCCATTGCTGCCCTGCAAGTAGGTTTATCAGTACCATCTTTCTAGATTCCATGCATATGCATTAATATATGACATTTGTTTTTCCTCTTTCTGACTTATCTCTTACTCGTATAATAGGATCTAAGTTCATCCACCTCTTAGAGTTGACTCAAATGCATTTCTTTTTATGGCTCAGTAATATTCCATTGTATATATATACCACAGCGTCTTTATCCATTCATCTGTCGATGGACATCTGGAGCAACACATTCTCTTTGGAAGGCCTGCTATATGCCAGGCACTGTTCTAAGTGGTTGGCATACATCAGTGAGTCAACCAGATAAAGGTGCTGACCTCGCATTCTAGTTTTCGTGCTCTGAAAAGCAGAGCCTGAATGTGGTGCAGTGTCTGTTTCATCACACCTTCCCCTCTCTGCCCATTCCCAGTTTCACCACTTCTGTGACACCCTAGCACACCATCTCTGGCCTGGAGTGCCCTCTGCTTTGGCGCATAACACAACATCAAGCCTTGGATCTGGTTTGATCTCTGTTGCTCTCTTACTAGTGTCCCCTGTGAGCATCTGATCTCGGGGTGAACCTGTGAGCACTGGAGACTGGGAAACCATCTCTACATCCTGCATCATCCCGCGGGGCACAGCGCCGGGTCTCAGTTGCGTGCAGGTGGCATACGTTGATAGAGCCTCCATGTAAGACAGGCTGAAGCAGAGCAGCTGTGTCACAACCCTTTGGAGATAAAAGGTAGGAGAGTCTGGCTGGAGGACGCACTTGCAATACTACTCCAGGAATCTTCCCTGTGAGCCCCAGGTAGTGAAGACCCACTTAGTGCCCTAGAGGCAGCTCCTTTGGAACCACATCCTCTAAATGCTCTGGAAAACCCATTCAAAGGGAATTGAAATCCCAAATACCACTGAAAACATCTTAGAAGTATGAGTAAGCACTATGGGATTGTTGGATGAAGGGGGCCCTCTAATCGTGAAGCAGTTTGATGATTAACAGAATTCTGAGTCAAGACTTGAAGTCAGATATACACCATAATGGTTAAGCCAAATAACAATCATTTGGGATCTTATTCCTGAGAAATAAAGCACACTGAAATAGAAAGACAATAAAAAGTTTTTATAAAGGGCCACTTATTTTTATTGAGTTCAAATAACCTAATTCCAAGTACTTACGTGGCCTCTGATTTCCATGTTTGATAGCATGTCTGTCAGTAACCTCAGTAGAGTTGGCTTTGTCTGGCCTCAAAGAAGGTTGTTACCCAACCAGGGCTCCCTTCTTCCCAGTCATTGTTTCCATCTCCCACAAATGTATCCAACTGATGAGCAAAGTCTTAAGCCCAGGTGGCAACTGTGTATCGAGGTCCCGGCCATGCATGAGCCCCCAGGGCTGTAGTTTCACTTGCAAATCTAAGGCAGCCCTGACTTGTTAGTGAGGGGATGTGTTGGAAGAGATGGGAGAGATCTTATCACCCTAGTTTCTGCTCCAGGGACTCTCTTGCAAATTTAATTGCAAACAAACATTGAATTTGAAGAGGGAACCGCAGGCAGATGTTCCTGGGATGTGAGTGAACCTCTGAGACCACAGGATATAAATTACAGGGCTACAGTAACAAGAGGAAAAACATCATCCTGGAATTTCTTGACAAGGGAAGAAAAGCAAAGGCCTCATTAAGGTTTAGATGTTCTAAGCCAGCTTCCGAGGTGCTTGGGACACAAGTGTGACAATGGCAGATGGAAGTCACTCTGGCCACATAGAGGACTCAGTCCTCCTCTTTCCCAAGGGCGCTAGAGTGGAAACAAAGCAAAGACCCAAAAAGGCTCCTCAAGCACATTTGGCCCAGTGCCCCTTGATTTTTAGTTATGGGAAATCTGAGGTCCAGGGAGAGGAATAAGTTGATAAGGTCACAGCTAGTACTTAAAGAAAAGTAACAAGTAAGCCATTTCATTTGGTTTTGCTTTAGAAAAAATTTTTTTGCTGAAATTTAATAGTGGATTCAAGTACCCTTCAGGCATGGTTATTCTGTAACAGTGCACAGTTTGAATATTGTGTGTGTTTTCTCTTTATAAGAATTTAATCAAATAAAAATGCATACTAGTCTTGATGTAGCCATGGGTAAAAATACCCACTTTCTGAATCAAAACACCCACTTTCTGAGTGTTGAGAAGTTCATGGTCAGAGGTGTCCATGCATTTCTTTAACTCAGGGTCAGCCAATAGATCCCAACACCAGTGTTGTGGGAGCATCTATTTGTGCTCAGGTGCTCAGACCAGCATAAAGGGATTATTGACCCATTTTTAGATGAAGGGAGATACCGGCTGTAACCTGTTAATGGCTGTAGGATTCCTCTCACTTCCTCAGCCACGCTGGGCGATACCATCCCTCCCTGAGTTTCTCTAGTATAGACACCCTTTTGCCCCATAACCCCCCATCCCTTCCTACACTGTAACCAGATTTTGTGGGTTATAATTGACTCACTGTGCCTCTAGGGAGCCCTGTCATTTCTTCTCTTGTCTATGATCTGTCCTCTTAGCTCTTAGGAGCTTCCCTGGTGGCTCAGATGGTAAAGAATCTGCCTGCAATGCAGGAGAACCAGGTTCAATCCCTTGGTCAGGAAGATCCCCTGGAGAAGGGAATGGCAACCCACTCCAGTATACTTGCCTGGAGAGTCCCATGGACAGAGGAACCTGGTGGGCTACAGTCCATGGGGTCGCAAAGAGTTGGACACGACTGAGAGATTAACACTTTTAGTTTCTTTTTTTCTTAAAAAAGTTTCTTAGCTCTTGGGCCTCCCTCACCACCACCACCCCCCCCCCCACACACACACACCTCCCCATGCCATTCCCACCTCTTTGGTCATCACATGGACAGATAGGATGCAGACCCCAGCTCTTCTCTCTTCAGGGCCACCTCCTATCTTCTAACCCCACAGGCTTTTACAGAACAGAGTAGGATGGTCTGAACAACAGTTTAGCCGAGAGCATTGTGATTTTTCTTTCTCCCTAAAAAGTGAAACTCATGGAGGTATGACATATTTTATGTCAAGGAACCTTAGAACCAGAAGGGAACAATAGATCGGCTTCCCAGGTGGCTCAGTGGTAAAGAATCCACCCGCAATGCAGGAGACGCAGATTCGATGCCTGGGTCGGGTAGATCCCCTGGAAAAGGAAATGGTTACCCACTCCAGTATCCTTGCCTGGAGAATTCCATGAGGAGAAGAGCCTAGTGGGCCACAGTCCATGGGGGGGCAAAGAGTTGGACTTAGTGACTAAATAACAACATACCTCTTGTTAGAAGATTAGGCATCTGCAGGCCAGGTAAAGTAACTGGCTTCACTGCCACTGCACTTCACACAGCAATGCTAAATGTTAGTTCTATCAAGGCGACCCTTCACCCAGAGCAGTGAGCAGGTTGCCATGGCAGTGACTGTGTGAAACTGCCCTTGGCTGTGCTGGACATCCTTCTGAGAGGCAACATGTGATAATCATCATTGTGTTTAGTGCATTTCCCTAGATCTCAGAACACCGAGGTTTTGGTTTGGGTTCGTTTTGACATAGATGCTGAGCCAAAGATCCCAGTGTACGTGGTTCATTTTACAGGTGGTCACAGGATACCCCAGTAGGGAGAGGGGAAGGATGGTGTGGAGGAAAGCACTCGATACATGCGTGTTGTCGAATTGGTGACCCTATGAGCTCCTCTGAGAGTCAGTGTAGCACATACCTCAGAATTATTCAGCAGAGGAGCAAGGAAGCTGGTGTATCTGCCCACCAACTCACAAGAGGAAGCTGTATCAGCTATCAAAAGGAGGAATGTCAGGACACCTGATCTGTGTGTATGTTTGACTTACAAACACTGATTTTGATGACCTGTCATCCTTGCATCTCAGTCTTGGCAATTTGGAAGCTCAGAACCAATTTATAGCCCACCCAGGATCAGGGGTCTTTTTGTGAGACTTTCCAGTGGTCCAGTGGTTAAGAATCCACACTTGCACTACAGAGGGTACAATTCAATCCGTGGTCAGGGAACTAAGCTCCTATATACTGCCATATGGTGATACAGGCAAAAGAGCAAAAAAAAAAAAAAAAAAGGACCCTTTTCTTAACATGGAAAATAGGCAAATAAATGAAAGTTAAATACTAGCAGAAGCACCCTCCAGACTTTAATAGCTGTGATCTTACCTCTTTTTTTTAGTCTAATATTTAAAACATTTCCTCCCATGCATGATTTTTTGCTGAATATTTTTTCTACTTGTCTGCATGATATACAGGAAATTTCCTTTAATGAGTATGTGTTACCCCTAAATGGAGAAAAAATGGAAAGATATTTCCTCTCATAAGAATATTTTTAACCATGATATCCCCTTAAATCTTGGTTTTCTAAAAATGCATGTTTTGCTAAAAGCATCCAAGGCAAAATGTGGCCTGCTGGTCAGATATCCAAGGTTTGGGTTGTTTTCCTTGCTGGTCAGAAGCCCTGAAGAAATGAAGATTCTGCTTTCTGATATTCATGGATGTGAGTCACAGGCCCATGCTAATCTTTCTTTTACATTTGGTTTCATGTTTCAAGGAAAATATTAAGCCAGGCATCACAGCTAAGAAAGATGGAGGGGAAGGAAGGAAGGAGAAGAGGAGAGTGGGGACAGAGGAAGGAGGGTTACAAATCTTGACGCCACTCTTGTTTCTTTCTTTTGTTCAAGAGTCAAGAATGTGAATTGAGCATCTCTCAAAATGTATTTATTTATAACTCTTTTCTCCTAAAAAGTGTTGAAAACAACCATGAAAATTTTAGTGAATATAACATACAAGATAACAAGTAAGGAAAGAAAATGAAGTAAAGGGAAAACCTGGGATAGGAAAAATAAGACAGGGATAAGACTAGCATCTAAAATCCCTGCCATTAGGTTCTGCTGAATATGGGCCAGCTTTACTCTGAACTTCCTAACAGCCAAATAGAAATAGGAAACAATCAAATATGTGACTCATGGGTCAGTGGATGGAGGGAGTAGGGGAGACTAATTCATTTATTAATAGGATGGGATACTGAGCTAAGTATTTTGGAGAACATTTAAAAAGAGATAAAGAGACATTAGCCTTTGGATTCAAAGAGTCAGTGCCACTACTTATGAAGACCAGTAATAACACTAGCTCCCATCAGCTGAGCACTTTTTTTTTTTTTTTTTTTGGCTGCATTGAGCCTTCACTGCTGTGCACAGGCTTTCTCTCGTTTCAGTACAAGGGGGCTACTCTCTAATTGCAGTGCCCAGGCTTCTCATCATGGTGACTACTCTTGTTGCAGAGCGCAGGCTCTATGGCACACCGGCTTCAGTAGTTGTGGTGCACGGGCTTAGTTGCCCCACAGCATGGGAAATCTTCCCAGAGCGAGGATCGAACCTGTGTCCCTTGCACTGGCAGGCAGATTCTTATCCACTGAGTCACCAGAAAAGTCCTGAGCACTTCTTATATGCCAAGCACAGTCCCAGCCAATGTATTTGTGGCACAAGAATACCCTGCATCAGGTACAGCTACTTATATTTGTAAAAGTAGAGTTAACGGTTTACAAAAGGCTTTCCCATTTGTATTTACTCAGTTACTCAAAACAGCCCTGTGAGATATTAGCCAGGAAGACATTGTTTTTCCATGAGGAAGGCAGGATTGTACAGCTAATAGTTGGTGGACCTAGAATACAGATCCAGAATTCTCTGACAGACTGTTTCCACTACCTTGTGATCTAGACGGCAGAACTCTGATGATGGAAATAGGATATTTGGCTCTAGGATCTTAAGTAGAGTTGGTGCAAAGTGTCTCCTCCCAGGGCCTCCATGAAAGGGTTTCTGGGTGTTGGGAAAGTCCCTTTTCTTCTGGGAGCAGCAGTGTCTTCAACTGGAAAATTAGAAGGTTGACAACTGTCCTGGCAGATTCATTCCAGCTGCAACAGCCTGTTCATCTCTGGGCTTCTGTGGCTCCGGGCGGTTTCCCAGACTACACTCCAGGGTGTTCCTAGTCGTTTTCGCATTAGCAGTTTCTCTGCGGTACAGCTTGGCCGCGCCTCTCTGAGCCATTTAACCTTCGCCATTGTCCCAGCCTGCAAAGGGGCCAGGCTGGGCTTGCAGGCTGCATGTGAAAGGCTGAGAGAAGCCAGAACTCCCTTTAAGCCTGAGGTGTCCCACGGGGTGTTTCCATAGCATCATCAAGACAGGCTTTGTTGTTGCTGACTGATACTTCATCTTCCATGCATCTTCTGGGAAGATCTAAGGTGGAAAGTGCCTGAAGTTGAAACCCAGACCTGGTGAAGAACTCACTTTTTCCCCCCTTTCATTTTTAAGCCTCTTCTGAGCCCAAAGATCCCATGTACATGTCTTTGAGTCTTACGAGTTAGCTATGTCTCCATGGACGGCCTCCCTGGGAGGGTAGGATGTTGTGTGTTCGTTTCCTGCGCCCACATAAATAAACCCTGTCCTAAGCTGTAGGCTCCAGGTTTGTTCCTGGCATCCCTTTGCCTCAGAGTCTCTGTATTGAATAAAACAGAAATGTTTAGCAAATCCCAAGAAATTCCTTGTTTAATGGAAAAAAGAGATCCCTGAGTTTGTATTTCAAAATGTGATTTCCATGTTCCCACTGCATTAAGGCAAGTTCCCCTTACCAAATCCCCAGATGTCTGGTATGCTTTTCTAAAAATGCCTGTATTTAGCATCTAGAATTCATTTTGGGCACCTGTTGTAGACAGGATTCTCTTCTGAGCCCTGTAGAAGATAGAGTCCCCGAGGGTGACTCAAACCCCACCCTATAATTTAGTTATAGAGGTTATGTTAGAATCCACAGGACATGGATTCAGCTAGTCAGCTCTAGCCTGCAGGCCTACTTTCTCCTCTACATATTGATCTTTAAAAAACATTTTTTTAAATTAATTAATTATTTGTTTTGGGCCATTCTGAGAGTTTGTTGTTGTGCCTGGGCTTTCTCTGGTTGCAGCGGGTAGGGGTTACTCTTAGTTCCAATGCATGGGCTTCTCATGGTGGTGGCTTCTCTTGTTGCGGAGCACAGGCTCTAGAGCATGAGGACTCAGTAGCTGCCGCTCGCAGGCTCCATAGTGCAGGCTGAGTAGTTGTGGCAGAGGCTTAGTTGTTCTGCAGCACATGGGATCTTCCTTGACCAGATATGGAACCCATGTCTCCTGCAGTTGGCAGGCAGGTGCTTTACCACTGCACCACCAAGGAAGTCCTACATGTTGATTTCTTATACTGTGCAACATCCAGCACCTTGGTGTGGCCATCTCTCTTCCTTCCAGACGATGAGAGGGTCAGCTCTGGAGTTGGCCACAGATAGCTCCTCTCACTTGCTAACCTGCCATCGAGCAACTGCCTTGGAAATGTCTCTATACATTGTATTTTCTTCTTCCAGCCTCTTTGAAGAGTGGGGTTTTTTTTTCATTTGCTTCTTGTTTCTGCCAAACCTGAACTGCCCCCTTCCTAAAATGCTTGCTCTTTTTCCTAAAAGTAATTTGTATATATTGTTGAAAGAGAAAGAAAGGGACAGTGTGCAGAGAGAAATTTAGAAAAACATAGTAAAGAAATAAAATCCCACCACAGCAAATTTACTGCTGTTAATATTTTGGACTTACGAAAATATGTTTGCCTGTGGTTATTTATCCTCAACCCTTGCCAAATTATGTGAATTTCTAGTTGGAGGATAAAAATGCAAAAAGACAAAAACACAAAACAATGAGGGTAATATTATATAGTGAGCAGTTTTTGTCTATCATTAAATCGTCTTCAAAACCTTGTTTGTTAATTGCTGCACAATGTTCAGTTGTATGGATGAAGCTGTCATTTTAACCATTTCCTTTGTGCTGGGCTTGCAGGTGGTTTCCACCTTTTTACTTCCAACCCACCTTGAAGGTGGTAGTTGTAGTTTGGTAGCCACTTCCAGAGCCTATAACTCTTGTCGGACCCTGGGCTAGGTCTGGAGATAAAGTAGGAAAAGCACTGGCTTGCCCCCAGGGAGAGGAGTAGCGAGCTCTGTTGCTGGGCTATGTGATACACATGCTGTGTATCACTTCTGCTACTGTGAAATCTCATATTAGGAGCCCTCCTCTTGCAGCGCAGCACAGTCCGAAGGGGCTTACTGAGTCATCTAATGCGACAGTGTTCACTATAATCTTAGGGTTTTATATATATAGACACATACATACACACATAGTTCATTCTTTTCTAAGTCTGAAAAGTGGTTTTAGGGGTGGAGAAGGGGAGAAAGCTCCCCAAGAGAAGCTGAGTCTGAGCTACTTCTGGAAGGACAAAGTGACAAAGAGGAAGCAGGGAAGATTGGCAGTTGGGGGAGGGAGAGGTCACTCCAGGAAAAGCAAAAAATGCCCAGAAAGGGAGCTTGGGTAGGGTTAGGTATGTGCCAGGACTTTGTTCCAACCTGAGTGTAGGATGCCTGTGTGAGCATGACAGGAGCTGCCCCTGGAGAGTCTGCAGGGGACATGTGCTGCTGCCGCTGCTGCTGCTGCTAAGTCGCTTCAGTCGTGTCCGACTCTATGCGACCCCATAGATGGCAGCCCACCAGGCTCCCCCATCCCTGGGATTCTCCAGGCAAGAAGACGTCTCTAATGCCTCACCAGGGGGACATTTCAGCCAAAGTCTTGATGAACCACTAAGGGTTACAGATAGAGTTCTGAGCTCAGCGGACATGTAGGATGTCTGGGAAAGCCACTGCAGCACCTGTATGGGGGACAGGAGATGAGGGGGTTTCTGGGGAGAGGTAGTGAGTGAGGACCCTGAGCCTCTGGGGCACAGAAATTGTGATTTTCTTTACCGCTGCCTGGCGCATGATAAGTGCTCAGTATTTGTTACATCTGAAAGAGATTGTTACAAGATTCCAGGAGGAATGCTGAGGGTGGTGGCCATGAGAAGAGTAGGGTGGGGTCCCATTGGGAAGACATTTAGAAAGGAGCATGGGTGAGATTTACTGACTTTGAAGCCAAGGACCCCAGTAGACCTTATTTTTCATCCCTGAACAAAAACTAGAATGTGGCTTTTGAAAAGGTATTTGACTTCAGGAACCCATAGGCCAATGGAATGTTTCTAGAGCTTTTGAAACCCTAATCTCTGCTTTGTGAATTACATAGTTTGGTTCTATTCAATGGGTCCCTTTTTCCCCCGAAACACCACCTGTGAAATAAGTTCAACGCCATACTGTCTTAATGTAAAAATATTTCCTCAAAGCCACTGTATAAATTAATTACTCTTCAGGGAATAGGATAATCGAATTTCCCTTATACAATGTATTCCATTCACAGGTTCTACCTTGCTGTTGGGGTAGGTTATGAATCAACCGTTTCTGAAGGATTATGAGCTATAATAAATGTCAATATGGGCTCTGATTGATTTCCTGCAGCCTCACTAGCTGTGATTTCATTTGGTAATTTAATACTAATTGTGTCGCTTTGATTACCTTTGATTTTCATCATATTTCCAGCACCTTACTATAGGACCTGGAACAAGCAAGGTGCCCAGTAAATGCCTTTTGAATGAAGGTGGACTTTGAATCCTCTAAAAATTTTAGAGAAATTAGAGAGGACTCCTGCAGTTCAGGTAGGCATTCACTTAAGAAGTGAAACCAGAATTTGGTCCTTGAAGCAGTGACATAGACTTGATCCCAGCACTTTGTTGGAGACACTCAGTGAATCTTAGCTCCCTGATCAATCCTGTCTGTGAAACAAAGTCTGGTGCTGACCCACAGCCCTCAGTTCAAGACTGTGCCTTAAGCAATAATGCAACCTTTTCTGTGTGCATTCAGCTTTACTGAGCACCTGCTGCATGTCAACACAATAGCAGACATTCATGGCACTCCTTGCATTCCAAACAGCTTTCTTATTTTGAACCTTTTCACCACCTTGGTGGATATTTTCATCCCCTTTTGAAGATGAGCAAAATGAGGTTTGGAAACACTTAAGTTTCTCATCCAAGGTGGTGTAATCAAAGGGAAGACTGGCTGTCTCAGCTCCATCTTCATGGTACCAGAAACTGGTTTCTGGATCTTCTTTTACCAGCTGTGTAAGCAATGGGGACTATGAAGTAGGGGGTCAGGATGTCAGAGGGTTTGGGTCCCTGACTCCTTGCCTTTCTGCTTTGTGACCCTGAGCAGCTCCTTCTTCTCTCTGGCCCTCAGTTTGTAGTGCCCAGGTGAGAGGTGATGAACCTAGGGGCACCAGAACAGATGGAGAGGAGGAGCAGCTGGACACAAGAATGTTAAGGAGAAAATCACCTGGACATGATGATTGATACCAAGTAAGGCAGGAAAGAGCGGCTTAAAATAACAGCCATTTATTATTGTTCCTGAGTCTGCAAGTCAGCTGGGGTGGGTCTGCCAATCTGGGCCATGAATGGCTGACCTTGGCTGGGCTGCATCTGTGGTTGGCCAGAAGCTGGCTAACCTGAGAGAGCCTCACACACATGTCTGGCAGTTGCCTGGCTATCCACCAGGATGACAAGGGTGAATGGAACACACATCTCTTATGCTCTTCCAGGCTGGCCTAGGCTTGTTCATGTGTCAGGGGTGGAATTCCAAGACCACGAGCAGAAACACGCAAGATCTCCAAGGGATAAAGAACTAGACTCCATCTCCCTATGGGGAGGAGCTACACAGTCACTTTGTCAGGGGCTTGGATACAGAGACATGAACAAGTACAGCCATAGTGATCACCTGAAGCTGATATAATCAATCCGTTTCCCTAGAGACCCTAGAATCGCTTCAGACTAAGCCAGAAGCTGCAGAGCTGAACCATGGCATGATAGCCCCCAGTAGAATTTCCTGTACAAATGGGGCTTTAGTGATGCATCAGCCTCTACACAAGGAAAGTTACAGGAAACCAGACTATTCAGTTTGTTGTTGAAGATGTCCTGCCATTCAGTACATGATGGGGAGATTTCTGTCTTATCTCCATACTAGACACACCTGGGCTTCTCTAGAGCTGTTTATAATCTTAGAAATTTGTGACTCATGAAGTGAATGAATTTCTCTCTCCAGCCATCTACCAGAAAGCTTGAAGCTGAATAGTAACCCACTACTAACAAAGAGTCAGACACAACTTTGCGACTGAACAACAACAGCTAACAAACGCAGAGATCTTGTGACATACATTTTGGTGCTGATTTCACTTTCAGATCCATTATATCGTTCCTTTTAACAGGTTTCCTCCCTACATTAAATCTTGTTTTGTTTGATTGCATTGTATGTTTTTGTAAGTGGTAAGTTTTAAATAAAGTAGATGAAAAATAAAATGACTGAATGAATCAGCAAGTGAAATGCCTTCATATACCCAAAAATGTGTTGAAAATCAGGGAGGTTTTTTTATTATTGTTTGTTTATTTTTTAAATTTTTATGTATTTATTTTTGGCTGCACTGGGTCTTCATTGCTGTACTCGAGCTTTCTCTAGTTGGCAGTAAGCGGGGAGCTGCTCTTTGTCGAGGTGAGGGAGCTTCTCTTTGCAGTGGCTTCTCTTGTGGAGCATTCACGGGCTTCAGTAGGTGCAGCTCTCAGGCTCCAGAGTGCAGGCTCAGCAGTTTTGACTCTCAGGGTCTAGAGCACTCAGGCTTCAGTAGATGTGGCCCACAGGCTTAGCTGCCCTGAGGCATGTGGAATCTTCCTGGACCAGGGATCAAGCGCATGTCCCCTGCATTGGCAGGCGAGTTCTTAACCACTGGACCACCATGAAAGTCCTTTTTGTTTACTTTTTTTTTTTTTTTTCTAATTTTATTTTATTTTTAAACTTTACATAATTGTGTTAGTTTTGCCAAATATCACAATGAATCCGCCACAGGTATCCGTTTTTTTTTTTTTTTTAAGTCCTACTTTGAGGACTGGAAATTCATACCTGAAAACTACATCTTCTAGCAAGATTTAGTTTTGGAAAGACTGCAGTTGCCCTTCTCACCACTAGGTGACACTCGGCCATTGTCCTCTCTAAGGTGAATCTAGCTATATAGACTGCTGTAAGGACTGTGGTGTGTTTATGAATGGCCCCTCTAGAGCATAAAACCTATGTTTTATATAGGGTGGGGTGTATAAATATTTGGCAATGGAATGGAAAAGGTTGAGGGCATGGTATCTTGTATGTGGGTTATCCCCTGCCTGCAAGAAGCTTACAATCTAGGCCAGAGGTTTTCCTAACCCCTTAAATGCCGTCTTCAGTGGCCCTGAGCAAAATGTGAATGAAAACTATGGTAGAGAACCTTACATGAAGCTAAATATATTCCTTTTAAAAATTGCTCTTTTTCTCAGAGATTATGTTTTTCTACTTTTTTGTGTTAAAATTTCTTTTACAAGACGGTTTTAGTAGTAAGAATAAGATGGTAGACGCTTTTTATTTTTTTGGTAAAAAAGTGTTCCTACTTGACAATGAAAAGTGAGCAAATCCATAGAGCCTTCAAAGCTCTTTTGGGGAATTTAAAAGTTTTGAACCTACAAAATCCAAAATTCTGAAAAATCTACAATTGTGTAAGAGGAAACCAATATAGTAATATTTAGTATAATCCTTCCCAACATTTACATATATTGGCCCCTTCACAGAAAATATGATCTCATATTGCATACAGTCCAGGTCCTATTATAAACCATGCTTTTTTTTAAGTGTAATATTTAGGAAAGTAATGATTATTCTCCTTTCTCCCCTCTTGTTGGGAATTCTGAATCTACCCTTTGAGCACATTAGAATACTTAGACCTCAACAATTACTGGCCATTGCCATGTTCTTAGCTTTTATAGAGACTGAAAGATGATCTGTTTTCTGCCTTTGTTTTTATTTTAAAGCTGTTATTAAGGACATCTTCTGTTATATTACACAATAGACCTTAAAGTTCCACGTGAGGAATTTTTAGGAACCTTTCTAATGTCCTGTGGATCTATCTTATCTTCTCCTTTCAGGGAACAAGACAGCATGTTATCTTTTTGCCTTCACTGAGGATAGGTTCTTTTCATATTTTATACTCAACCAAAACAACTTTAACCTTAACATTTCCTATTTCCTGGATTCTTCTATATTTATCAACCTTATAATGTCTCTATTATAAGCTCTCCAAAGCGTATGTTGGAGTGATGTACAAATATTTCCAAAATAGAAATAGATTTCTTTATATAATAAATGGTATGTTTTGGAAAGCACTGAATTATTCAATATGAATTACAAATGCCTCCAGAGTATGTTCCAGGACTGTCCTAACAAGAAAAGCTTTAGTATTCTCTTATTTGAAATCATTTCACATATTTAAACCTTCTTTCCTGGACTAGTAATCTCTGTTGTGGGAAGAAACTTTGCTTTGAATCCCTCATAGTTTCTAGAACAATGCCAGGACCTAAGGAATGCTCAGTGAATACTTACTGATTGACTAATCCACTGATCTGTGTGTTCTGGGAGAATTAGAAAAACTTTCCTATATGAGCTGCAAGGAAATGAACAGAAGGCCTGATACTCACCTCCCTAATCCTTGGCTTCTCCAATGTTAAACGTGATGGCCAAGGTCTCTTAACACTCTGGGACTTCGCAGTTGTTAAGCAGAAGGGCAGGAGACTATGGAAGGTGATGCGTGAAAATCTTCAGATTCATGGAGGCAGAAATAAATGTGGTATTGTGGAGAAGCTTTCAAGACAGAGAAATGGTTTTTAGACTGTCAAGTGTGGTGAAATAATGCCTCGTTGGTTTACAACCATTTGGCTTTACTACTGCTTTAACTCTATGCCCTTGCTTTAGCTCTAAGGGGACTGTGCTGGTATTCATGAAAACTGGTTTGGACTGGTACTCCTCCTGAGCAGCAGGGCAGCCTCCAAGTGGTCATCTGGACAGTGGTACAGGTCACACCAACATCTGGCTGGGCATGCTCCTTTCTGATGACTCATGGTTTGCTGGTTGCGGCAGGGATGCTCTTTTGTTATGATGGTGACTTGTTGGATGAGTGTGGTTTCATCTGCACTGTGTTCATTGGTTCTTTTTGACTTTATTATTTTTTAAAACTAAAGGTTTCATTATTTAAACTTTCAGTATCATACACATGTGGTTTTTTTTTTTTTTTTTTAGTATAAAGTATACAGGGGTGTCATAGCCTAAGGAGAACAGGCAAACAGCTATTAGATAGACTAAACAGTAAAGAGAAAACATTTGGTTGGTTTATATCCCCATATTCATGTTATCTAGTAAAGTAGCTACATGCTATTTGGTGTTGTCTTTATGTACATTGATTAAATTGGGGGCTCTGGATTGCGCTGACTTTTTTCTTATGAAATTGGTGGTACTTGTGTTGTCAGTTTAAGCCTTTATGAATGAAGATAAACTGAATTTTGGTAAGGAGATACTATGTTGTATTCACCTTTAGATCTCGTTCTTTCTGTCCAATGCCTGTTATTGTTAAGTTGCCAGAGGCTGGCTGGGATTTCAGAGAGTATTATCTAGGGCTGGCATGTCCTTCTGGAGAGGGGCCCATGGCTGTTCTCATGTTGATCTGCCTATTGCAAATCTATGGAGTTTCTGATGAGGAAAGGAATTAGAAATACCTCTGGGTAAACAAGTCTTAACAAGAAAGAAAGCACACATGTGAAAAGTAATAATAATTCAATAATAATTCAACTATCAGACTTGACATGGCTCAGAAGGTTTGCTATTTTATCAGGGTATTTCACTTAGAGAAAGATTGCTGCTATGCTCTTGAAGGATGATTCCAATCTATTCTGTAGTAACTGGTTGATACCTCTCAAATTAGTTCCTTTATCTCTCCCTGCCCTCAACCTTGGTTTTTATTATCATTCCATAGGATTTAAAGGGTCTGCTGCTACTGCTAAGTCACTTCAGTCGTGTCTGACTCTGTGCGACCCCATAGACGGCAGCCCACTAGGCTCCCCCGTCCCTGGGATTCTCCAGGCAAGAATACTGGAGTGGGTTGCCATTTCCTTCTCCAATGCATGAAAGTGAAAAAATAAAGTGAAGTCGCTCCGTTGTGTCTGACCCTCAGTGACCCCATGGACTGCAGCCTTCCAGGCTCCTCTGTCCATGAGATTTTCCAGGCAAGAGTACTGGAGTGGGGTGCCATCGCCTTCTCCGTTAAAGGATCTGAGCCACCATGATTTGGAAGGTAAAGCAGTAGCAACAAGAGACACCAATTTTATGCAAAGAGAAATGGAAAACCTAGCTATTAGTAATAACTAAACTTTCCCAGTTTCATGTGTAATTAGTTTTCTATTGCTTTGTAAAAAAATACCACACACTTCAGTGGCTTAAAACAACACAGTTGTATTACTTCATAGTTTCTATATTATGTAAATTAATACCTATATATATTATGTATTATATCATCGTTTCTGTAGGTTGGAAATCTGGGCACAGCGTGAATAGATTTTCTGCTTAGGGTCTGACTGGGCTGAGATCGAGGTGTCCCCATGGCTGCCATGCTCACTCGGATGGAGCCTTCCAAGCTCCCTGCTTATAGACAATTCATTTCTGAGGTCCCTGTTTTTTTGTTTGTTGTCAGCCCCGGGTGGCTGCCCATTTTTCCTTGCCACATGAACTCTCTATCTTCGAGCCAGAAAAAAGATGACAAATTTTTGTGTTTCAAATCCGTAACCAACCAGAGAAGACTTTGCAAGTTTAAAAAGCTCATGTGATTAAGTCAGGCCACCCAGATAACCTCCCTGTCTTAAGGTCAACTATGCCATTTAACATAACCTGATCATGGGCACAAAGCCCATCCTGTTGGCGGTCTTGGAGAGCATCCAGGGCATGGGGCTCATCTTAGAATTCTGCTCACCCTTGATGGAAGCTGCTTATCAGGACCAGCAGGCATCATGCCTGCCATGGAAGATATGAAATGCATATAAGTCCTTCTGTGTCTCTTCACAGTTTGCAAAGAATTTCCACAGATGTGATCTTATTGCCTCTTAAAAAAAAGAAAAGAAAAAGCTTTACCAAGTTTTCATTTTATATGCGAGGAAATTGGAGCCCAAGGAGATTATTAACCCAAGGTAACAAACCCAGCAATTTGGAGCTGGGACTTTTGACTCACAGATGAGATACTCTGCTCTAAGACAGCATATTTCTGCCCTCAAGAACCTTGTCATTTGGAAGACAATGGGAGACACAGAAAGCAGTTGCAGATTAAAGAATAAATATATCCTAGTGGTATTTTTAAGTGCAGCTTAAGTTCAAGGGCAGGGTGAGGTTGGGGCACCTTTGGATACTTGATGGGGAAGTGGGGCTCCCTGGGTGGCGCTAGTGGTAAAGAGCCCACTTGCCAATGCAGGAGATGTAAGAGACAAAGGTTCGATCCCTGGGTCGTGAAGACCCTCTGGAGGAGGAAATGGCCACCCACTCCAGTATTCTTGTCTGGAGAATCCTGGCAGGCTGTAGTCCATGGGGTCGCAAAGAGCCGGACACGACTGAAATGAAGCACAGACACATGCAGAGGGCAGGAGCAAGGGGGCAGCAGGGGCACTGTCTCTGTAAAGGCAGGAACGAGCGATGTGTGTTTGGGGGGAAGGGGAGAAACCTGTCAAAGGGTTAATGACCTGTCAGAGACCCAGGGATAGGTCGTTAGACATTAAGGAATTGTTATGTTTGTTTAGCTGGAGAATGATTTAAAAGAGCAGTGTTTTAATGGGGAGTTAAAGGTTCACGTAGCCTTCCATCCATTCAGCAATTCCACACCTACGTATATACCCTAGGCCCATACATGGATCGTGAAATCGATGTGGAGGGTTTTGAACAGCATTTAAAATATAGAATAGGATGGAATGGAATATATTAAAGGACAGAGGATGCAATGAGGGTAATAAGTATGGTTTCTTGAGGCAGTTCCACCTCGTGTGTGTACATGGACATATTTTGTGATTTGTATAGTATATTGTGATATAAATATACTTTTACTGTGAGTTGCAGTCAAAAAAGTTCAAAAAAGACTGGCCAGAGAAACCCTGGCAACTGTGTACTCTTGCAGATGAGTCCATAAGTACAGTAATGTTGGTAGCAGCACTGTCCATAATCATCAGTTATTGAAAACTCCCTTAATATCCATCCTTAGGAGAAGAGAAATGAGTTGCTGGTTATGCATGTAGTGAAGTACAGAGTGACACTTAAAAATCTAGAGACTCATGTATCATCCTAGATGAAAAACCTCCAAAATGAAATATGAAACATGGTCTCTGAATTATAAAGGTATTATATCATCATATAAAACTTTAACACACCAAACAACGAAATACTTTATTTATGGGTCTCCAAATGTTAGTAGGAGTATAAACATGCACGAGGATGATCACAGCAGTTGAGGACAGTGGTTATGGCTGATGAAGGAGAGAGGGCAGTGGCATCAGGGAGAGGGACATTCCCTTTCATCTGCTGTGTTAAATTGGGGGATGCACTAACACAACATAATCATCAACTATACTCCAATAAAGATTTGTTAAAAATTGAGTGATGGGAACCCAAATGTTTGAGATATCATTCTCTGTATTTGCTCAAATACAGGGCTCAAAATATTCTATAGTATGTTTGCTTAGAGCAGAAGAGAAGTAGCGGGGGAGAAAGTGTCAGTAAAAGTGTTAGTTCAGTCCTGTCCAACTCTTTGTGACACCATGGACTGTAGCCCACTAAGGCTCCTCTGTCCACGGAATTCTCCAGAGAAAAATCCTGGAGTGGGTAGCCATTCCCCTTTTCAGGGGATCTTCCCATCCCAGGCATCAAACCTCGGTCTCCAGCATTGCAGGCAGATTCTGTACTGTCTGATCCACCAGGGAAGCCCGCTTAGAGCAGAACTATAGGATAATTCACAAGTCAGCACTGGGAAGAGGCTGATTTGGAGATTTGCAACAGTGTAGCTTTGAGGCAATGAACTTGGACTAGGGTGATGACAAGAATAGGCCATTCTCATAAAGTAGTATGTGTGATAGCAAGTGGTAATAATAGCCCGTATTTTGGTTGGACTTTTCAAAAAGCAAAACACTTTTATAGACATCTACTTAGGCTATGGTAACCAGATAGAGCAGTTGTTTATATGGCCAACCTCATAAATTTGAAATTTAGAGAAACTGAATGACTCGGCTGAGACAAGATAGTAAGGTATAGGGAAGTGGGGAATTTAATCTGGTCTGCTCACATTTTTTCCATCTTTCAAGACTGGCATGTGGGGCCCAGCTTTGACCAAAGTCCAAGTGCTGTTCTTTAAATCTCTGGTTTTCATTTCTGTGTGTCACAAACATATGGGCATGTGATATGAAGGCTGTGATTATGGAGACGTCTTCGGCTCTCAAGAAGCAAGCACACTGCTGTAACTCACTCCCATCTTCAAGGTGCCAGAGCAGGTCCTCACCTGCGCTTCCCTGTTGGTCATGGGTCATGTTCCAAGTGTCAAATGACACTGAAAGGGAGACTTCAAGGGCGAACACCTGGTAGATTCCTGCTGGCTGAGCTTCAGGGGAGGTCAGAGGGTAACTGGTGAGGGAATGAGGCCTAGTGCAACCTTCTGCAGGAATGTTTACAGCCAGCTTATGTGTGGCTAGAGATGCTTAGACTGGAGCCAGATGTTCTCCTTAGCAAAAAAAAAAAAAAAGGCAACAAACCCAGACATCTTCCATAGACTGGGAACTAACAAACAAAACCATGGGTGTGTAACAAGTAACTGGATGCAGCAAGTAACTGAATGCTGTTGTTCAGAAGTGGTTTCACTCTATAAACAACAGAAGAAAAGGCAAAAAGAAATATTTTTGGATCTAAAATGTGATAGGCTCTGTGTTAGTTTTTTTTTTTTAATTTCTTTTGTTTACTTTTATAATGGGAGTATAATTGCTTTACAATGATGTGGTAGTTTCTGCTGTACAAGGAGACTCAGTTCTGTGTACACGTGAATCCCCTCTATGTTGAGCCTCCCTCCCAACACCTCCCATCCCAGCCCTCTAGGTGATCACAGAGCACTGAGCTGACCTCCCTGTGCTTTATAGCAGCTTCCAAAGAGCCATCTATTTTATACATGGTAGTGTATATATGTCAGTGCTACTCTCTCAATTCGTCCCACCCTCTTTCCCCTGCTGTGTCAGGTTTTGGTGACTCTTATCTCATGTACTTTTCCCAACAACCCTCTGAGGCAGATGTTGTTCAGTCGTGTCTGACTCTTTGTGACCCCCATGGACTGCAGCATGCCAGGCTTTCCTGTCCTTCACCATCTCCCAGAGCTTGCTCAAACTCATGTCCATAGAATCGGTGATGCCATCCAACCAGTTCATTCTCTGTCATCCCCTTCTCCTCCTGCCTTCAATCTTTCCCAGCATCAGGATATTTTCTAGGAGTCAGCTCTTTGTATCAGGTGGCTAAAGTACTGGAGCTTCAGCTTCAGCATCAGTCCTTCCCATGAATATTCAGGACTGATTTCCTTTAGGGTTGACTGGTTGGATCTCCTTGCAGTCCAAGGGACTCCCAAGAGTCTTCTCCAACACCACAGTTCAAAAGCATCAATTCTTCGACATTCAGCTTTCTTTATAGTCCAACTCACATCCATATACAACTACTGGAAAAACCATAGCTTTGACTAGATGGACTTTTGTTGATAAAGTAATGTCTCTGCTTTTTAATATGCTGTCTAGGTTGGTCACAGCTTTTCTTCCCAGGAGCAAGTATCTTTTAATTTCATGGCTGCAGTCACCATCTGCAGTGATTTTAGGGCCCAAGAAAATAAAGTCTGTCACTGTTTCCATTGTTTCCCTATCTATTTGCCATGAAGTGATGGGACTGGATGCCATGATCTTAGTTTTTTGAATGCTGGGTTTTAAGTGAACTTTTTCACTCTCCTCTTTCACCTTCATCAAGAGGCTCTTTAGTTCCTCTTCACTTTCTGCCATAAGGGTGGTGTCATCTGCATATCTGAGGTTATTGATATTTCTCCCAGAAATCTTGATTCCAGCTTATGCTTCATCCAGCCCAAAATTCTGTATGATGTACTCTGCATATAAGTTAAATAAGCAGGGTGACAATATACAGCCTTGATGTACTCCTTTCCCAATTTGGAATCAGTCTGTTGTTCCATGTTCAGTTCTAACTGTTGCTTCTTGACTTGCATACAGGCTTCACAGGAGGCAAGTAAGGTGGTCTGGTAGTCCCAACTCTTTAAGAATTTTCCACAATTTGTTGTGATCCACACAGTCAAAGGCTTTAGCATAGTCAGTGAAGCAGAAGTACATGTTTTTCTGGAATTCTGTTGCTTTTTCTATAATCCAGCGGATATTGGCAATTTGATTTCTGGTTCCTCTGCCTTTTCTAAATCCAGCTTGAACATCTGAAAGTTCTCGATTTACGTACTGTTGAAGCCTAGCTTGGAGAATATTGAGCATTACTTTGCTATCATGTAAAATGAGTGCAATTGTATGTAGTTTGAACATTCTTTGGCATTGCCTTTCTTTGGGGTTGGAATGAAAACTGACCTTTTCCAGTCCTGTGGCCACCGCTGAGTTTTCCAAATTTGCTGGCATATTGAGTGCAGCACTTTAACAGCATCATCTTTTAGGATTTGAGGCAGATGTTATTATCCTTCAATGTAAAGACCAGGAAACGAGAGCTAACACAATAGCTCATCTGCCCAGGGTCATTGGATAGTAAGTGATAAAGCCAAGATTTGAACTTGGGTTTTGCCCCATAGTTCATTGTGTTTCCTCTATACAATGCAACAATAAAACTGAGAGAGAAAGAACACTTTTGTATAAGCCATAATGTGGTGACCATGGAAAGAAGTAAATTTAGGGGGGTCTGAAATACTGGAAGGGGAAATTTGGGCCTTTGGGCTGGGAAACCATTCTGGTTTCTTGAGCAGACCATAGTCTAGGTGAATGCTGTGTTCTGGCATGTTCCACTAAGCAGTGAAGTGCTCGATGAGCCGGGGTAGAGGGAGTAGGGGTAGAGAAAGGAGATGGTGGGGAGATGCTGGCAGCTCCCCAGTTCCCCACCCCCACCGCCAGCCCTACAAAACGGTCACAGGGCCCCAGCTACCCCAGGAGCTGAGCAGACGCCTCCCTCTAGAGGTGCCATGAGAAGCTGTGCATCTGGTATCACAAGTCAGGATGCAGAACACAGTTTGCCACAGAAACCATGTCCTTCTTGGTGTTGGGTTTTGTCCTGCAGAACCTGCAGAACTGTGGACTAGATGGGCTTTTTACGGGCAGGTCTGGAAGCCCGCGCGTACTTAGTCGCTCAGTCGTGTCTTACTCTTGCGACCCCATGGACTGTAGCCCTCCAGGCTCCTCTGTCCGTGGGACTTCCCAGGCAAGAACACTGGAGTGGGTTGCCATTTCCTTTTCCAGGGTATCTTCCCAACCCAGAGATTGAACACACGTCTCCCACATTTCCTACATTGGCAGGCGGGTTCTTTACCACTAGCAGCACCTGTGAAGCCCCTGGGAGCCCAATCACCATGAATAACATAGTGGGTTGGTCAAAAAGTTCATCCTGGCTTTTCTGTAACATCATATGGAAAAACCCAAATGAACTTTTTGGCCAACCCAATACATTCTTTGGGAAGATGTGTTTATAGTTCCGCTTTCAATAGGTTTTTTGGGATATAGTCTGCCTTAAGCCAAGAATAGCCTACCTTGGAGGAATGCTGAGATGTGAGGTGTTAAGCATCTGGGTTACAGTGCTGGTTGAAGGAGGGGACGGGGCTTGACATTCACTGAGCAGGTACCTGGGACTGTGCTGGGCTCGCTGTGTGCCCACTCTGCAGGGTCGGTAGGGGCATTTTTGTGCAGGGGATTGGACTCTGACAGAGGTTAATTAGGTTTTCCAAGGGTAGACAGCTAGGGAGAATTGAGGTCTGTAGTTCAAGTTCTTTCCAGATAGAGATCAAATCTTTTGATTGGAGGTTCTCTTCCTGCCCCACCCTTGACCCTTACCATCATTGTGATAAAAATAACCCATAAGAAAGCCTCATGGAGGGACCTTTTGAAAACATAACCAGTCGTCAGAGACTGTGTGACATTGGTGGGGTGGTAGCACCCCTTGTAGCCGCTCCTGCCCTTTCCCCACACGAAGATGGTAGGTACTGTTATACCCATTTCTTCTCTGTGTCTGGCTGGAAACTCTTATTGTCAAATCAGTGACTGTTTATGGTCATTAATAAAAGGGGCAGTGAGGAAGGGGGAGAAAGGGAAGGCACCCAAGGATGGAGGGACCCGGGGAGGTGGGAGGTGGCAAGAGGCAGATGGACGTGAGCCCTCTGGGGGGCAAAGCACATACTCTGTGGTGCCTTTTCCTGCTGAGAGCCTCGTCCACACCTTTGACCCCACAGCCCAAGGACCCACTGGATTGCTGTCACTGTGTGGTCTTGTCCATTCCCAAACCTGCATGGGTCTCTTTCTAGCTGAGATTTTTGCTTCTCTGTGAGCCAGCCTCTGCCCTGGCCCAGGAGGATCCAGCCTGACCCCAGTGTGACCAGGTGATTCAGACTTGCCATATCAAAAATTTCCCTACCCTGCCTTCAGGGGAGACCTGGGGCCTTCTTCTTGGCACTGACAGCAGACATGTGAAAACGATGTTCCAGGTCACTTATACTCTGGCTTCTATTTACACAGCAAGCATTAACCCATTGCCTACAATGTGCCAATCTGCATGATACACTGTAGCATAAGTTATAGTCTTGGTCTGGAGTCATTAACAATGGAGAGAAAGAGGGGAAGAGTAAGAGAGAGCAAGAAAGATATGTTTTACCAAAGTATGTTTTATGCCTGAAGAAGGCCCCAAAACCTTGGGAGTAGAGATAAGTGAGTATCTGAGTGTCCTTGGGATCAGGGAACTGGGGACACCTTCTCTGAGGTGGTGACCTCTGAGCTGGGCATGGAAGAAGGAGGAAGCATTTACCAGGTATGTAGGGGATTGGGCAGTCCCAGGGATGGGAACTCAGTGGGCAGGTATGGTGTGAGCAAGAGAAGTTTGGTTGGCCAGAGTGTGGCAGCCATGGACCAGCTGAGTTTGGAAAATCAGGTGATGTTGTTACTAAACTAAATGTATGGGGCTCTTCACTGTTTAATCAGACTGGGATTGGCAACTGCATGGGAGGACTTTTGTGTAGATACTGGGTCATGCTGGAAAGCCACCATGGGAAGAAGGGCTTGGAAGTCAGACGCTGTGAGTTCTAAAACTTGTTTTAATAAGCAATTTAGTTAGAGCTTGGGAAATTCAAAGGAATTCAGATTGCATTGTATGTACATGCCAGTCCAAAGAAAGCAGATCTCATCCTCTACCAGTTATTGTATTTCCAGAGCCCTGTTCATAATTAATTAAAGAACATTCTCCCCTGAATTATTAGAGCAGAAGAATCCCACCATCCCAATATCTGCTAGTTCAATCAGTTCAGTTCAGTTCAGTAGCTCAGTTGTGTCTGACTCTTTGCAACCGCATAAATCGCAGCACGCCCAGGCCTCCCTGTCCATCACCAACTCCCAGAGTTCACCCAGACTCATGTCCATCGAGTCGGTGATGCCATCCAACCATCTCATCCTCTATCATCCCCTTCTCCTCCTGCCCCCAATCCCTCCCTGCATCAGGGTCTTTTCCAATGAGTCAACTCTTTGCATGAGGTGGCCAAAGTATTGGAGTTTCAGCTTCAGCATCAGTCCTTCCAATGAACACCCAGGACTGATCCCCTTTAGGATGGACTGGTTGGATCTCCTTGCAGTCCAAGGGACTCTCAAGAGTCTTCTCCAGCACCACAGTTCAAAAGCATCAATTCTTCAATACTATCCATTTAAAGATGGTGGGTACTGTTATACCCATTTCTCAGATGAGGAAACCAGGACCCAAAGAAGCTAAGGTCAGTATAAGTGGCTGAGAAGGATTTCTGTCTGTGTTTCCATAATTATACATGTTGGTTTCACTGAGAGATGGTCCAGCTTTATCTCCTAACCCTTAACAATGGGACATGAGCCCTTCTATCCAACCTCATCATTACTTTTCTTTCCCAGCAAAGGTTCTGTTTTGGGGTTTTTTTTTTTTTTGGTTGTTGTTTTTTAAATCACAACCAGAATGTCCTTGAGGTATTTCTTGTTTGTGTTTTTTGCTTTTTATGAGTATTCATTCCATCTTTTATTAAAAACATGTCTTTAGAGAAATCACTGCATGGTGAGTGAAAGGCGACTTTCTGTTTTGCCAACTGGTTTGAGGGGAGAGTGGCCTTCCACAAATGACATGGTACATGCCACCATCTGTGGGTAGAGACATAGTCAAAATCATGACATCATTGTGGCTCTCTCTTTCTCAAGTACAAACACAAGATAATTATCCAAAGACCTTTTTTTATGAAAAAAGAAATATCTTCTACCCCGTTCCTGAAGTAGCCATTTGTTTCTCTAGCCCAATAAAGGCAGCGAGTGTCCACCTCCCAAGAGGTGCTGTGAAAGCTTGTTGCTGAGAGTGTTGTGTTTTATAAGCAGTGAGTTACCATACAGATAAACCTTAGCAACCCAAAACTAGATCCATGAGAACAAACTGAGATATTTTAGTTTTATCTAGTTACTCCAGATGAAGACACTTGTTGGAGCTCTTTTAAAAAAAAGAGAGAGAAAAAAAATATACGTTTATTTGTTTATCTGCTCTGGGTCTTAGTTGTGACAAGTGGAATCTTTAGTTGTGGCATATGGAATCTAAATTCCCAGCCAGGAATTGAACCCAGGGACCCTGTATTGGGAGCTCAGAGTCTTAGCCACTGGACCACCAGAGAAGTCCCATGTTGGGGCTCTTTGAATTCTAAAGTTTCTTGGTGTTGAAGAGACCCAGGATGATATTAGCACAGCAGTGTTCTTCAGACTCAGTTTGGCCGACCCGTTAACAGGGGACCATTGCCTCCTATTGTGCATGGTGGGGTGAGAACCCTTTACGCCTCCTGGCTGGGGAAAGATGCCCAGTTTGGGGAGTGCAGAAGCAGAGGGAGGTGGAAGGTGCTGGTGGCTTGCTGGGCCCTGGGGTGACCCTGGCCCTCCTGGCTTGGAATGCCATTGTTTAAAGAGTTGTAGCCAGAGATAGGGGTGGGGATGAAGGAAAGCAGCCAAGAGACATTAAAGTTGCAAGCTGTAGGGAATGAAGCTGGGTGAGGCAGAGAGGAACTATTGCTAAACCAAAATATTTGACTAGATTTCACTTTTTTCCTTCAGTTCAAATTCTTTGCTTGAAAGTTTAGCTTTGAAGTTGTTTCTTTTCTTCTTTTCTTATTGTTCCAACAATATTGTTCTTTTAATCTTGTTTTTTTTTTTGGGTGGAACGTAGACTATTTAGATTATTTCTAAATCATAGCATCAAATTTCTCAAATTCCTGGGGATGCTTTCAGTCATAGGTCTTCTTTGGTGCAACCCAGACTCTTCTGTCCCAAACAGGCAAGAATGTGTAACAACAGCCTGGCTAAAAACGACGGTGGATCTGTAGTGTCTGAGTGCTACCTCAAAAAAAATAAATAAATAAAATAAAAATAATTTAAGAAATAAAAAATAAGTGTTACCTCACTCAGTCGTGTCCAACTCTTTGCAACCTCATGGACTGTAGCCCTCCAGGCTCCTCTGTTCATGGGATTCTGCAGGCAAGAAGACTGGAGTGGGTTGCCATTTCCTTCTCTGGGGGATCTTCCCCACCCAGGGATCAAACCCCCCTCTCTTAAGTCTCCTGCACTGGCGGTAGGCAGGTTCTTTACCGCTAGTGTCACCAGAGTGTCTCGTATTTTGCACATTTTCAGAGTTGTTAAATTGATTATATGTACTTATAATTGATGCAGTGCTTTCTATGTCTTCATATAGAATACTTATGGTAATTCTTCGTATAGACAACACATACTATAAAGAGCATAGTAACAGATAATAAGGATAATAAGATCTGTAGAGACAAAGTTTTCTGCCAAATATCATGTTTACAAGAGAACACAACCAGGACTTCCCTGGCAGTCCAGTGGTTAAGACTGAATTTCCAGTGCAGGGGGCACGGGTTCCGTCCCTGGTGAGGGACCTAAGGTCCCGCCACGTGGCACAGCAAAAAAAGAGAGAGAGAGAGAATACAACCTTTTTATTTCAGTTGGAAAAACAAGATGAGATGCTCCCTAGTCAAATCACTGAGCTTCAGTGGATTCATTTCTCTTGTATACTCCCGTCCTTCTTCCAGGTCACTGGGGGTTTTAACAAACTCAACACTCCAGATGAGGAAAAACCTCTTCCATCAGTGGCCTCCTGAGGTGAGGGAGGGAAGCAGATCCCACCACCCAACCCTGAAGCACAACTTCTGAGCCCCAGGGGTAGTGTCAGCCATAAAGGAAGTGAGTTCAAGCACCCTCCTGAATAGCTTTTCATTTCTCCTTCATACATTTAGCAAATGCCCGATGCAAGCCAGATCCTGTGCTGAGCCCCAGGATTGCCAGATGAATAAGCCATGATTCAAGGTGCTCCCAGGGGAGAGAGACATGCTCATTGGTACAGACTAAGTTTAAGAAGAATGGCCACACAGAGACCTAGGAAGGGCTGTATCAGAGGATAGAGTCACCAAGGTTAGCCATGGTTCTCAGAGACATTCACTTTCAGCTTAGACCTTGGAGGACTGGTAAGCGTTGATCTCCTTTCAGGCCAGGGGAGCAAGAACAAAAATCAAGGGCAGAGGGACTTCCCAGGATGTCCAGTGGTTAAGAATCCAAGCTTCCACTACGGGGGACATGGGTTCCATCCCTGGTTGGGGAACTAAGATCCTGAGTGACATGTGGTGCAGCCAAATATATATATATATATATATATATAATTAAATTAAATTCTAAAAAGCCATTTAAAAAAATTAAGAGCCAAAAGTATTCAACGCATGATATGTTTGGAAAATGCCAGTTTGGCTGGCATGGCTACATCAGGAGGCTGGAGAGGTTAGCCAGGTTATATTCCAAAGCCAAGAGTTTGATCTGAAGGCGCTAATGGGAACTGAGAAGAGACAGGCCCCAGGAAATATACATGATCAAGTATAAACATGCCAGAGGATTCCTTGGGAAGACCAGGATCTGACTGATGTCTGGGGAGAAGGATCACTGTCTTGTTGAATCCATTTCCTTTGGCACTATAGCTCTCCTCCTCCTCTCCCCCAGGCTTTGTGCTGGAGTCTTCCATGCACAGCCAAGGGCTCTGGGCTATGAACAGTAACTAAGAGAAATTTTTGAGGCAGAAGCCAGCAGACCTCGCAGGTTTGCATCTGAGTGAACCCCACTGTGTGCTCAGAGGAGCGTTGCCACCAAGCCTTCTCTGTAATCTGTGTCATTGCTAAATGAGTTGCTGGTATTCTTCAAGATGGCAGATGCCCCAGGCTAATGCCAGTAACAGTATTTCCATAATTAAGCTCACAGGTGGGAGAACAAATCTCCTTCATAAATTCTTAATTAAGTACCACTGCACAATAAATTAGTTCTATTGAATGCAGCTTTTCACTGTCAATCCCTCCCAGCCACAGAATATATGCAGAATCCAGAGAAACCATAGTATTCTGAATATGCTTCTGAAAGAACCATTTATTTTTCTAACATCTAGAATGAGAATAGGGCTTAGGCAACTTCCACAATGTGTGTGTAGCTGTGTGAGGTTCAGGAACAGCCCTGGGTTCAATCCCACCACATCTCTGACAAACCAGATAACCTCAAGACAGTTATCTCACAAGACTGCTTAGTACTTAAAGAGATGTAATGAATAACATTCTTTCAAATAAATGGACACCAAGGAGGGAAAAGGGGGCGAGTTGAATTGGAAGATTGAGACTGACACATATAAACTACTATGTATTAATATAAAATAGATAACTAAAGGGATTGGGGACAGGAGGAGAAGGGGACGACAGAGGATGAGATGGCTGGATGGCATCACCGACTGGATGGATGTGAGTTTGAGTGAACTCCAGGAGTTGGTGATGGACAGGGAGGCCTGGCGTGCTGCAATTCATGCGGTCGCAAAGAGTCGGACACGACTGAGGGACTGAACTGAACTGAATGGGATCCTGAGACCTTTTCACTGGAAAAGACCCTGATGCTGGAAAAGATTGAGGGCAGAAGGAGAAGGAGGCTACAGAGGATGAGATAGTTGGAAGGCATCATGGACTCAATGGACATGAACTTGAGCAAACTCCGAGAGATGGTGGAGGACAGGGAAGCCTGGCGTGCTATAGTCCACGGAGTTGCAATGAGTCAGACATGACTTAGCAACTGAATAACAACTGAGAACCTATGTTTTAGCACAGGCAACTCTACTCAATGCTCTGTAGTGACCTAAACAGGCAGAAAATCCAACAAAGAGGGGATATATGTGTCCTTATAGCTGATTCACTTTGCTGTACGGCAGGAACTAACACAACCCATTGTAGAACAACTATACTTCCAATAAAAATTAATTTTTTAAAAAAAGAACATTCCTTCAGTTTCTCTGAAGTTTTTTTTTTTTTTAAAGATTGATGAAGGTGTGTGTCACCAATATTAGGAGCAATCCAGGGAAAGTTTCACCCCCTTCATGACTCCCTTTTTAACTACTCATACTTGCTCTGACTTGTTTATTTTCCTTGAATCCCACTTGCACTCACAGTCAATATTTACAGTTGGGACCACTTGAAAAGCCTTAATAAAACCCTCAGTGATGTTGGGTACAAGTATTTATTTCATGTGGTTTAGTTTTGTCTCCCAAACTAAATGGTAAACCTTTGAGATCAGGGGCCATGTGTTATATTTCTTTGAATCCAGCCCTCTGACTCTAGCATGGTGCAATGCTGGTTACATGGTATGTACAAGTTAAATAGTTGATTGATGGATTTGCTGTGGTTTTTCCCATCCAAGTGGAAATATGGATGTTTGTCCCCTGAGGAGGATCCAAGTCCTCTGAGCTGATGTCATACATGGAGTTCACTTTCCATCGGCCTGTTTCTTCACATGGTCACATCCTCCCTGGACAGACTGAGACCCTGATACATCAGACCCTTTCCATGCACTAGAATGTCTTCTCTTAGGCACCAAACTCTGAGGCTCAGACTTCTGCAAGCTTTTCACTGTTCTGACCAGACCTTGGTCACCTGGAGGCCATGGAAACACTGTGGAGTATCTCAAGGGTGGAAAGGACCTAAAAGCAGGAACCCTGCCCAGCTGTAATGCAGGGTAATTAGACTCCATCAATCCAGTGGTATGCACTGCCCCCCACCCACCCCGAAAGGTCCCACTTCATTTGTTTCGTAAAACCTGATGAAGAGCATTTTTTTTTTTAAAGTAAGAACTCTTCCATTCTGTACTCAGCTGCCAAGGGGGCTGCTGGCTGCTGGCCCTGAGGAATGTGTGTGCACTCAAGGGCAAATGTCATCTCCCTGCATTGTGTGCAGAGCTTGCTTTGTGCCTAAAGACAGGGAGCTGCATAAAGCCCCAATGTCTTCCCCACAATGCATCCCAGTCTGTGGAGTGCCTTTTCAGCGGCAGAGCCACACAACTCACTGAGATGCACTTTGGGTCTCTGTCTTCCTGTAAGCTCTCACATCTCAAATTCTGAGACATTCTTGCTAGGTTAGTGTCATCTTTCTGTTCTGACTCCATCTGGTGAAAGCCTATTTAATTTTCCTTCCAATGTGACTGATATGAGCTGCAAAATTTTTTTTTTCTTTAAAGACTGAAATAGCGATTAAGGTTTAATAGCAGTGTGACCTTGGGAAAATACCACTAATTAGCTACAGTCAATACTGTGGATTCAAGAGTATTCTGTGCAAGACTGCCACTCACACAGAAAATTCTGTCTAGATTTCCAAGCTTTGCCCTTTTCCTGGAATGCCTGCCTCCCAGTCTTCCAATGGTCAAGTCACTTCATCCCTGCCCTAGCTCAGATATCACCTCCTCCAGGAAGCCTTCTCTGGTTTTACTCATCTTCTGAATTCCCATAAGGCTTTGCTTCTTCTTGAAACTCTTTTCATTTTTTTTCTTTGTCTTGTCTTGATAAGTGCCTATGTTACTTGTATTCTTCTCTAAGAACCTTGAGGAAAGAATCTGTGTCTTCTTAATCATTATTCTTTCCATAATACCTAATACAGTGCCTTACACAAACATCCCACTTTCTAGATATTTGGTGTATGGGCATAGAAAAGGAGTTATTGGGAATTATTTGAATGAGTTATACTCAACCATTTTTTTGTTTTGCAGGATTTCTTTTACAGTTTTACTGAGATATAATTGACATATAATATTGCATTAGTTGAACTGTATACAGCATAAAGATTTGATGTATGTGTGTATTGCAAAATTATTACCACAGTAAGTTTAGTTAACATCCATCACCTCACATAGCAACTTCTAAGTATACAGTACAGTATTGTTAACTACATGACATCCCCAGGACTGATTTGTCTTATAACTGGAAGTTTGTACCCATACTCAACTATTTTTAATGACCTCTACAATCAGTTCCTAAATACATTCTCTGATGATGATGATGATGATGATAACTAAAATAGTAAGAATGACCATCATTCATCGAACAGTTCCTACTTTCTACAAAGTCACAGCACTTTATGTTCCCCTACTCAGTAATGAGAAAATGTGGTTTTAGAGAGAGTAAATAACTTGCCCAACAACCACGATGAATAAACGCTAGAAGTGAGATTTGAGCTCAGCTCCATTTGACAACAGAACGAGAGCCATGAACGGTTGTATTATCCTAAAGAATATCATTAAAGAGTGATTTCTGCTGTATGCAAGAGCCGTCTCTTTCCCTTTAGAATTCATGTGTTTGTGAAATCAGCCTAGAATGAAAGCATTTCGCAGCTAGAAAGAGCGTTATAGGTCATCTACACTTACCCCAACTCCAGCGACTGCCCCCCTGGTCTCCATGGTGCTTCTAGAACAAGGGAATGGAAAACTGGGTGAGCATTCCCAGGCGGCCAGACTTTGGGAGGCATTGTCACGGGCCTGCCAAACCTCTTTTCATGTTGGCTACTTTATAAATGGCTATAATTGCACCAGGCTTTGGTGGAAGACTTTGAGCCTAATAAAAATGTCAAACTCATTAAGAAGGTTTCCAAGACTAAATAAACTCTGAAGAGGCTGTAATCTTTGATGGCTCTAAATTTGCAAATCACAAGAATGTGGAAAAATATAACTGCCAGGTACAGAGCTACTGAAATGTCACTATTTATTGCTTCAATGTCATCTTGTGATGGAGGTTTGGTGGCAAGATCAGAAATCTCTCCTGAAAACATTGTAACACTCTTTCTTTATTGTAACAAAGCAGCTGTGTGTATGAGCCGTCCTGTATGTGTCACAAAGCAAAATCTAGAATAAACACAAATTTGATTAGCCTGGAGTCATGGCCAAAATATCAGTATATTGGAAATGTTTGAAGTCAGGGTGAGTGGCATTTTTTCTGTCTTCTGGGTAGTAGCTTAGGAAAACTGTAAGAAAAACAGAAGTTACCCTGGAGAGAGTTTCACATGTAGGAGGTAGAATTTCAGCTGAATCTTAAATGTTGGGTTTGGAGAAGCAGTGTTCTAGGAGACAGAAAGAGCTGAGGGACAAGAGCAGAGAGTATAATGTGGGGCTGTTGATAAAGATGATGAGGTGCCTGGAGCTAAAGGTTTTATACTCGGGGATCTGAAGCATTTGTGATTTATTAACATCCTCTTAGATGCTGAGCGAGAGGCTTAGCAAAAATTGCCTCTATCCTCACGTTAGTCCTATAAGGTCAGTGTTATATTCAGCTTGTGCTCAGTCGCTTTGTCATGTCCAATTCTTTGCAGCCCCATAGACTGTAGCCTGTCAGGCTCCTCTGTCCAAGGGATTTTCCAGGCAAGAATACTGGAGTGGGTAACCACTTCCTACTCCAGGGAATCTTCCCAACCCAGGGATTGAACCAGTGTCTCTTACATCTCCTGCATTGGTAGGTGGATTTTTTTTTTTTTTTTTTTTACCACTGAGCCACCTGGGAAGCCCTATATATTCAGTTTAGAGTTAATTAAAACTGAAATTCATGCAAATCCATAGAGGACAGAAAGAAGATTGGTGGTTGCCAGCGGCTGAGAGAGGGAAAAATAGAAAGTGATTGCTAATGGGCATGGGGTTGCTTTGGGGGGTGATGAGAGTCCTAGAATTGGATCAATGTAATGTTTATACAACTTTGTGAATATACTACTTTAAAATGGTGAAATATATGGCATGTGAATTATATCTCAAGAAACAATAATGGTGAGAGGGAAAAAAACCAGAGGAGCAAATGACTTTCCCAGGGTCACAAAGTTTATGGTCATTTGGCAAACTGGGATTTCAACTCAACGCTTCCCAGTGCCGAAGCTTGAGATCTTCCCCCTAGACTATGCTGCCTTTTGTCCTTTCAGGATCTATGAAGGCTTAGCCATGAGGTTGTTTGCAGATTTTTTTTTTTAATTGTTTAAAATTTGTCTATACCAGGTCTTAGTTGCAGCACATGGGATCTTCCTTACAGCACATGGGCTCATAGTTGCAGCATACAGAGTCTAGTTCCCTAACCAGGGCTCAAACCCAGGCCCCCTGCATTGGGACCACAGAGTCTTAACCACTGGGGTTAAGGACCCCAGTCTTTAACAGGGACCTCCAGGGAAGTCCCTGGTCTCAGACATTTGGTCAATGAGTAAAATGTATTTTTACAAATGTAATGATGCTGACAGATACAATGTAGAACCTCGTGGGTCATGAGACACATAGTAAGGTTTCTAGCAGGAAGTAACATACAAGCTATTGCCTTTGAAGAGCAAGAGCAGTTCTGGACTCCACCTGAGGTCAGGAAATGCTGTGGTGCTGGCTGCCAGTGCTCACTGACCAACGGAGCCTCGTGATGGAATATTTTTGGTACACACAGTTGGTGGGCTATGACAGGTAGAGTCTGTAAGAGGGGATCATATTATGAAAGATTTGGAAAGCCCTCCCCTCTGGTGGGGAAAGTTTAATTTGGGATAGTGGGCAGTGGTACATTAGGGAAATTATTGTTCTTGGAAGGTTCTTCTGGCAGTGTGCAAAGGGTGGGTTAGTGTGAAGATGGAGTGAGCCAGGGAGGCCAGCTATAATCATCCAGGCATGAGTTGAGGAGAGTTTAGTTCAAGGTTTTTGTAGTCGAAACAGAGTGGAGGAATGAATTAGGGTGAGATTTAGAAAAAATAAATAATAGCCTCAGCCACAGATGGAGAGGAAACAGATACAGTTATAGAACTAGCCTACATTTCTCTTCTTTTTAACTCTAGGTTTCACAGCCTGGAAGACTAACCACTTGAAGGTGCTAGGGATAGGCATGAAATAGAAAGGGAGCTTGGTTTGGGGGAGAAAATAATGAAGCAAGTTTACAGCCTAGTGAGTCTGAAGTAATGAAACTGGAACACTGGCACAAGAGTTGTGCTAATTCCTTGCCCAGGCTCTCATCCTATACAGATGCAGCATTTTCATTCTTTTGTGTGTGTGTGTGTGTGTGTGTGTGTGGCTGCGTTGGGTCTTAGGTGCAGCAGGTGGACTTCTCTCTAGTTTTGGTACTTGGGCTCAGGAGTACTCGGGCATGCAGGCTTAGCTGCTCCGCAGAATGTGGGATCTTGGTTCCCTGACCAGAGGGCTAACTCAAGTCACCTACATTAGAAGGCATACTGTTGACCACCAGGGAAGTCCCCTGCAACCTTTTTATTCTTTGAACTTCAGGAAAGTATGGTCTGATTGATATGCCAGTGAGAAATATGAATGAGTAATAACACCTGGCAATCCAGTGCATTTTTGTAACACTTTGTAATTTACAGATTATTTTGGCCTCTTTTTCTCTACTTATTATGACACAGTTTTATTATAATACTTCCACAATGGTGAATTTGCGTGCACAAAACTATAGTTGGATTTAGTGTGGCATTCCATTCAGTACTTTGAGTGACATAGGGAGTTCAAGAGGAAGAATCAGAAAGACCCTGAATATTTGAATGGAAGACAAGATGCTACCATCAGTGCCTGGCAAAATGTGTGTTATCTACATCAAATGAACAAATATCCCATTCAAACTTAGGGGGGCTCCAGAAAAGTTTGGACTGTAAAGAAGGCTGAGCACTGAAAAACTGATGCTTTCAAATTGTGGTGCTAGAGAAGACTCTTGAGAGTCCCTTGGACTGCAAGATCAAACCAGTCAATCCTAAAGGAAATCGGTCCTGAATATTCATTGGAATGACTGATGCTGAAGCTGAAGCTCCAATACTTCAGCCACCTGATTTGAAGAGCCAACATTGGAAAACACCCTGATGCTGGGAAAGATTGAAGGCAAAAGGAGAAAGGGGCAGCAGAGGATGAGATGATTAGATAGCATCACTGACTCAACGGACATGAATTTGAGCAAACTCCAGGAGATAGTGAAGGACAAGGGAGCCTAGCATGCTATGGTCCATGAAGTCACAAAGACTTTGACATTACTTAGCAACTGAACAACAATAAGAAAAGTTATGCAAGCAAGTGCTGGGAAAATATCTGTGTATTAACCAGTGTCAGTTACTTACTGTTTTAGGGTATATAAAATGTCCACTGTAATAGAAGACAATGGAATGGTGTCTTTAGGTGTTGAACGAAAAAAAAAAAAGACTGTCAGCCTAGGATTCTACATTTAGTGACAATATTCTTTAGAAATGATGGCAGAAGAAATGCTATGGAAAAAAAGAAAGCAAGAAATGTCAGTAGGAGATAACCCTAACCCTAACCCTAACCCTCCCAGGGATGGGAGGCTCAGTTTTAAGTAAAATGATCAAGGAGGACCTTTTTGGGAAGGTGACAGTTGTTCAGAGACCAGAAAGTGAGGAGATGAGCCATGTGAACAAATGGGAGAAGAGGTTTTAACAAGCCAAAGGGCCCTGAGAAGGGTACATGTTTAAGAAACAGCATGAAGACCAGTGTGGCTGGAACAAAGGGATTAAGGAAGAGGAAAGAAGGTGATGACACTATACAGTTGGCAGGGCACAAGACTGTGTAGGGGGTTATGAGAAAATAAATACATATCTTATATGCCTGGAACAATTCCAATATAAACTTGTCATTCTCATAATATTTATTTTTAAAATGTCCTGATTTGAATGAGAAACATTATATTAACCCTAAGCATGTGGCTCAGATGGTAATCCGCCTGCAATGCAGGAGACCTGGGTTCGATCCCTGGGTTGGGAAGATCCCCTGGAGGAGAGCATGGCAACCCACTCCAGTATTCTTGCCTGGAGAATCCCCATGGACAGAGGAACCTGGTGGGCTACAGTCCGTGGGTCACAAAGAGTCGGACATGACTGAGCGACTAAACACACACACAACCCTAAGTAGAGATCATTTAAAGATTTGGGTCTTTATGCATATTGGAGTGTCATACCGAAGGAAGTAAGTCAGACAGACAGGGAGAAATATATAACACCCCTTATATGTGGAATCTAAAAAGAAATTATACAAATGAACTTACTTACAAAACAGAAACTGACTCATAGACTTCAAGAACAAGCTTGTGGTTGCTGGAGGGAAGGATGGGGTAAGGAATAATTAGGTTAGGGATGGGCATGTACACAGTCCTATATTTGAAATGGGTAACCAACAAGGACCTACTGCGTAGCACATGGAACTCTGCTCAGTGTTATGTGGCAGCCTGGATGGGAGGGGAGTTTGGGGGAGAATGGACACATGTATACGTATGGCTGAGACCCTTCGCTGTTCGCCTGAAGCTATCACAACATTGTCTGTTAATTGGCTTATTGTTGTTGTTTAGTCACTAAGTCATGCCTGACTCTTCGCAACCCTGGGGACTGTAGCCCACCAGGCTCCTCTGTCCATGGGATTCTCTAGGTAAGAATACTGGAGTGGGTTGCCATTTCCCACCCCAATACAAAATTAAAAGTTAAAAAAAATAAGGATTTGGGCCTTTATATGTATTGAAATAAATACATATAAACTTAGAACCTCTGGAGGTTTCGACTAGTGATCTGGCTCTAGCATGAGTGTTGGACTGTCACGTGGAGAGTGGATGCTAAGGGGAGAGTAGATGCTAAGTGGGCAAAAAAAAAAGAGGATGCCAATTCATTAACTATTGAACCAACCCAGGTGAGAGGTGAGGAGGTCTTGGGTCACAGGGCAGTGGAGGTGTTAAGAGGTGTCTGGATCCTGGAAGTATTTTGAAGGGGAAGTGGCATACTACTGGGTGCAGGATGTGAGAGGAAATGGTGAGTAGAGGGTGACATCAAAGATTCTGGTCTACACCGTGGGAAGGATGGAGTAGTCCACAGCTGAGATGGGGAACAGATTTAGGAGAGAAGATCACGAACTAGAGTTTGGATTGTGAAGTTTGTGGTGCTTTTTGGACAGTGAGGTGGAGATGTTCAAGGCATAAGTTTAAAAGTCAGACGTTTTGGGAGAGCTTCAGAATGGAATGTAAATGTGGCATTTAATGCCAAGAGACTGGATGAGCTTGGCAAGTATAGAAGAGAGAAGATGGTCAAATAACCGAGCCCTGGGATGCTATGATATTTAAAGCCTGTGAAATGAGGAGGACAGCAAAAAGATGGAAAAGTAACAACCAGGGAAATTCAGAATAAAATTAGGAGATAGTGCATTGCCAGAAGCCAACTGAGGACAGTATTCCAAGGAAGAAGAAGTAATCATCTGGGTCAGATGTTCCTGATAGGTCCGGTAAGATGAGGACTCAGAATGAATCATTGGATTTAGCATGCAAACAATCAGTGGCCACCTTGACAATAGAAATGTCAGGACCTAGTGAGGGCAGAAGCCTGACTGCAGCAAGTTCAAGAGAAAATGCTGTCTCTACTTTTGTGGGGGTTTTGGTTTCATTTTTTCTTTTTGTCTTCTCCCCACTTTCAAACACTCTACTTGGTTAGCCCTTGTGAAAAGCAAAAGATAAAGGACATTTCTCCAAGAAATGTCTCTTTTATTGTACTTTGTGCAGTAGGCTAGGCAGAGAGACCACAGAAGCTGTATGGTTTTATGTTGCCTTCATCTGGCTCCTTTTGAGGATGGGGGCATTTGGCAGGAGCACGATAACTTATTTTATATTCCTTGTCACTTAAGCTCCTGCGGCAAAGCAAATGCAATTTGGGATCAGCAAACTGCAGCAAGGAGACAGAGTCAACAGCTCAAAGGAACAAGACCTCCCAGAAATAACATATTTCTAGGAGCAGTTGTAATATGATTGTCCTTAAAATTAGGAGATGAAATCTGAAAACCTTTCAGAGGGAAAAGAAGGCAGGACTGGATGACAGTTTAGCTTTGGGGAATGAATTAGGGGGAAAGAAAGAATTCATCAAAGCTTTGGGGTGAGCCAAAAACTTAGCAGTACTCAGCAGAAGTGCATGGGTAGGAAAAGAGGGGCCGGCTAGGGGCAATGTGGTAAGTTCAATTTGAGACCTTTGCAGGAGATACGAATGGAGATGGTCTATCACTGGCTAGAAACCAACACCAGTAAGTTGGTATGGCTAAATGTGGCTCTGGGGGGGTCTCTGAGTGAGAAGTGGCAGAGGAAGTCCTGTTTCATAGAAGATGTGGGATTTAGGAGCCATTCCAAAAGTTGGAGAAAGGCAGCTTGACCCATCTTGGGAAGAAGTGGTAATTAGGGAGGTCACATGCAGATGGTCCAGCTTACAAGATAGCTTAAAGGTGAGAAAGGATGGCATCTCCACATTTGTAAATGACAAGGACCTTGAGAGGTGACTGCTCTGAGTTAAGGTGTTAGAAGGAGTCTCTCACTAGGTTGAAAAACCTAGACAGTGTATTAAACAGCAGAGACATCACTTTGCCTACAGAGGTCCATATAGTCACAGCTATGGCTTTTCCAGTAGTCATGTACAGATGTGAGATTTGGACCATAAAGAAGCCTGAGCACCAAAGAATTAATCCTTTTGAACTGTGGTGCTTGAGAAGACTATTGAGAATCCCTTGGACAGCAAGGAGATCAAACCAATCAACCTAAAGGAAATCAACCCTGAATATTCATTGGAAGAATGGAAACTGAAGCTCCAATTCTTTAGCCACTTGATGGAAGTGGCTTTAGCCAACTATTGAAAGAGACCCTGATGCTGGGAAAGGTTGAAAGCAGGAGGAAAAGGGGGCAACAGAGGATGAGATGGTTGGATGGCATCACCAACTCAATATGAGTTGACATGAGTTTGAGCAAGCTCTGGGAGTTGGTGAAGGACAGGGAAGCCTGGTGTGCTGCAGTTCGTAGGGTCGAAAAGAGTCAGACATGACTTAATGAGTGAACAACGAACAGCTTCTGTACTCACTGATTCACTGCTAAGACTCAGACATCATGCCCAGCACTGAAGATTCAGAGGTGATCAAGGTAAGGTGACCGCACTTGCTGTAGCGGCCCTCACTGTTGTGGTGAAACAGCACTGTGTGCTCAACACAGCACAAAGTGTGAGTTGTACTTGAGGAATAAGGAGGTAGAGCCTTACCCACCCTGAGTCTCAGGGCAGGTGTCCAGATAGAGTCATGCTGAATCCAGCCTTAACTAGGTCCAAGGAGGAAGGATCTGTAACTTTTTCCAATACAGACGAACACTAGGGCTTGTGAAAGAGAATGAGAGGTCTCGGAAGGTACAGGGAGTTCAGAAGTGTGAAGGGTCTGGAATCCAGAGCAGAGCAGGAGATGAGGAAGGAAATGGGCTAGGGCTGATCAGTAGCCCCTTAGGAAGCATGCTGAGGGCAGGGTAAGTGGGGAGGAATGGGACTCACACCGTATGGCGGGCCCTTTGTTGTTGTTTTTTAAGATATTTTATTTATGTATTTGTTTATTTTTGGCTGTTGTCAGGTCTTAGTTGCAGTACTCAGGATCTTCCTTGAAGTGCACGGGCTTCTGTCTACTTGAGGTGTGTAGACTCAGAAGCTGCAACGTGCGGGCTTCATCCCAGTCGCTCCATGGCAGTTGGGATCTTAGTTCCCCAACCAGGGATCCATCTGGCATCCCCTACATTGGTAGGCAGATTCTTAACCACTGGACCACCAACAAAGTCCTGCAGACTCTTTATTAAGGCTTTCATATTTTTAAGTTTAGTTGTGATCTTTGAGTGTTTAAAATATGTATATGCTGTTTATAAAAAAAAAATTATAAAACACAGAAAGAAAGAAGACCATAACCTTCCATTGTTTGCATCCTGATAATACTTCTTCCTGGTATTATATGGTCTCTTCCATCCTTTTATCACTTAGCATTTTGAAGGGGATCTCCCACATTATTAAAAATTCTTTATAAGCATCGTCCTAAGCAGTATCTAATATTCCATCCTGTGAATGCACAATGATTTATTGAAGCATTATCCTAGTACTGTGCATTTGGGTTGTTTCCAGTCTTTTAAAATGATTTATTCATCTATTTTTAACCGCACTGGGTCTTCATCGGTGCTTCATTGCTGCAGAAAGCTTGAGCTTTCTCTAGTTGCGGCAAACAGGGGCTACTGCCGCTACTGTCGAGTGGGCTCTAAAGCATGGGCCTCAGTAGCTGTGGCACATGGACGGTGTTACCCTGAAGCATGTGGAATCTTCCCAGACCAGGGATTGAACCCATGCACCCTACATGGGCAGTTGAATTCTTAATCACTGGACCACCAGAGAAGTCCTTGTTTCCAGTTTGCATAAATATAAATAAAGCTGCGATCAGCATCCTTGTATGTCCATCTTTGACCTTGCTTTCGATTATACCTTCAGGATTAATTCCTATAACTGGAATGACTGGGTCAAAGAGCGTGAGCATTTTCAGCCTCCTGATCCCTATTGCCAAATGGTTTTCCAAAAACTCTTTCCAATCTGTGTTTAAACTGGCAGCATTTCGCTGCAAACTCTCCAAAAGTGAATGTTGTAATTTAAAATTTGATATCACTTAATCCTGATGGTATTCTCACGAAATGAGTATTATCCCCAGTTTACAGATAAGGAACTGAGGTCAACAGGTTATTTCACTAGCTCCGAGTCACACAGCTTGGAAGGCACAGGGTCAGACCCAAACCAGGTTTGGCTCAGAATTCAAGAGCTGCATTGCTGTCTCCCTGGGGGGACCCCACTGGAGGGTTTTAAATCCAGAGAGTGACACGAAATATAAGGTACTCATGGTTTGTGGTTTGCTCTTCTTAGCCCTGGCTTGTAGGTTGGTGATGAGCCTAAAGAAGATTAACTACCAACTGACATGACAGAATCCTTTCATAATACGCCTCTTCTTGTTCTTTGGGGCATTTATGAGCTGATGAGTGACTATGCAGAGAAGGGAGGAAAAAAAAAAACAGAAAACGTAATGTAGATTATTAGTGTTAATAGGTAACATGTATATGAGTTCATACAAATTAGTTAACAAATGTGATCCACCACAACAATTTCTGAAGAGTGTTATATAGTTAATAATTGTGGAAAGGGTCATTTCACAAGGAATTAAGCTGAACTGTTCTCAGCTCAGCCATGTTTCTGAAACCTCCCACATCTCTTCAGCTTTTTAGACCTGAAGGTCCAAGGTAAGGACATGCATGTCCAGAGTCATCTCAGAGTTTAACTCAGGCTTTGGCCAAATAAGCCACATGGGTTTAATTTGCTCTCTGGAAGGACCCAAATTGGCCAGTAATCTCTTCTTGGCCATACATGGGGAGCAGAAGAAAAATAATAATCAGAACTACCACTTATTGACTGCTTACTATATGCCAGACACTTCGAGAAAATGAACTCCCTTGGGCACATTTGGGACTGAATAAGCAAATCAAATTAAAGACAGGTTCCCTGGCATCAATTCCAACACTGTCATCAGCAATGAAGAGGTGAAAACTGTTTGCAAAAGGGATTTAGATAATCTGTTTTAGAGCACTTGTGTCATGTATATTCCTTCCCTGATTTAAAGAAGAATATGCTGATATTAAATAGGAGAAAGCATCAGATCGACAAGCAGTTGATGGTGACAGCCACTCACATGTCACAGAGGAACTATATGCTGCAGAGAGGAAGGGATCATGTGGCACTTTGCCCAGTGGGATGTGTCCCCAACCCCCCACTTCAGGCCCCTCCATCCACCTCCTGCCTTGTCCTGTCTTCCCCCTTAGTTTTCTGTTCATTGCTCCTGTCAGTGAGAGAAGCACCACTTTTCATAAGCACGTGTGAACTGAGAGATCCACCACTATCCAGAGAGTGGCATCTTTAGGAAGGCACTGGGGTGTACTCCAGGCAGTGCTAATTTTTTCACAACAGAAATCCTGTGAAGGGACCGCTCTGTCTGTCCAGTGATTAAGACTTTGCCTTCCAATGCAGGGGGCACAGGTTTGAGCCCTGTTCAAGGAGCTAAGATCCCACACACCTCTCAGCCATAAAACTAAAACATTAAGCAGAAACTGCGAATAGTGACTGCAGCCATGAAGACACTTGCTCCTTGAAAGAAAAGCTGTGATGAACCTAGACTGCAGATTAAAAAGCAGAGACATCACTTTGCCAACAAAAGTCTGTATAATCAAAGCTATGATTTTTCCAATAATCATATACAGATGTGAAATTTGGACCCTAAAGGAGGCTGAGCACCAAAGAATTGATGCATTCAAATTGTGTTGCTGGAGAAGACTCGAGAGTCCATTGGACTGCAAGGAGATCAAACCACTCAACCTAAAGGAAATCAACCCTGAATATTCATTGGAAGGACTGATGCTGAAGCTGAAGCTCCAATACTTTGGCCACCTGATGCAAAGAGCCAACTCATTGGAAAAGACCCTGATGCTGGGAAAGATTGAAGGCAGGAGGAGAAGGGGACAACAGAGGATGAGATGGTTGGATGGCATCACCAACTCAATGGACATGAGTTTGAGCAAGCTCCAGGAGATGGTGAAGGACAGGGAGGCCTGGCATGCTGCAGTCCATGCGGCGCAGAGAGTCGGACACAACTTAGTGACTGAACAACAACAACAATACTGTAACAAATTCAATAAAGACTTTTTAAATGATCCACAGCAAAAAAATCTTAAAAAAAAAAAAAAAAAAACACACCAGAACTCCCTTGCAAACAGGTTCAAATCAGCAAGGACTACCTTTGGAGAAATAGCCTGTCTTACCACTGGAGGGAGATCATGAAGGGGGCGGGGTTCCACTTAGCAGGGACGGATGTTGGGGACACTCCTGGTTCCAGTAATTTACTCTCTGTACTCGAGTGTAAACTCAGGCTATTTATATACATTTGTTTACGTATTTTGGAGAAGGCAATGGCACCCTACTCCAGTACTCTTGCCTGGAGAATCCCATGGGCAGAGGAGCCTGGTGGGCTGCAGTCCATGGGGTCACTAAGAGTCAGACACGACTGAGCGACTTCACTTTCACTTTTCACTTTCATGCATTGGAGAAGAAAATGGCAGCCCGCTCCAGTGTTCTTGCCTGGAGAATCCCAGGGGCGGGGGAACCTGGTGGGCTGCCATCTATGGGATCGCACAGAGTCGGACATGACTGAAGTGACTTAGCAGCAGCAGCAGCATGGTTTTCCTTGGAAATGAAAGTATTGCCATTTCCTCTTGGAGACAGGTTAAGTGTGGTCCCAGGCTAGCCTACCAATGAGCTGGTGCCTGCTTCCCACTGCCAACATCTCTTGTGGAAGCTTCATCCCCTCAGAAGCCCTGTGCCCATCTGCAACGGAAGCTCGGTACTCCCCCTTTTTTCTCAGTGAGCACCCTGCGGACACCTGCTCTGTGCTGGGGACCCTCAGGAGCTCACATTCTAGACAGGAGAGACGATTGATAACAATTAACCATTGTATAACATGACAGGTGAGCGATTCATGTTATATGTGGAGGAGAGAGAGGGATTAACCCTCCTAGGGAGGTCAGAGAAAGCTTCAGAGGAAATGACATTTCAGTTGGCCTAAGGGAGGATTTTTGTTTGGCAGACCAAGGAGGACAATTAAGGCAGAGCTTGCATTGTGATAGGATCAAGGGACAGGATTTGGAATGCCTGGATCTCTAGGGGGATGGAGGGAGGAAGGAGAGGGTGCTGGTTGAGCATGTAAGTTGTGGAATGGGAAATGGCTCTAGTTAAGATTGGAAAATTGGCCAGGGTCAGGTCTTGCAGACTTTGAGTTGAGCAGAAGTTGAGTGAGTGCTCTTTGCCGAGAACGCCTGATTTATAGAGGCATGTAGGGCTTCCCCTCCCCCGCCCCCCACTTCAGTACTCTTGCCTGGAAAATCCCATGGATGGAGGAGCCTGGTAGGCTGTGTCCCATGGGGTCACTAAGAGTCAGACACGACTGAAGTGACTTAGCAGCAGCAGCAGGGCTTCCCAGGTGGTTCAGTCAGTAAAGAATCTGCCTGCAATGCAGCAGACCTGAGTTTAATCTCTGGGTGGGGAAAATTCCCTGGAAGAGGGAATGGCAACCCACTCCAGTATTCTTGTCTGGGGAATCCTATGGACTGAGGAGCCTGGCAGGCTACAGTCCATGGAATCGAAAAGAGTCAGACACGACTTAGCCCTCAGCAACAACAATAGACGCATTTAAGTCAGTGAGTTTACCATTCATCGCTAAGGCATTTGGGGCCCCAGAAGTACTGCTGGGTCATTTGAAAGACATTCCCTTTTAGCCAGTTCTGTGGAAATGGACAACTCTCAAAGACTTGGGAAACGCTAGCTGTGTGGTCAGGGAGGAGCCAGAAGGCCTGGGAGACCTTTGGAAAAGGGTCGTGAATGACCAATATCTTTGTGCTTTTTTCAGTGTAATCGCTAAAGGGGAATTAAAGCCTTTTGTAAAAGAGGTAATGAGGCTTACTAAGGTTGGATGAGCTCACAGTTTCAACTAATCACCCCCCAGTGGGGTCGATGCCAGACTTCTTCTGCAAACTTCTTTGTAAGATGGCGCCTTGAATTACAGGATTTCTGAAAACAGATAATTCATAGAGGAAATGGTTGCACAGAGATAGAGGATCTGGAATTCAAAGGGCAGTCTGCAGGAAGCCAGAATGGTATCCCAGGCTTGGATTGTTAGTGTGTGAATCTGTACAAGGTTGTCCATGGCTGTTTTCACCCATGAAAAGGGGTGGGTTCCATGGCTGCAGCTGTTGACAGAAAAGAGGGATCTGCAGCTGCTTAAACTTTTGACACATTGCTATGGGACCAGAATGGGAGGCCATTCAACTTCCTCTCAACGTCTGCCCTGCCTTCTGAATTCTGAAGTTGAAAGGGTCACACTCAGACAGAGACCCCAGCTGTGAAATTATTTCCCAATAGAGTCACTGCATTGATACGTTTCAAAGACCGAATCCAGGGTGCTCCAATGAGCTTAGAGCAAGGTGGTTGATTGTTGGAAGAATTTCTGGAAGTTTCTGATTGTTGCTAAATGTGGCTTAAATCAGAATGCTATTGCCATCAGTAGGAAGGAGTTAGCAAATCCACAAATTGTGCTTTTGAGAATAATCCTATCTTGAAGGGTATTGTTTATTTAAGAAAAGCCATTGTCACTTAGTCACATGAATAACCAAAGTAAAGCATTTGAGTCTGCTTCCTTAATGAAAAAGCTTTTTTAACTTTTTATTTTATTTATTTTTGTTTTTGGCTGTACTGGGTCTTCGTCAATGAGCACAGGTTCTCTCTAGTTGCTACTCTGCTCTGTACCAGCTTCTCGTTGTAGTGGCTTGTTTTGTTGTGGAGATGAAAAAGCATTTTGAAATTCACCTTGACTTATGAAAAAGCAAATGCATTTTTATTTGTTATAGCCAGTCACAGGCATAGTGTTTGCATAAACAGAGCTGGTGAAGAGCGACCTTTCCCAAAGTGTGTTCCAGGACCTTTAGTCCTGTGAGAGTCCTGCACAAAAAAGGTTTTATACATGAATAAGCCCAAGAAATGCTGTGTTATATGCTCCTCTTAGAGATTCACAGGGCCTACTGGCACAGTGAAGACACTAAGGAAACCTGCTTGACTTTGTATAATTTAGCATTTCCAAAACTTGTTTCCCATGGAGCCATTATTTTGGGTTTTGTTTTTTATTTTCAATTTTAAACATCTTTTAAAACCCCGTATATTCAGAACAACTTTAGGAAGTACTGGTTTGGAGAACTAAGACATAAGTAGGATTAGCATTTATTGTCTTCAATTGTCTTTGCTCACTTTTGACAATGTTGAGCCAATTAATCATTAGCCTGAAGATATTTATTGAGCCACATATACAAAATGAGACACAGTCTTTCCCTTCAAACCTCTCTTCCTCATCTAGACCTTCTCATCTTCATAACTCCCCACATCCATCTAAGTAAAACAGTCCTGACCATGTCAATTTTTTGTCTACACATTATTTATTAACATATATTCATACCAACTGTTGTGCTCAGTAGGGTTCTTCTATCCACCCATGGGATCATATTGCATGTAAGCAGTAAATCCAGGCAGAACCTATATACTCCAATAAACCGGTACTGATTAGGTGGAATGTAGTGTAACATTTGGGCCAAATTCCCAGCTGACCAATATGCCTCTTTTACGTGGCGAGTAAGTATACTTCATCTGGGCTTTGAGTCTGTGAAACTGATACCCACCTATGATCTGAATGGGGATTTGCTGCATGTTGACCAGACCATAAACTCACTGAATAAATAGACCCTTTTCCCTGTCCTCCCCTTACTACAGGGATATTTATTCATTCAAATTTTATCCACAGAAGCCAGCTGCAGGCATGGAGGCTCTACAGTTCAAGCTAGGTCATCAGAATGGTAGACTAGAAATGCTTTCTCCCTAAAGTACCCTATCTTCTTTTTCTCCAGTACTCAGTGGCTCTGTTTTGGCTAAATATTTCTCTCTCTGCCCCAAATAAAGATTTGCAAAATTGTTTGGGAGAACTCTACCCACTTCTTGCAAATCCTTGCTGCCCTCTATTTTGTTACCCATCCCAGTCTGAATTCAGCCACCTTTACTCGTGAGGACACTGGCAACTTCCTAATTATTATATTCAATTGCCATCATCGTAGTTTTATTTTTTCCACCTCCTCAAAGTCTTCTTGAGAATCTATCCTTCTGAGTTATAGGATGCTGAATTTTCCTTGTTCTCACATGCCCTTGAAGTCAGCCCTTTCAATTTTCATCTTCTACATGGAATTCTTACACCCATTTCTCTTGTGTCACCAACCACCTAAGGTTACTGCCCCATCTCCAATTCTTTTGGAAAGTTGCAGGGAATAAACAAGTAAACTGAACCTATTGCTTCCTCCAAATATTTGTATTTCTCTGCATGAAATCATAAATCTCCCAGATCAACTGAACTTAAAACATCAGGGTTATCTTTGACTTCCCTGTGTCCCTGACCTCCTGTGACATCTGTGACTGTGTCATAAATTAGGAAGCACAAGGGCAGGTCTATAAAAGAAATTTATTTTTTCTGTGTCTTGTTCAAATAAATAGAATTTATTTAACCCATTTTATTTTATGCTGAGAAGTCATCCTACTCACTAATATCCCCATACGTTATTTCAAAATGCTTCCTGGCTTTGTTAATGAGTATGTTCTTGTCATTTAAGAGCTGTATGTGTTTCATCGGAGCCCTCTATTTACAATTCTGGTGACTGCCTTCTGGTGAACGGTCATGTCTGTTAATGATTTTATAAGCCTAGATCGGAGATTTTACTAACTGCCTGGCTCAACCTTGTAAGGGATTTTTGGAAAGGAGGGTAAGAGTGAAATTTAGTTCCGACTTCATAAAGCATCATCTCAGTGGAAAGGAAAGTATAAATCTGAAAGGCTTAAATAACAGTTTCTGAAAATATTTAATTAAATCCAGATATATTCCGTTGGAAGATAAACTTCAAGCATAGGAAGAGAGGGAGAGGTTAGTGTTGGTGAGAGTCACCGTGGAATGTTCCAAAAGGAGGTAAGAGTTTGAGTGGAGATGAAGAATATGGAATATTTGAAGAGAGCAGTAACTGGAGACCAGGAACTCAGAGACTGTTTCTGCTTCCTTTCAAAATGGAGAGAGGTAATGAGCTCGACTTGGCAGGGGAAGAAGCATGACCACGTGAACATAGGTGAACTCCCTACCCCCAACCCCCCCAACACACACAGAAGTTCTCATTTACTGACTCTGGGCTGGGTGCTGTGCTGGATGCTTTTACAAACAGCAGATGAGGCCTGTGTGTGAGGAGTCCTGCCAGCCTGGGATGGAAGATGCCACCCTTTCTACCAAACCACTGCCCTCCATTCAAAACCAGGACCTGGGAAAAGACAGGACTTTAGAATAGTTCTTAGATTACACTCCCTTCAATGTAAATCAATTGGTACAAATTTGGTTTTGCAAATGAAAACAATTCTCCAGTGTTTCCTAGCTCTCCACTTCTGACCGCAGGCTTGTTCACTTTTCCCTTTTAAATATAAATGGAAAAATGGAAATGCGGTTTCTATGATGCACAGAATCTCTATTTTCAGAAAAGATAAACAGGGTCCTCTGGTTAGAGACTCCAAAGAGAAATGTGGCTTCCAAGGGGTGGAAGACTAAAAATAGAGGTGCTGGTAGATAGGTAAGTGAATTAATAAAATGAGGCAACCAAACAAAACCCCTGAACTCATTCCCTTCACCATTGAAAGAAACACCATACAAAGGAAATGAGAACCAGGGGATGGAGGAAAACTTCCAAAGAAACCCAGGCAGCTGTCCCCGGGGATCTTATGAGCTGGGATTTCCAAAACATTGGTCATGTGGGCAGAAGGGAAGCAGACGCCCTGATGAGCTCACACAGCAGTGAAATGCAGGGAAACCCTGTTAGGAAGGCCAAGGCTGGATTCCACCAGGACCCTTGAAAAAGGGGCTTCTAGATCATTTGGATTTCTTGTTGGCCTGTAAGTCAGCAAGGCATCAGAAAAAGTGGTCAGGGTGATATGTGGATTTCAGGTATGGGCATCCTGGGTTTGGATCCTGGTGAGTGGCCTTATTTCCACATGTGTCTAGTCAATCGTCAACTGCTGAGCTACTGATGGGTACATTTCCTAATAATGTGACAAGAAACAGCCTATCTTTCCAGCCATGACTCTGTGCAACCCCATAGACGGCAGCCCACCAGGCTCCGCCATCCCTGGGATTCTCCAGGCAAGAACACTGGAGTGGGTTGCCATTTCCTTCTCCAATGCATGAAAGTGAAAAGTGAAAGTGAAGTCACTCATTCGAGTCCGACTCTTAGCAACCCCACGGACTACAGCCCACCAGGCTCCTCCGTCCATGGGATTTTCCAGGCAAGAGTACTGGAGTGGTTTTCCAGCCATAAATGAGGATAAAAATACCTCATCAGATTGCTATGAAGATTACAAGGGATTGGAGGAGTAAAATATGAGATATATAACATATACTTTATACAGAGTGAATATTTAAAAAAACAAAACAGAAGCTGCTCCTTCTCTTGGTCATCCTCATCACCCTTTTAGAGCAAGTAAGAACAGAGTGCAGGGCCAGACCTACTCCTTAGGAAACCCAAAATAATGTTCAGTTCAGTTCAGTTCAGTCGCTTAGTCATGTCTGACTCTTTGCAAACCCATGGACTGCAGCTCAACAGGCCTCCCTGTCCATCACCAACTCCTGGAGTTTACTCAAACTTGTGTACATTGAGTCAGTGATGCCATCCAACCATCTCATCCTCTGTCATCCCTGTCTCCTCCTGCCTTCAATCTTTCACAGCATCAGGATCTTTTCAAATGAGTCAGTTCTTCGCATCAGGTGGCCAAAGTACTAGAGTTTCAGCTTCAGCATCGGTCCTTCCAGTGAATATTCAGGACTGATTTCTTTTAGGATGGACTGGTTGGATCTCCTTGCAGTCCAAGGGACTCTCAAGAGTCTTCTCCAACACCACAGTTCAAAAGCATCAATTCTTCGGTGCTCAGCTTTCTTTATAGTCCAACTCTCACATCCATACATGATGACTGGAAAAACCATAGCTTTGACTAGATGGACCTTTGTTGACAAAGTAATGTCTCTGCTTTTTAATATTCTGTCTAGGTTGGTCATAAGTTTTCTTCCAAGGAACAAGCGTCTTTTAATTTCATGGCTGCAATCACCATCTGCAGAGATTTTGGAGCCCCAAAAAAGTCTCTTACTGTTTCCATTGTTTCCTCATCTATTTGCCATGAAGTGATGGGACCAGATGCCATGATCTTAGTTTTCTGAATGTTGAGTTTTAAGCCAACTTTCTCACTCTCCTCTTTCACTTTCATCAAGAGGCTCTTTAGTTCTTCGCTTTCTGCCATAAGCGTGGTGTCATCTGCATATCTGAGGTTATTGATGTTTCTCCCAGCAATCTTGATTCCAGCTTGTGCTTCGTCCAACCCAGCGTTTCTCATGATGTACTCTGCATGTAAGTTAAATAATCAGGGTGACAATATACAGCCTTAACATATGCCTTTCCCTATTTGGAACCGGTCTGTTGTTTCATGTCTGGTTCTAACTGTTGCTTCCTGACCCGCATGCAGGTTTCTCAAGAGGCAGGTCTGCTGCTGCTGCTGCTAACTCTCCCCACTGGATGGAGGCTCTGCTCAGGCAAAGACTATGTCTCATTCACTGCCTATTCCCAGCTGCCAGGACAGCATCTGACCCAGAATAGACACACAACACAAATGTGCCATTTAACTGTGCTGAGACAAGAGATAGACACATATCTACATTTTCAACATGAAGAAGGATAAAATTTGGGAACTCCAAATATCTAAGCTTGATGGTGGCTCCAAAAAAAAAGAAAAAGATCTGGACCAGACTTATGTAGCTCATTTCAGAGAGCTTACATAACTCTCTGCAGTTCATCTAGAAATGATCAGGAAATTTGAGCTGACTTTCATTAAAAACCTCTAGTGCAGGATTTCCTGGGCAGTCCAATGGTTAAGACTCCATGCTTACATTGCAAAGGGCTCAGGTTCAATCCCTGGTCAGGCACTAAGATCCCTCATGCCACACATTGCACCCAACTCCCCCCCACAAAAAAATAAATAAATAACTTAAAAAAGTAAACAGCAACAACCGCAAAAATCACATCAACAAAGACCTAGCACAGCCAAAAGTTAATTAATTTTTTAAAAGGACCACAAGTGCAATGAAAAGATGTTAAAGTGAATCTAACTAGATTACTAGTTTCTGCATTACTAGAAATAAAGGGCCCTGAGAAATGAGTTCTCTTATGTTTTGCAGGTCAGATCACATTTTGTTCTGTTCAGAGCAGCTCATTTTCAGAAGGACTCTGATGATCTAGAACACACCCAAGGGATGGTACCCAGGACCAGTCATTAGGGTTTCTATAAAATGAGTCCATGGGATTTCCCAGGCAAGAATACTGGAGCAGGTTGCCATTCCCTTCTCTAGGGGATTTTCCTGACCTAGGGATCCAACCCAGATCTCCTGCATTGCAGACAGAGTCATTACTACCTGAGCCACCAGGAAAGCCCTATGAAATGTGTACAGTTGAGAGAGCTGGCATGGTTTAACCTGGAGAATACTGGAGGCGATAAGCAGGAAGAAGGACTTCCCTGGTGGCTTAGATGGTAAAGAGTCTACTTGCAATCCAGGAGACTCGAGTTCAATTCCTGGGTCAGGAAGATCCCCTGGAGAAGGGAATGGTAACCCACTCCAGTGTCCTTGCCTGGAGAATCCCAAGGACAGAGGAGCCCAGCAGGCTATAGTTCATGGCTATAGTCACAAAGAGTCAGACACAACTGAGCAGCTAATAGGCAGGAAGAGGCAGCAATATCATCATCAAAGCTCTGGAAAATGAGTATAGATCTCCTTTGTTCTACTCACAAAGGCAGAACCAGGACCAATGGGTAGAAGTAATCAGGGATCTGAATTTAATCAACCATAAAGAAAAATTTCCTAGAAAATAGAATTGTGCTGCCGCCAGATGCACAGAGCGAATGTTCCACAGAAGTAGCTGGATAACCTATTCAGGGAAGGTGTACCTGAGATCCCTGCAGTGGGCAAGAAGTTTGAATTGGGTGATCTTCAACATCGGGAATCCATAATGAAAATGCCTCTCTTCAAGGAGCCTTTCCAGATGAAGGTCCAAGCCCCTTGGAGGCTACGTTCACATTATTTTCCAGGTGAACTACTCACAGTAATCCATATCTGTCACAGAGATTCAGAAGAGTTTAACCAGTAGTTTAAAGCAACTTCCTACCTATCACCAGGGAGTAGCCAATCTATAATTGTTATTTAGTCACTAAGTAGTGCCCGACTCTTTCGCGACCCCATGGACTGTAGCCTGCCAGGCTCCTTCTTCTGTCCATGGTATTTCCCAGGCAAGAATACTGGAGTGGGTTTGCCAAGGGATCCATAATTGCTTCTAGTTTTTAGAAGATAATTTGTAAGTTAAAGAATTGATTCAATTACATCATGTGGTCTCATGGCAAATGTCAGCAGAAGTTTCTAGTGATAAATCAACTAATGTGAACTCTAACCTGAGAACTCTTGATTCCTCAAATTCCCTATCTCAAATTCCTCTCCTTCAGTTGTTTTTAGAACATTTAGCAGCAATGTTCTGCTTTTAAAATAAAAGCAGATACAAGCCAGAAACAAACTAACGAAGTACATGAAATGAGACTATAATCATTTTTCGTAAATTATTTTCATTTAAATTTTTTCCACCACCATTTAGATTTCACCTCTATTTTTATTAGTAATTTCTTATTGTCTGCTCCTTTTCTTCTTCTTCCTGCCTGCCTTTTATTTCCTTTCATCTTCTTCTCCTCTAAGAATTTATATTTTTTAAAACTTTCCCAGGACTCAATTAACATCACTTAAAATTTTTTTGTGGGACCAATGAAGTCTTGAAGCTGCTGCATTTAATACTCAGCTGAACCCTGGAAATCCAATCTGTAGCCAAACATTTGGCTTTGGTTTAGAGGCAGAAGTCGAAAAAGGGAATTGATATGCAGGTGTGGTGCAAAGCTGGTCTTAAAAATACAGATGTTATTACCTCTGGGCCCTAGGGACCTGGAACAAAATGCAGCGAGCCACCCCCAGAGGTGAAACAATGGTCATAAAATGGTTTCTCGATTCGTGAGTTTTGCTGAGCTGTCTCTTTGCAACATTTAGTGACTATTTAATAACACTAACAGCTCTTTGAGCTAAATTGCTAACATTTGGGGAGCAAGGTTATGTAAAACAAAATTGAATTATGAAAACAATTTTCCAGTTAGCTCTGGCATTTCTTTATTTCTGTTTATCTTTTTCCTCAAAGGAGCCATTTACCAGTTCCTACCCGGCTGGCATGAGCTGATGTTCACAGACCCCAAACAATCAGCGCACACCTCTGAACAACAAGGGTTCTTATTTTCCACCTCTGGTCCTAGCCCAAAGCTTGGAAGCACATTTAGTCATGGAAAGATATAAAACCAAAGAAGTACCCAAAGTGGCCTTTTGAAGAAAATTATGATGCTCGTTGAACTCCACTTAGATTTTCATATAACTTCTCTCTTAGCCTAGTGCATTGGAGGTAGTCTTGCCTAGATGTATAAATGGTGTGTGTATTGATACGTGAAACTTAAAAACAGAGGCACTTTCTAGTAAAACTGAAAGTGTGTACACCATAAAAGCAAGCAATTCCACCTTTAGCTAGACACTTCAGGGCAAGACTCTCACATGTAGCCTCCTAAAGCAGTTAAAAGGAATAAACTAGATGCACGTGTGTCCACCTGGAGCGCTCTCAAGAACAGAGTGTAGAAAATTGTTACTAAAGATACATTAATTTTATGCAAATATCTAAATAAAAATGTAAAACAAACAATATAGGGGCATGGATGCACCCCAGCTTCTCAGAGACTGCCTCTGAGGAGAGGAAGGGAGGAGGAAGGGATACCAAAGGCTCCTTCACATTATCAATAATGTTGTGTTTCCCTATGAAAAAAAATATCTAAAGCATATTTATCCAAAAATTAATTTATTGAATACTTGGTATTATTCTGTATACTTTTCTGCATCTCTACACATTTTTAATTTTTTTAAATTGAATAAACAGTTCTTTACATTTTATAGTGCTTTACAATTTTCAAAGGTTTCATACATGTATCTTTATACATTTTACAAAATAAAAATAAAACCCAGGGATTTCCCTGGTGGTCAAGTGGCTAAGACTTCGAGCTCCCAATGCCAGGGCCCCTGGGAACTAGATCCCACGTGCCACAGCTAAGAGTTCATATGTAGCAACTAAGACCCAATGCATTTAAAAAAAAAAAAAAAAAAGCATTCACAAAATAAACATGCTTTCTAAAAATAAAGAATAATAATAATAAAGCCCAAACCAGAATTTACTTCATCTTTACCTATTTTACAAATTAAACCTAAAGCCCCAATCAGGATTTAAACAAAAAGGGTAGACACACCGTCTAGCACCCAGGAGGGTTTCTCTCCAAAGCCAGTAAGCAAGGGTGGTTGGCATCTAGTAAAACAAGCCAAGGCCCCAGTCTTCAAGAAGACAAGAGTACTAGTCAGTTGTGTTCAATTCTTTCTTTCTCTTGCCTGCTCTTAAGACTCCGTAAAAGCTCCGTAAAAGTTGTTTAATGACTTAACTTCCCAGTTGCACTCTTCTTGCCTGGCATAAATTTTTAATCCCACTTAGTGATGCCATCAATTGAAATCTCCACGGCTGCTCTGCATTCTGTTCCTTTGTGGCACCACTTTCCACTTCTCTCTGTTCATTATATTCAAGTACATACACCCAAACAGGGCCTATATGTGATGGCACAGCCTGCTCTCTATTTCACATAGAATTTTATTTAACAAATGAAAACTAATACCTGCCCATGGAAGGAGGTCTGCTTGATGGTAACAGCTCATTTTTCCAACTAATTCAGTTAACACCTGATTAGAAATACTGATCAAGTTTTGAAGCTCTTTCAATATTGTTTAATATCACTTCTGTTCAGTTGGGGCTTTCCTGGTGGCTCAGATGGTAAAGAACCCACCTGCAATGCAGGAGACCTGGGTTCGATCGCTGGGTTGGGAAGATCCCCTGGAGAAGAGAACAGCTACCCACTCCAGTATTCTGACTTGGAGAATTCCACGAACTATACAGTCACAAAGATTTGGACACAACTGAGCCACTTTCACTTTTGCACTTTCTGTTCTGCCAGTATCTATTTAACATCCTTTTTGTCAAAGGTGACTGGCATAAGAATAGAATTATGTACAGCCCTTTAGAAATTCATGTGCAGTCCCAGAAGGTAGTTTGAAGAAAAGCATACAATGCACTGCCCGTTGCAGTGATGCTACGATTAAAGGCCTTTGAGAGTCCAGAGAAGGAAGTATCAAGGAACCATCACAGCGTTTGCAATCAGACAAGTGGGGCTCTGAGTGGCTGCTCTGCCACCATACCAGCTGTGAGGCCTCGGGAAAGTTACTTAGCATTTCTGATCTTTTACTTTTTTTCCAAGACACAAGGTTAGTGTTTTGGATGGTTAAAAACTGAGTGAGTTAAATACTGTACCATGCTTCATACAGTGCCTGACATATATTGTCGATATCTGAAAGCATAGTTGCATTAAGAGTTCCCTCTTCCTCGTTCCTGACATGAATCACAGGGAGACATGTAAATGCTGCATGTTATCTATGAAGATATGATTTGCATGGAATGCATTAACATAAAAAAATTATTGGTCCAGCTTTCTGGTCAGATTAGCATGGCATAGTTTTGCCTGAGAGATTGTAACCATCCATATGCCCTTTACCAAACTGAGGTCATCTTCTTGCATGAATATTTGTTTTCAAGAGGGCATCAACTCATTGTGAAGCAATCCTACTGATAATTGTGGTATCAAATAACAGAATTAGATCTATGAATTCTATGTGTAACCTTGCATAGGCTTGAGAAGTGAAGCCTCAGGTAGATAAAGGTGACTGTTGCACAAACCGTGTTTTCGATGTTTTTTGTAGTACTTTAGGAAACATTACACATTCTCAGAAGCTCTCAAGGTCACTCTAATTAGGAGGGGAAATGCTGTTGATGAGAATAGTTGTAAATTTTTAGCATGTAATCATAAGAGAAGCCTGTGGATATGATCATTTTATATCATTTATGGTGATTTGTGCCATTGCATTTTATTTTTTTTAATGTTTATAATTACATTTTTCTTAAAAAATTAAACAAGGCTGTGTATGTCCCATGTCATCCCTCCAGCCTGGACTCACCACCCTGGTGACCGCTGTTACTGGAGTGAGGGTTAAATAGGTTAACAGCCAGTGGGACAGCTTCAGACTGGGAGTCCAACCTGTTTTTCATTGTCCCCATTAGCTACCCACTGTTGTGTCATCTTGAGCAAATAAATTCCTGGCTCTGATTCTCTTGGTCTTTAAAAATGGGGATGGAAGATGTTAGACAAGATGATTTCTGGAGTCCTTTGCTTCAGTATTCCGCATGTTCATGATTTCTTGTTCTTTGCATGTATGATTGCACACTAAAATGACCATGTGTTTTCAATTGTAAAATGCACATTTTTTCACAGTTTAAAATCCAGGAAGTTACAACTGATGGTAATTTAGATTGCTGTGAAATACAGTGTTAAATACAGGAGAAGTACTGAATAATAAGTACTGTTTTATCCAGAGTTTCTACAGGAAAAATGGAAAATTACTGACAAATGTTGATTGAAAATAAGAGTGTACAATTCTTATAACTTAACAGAGATTGTGTGTTAAGTTGCTTTAGTCGTGTCCGACTCTTTGCAACCCTATGGACTGTAGCCCTCCAGGCTCCTCTGTCCATAGGATTCTCCCAGGCAAGAATACTCGAGTAGGTTGGCCTGCCGTTCTCTAGGGGATCTTCCCGACCTAGGGATTGAACCCGTGTCTCTTATATCTCCTGTACTGGCAGGTGTGTTCTTTACCACTAACACGACTTTAACATGGAAAACCACCCAGGAGTTGTGAGGACAATTATCCCAGAGGATGGGTTGGTTTGGATGTCCCTGAAGGTCCCTTTCAGCTCAGAGATGCTCTGACATGCCAACTCTATTTCGGCTATTTGGTTATTTGGGGCACTCATCAAGTATAGAGCATTTTGGAAAAAATGGAAGATAGTGTATGGCAATGACATAGTAATATTGTACCTATTAAATAATTGCATGTTAATTTCCATTAAAGTGTTAACTCACTGATACTGATTAGTTGAGTGTTTCTATAGTTGTCACACGTTGATTATTTTCAAATAAATATGTTTGGACACTAAAACTATAGTGAAAATATTTCATATTTGTCAATGGCTTCAGAGGTCCTTTAGATTCGTACAAAAACTCAGGAGTTAATTGCTATGAGCATAGTGCCACATGGACCTCCCTGGTGGCTCAGACGGTAAAGAATCCGCCTGCAATGTGGGAGACCTGAGTTTGATCCCTGGGTCGGGAAGATCCCCTGGAGGAGGGCATGGCAACCCACTCCAGTATTCTTGCCTGGAGAATCCCATGGACAGAGGAGCCTGGCGGGCTACAGTCCATTGTGTCAGAAAGAGTTGGACGTGACTGAGAGGCCAAGCATAGTGCCATATAACAAAAAATATATTTGTGCTCCAGATAAATGGAACTTCCATGTTAATTCTTACCCTAGTAATACAGAAACTATTACTTTTCTATAACTGCTAGTGATTTTTGATTGCTACTGAGTTTATATGTATAAAAAGAAACCATTAGTTACTTATGGATGATTTGTTTCTTGATTTATCAAGCCTTCATAATAATTATAATGCATGCTGTCTGTGGCCAACCTCACTGTGGCTCTTAGCATGGCTGATAATTGAAATGGTTTTGAACCTGACTATCCCAGGAGTAAAGTCCAGAGGTGTGGTGCGGTTGATCTTGGAGTTGCTGCTTAAAAAGTGGTTCCCAATGCCAAAATCTGGGATTAGTTATCCAAAGAGCCATATTTGAGGGCTGGGTTTGATTTCTGGGTTTCCCTAATTGACAGTAGAAATCTCAGTTTATCACATGTGCCATGAATTTGTTAGTCTGAAGGAATTAATCAAAATCCTGTTTCTATAAACATTTTTATTGATTCATCATTTCTGAAATCATGCAGTTTATGAGTTCGTCCTATTTTGGGTAAAGCAATTACTTATGAAAGCTGTTAGTTTCTGTCAAGCTTAATTAAACCTTTTCTGCTGGGAGACTTTTTAAAGAGTTTGTGAACTGTCAACTGTTGATACCATGTCCCAAATATTACTCATAAAATGGAATCTCTACCAGTAAAAATAACTCAGAGGCATCAAACCTCCAAATCTGGAAGCCAGTTGACTCCTTTTAGACAAATTCCATATGTCTGATTACCTCATCGCAGCTCAGCATTTGGTCTTGTGTGTTAGTTATGGGTGGGAGTTATTTTTTTTCCTAAATCTTTTTTTTTTTTTTTTTTGAGATATCCACTCTATTTTTTACTATCATGCTTTTGTAAATGTTAATGATGTGAAAAGTGCCTAAGAACCAATGGAGATGCTCAGATTAGCAGCCTTTGTAGGCTGTCCTGATGGGGAGCTCATCAAGGGAGATTTTTGACTCGCGTATGAATTGAAGGAAAATGTAGTAGGCGTGCCTTTGACTATATGGTGTTAGGAACATGGGAGAATGTTAGGGTAAAGTCTCAAGAAGTCTCAGGAAAGGGGTAGCTATGGACGTAGAGAGGAAGTTTAAGATTTATGGGGCTTAATTTAAGGTTAATGGGATTCACTTTGATCTGGGCAGGGTTTAGATTGATAAAAAAAAAATAAGGGAGAGTAATTCAGACTGAGCAATGGTTCAAAGATAATGAAGAAGAGTTTTCTCCATTGGAATAAACATCAGCACCAATTTATGAAGGTCGTGGTAATCAGGAATCCCTGAAGAACTTTGAGTGGAGAAGTAGTATAATGAAAGCAATGTTTAAAGAAAATAATTCAGTAGCATTGGATAGAATTGGAGGGAAGGCATAATATCAAGGAAAACTGAAGAGACAGGAAAACCAGTTTCTTTTTCTTTAATTAATTAATTTATTTTAATTGGAGGCTAATTACTTTACAATATTGTGGTGGTTTTTGCCATACATTGACATGAATCAGCCACAGGTATACATGTGTCCCCCCATCCTGAACCCCCTCCCACCTCCCTCCCCATCCCATCCCTCTGGGTTGTTCCAGTGCACCGGCTTTGAGTGCCCTGCTTCACGCATCGAACTTGAACTGGTCATCTATTTCACGTATGGTAATACACATTTCAGTGCTATTTTCTCAAATCATCCCACTCTCGCCTTCCCCCACAGAATCCAAAAGTCCGTTTTTCACATCTGTGTCTCTTGCTGTCTTGCATATAGGGTTGTTATTATGATCTTTCTAAATTCCATATATATGCATTAATGTATTGGTGTTTTTCTTTTTGACTTATGTCACTCTCTATAATTGGCTCCATTTTCATCCACCTCATTAGAACTGACTCAAATGTGTTCTTTTTTTATAGCTGAGTAATATTCCATTGTGTATATGTACCACAGCTTTCTTCCATTTATCTGCCAATGGACTTGTAGGTTGCTTCCATGTCCTAGCTATTGTAAACAGTGCTGCAATGAACATTGGGGTACATGGGTCTCTTTGAATTCTGGTTTCCTCAGTGTGTATGCCCAGCAGTGGGATTGCTGGGTCATATAACAGTTCTATTTCCAATTTTTTTTTAAATTTTATTTTTAAACTTTACAATATTGTATTAGTTTTGCCAAATATCAAAATGAATCCGCCACAGGTATACCTGTGTTCCCCATCCTGAACCCTCCTCCCTCCTCCCTCCCCATACCCTCCCTCTGGGTCGTCCCAGTGCACCAGCCCCAAGCATCCAGTATCGTGCATCGAACCTGGACTGGCGACTTGTTTCATACATGATATTCTACATGTTTCAATGCCATTCTCCCAAATCTCCCCACCTCTCCCTCTCCCACAGAGTCCATAAGACTGATCTATACGTCAGTGTCTCTTTTGCTGTCTCGTACACAGGGTTATTGTTACCATCTTCCTAAATTCCATATATATGCGTTAGTATACTGTATTGGTGTTTTTCTTTCTGGCTTACTTCACTCTGTATAATAGGTTCCAGTTTCATCCACCTCATTAGAACTGATTCAAATGTATTCTTTTTAATGGCTGAGTAATACTCCATTGTGTATATGTACCACAGCTTTCTTATCCATTCATCTGCTGATGGGCATCTAGGTTGCTTCCATGTCCTGGCTATTATAAACAGTGCTGCGATGAATATTGGGGTACACGTGTCTCTTTCCCTTCTGGTTTCCTCAGTGTGTATGCCCAGCAGTGGGATTGCTGGATCATAAGGCAGTTCTATTTCCAGTTTTTTAAGGAATCTCCACACTGTTCTCCATAGTGGTTGTACTAGTTTGCATTCCCACCAACAGTGTGAGAGGGTTCCCTTTTCTCCACACCCTCTCCAGCATTTATTATTTGTAGACTTTTGGATCGCAGCCATTCTGACTGGCGTGAAATGGTACCTCATAGTGGTTTTGATTTGCATTTCTCTGATAATGAGTGATGTTGAGCATCTTTTCATGTGTTTGTTAGCCATCTGTATGTCTTCTTTGGAGAAATGTCTATTTAGTTCTTTGGCCCATTTTTTGATTGGGTCATTTATTTTTCTGGAGTTGAGCTGTAGGAGTTGCTTGTATATTTTTGAGATTAGTTGTTTGTCAGTTGCTTCATTTGCTATTATTTTCTCCCATTCTGAAGGCTGTCTTTTCACCTTGCTAATAGTTTCCTTTGTTGTGCAGAAGCTTTTAAGTTTAATTAGGTCCCATTTGTTTATTTTTGCTTTTATTTCCAATATTCTAGGAGGTGGGTCATAGAGGATCCTGCTGTGATGTATGTCGGAGAGTGTTTTGCCTATGTTCTCTTCTAGGAGTTTTATAGTTTCTGGTCTTACATTGAGATCTTTAATCCATTTTGAGTTTATTTTTGTGTATGGTATTAGAAAGTGTTCTAGTTTCATTCTTTTACAAGTGGTTGACCAGTTTTCCCAGCACCACTTGTTAAAGAGATTGTCTTTAATCCATTGTATATTCTTACCTCCTTTGTCAAAGATAAGGTGTCCATATGTGCGTGGATTTATCTCTGGGCTTTCTATTTTATTCCATTGATCAATATTTCTGTCTTTGTGCCAGTACCATACTGTCTTGATAACTGTGGCTTTGTAATAGAGCCTGAAGTCAGGTAGGTTGATTCCTCCAGTTCCATTCTTCTTTCTCAAGATAGCTTTGGCTATTCGAGGTTTTTTGTATTTCCATACAAATTGTGAAATTATTTGTTCTAGCTCTGTGAAGAATACCGTTGGTAGCTTGATAGGGATTGCATTGAATCTATAAATTGCTTTGGGTAGTATACTCATTTTCACTATATTGATTCTTCCAATCCATGAACATGGTATATTTCTCCATCTATTAGTGTCCTCTTTGATTCCTTTCACCAGTGTTTTATAGTTTTCTATATATAGGTCTTTAGTTTCTTTAGGTAGATATATTCCTAAGTATTTTATTCTTTCCATTGCAATGGTGAATGGAATTGTTTCCTTAATTTCTCTTTCAGTTTTCTCATTATTAGTGTATAGGAATTCAAGGGATTTCTGTGTGTTGATTTTATATCCTGCAACTTTACTATAATCATTGATTAGTTCTAGTAATTTTCTGGTGGAGTCTTTAGGGTTTTCTATGTAGAGGATCATGTCATCTGCAAACAGTGAGAGTTTTACTTCTTCTTTTCCAAACTGGATTCCTTTTATTTCTTTTTCTGCTCTGATTGCTATGGCCAAAACTTCCAAAACTATGTTGAATAGTAATGGTGAAAGTGGGCACCCTTGTCTTGTTCCTGACTTTAGAGGAAATGCTTTCAATTTTTCACCATTGAGGATAATGTTTGCTGTGGGTTTGTCATATATAGCTTTTATTATGTTGAGGTATGTTCCTTCTATTCCTGCTTTCTGGAGAGTTCTTATCATAAATGGGTATTGAATTTTGTCAAAGGCTTTCTCTGCATCTATTGAGATAATCATATGGTTTTTATTTTTCAATTTGTTAATGTGGTGTATTACATTGATTGATTTGAGGATATTGAAGAATCCTTGCATCCCTGGGATAAAGCCCACTTGGTCATGGTGTATGATCTTTTTAATGTGTTGTTGGATTCTGATTGCTAGAATTTTGTTAAGGATTTTTGCATCTATGTTCATCAGTGATATTGGCCTGTAAATCATTCCAAGCATCTTTTCTGACCACAATGCAGTAAGATTAGATCTCAATTACAGGAGAAAAACTATTAAAAATTCCAACATATGGAGGCTGAACAACACACTGCTGAATAACCAACAAATCACAGAAGAAATCAAAAAAGAAATCAAAATTTGCATAGAAACGAATGAAAATGAAAACACAACAACTCAAAACCTGTGGGACACTTTAAAAGCAGTCCTAAGGGGAAAGTTCATAGCAATACAGGCATACCTCAAGAAACAAGAAAAAAGTCAAATAAATAACCTAACCCTACACCTAAAGCAACTAGAAAAGGAAGAAATGAAGAACCCTAGGGTTAGTAGAAGGAAAGAAATCTTAAAAATTAGGGCAGAAATAAATGCAAAAGAAACAAAAGAGACATAGAAAAATCAACAAAGTCAAAAGCTGGTTCTTTGAAAGGATAAATAAAATTGACAAACCATTAGCCAGACTCATCAAGAAACAAAGGGAGAAAAATCAAATCAATAAAATTAGGAATGAAAATGGAGAGATCACAACAGACAACACAGAAATACAAAGGATCATAAGAGACTACTATCAACAATTATATGCCAATAAAATGGACAACTTGGAAGAAATGGACAAATTCTTAGAAAAGTACAACTTTCCAAAACTGGACCAGGAAGAAATAGAAAATCTTAACAGACCCATCACAAGCACAGAAATTGAAACTGTAATCAGAAATCTTCCAGCAAACAAAAGCCCAGGTCCAGACGGCTTCACAGCTGAATTCTACCAAAAATTTAGAGAAGAGCTAACACCTATCCTGCTCAAACTCTTCCAGAAAATTACAGAGGAAGGTAAACTTCCAAACTCATTCTATGAGGCCACCATCACCCTAATACCAAAACCTGACAAAGATCCCACAAAAAAAGAAAACTACAGGCCAATATTTCCAATTTTTTAAGGAATCTCCACGCTTTTCTCCATAGTGGCTGTTCTAGTTTGCATTCCCACCAACAGTGTAGGAGGGTTCCCTTTTCGCCACACCCTCTCCAGCATTTATTGTTTGTAGACTTTGTGATGGCAGCCATTCTGACCAGCCTGAGATGGTACCTCATTGTGGTTTTGATTTGCATTTCTCTGATAATGAGTGATGTTGAGCATCTTTTCATATGTTTGTTAGCCATCTGTATGTGGAAGACCAGTTTCTATTATAACATTCAAGGAGTAAGGTGATGATTAAGGTAATAATAACTAGATAATAATAAGTTCACCAGAGTGGTGCCAGTATTATGCCATTCACAGCAACAACAAAGCTACCATTAATTGACTGCTTATTATGTGCCAGGTATAATGCTTAAGTACTTTACATAGATATATCATTTAATCATAATCACAACAATCTTATAAGTACTATTATTAATGCCATTTTCAGATGAAGAAACTGAGACTTAGAAAAGGTAAATGATTTCCTCTAATTGATAGAGTGAAGAGCTCAACCTAAGTCATCTGAAACTGAACCCATACTATAAAAGAGGACCTTTAGGAATATTTGAAAGGTAGAGATGAGAAATAGCCAATATGTATTTTGCTTAGCACTGTACTTGATATTATAGCATCTTAAAGTAGTAAGGTGGCTCAGTGGTAAAGAATCCACCTACCAAGCAGGAGACATGGGTTTGATCCCTGGGTTGGGAAGATCCCCTGGAGAAGGAAATGGCAACCCACTCCAGTATTCTTACCTGGGAAATCTCATGGAGAGAGGAGCCTGGCAGGCTGCAGTCCATGGGGTTGCCAGGAGTCAGACACAACTATTAAACATCAGCAAAGTAGTTAAGACCAAGTATGTTATCATAAGAGTTTAAAATCTAATCAGAGAATCAAGTTGTAACATGAATCAGAAAGATATCATACATTGGGTTCCCCAGAATATAGGCTTTGAGATTTGTGTGCAGGAGGTTTACTGGGGAGAGTGCTCTGTAACAATGTCCATGAGAAATAAAGGATGCAGGAATGGACCAATGCCACAGAGACCTCCCTGATCTTAAAGGGAGTTCTAGAGCTAGAATCACCCTTCAGAGTTGTCCCAGTGAAGGCAAGGAGCCCAGGTCCTTATATTTGTCCATTAAGCAGTCAGTGGATGCTGCTGCCCCTGGGAGAGGAGGGTAATCTTTGAACAAAGCAACTTCCTTCTGCTGACAGGTCCTGGGAAGGGACTCCACTGTGTCCTCAGTCTTGAAGGGAATCTGGACAACATACCACAGTGTCCACTACACCAAAATATAAGAACATAACTATATTTTTAAAGTTATCTACTCTTTTATATGTAAATACCTTAAGTCACATCTTGGGGAAATACTTTCCTTTTAAAGTACTATTTTGGTGGGGAGGAAACACCCAATAAATCTGTCTGTGCATTTCTTTGCTGTAGAGCGGTAGCCTTAGTTCTCGATGAAAATAATCAATATGGAAGGCATTTGGTGTGTGGCTTAATTGAAACACTGTGTTTTGAACCCATTTGGTGTTAATGTGTAAATCCAATACTGTTTTCACACCTGCCCTCTTTCTATGAAGCTTTTTTTTTTTTTTCAAATGGAAGTCTAGTATGGATTTCTTGCTTCAGACTAAAGAAAGGGCATGAACTGTCATCACTGGCCAAGAATCCAACTCACATGGTATCATGACATCATCCTTCATGTCAATAAGGCCTTGCCAGGTTTGCCTTGAGAGAGGAGCTGTGTGAATAATGTCTTGGGCCAAAATCACCCAGGGAGCACTCCATTATACCTCAGCTGATCTTGACAAATATTAGACACAGACACACAAAATATATGCATACCTGGACTTCACTTCCCAGAGAATCTGCTTCCTGGTGGCTGGAGTAGGATCAAGGAATACTTATTCTGTAACAGCCTCTATGATTCACCAGAGTTTAAGAATCCCTTTCCAGTGGGCCAGTTCCATTCAGTTCAGTCACTCAGTCATGTCCGACTCTTCGCGACCCCATGAACCGCAGCATGCCAAGCTTCCCTGTCCATCACCAACTCCCCGAGTCCACCCAAACCCATGTCCACTGAGTCAGTGATGCCATCCAACCATCTCATCCTCTGTTGTCCCCTTCTCCTCCTGCACTCAATCTTTCTCAGCATCAGGGTCTTTTCAAATGAGTCAGCTCTTCACATGAGGTGGCCAAAGTATTGGAGTTTCAGCTTCAACATTAGTCCTTGCAGTGAACACCCAGGACTGATCTCCTTTACAATGGACTGGTTGGATCTCCTTGCAGTCCAAGGGACTCTCAAGAGTCTTCTCCAACACCACAGTTCAAAAGCATCAATTCTTCGGCACTCAGCTTTCTTTATAATCCAACTCTCACATCCATACATGACCACTGGAAAAACCATAGCCTTGACTAGATGGACCTTTGTGAACAAAGTAATGTTTCTGCTTTTTAATATACTGTCTAGGTTGGTCATAACTTTCCTTCCAAGGAGTAAGTGTCTTTTAATTTCATGGCTGCGATCACCATCTGCAGTGATTTTGAAGCCCATAAAAATAAAGTCAGCCACTGTTTCCCCATCTATTTGCCATGAAGTGATGGGACCAGATGCCATGATCTTAGTTTTCTGAATGTTGAGTTTTAAGCCAACTTTTTCACTCTCCTCTTTCACTTTCATCAAGAGGCTCTCTAGTTCTTCTTCACTTTCTGCCATAAGGGTGGTGTCATCTGCATATCTGAGGTTATTTATATTTCTCCCAGCAATCTTGATTCCAGCTTGTGCTTCTTCCAGCACAGCATTTCTCATGATGTACTCTGCATATAAGTTAAATAAGCAGGGTGACAATATACAGCCTTGATGTACTCCTTTTCCTATTTGGAACCAGTCTGTTGTTCCATGTCCAGTTCTAACTGTTGCTTCTTGACCTGCATACAGATTTCTCAAGAGGCAGGTCAGGTGGTCTGGTATTCCCATCTCTTTCAGAATTTTCCACAGTTTATTGTGATCCACACAGTCAAAGGCTTTGGCATAGCCAATAAAGCAGAAATAGATGTTTTTCTGGAACTCTCTTGCTTTTTCAATGATCCAGTGGATGTTGGCAATTTGATCTCTGGTTCCTCTGCCTTTCCTAAAACCAGCTTGAACATCTGGAATTTCACAGTTAACATATGGAGACCTATAATAAATGGTTCTGTTTTATAAGAGTCTTTAGGGGTGAGATCACCAATTGGGTGTGTTGGGGATCTCCGAAACAGTGAATCTTAGAAAGAAAGATCTTCTTAAGGGAATTAGGGAGTACCATCTAGAAGAAAGAAAGGTGAAGGAAAGTTTCACTTTCATTTTTCTAGATTCCATATATATGCATTAGTATACAGTATTTGTTTTTCTTTTCTCTTTCTGTCACTCTGTATGACATTCTCTAGGTCCATCCACATCTCTACAAATGACCCAGTTTCATTCCTTTTAATGGTTGAGTAATATTCTATTGTAAATATGTGCCACATCTTCTTTATCCATTTCTCTGTTGATGGACATTTAGGTTTAATGACGATCCTTGTGTTTATCCTGCATGTGTGCATGCTTAATCACTCAGTCCTGTCTGAGACCCCATGGACTGTAATCCACCAGACTTCTTGGTCCGTGGGAGTCTCCAGGCAAGAATACTCCAGTGGGTTGCCATGCCCTCCTCCAGGGGATCTTCCCAACTCAGGGACTGAACCCACGTCTCCTGCTTCTCCTGCACTGGCAGACAGATTCTTTACTGAGCCACCTGGGAAGCCCTTGTGTTTGTCTTGATGGACAGCAAATAATTGGGAGCATAAAAACAGGGATCTGTCTTTTATTCATTCATGCATTAAGTCTTAGTTTAGCAGTTACTATATTTCAAGCACTGTGCACTTGTCAGCACAATGAAGATAGGAAAATTCTGTTTCTGTCTTTAGGAGATCACAGTCGGAGGGAGAGAGTAGAGACTGACGGATGATAGAGCACAGAGTGGCATGGGCGCGGGGAGCATGGACAGGTGGTCCCTGAGCCCTCCCCTGAGGCTCGGGGAAGGCTCCCTGGAAAAGCTCCGGAGGACTCTGCAAGGTTGGAAATGCATCCGTCAGTTATGCTTTTTCCACCCATACTTGTGTCACATCATTCCACTTACTTAGACCTTTTTTTTCTAAGAGGATTTTTATACATTTTCCATAAAGATCTTTTACAAAGTCTTTGAACTTAATTCCTAAATAATTTACCATCTTTGATGCTCTTGCGAAGAGTATTATTTTGTATTCTTTTTGGCTGTTTCTTAATGGCTATAGAGAAGTACGATTGACCTTGATAGATTATCTTGTAACTTGCAACCTCACAATACTCTATGACTAATTCTAAGAGTATTTGGATTTTCTTGGGTTTTCTATGTAGATAAACATACCATCTGGAAACAGTGGCAGTCTTGTCTCATCTTTTGCAGTCCTTATATTTCTTATTTCCTTTCTATGTGTTACTGTACAGGACATCCATATGTAAAGAGCAGCGGTGATTGTAGGCATCTTTTGGTCTTCTCCCAGACCCTAAATGGAGTATGTCTCACTTTTCTCCTTTGAGAGTGATGCTTTCCATGGGCAGGTTTTGGTAGATTACTATTTTCTTGTTTAGGAGGCACCCTTCTATTTCTAAGTTTTTCTGGGAATGTTTTGTCTTACATATGAATTGGACTTTAACAAATGCTTTATTTAAATAGCATTTTTTGAGATGCCCATATGGTTTTTCTTCATATGGGCATGAAGTACCAAAGATGGAATGAATTACACTGATAGATTTATCAGATTGTATCATCTTTACATTTGAGTAAAATCACTTGATTATAATTATTACCATTTTAATACACACCACTGGATTGCATTAGCTAATATTTTATTCAAGATTGTGGTATATTAAAGTAGGGAGCATTGACTTATTGTTTTCTTTTCTTTCACTGATCTTATCCAGCTTTGGAATCGAGGCTATTTTAACATCATTAAATGAAATGGACAGCTTTCCTTCTTTTTCTGTACTCAGGAACAACTTGTAGAATGGGGATGATCTGTTCCCTGAACATTTGACGGAATGTACAAAATCAACTACACCTAGTGATTTAGGGGAGGAAGATGGGACGTGAGAAGATTCCCTATTACTATATCAATTTAGTTAGTGGTCATTGGTCTATATAGGCATACCTTGGAGACATAGTGGTCTTGGTTCATGACCAAGCAATAATGCGAATACCATCATAAAGTGAGTTACACTAATTTTTTGGTTTCCCAGTGCATATAAAAGTTACATTTACACTATACTGTAGTCTATTAAGTGTGCCATAGCATTATGTTTTTTAAAAAACCACTGTACTTACCTTAAAAAAATGTTATTACTAAAAAAAAATGCTAATTCTTATCTGAGATTGCAGGGTTGCCACAATCTTTCTTTTATTTTTAAAAATGCAATCTCTGCAAAGCACAATAAAGTGCAATAAAACAAGGTCTGCCTCTATTGAGAATGTAGAGTATCCTCATAAAGTTGTTCAGGAGTCTTCGGTGATGAATGAACTTGAGAAAAAGAAGAAAAGACTGAGAAAAAGAAGGAGATGCCCCCTGGCATCCATGCACATTTGGGACGTTACTACTTTGACTCACAACCACTGAAGCATCAGACAGGCTTCTCTGGGAAATAAGAGTGGGGCTGGCAGTGAGGGAAACAGGGTTAGTCATCTGGTCATTCAGCTAATATTTATGGAGTGCCCACAGAGACCTGGAGACTATTCTAGGCACTTGAGATGCAAAGATAAACAAGTCTCTTTTATAATCCGGTGAAGTGAGCCTAAACCAAAACAGTTATCATGGGGTTGGTTATGTGTCTAGCTTACAGTTTTCCTGGCCTGGTCCCTTGAAATACCCTGACTTTTCTCACTCTGTCAGCCTCTATGTCCAATCTGTCACCAGGTTGGCTCAATATGAATAAACAGTGTCGTGCAATTGCCAGGAAACTAATGGAGGCTCCATCTGCATGAATAGAGGTGTCCTAAACCAGCTCTCTCTGCCTGGTCAGCCTGCAGCTTGTCGGCTGGTTTCAGATCTCTGGGCCCTGTCTCAGTGGAAACCGTGACAGACGGGGCCTCGTCCAGGGAGCGTGGCCAAACAGGGGAGGGGACCTGAACATGTCGTATACAGCGCTGTGAAACGAGCTGGAAGTTTTACAGGTCCTGCTTCAAGTAAGGGGAGCAAGGGACCTGAGAGCCTTCCCAGGATGTCCTTCTGCCTTCGTGCTCCATCATAATCCTCAAAGGATGATGCCTCTTGTTCAGGCCACATGTTATTGTCACCCTCTGTGATCCAAGCAAAAGCATTGTCCCCCGTCACGTGTCTCCAGCACTCCCTGTCACACATCCATGTTTGCACTTCTTAACTCTTATCACCTCTCTGGCTGTACTGTCATTTCTTGTGTGTGAGGATAGTCTGAGAAGCTCGGCTCTATCTAGGAAATATTAACCTGAAGAAGATGCTCAGGGCTTCCCAGTTACTCCTCTGTGACATTCATAGCCTTGCCTTTTCCTCATCTGGTCCCCATCCTACCCCACATCCCACGTCTAGACTGCTGTGTTAGCCTCCCTGGAAGCTTCTCTTTGTTTATCTATATGCACTGTCCCCATCCCCAATAAAACCCATCCTATACGCAGCTGATTGAGCAGCTGTTTCTGTGCATGTTTCCCATTCACAAGAGGTACGTTGATTGCAACCTCAGCCCACAGGAACTTGGTTCCTCTGGTTACTGGGAGAGCCACCCTCTGTGACTGGTGATGACTTGGTTCTGGGACCTTGGGTGGCTCCTTTTCACCACCAGCCCTCCGGTCATGCCCACTGTGTACTCAGAGAGGGGCCCCCACCCCTCTTGGCCAGCTTCCCTCCTTCTGCCTCAAGTTGAAATCTCTCAATAAAAATGGAAACCGTTTCCAAGCATCAAACTTAGGTCCTTGCAAGCTGGCTCTGGAGCCCTTTCTTTTCTTAAAAGTTGTTGCTATCTAACCACATTCTAAAATACCCCCAATAAAAAGGAAAACGGACCAAAAAAAAAAAGCCCTTCTTTAATCAATGCTTGCTTAACTGGTGCTTCAGACAAGCACTTCTTAGGCAAATGGATGACCACATGGATTTTCCAGAGAGGGGTGGGGGGATGTGAAATTGGCACAGAGTTCTGCTCTGTCTCCTTTGATGTTTAATTTGAGCCATTCTAGACAGGGCTCAGTACACTCTGAAAACACACTTTGTGATTAAAAAATGTGCGGTACATCAGCCAAAACATTTGTTTATATTTTACCCTCAATTTCAGGGTTCTTGTTTCTTGTCATGCTTTCCTTGAGAACTTTCTTTGTATAATTAAAGAGGTGTGAGTGTTCTGAGCCTGACTGTGAATAGGATACAAAGCACAATTTCCCTCCCCAGGAGACAGAGAAGGGTTTCTCCCCACCTTCTCAGGCGCAGCATCCATAGGATATGGCAAAAACGAGCTTCTCTGTACCATTTCCAGAACAGTAATAAAAGGCGGGCTGTCCAGGAAAGAAGGAGCCTCACAAAGACTGAAGCCTTCCAAATAGGGCCTCTCCCAGCCCCGGGGAGCCTCTCAGAGGCTCAAAGGTGTTTGAATGTACTGGTGTGTCTCCAGTTCTGTTAGAGAAGAGCTTCTTAACAGTGGCACCATTCACATTCTAGACCAATAATTACAGCTGTGGGGCTGTCCAGAGCATTGGAGGATGTCTAGCAGCATCCCTGGCCTCTACCCACCAGGTAGCAGTGGCATGTTCCCTCTGCCTCCGCCAACTGTACAATCAAAAATATCTCCAGACAGTTCCCCGAGGAAAGCAAAAAGCTCCCCTTGCCCCCAGTTGAGAACGGCTGCACTGAATGAACTTGAAAAGGGATTTTTCTAAGAGGCAGCCTCTGTAGGACCCAGAGTAGTGAGCATCCAACAGAGCCACCTGAGACAGTGTCATTCAACAGTGACAATGACCAAACCCACCCCAGACGAGGTCAGAGTCTTGAGGGTAAGGCCCAGGCATCACTGGCTTTTAAAAGGCCCCCAAGTGGCTCTAGTATACACTCAGGGTTGAGAAAGAGAGAACTTTGAAAGGAAGGACCGTTTCGTAACCTCCATCAAAGGATTAAGAGAAGAACACAGGCCTTAGAACATCCCCATTTTGTTAACAATGGAAGTCAGAAAGGAAAGATCAAGAAGGAGAAATGGCTAACTGAAGCTCCTGTGCTTACTCTCTCTTCTTCCTTAATGCTTGTGTGCGTGCATGTGAGCTCAGTTGCTTCAGTCGTGTCCAACTCTTCTCGACCCTGTGAGCTGTAGCCCACCAGGCTCCTCTATCCATGGGATTCTCTGGGCAAGAATACTGGAGTGGGTTGCCATGCCCTCCTCCAGGGGATCTTCCCAACACCCAGGGATTGAGCCTGTGTCTCTTGCGGCTCCTGCATCGCGGGCAGGTTCTTTACCGCTGAGCCACCTGGGAAGCCCCCTTAATGGTTCAAAGAGCCTTTAAATGAAGAAGCCCTATGTTGGAAAGGGTCAGGGAGACCTAATAATACCTCATAGCCAGGCTATGAGAGAAGAGGAATCCTCCAGAGCTACCATGTGTCTTGGAGATACTAAAAAGAAAAGTCCGCTGAGCCTGTGAGGCCTCAGGGAGGAGGGAAAGAGGGAGAAACAGGCCAGGAGGGGAAGCAGCCCTGAGGCTGAGAAGTCAGTCCTTCTTGGCAGGTTGGTTCCAATTAACCGAGAGTCAGAAAATGGCTCCAATAGTGTTGGCTTGGGGGTCTTGTGATGTTCCTCCCTTTTCCTCTGTGGCGAGATAAGTCCTATACAAAAGGGGAAAGAAAAACCAAGGGATGCTTTAGTGTCAGACTTCTGGGTTTCAGTTCTGGATGCTACCAACACACATATTCTAAGCCAGAAAGCCTCCTGTCATTTTGCAGCCTGATTTCTACTAGGCAGAGAAATAAAGAATGTGGGCTTTGGAGTCCCTAAAAGTGTGCCCCTTTCTTGGTCCCTGTCTTACTAGTGGAGAGATCTTAGAGAAGTAGGCTGCCTGACCTCCCTGGACCTCAGTTGTCTCATCTGTAAAATGGGATAATCCTCATGCCTATCTCATAAAGCTGGTAGAACTGAATGAGATAGTCCACGAAAAGCAGTAAGTACAGTGTTCACTAAATATTAGCTACTAACATTATTTATTCTCTAGCCACAACATCCAGTGGGTCAAGAAGTTCTGTTACCTGTTCCATGGAAATGTCTTGAAAATTTGGCCCCCAGCTTCCCATCTCTGTTGGTTCTATCTGAGTTCTGTGTCACCAGTCACACACTCCTCCACCCACCCCCCCACCCCACTACCACCTTGCTGTGTCACGCAGCTGACTTTATCCAGGTGTTACTAGGGTCATGTGACTCCTGATTAAAATTTTCAGAGGTTCTTCGCAACCAACATGGTTAAATCCAGAAGCCATACAGCCAGAATCTACTTCTTTGGCCTCCCTGTGGCTTCACAGTATCTCAGAATTGTTAGTTTTGTTTCCCATCACCAGAGAGCCTGGACTGGCTTCCCTTGCTTGGGGTTTAAATGTCCATATGTTTTCAAGTCAACTAAGTGTTGGTCGAATGAACTCTCCTGTCCACAGTTTATATGTCTTGGACTGAAGCATTGCACATTTTTTTCCTGTTATGTATTAAATATAAAGTTTTGTTTTCCCAGCAGATGCTGTCAGTGATTTGGAAACATTGCCTGGTCCTGATTAATTTCGTTTCTGCATCTCATGAAGGGTCTTGTTTATTTACATTAATAAAAAAAACTATACAAACATCTTACATGTGAAATTTTCTCCTGGCTGATGATAGAGGTTAACTCATGAGTGAGGGGAAATTGAAATCTAGGTCCTTTCAGCTTTTGTCTGACCTATTGCTGCAACCAATCTCTTAATTACTACGACAGACCTTGTCTAAGGCAGGTATTTTATTACTGGTCTCCCCAGCTGTACTGCTTACCTAACAGACAGCCCTTTTTTGAGGGGATCAAAAAGAGCAGGAAAGAAAGGAGTTCATAAAGGAAAAAAGTAAATAAAAGACAAACTGCCTCAAAGTCAAACTCTGGAATTCCTGTGCATTGGTTGACTCTCAAAGGAAAAATTGCTCCCAGGAATATTTTGTTGCGTTGCCGCCAAATTTGGACTCTTCGGATTTTTGTTCTAAGTCAGTCCCCATCTATTGGGTGTGCAAGTAAGCAGCCTCCCCTTATGAGAATGATTCCACTGAGGATGAAGATGGAACAACTGGGGCAAGATAGCAACTTGAAATCAAGAGCAGGATGTTGCTTGAAGGGATAAATTTTGACTCCTTGAACATGCGGTATTAGGTATCACCTAGGTAGAGATTATTAATATGCCCTCCTATTAGTGCTCTTCCCTGCAGGGTTATGATTATTAATGATTGTGAACTTCTTTGTCTATTTCCCTCCACTAGACCGGGAAGCAAATGACCAGAAAAGAAAGACAGCATAGCATAATGGATATGGGCATGGGATTTGACAACGGAAGACCTGATTCTAGTCCTAATTCTGCTGCTTACTGGCTCCTTAGCTGGGGGAAAGTTGTCTGATTGCCCTTCCATTCAAAATTCAGTTTTGTCATTTATCAAATGGAAGAATAATCGAAGCCACTTCTCTGGGTTGTTCTGAGGAATAATGGGGTCATGTAAGTTGAGCACCTCGCAGTTCTTGGCATCACCAGCCCAGGTCAGTTGCGCAGTGACAAGAGGAGAGTTGTTATAAGTTCCTTGAGAGCACGGATTCCTCTGTGTGCATTACCAGCTCCTGAATCTGTAACTGGAAATGAAAGTGTCTGAAATGAATGAATGAATGTCATGCTCACAAGTTCAAGCTTCTGCTGTCTTCAGTATAAGTATTTAGGTAAATGTGAGTTGTGTATACAACCCAATGACATGCCGGGGACTTGGGCCACAGGTGGACGAGTGAAATTTTTAAATCCCTATGTGATTTGGGAGAAGGAATCTCCCCCTGGTAATCAGACACATGGCAGATGTGAACAGAGAAGAATAATTGTAGCTTGGGGACTGACTCATTGAATGGATGGAGGAACAGTTGAAGAAAGGTTGATCAGAAATGAGAAGAAAATACTGGCCTCAGAGGTGAAGGGAAGTTTCTCAAAGGCGATGATGCTCCTCTATGCCCAGGGTGGCAAGCAAGGTCAAAGGGAAGCCCAGTCCAGTGTAAACCGTGCAAACACTTATGTGGGGCCATTCATTTGAGCACCCAGTTTTATTACAGTCGCATCACCCCAGTCTCATTGTTCTCTGTTCTGATTAGTGACTAAGAGCCTTTCCGCATGGCCCCAAATGGAAACTCTATTCTAATGGCTCTCAGCTGGGCTGTGGTTTGCTCGCCATTGTTTGCACACAAAAGCCTGATCCCATTAAGATGGTCAGATATTTCCTGCCATCCCATGGCCTCCTGCTCACAAACATTTGATGCTATTTAAAGCCTCTGCTCTGCAAATATGCTTTGGTCACATTTGTATAGTGCCCATTAATTAAGGCCAGATTTGAAGCTCTCACAGCTGTCACTTCTATTAACTGACTTCAGGGAATGGAGGACTTTATTTTTCCAGCAGATAATTTGGACATCAGAGAAAAGCCAAGAGATCTTCCAATCTGTGTGGCACTTACCTTGACTTCCAGGCATCTAATGAAAAAGCTTCTTAGACAAAAAGGGACACAAAGACTCTTTCATAGAAACCATCAACACTCTCTGCCAAGTGCGAGATTTATTGGGTGGGAGCACACACACACACTCATACACACACACACACACACACACACACACAGGCTTTCTTTGAGGCACCCTGGAAAATGAAAAGCTATCTGGGAAAGGTAATCATGTGAGAAGATGGTCTTGAAGATAGCAGCTGGGTTTTCTGTGAAAGGAGAAATGGACCAATTTACAACTGTGACTCTGCTAGAAGGCTAAAAGACTTGTCTATTTTTTTCCCTATATCTATTTTTCTCAAAAGGAAACAACCGTGGATTGGTTGAAACACATGATCTTCTAGTTACCAAATGCTTTAATTAATGAGGAGTCAAAAACATACAAAGACTGCCAGTTATCCAAGAAAGGAAATACTGTTCTTTCCCAGCAGCATGATTTGGAGTGGAGACATGGCGGCAGAGGTGATACTGAAAAAAAACCCCGCAATGATGGGGTTTAATGTTTATTAGGTCCTTACTCTGTAGCACTTTAAATCTATGCATTTCCTGGCTTATCTCATTTGACTCTTGAAAACCTATGAAGTAGGCACTGTGATATGTCCATTTTATAGATGAGGAAGTTGCAATTTCTAAGCTTAAGAAATTTACCAAGGTCGTAGGTTAGGAAATGTCAGGAACGGAACTCAGATGTTGGTGAGGCCTGTCTTGCCTGGCCTAAAGCTCTTGCTCACCCACTTCTGTTATCCTGGTGCAATGGAAAGCACGTGGGCTTTGGAGACAGAGCATAGTTTTGTCCAGGTCTGTCTTGTGATCATCAACAAACAGATAAATGCTTATGAAACTGTCCTTCAACTCAGATAAAATGAGAAAAACTATGGCTGCTTCATGGTTAGTCTAAAAACTAAATGAAATAAGGGTAAATGAAGTCCAGAGATAGTCAATAAATGTCAGTACCTCCTCCTCCATTTCATTTCATTCTAGTCATTTCTGTTTTCCATTCCTGGACTGGAGCTCCCACCACCTTGTGCGATATTGTCCCTGCATTCTTGGCTTCTTGGCTTTCTGTCATGGGTGGGGACCAGCACAAAGAAATCTTTCTTTGCTTAGCTCTTCCTGGCAGACCTGTAGCTATACCTTCAACCCCCCTGACTCCTGCTGGTCCCCCAGGAATTATGGGCCCCCACCTGTCTCCTCAACTCCTAGGACATTCACTGAACCGCAGGAGGGCCTGTGAGGTGAGAACCCTGAAAGTTTGATTATTAGCCCAGCATTCTCTTCTATTGATCAATGTCTCATGTTTAAGTGGGTTCATTAGGGAAGAGCTTTGGACAACAGCTATTCACTCTCAAAGTTGCTTTCTAGATTCGGATTTTATTTCTTCAAGAAACTCAGGTGTTTTTGCCTTAGTATCTCTGCGTTTCTTAGAGGATGAGTAAAAAAAAAAAAAAGAAAAGAAAAGACAATAATTAGCAGAATACTTTTCAGTAATCATGGTCTTTAGCTGGAAAACACAGACACCTAAAGGACTCCTTAAGACAGACGTCTTTGTATGAGGAATTTAAGTGAGAATAGGTAGATGAATTTACTGATGACAACAGAATAAATAGAAAACTCTGAGAGTGAACTGTGATCTTGAGAGACCATCCACTGTTAGGAGGTAGTAAGGAATAGGTGGTCAGTGCTACTTGCAAATCTGATTAACTCATTTCAACCATTGTTTACAGATCTTTAACTTCTCTGTACTTTCAAAACACCTGTATTTGAAGTTTTAGATGAAAACAAAAGTTCATTCACTAACAGATTTTTAAAAAGATTATACATCCTGGGATGTATAAGCTGAGAAAGTACAATCCAAAACTGAGCCTTTGCACCCGCTCCCTGCCACTCCATGTTAAATTTGCAAACATAAATCTAAAGAGTTCTAATAAAGAAGCAAATTGAGCTTTTGGAAGCCCACAGTTAGTAACAAAGGAAGGAAGGAGAACCAATCCACCACCTTGGAGGGCCCAGGTGGTGCTGAGATAGAGAATGATTCAAGAGGTGAGGCATGAGCAGCGCTCTCAAGAATGAATGAGAACTGGGGAGACCCCATTTGATATAGGGCAAAATGAAGTCATTAGCATGTTCAATGGAGAAACTTTCAGTAATCTAGTGGAGGCGGGTGGGGGCGATGATGATCCGTAGCTAAAGGTTAAGAGACATGATTGCATGAAAGTTGGTGCTTGTAGGAGATGTTGCTATTTTCTATACAATAAAGAAAAAAAATCTTTTTAAGTAATTCCATTACTCGATTTGAAACTTTGTTATTCTCGTGGTCTCAGTGCTTTTCTCTTAATTTACAATTTATCAATTGTATGCTCTTAATTAGGCACTAGGAAAAAAGATGTCAGAACATAGTTTGACTGTACCAGATATTAGAGGATAATAGCCCACAGTGGAGACAGCATCATACTTGGAGATGCAGTGAAGTTCAGGATTGTCAGTGATCCCAGGCGTAATTTCTTGAGCTGAGAGCATACAATGGGGCAAATGAATGCAGGATTCTCCAGGTTGTGTTTTCAGAATCCTGGAGGCCATTTTAATACTTGTGCATCTCTGTTTTACTCTGGCTTTGTGTAATACATAGAAGTTGTGATGAAATGTTTTATAGATGCCTTAAAGGGCCCTTCATGGAGCTTTCCAAACTACAGCTCATGACCCAGAAGCACCAATTTAAAGTCTGAAACCTAGGAGCCTAAAGTTACACATGAAAATCATGAATTGCATGTGGAATTGCCAAGTAGCATTCTGTATCTATTAACAGTTTGCCTTTTGTATACAATAAAGAAAAAATCTTTTTAAGCAATTCCACTACTCGATTTCAAACTATATTGTTCTTGTGGACCCAGTGCTTTTCTCTTAATTTTTGATATATCAGTGCAATCAGTTCAGTTCAGTTCAGTCGCTCAGTTGTGTCCAACTCTTTGTGACCCCATGAATTGCAGCATGCCAGGCCTCCCTGTCCATTACCAACTCCCGGAGTTCACTCAGACTCACGTCCATCGAGTCAGTGATGCCATCCAGCCATCTTATCCTCTGTCGTCCCCTTCTCCTCCTGCCCCCAATCCCTCCCAGCATCAGTCTTTTCCAATGAGTCAACTCTTCACATGAGGTGGCCAAAGTACTGGAGTTTCAGCTTTAGCATCATTTCTTCCAAAGAAATCCCAGGGCTGATCTCCTTCAGAATGGACTGGTTGGATCTCTCTGCAGTCCAAGGGACTCTCAAGAGTCTTCTCCAACACCACAGTTCAAAAGCATTAATTCTTCGGTGCTCAGCCTTCTTCACAGTCCAACTCTCACATCCATACATGACCACAGGAAAAACCATAGCCTTAGTTGGGCACTAGAAAAAAAAGATGTCAGAACATAGTTTGACTACACCAGATATTAGAAATTAGTATAGTAGTGTACCTATATCAATCCTAACCTGCTGTAAAGTACAGGAAGCTCAGCTTGGTGCTCTGTGATAACGAGGTGGGTGGGATGAGGGGGTGGGAGAGAGGTCCAAGAGAGAAGGGATATAAGTATACATATGGCTGATTCACCTCATTGTACAGCAGAAACTAACACAGCATTGTAAAGCAATTATAGTCCAGTGGAAAAAAAAAAAAGCAAATAAATAAAAGACCTTTCTTAAAAACAAAAAAGAAGTTCATACTATCTACTGTTTATCACCTGGCATGAAATTCTGTATAATTTTTGGTGGTAAGTTTAAGAATTTAACCAGAAGTTCTATGAGGAAGAATAGTCTATGTTATGCTTGAGTGACAAATAATGACAACATATAGTGGCTTAAAACAAACATTTCTGTTTCATTTTAGTCCTTCTAGGACTGACAGGAGCTCTATTTATTAGAATTCCTCAGGGTCCCAAGTTGGTGGAGGCTCTACTATTTTAAGCAACTGCTGTCTCACCCAAAGTCTGCGTGATTTGCTCTGGCAAAGAAAGAGAAGGTTGGAGAGTTGAGCACCAACAATTAATGTTTCAGCCTGGAGATGATACATGCCACTCCCACATGCATCCCCTTGGCCAGAGCTAGTCACATGGTCACACCTAACTTCAGAGGGGTAGGAAGTTGTAATATTCCATTTACCTGGTGGGCTGCCGTCTATGGGGTCGCACAGAGTCAGACACGACTGAAGCGACTTAGCAGCAGCAGCAGAAGATCCGACTGAGCAACTTCACTTTCACTTTTCACTTTCATGCATCGGAGAAGGAAATGGCAACCCACTCCAGAGTTCTTGCCTGGAGAATCCTAGGGACGGGGGAGCCTGGTGGGCTGCCGTCTATGGGGTCGCACAGAGTCGGACACGACTGAAGCAACTTAGCAGCAGCAGCAGCAGAAGAACCACATACTGAGAAACATCCGTAATTTGAACAGAAATTCATCCTCCCATTCCTTTTGCCTAAGAAGAAAAGATGAGTACTTTCATCAATGTTATAAACTGTAAATTTGAAGTAAGTCCTGGTGACTTGCACGGGGGATGGGAGAGAGTTCCAGTAAGCCAGATATAACTCAGGAGTGACATCCACTTGAGCTTAGAGACGATCTCTTTGACATAAACACCTCCTATGCAATACAGAACCAAAATGCACTGAACCAAAAAATTATGCTCCATGCAGATCTAGACGCTGATTTCTTCATTGTCCAAATGAGACATTCTGTAAACTGAATAGGAAGCCCAGCTGTGGCCATAAAATTTTACTTATTTCAAGAATTATTATCACTTAATATGTGCTGTTCTGAAAGGCATGCAGAGTTAAATTTTGTATGTTCTCTGTGCAAGACACTTAACTATAAATTTAACACAAGCTTGGCGATAATGTTGGGATTTAAATATTTTTAAAGACTTGCTATTAAGTTAAAACGTTAATGAAGAATTGTGATCTTTATCATGTGGCTTTGTGTAATCCTGACCTACTGCCAATGCATCCCTGAGGATTCTCATCTGCTGATTCTAGTAGGAAGGTCTAGGTCAATTGCAAAAAGAGCAAGCCAGAAAAATATAAAATATATTCAGGGATATTTCTTATTCAAAATAAAGTTTAGTGCAGCATTCCACAACCGTTTTGGCACTGGGCACTAGTTTCACAGAAGAGAGTTTTTCCACAGACAGAGGAGGGATGGTTTCAGGCTGATCCGAGCACATTAAATTTATTGTGCTTTATTTCTGTTATTATTACATTGGGATATATAATGAAATAATTATACAACTCACCAAGCGGCACAGTGGTTAAGAATCCTGCTAATGCAGAAGATGCAGTTTCGATCCCTGGGTCAGGAAGATCCCCTGGAGAAGGGAGTGGCAACCCACTCCAGTATTCTTGCCTGGAGAATCCAATGGACAGAGAAGCCTGATAGGCTATATAGTCCATGGGGTCGCAAAGAGTCTGACCCATCTGAGCAAACAAGCACACACACACCATAATGCAGAATCAGTGGGAGCCCTGAACTCGTTTTTCTGCAACTGCACAGTCCCATCTGGGATGATTGGAGACAGTGACACCTGAAGCGTTTTGTGTATGTCCAGTCTACCTGGTAATCTTGTTTTGGTTGCTCTCATTGCAGAAGACCCTGCCTCCCAAAGATAAGGATGTTGGAAATGGAAGTAAGCTGTTCAGTGCCTTTGTGGCAGTCTCAGGATATTCTGTCTTGACTTTGACCCAGAAAGTATAGACATTTGAAATTGTTTCAAATATGATTTTAAGGCCACTGTCATTTTCAATCTCAAGTGGTCATGTGAACAATAGGGGGCGACTGTAAATACAGGTGAAGCTTCACTCACTCGCTTGCCCAACACTACGAAGCCCAGTTCCTAACAGACCATGGACCAGTACCAGGGGTTGGGCACTCCTGCTTTAGTATCATGAAGAATAATACCTCTCACAATGTATATTACTGACTTTTTTCAATAGAGACAGGTCAAGGAAAAAATGGTACTGTTCTTTAGCCACCAAAATAGTGATATTGAGGGAAGATTTGAAAAGCAGTAGCAAAGTCAACCTTCTAATGTAGTGTAATGAAGTTAGAGAGCAGACAATAACAAAGCCTGGTGGGTGGTTTATGGCAAGAGGGCCAGAGTTTGCCCAGGACTGGTCTTGAATGTTCCATCGTCAGGCTGATTTCCCTGGTACAAGTTGAGATCACTGAACTAGGTGACTCCTTCAGAGCCAAGAGCAAAAGGACAGCATGCCACTGATAAAGACTCAAGTTCTGCTGACATCCCAGGCTTCCCTAAACTGCAGTTGATCTCTTGTCTATGCCCATAGATACCATCTCCCCGGCGAGACACTAAGACTATTGAGAGCAGAGTCATGACATACCCCAGTTTTGACTTCTCTAAAGGATTGTGTCAGTGCTAAGCATGTGGTAGATATTTAATTAATTCTTTGTTAATATAGTAAGTCATCTGATGATTTAAACTGTTCTTTCCAGACCCTCCCATCCTCAGTCAAGTCTGACTATATCGATACTGAGCAGAGCTAAGATTTATTGAGTGCCTACTATGTTCCAGGCTCAGTGCTAAGTTCTTTATACAGATTGTGGCATTCAGTTCTCACAACAATCTTATGAGGCAGACATTCACTGAGACTCCATTTCAGGATCAGTAACGTGATAAGTGTTTCTGTACAATCCCCCTGTTAGTCCCAGTCCAGTCTCTTGGGGCCACAAAGAGGACATCTTTCTTCCATGTGACAAAGCCTCCAATATTTAGAGCCATCTAGCATATCTGTCTTCTTTTCTTCCTGTTAAACACTCCAGATCTTTATTCTGTGATTGTTAATAACAATCACAAACTCTTATCCCAAGTACTCTGATAAATGCTTTCCTTTTGTGGCTTAAATTACTGTAATTTTCTTATTTAAGCATCTTGTTTAACGTCATCCTGGCCAACAGGATTGCAGTCCCAGGAAAGCATGATTCCAAAGACAGAGTTTCCAGTTATTACTCAGTGTCATTGCTACTTAATGGTAATTTTATCTTTTTTCAGTGTATAAAATTTCTTATGTCATCTTTTTAATAAAAGAGTGAAAAGAGCAAGTACTTTGTCATAGAAAGAAGATTTGTGAAACAGGTATTTTTAAGCCCCTGTTTTCCTAGGAAAGCCAAATGCCAGGGAGAGATATTATACTGAAAATATATTCTTGATACTGTAAAACAGTAAAGCTATTCCAGATAATTTATCTTTGGAGCTGGAAACCTAGGGCTTTACTTAAGGGATAATGTTGAGGAAAAAGACTTTTAGACAAAAATGTCCAACCAAATGGAAAATATCAGAAAGGAAATAGCAAGTGTCCAGAGGTCTCCAGAGATCAGAGTATGGCGCACTGATGGTTGGTACACAGAGAGTGGTTTCCAGAGGGAGGGTTTGTTACAAGTCAGAGTCTTTCAGGGATGAATGGCTTCCTGAGGTGGGCAGCTCCATAACAGTGGGAGAAGGTCCAACAAACCCAGATAGACAGGGCTATCCGAGAAATGGCTTACAAAATTAGGGTCACCAGGCACTGGGAGTCATTGGGAGAAATAGTAAGAGATGAGGTTAACGGTCCGTGTTTTAGAACCAGATCACCCGGTTACATTCTAGCTCAATAGCTTGCTCTAGTGATAGTGATAGTGAAGTCACTTAGTCGTGTCCGACTCTTTGCGACCCCATGGACAGTAGCCAACCAAGCTCCTGCATCCATGAGATTTTCCAGGCAAGAATACTGGAATGGGTTGCCATTTCCTTCTCCAGGGGATCTTCCCGACCCAGGGATCGAACCCGGGTCTCCCACATTGTAGGCAGACGTTTTACCATCTGAGCCACCAGGGAAGGCCCAATAGCTTGCTAATCTGGGACAATTTTCTCAACCTCCCTGTCATTCAGTTTTCTCATATCTAAAATGGAAATAATATCATCTAGCCCTTGGAATGTTGGGCAGATTCAATGAGTTAATTTATGTAAGGCATTTTATAAAATAAGTTCTATGCATGTGCTATATCACCTAATCTTGTGTTGTTGTTAAGTGGCTTCAGTCGTGTCCAAGTCTTTGTGACTTCATGGACTAGCCCGCCAGGCTCCTCTGTCCAGAGGATTCTCCCGGCAAGAATACTGGAGTGGGTTGCCATGCCCTCCTCCAGGGGATCTTCCCAACCCAGAGAGCAAACCCACATCTTTATGTCTCTTGCATTGGCAAGCAAGTTCTTTACCACTAGCACCACCTGGGAAGCCCTTCTAACCTTATAGTGTTCACTTTTTAGCAAAAATGCTCTTTTTCCCAAAGAGCATGACATAAAGTGGTATGACAGATCCTAATCATAAAATAAATTCTTAAAAGCTTGATGTGTTTTGTTAATATTAATTTAAGTTAAAACATGAACACATAACTGTTATAATGGCAATTACTGAGCATGTGGCTATTTTGTTGAATAGCGCATGGATTATAGAAAATTATTTAGATGCCTCAGCATCCAATTTATTTCTGAATTTTATTTTGGTTTACGATTCTTGAGGAATTCTTAATCAAGGCATGCAACAAATTGCAAATTGTAGACAATCTCTTTGATTAAAAATGGGAGCAGTTCATTCTGAGGCCCGCATAAAAAGGACTTGATATAGCAGTACCCAGTGTGTTATAATTAGGCATATATGATGCTTTAAAAGCATGTTTATCAAGTTCTTCATATTCTAAAAAAAAATGTTTTAAAGATTGTGAAAACGTTAAAATAGAATAACTTAACCTATGTGGTCTAGCAGTCACGTTTTATCTGTTAAATTAACTCCAGTGATCTATCCAGGGTCTCAACAGGGAATAGTAGTTCCTAGGTTGACATCAATATTTAACTTGGCCACTTACAGTACTGCCTCTGACCTTGGTTAAACCAGATGACTTCTCTGGTTTCTTCTGCTCTAGGAATCTGTGATTCCAACATTCTATATTTAGTGGAAATTCTTGGTATTTCCCAAAGCCTGATTTTACTCTAATAAGCCTCCTTCTCTTCCTATTGGTTGGACCATTTTGTTCTTTATATTACAGCAATCTATTAGGAAAAGAATTTTTTTTAATTTATATTTTTTGAAAAGGGCATTCTTTGCTGCAAATCCATTTTATTATTGTTCCTATCCATTTTAGAGATGTTAGTATAAAATAAAAAACTGATTTTCTACAGCAAGCAGAGATAGTTGTTTTCTTGCTAACACTAATTGGCAATGGCAAGGTCCAAGTTTACAAAGAAACTCAAATTTGATTTTCAAAGCCAGCTAGGTCAATGCCCTATGCTGTCCTTGTTTGTGTTCCGTTCCCTGACGTTTTAGCTCTGAGCTTAAAAAAAAAAAAAAAAAGGTTCAATTTGTCAATGACTTTGAACTACAGCAGAAAGGAACACAGACAAATGTCCTTATATGTGCTGGTGACATGGTCTTCCAGCTATCCTAAGAAGCAGGTAAATCATTTTGCTTTTTATCATCTGAACGGCTTTGTGTCAACCATGTCACTATTACTGAATTATTTGAGGTAAAGGTCTTTCCAGTGTTCAAGAAGATACTTCCAATAACTTTCTCTAGCTCTCCAGTTCACTCCTCATCTTGGTTAACAACTCAAAATCAGTATTCTACTGAAGCACCTATTAAGTTATAGGTTTATAGCCCTCCTTGGCTCAGTATCTCTAGAAGTTCCTTTATCTTAAAAACAACAACAACAAAAAAAGCAGGCTGTTTCCTATCATTATTTAAAAACATAAGTTGAATAAATTGAAACTATACAGTGATTTCTTCACAGCCCTCAAACATATATAGTAGAATACAGCCTCAACAAAGGTAACCTTAGGTTTCAAAAAAGAAGTCCCAGGATTGCTCAGATCAGATCAGATCAGTCGCTCAGTCCTGTCCGACTCTTTGTGACCCCATGAATTGCAGCACGCCAGGCCTCCCTGTCCATCACCAACTCCCGGAGTTCACTCAGACTCACATCCATCGAGTCAGTGACGCCATCCAGCCATCTCATCCTCTGTCGTCCCCTTCTCCTCCTGCCCCCAATCTCTCCCAGCATCAGAGTCTTTTCCAATGAGTCAACTCTTCGCATGAGGTGGCCAAAGTACTGGAGTTTCAGCTTTAGCATCATTCCTTCCAAAGAAATCCCAGGGCTGATCTCCTTCAGAATGGACTGGTTGGATCTCCTTGCAGTCCAAGGGACTCTCAAGAGTCTTCTCCAACACCACAGTTCAAAAGCATCAATTCTTCGGCGCTCAGCCTTCTTCACAGTCCAACTCTCACATCCATACATGACCATAGGAAAAACCATAGCCTTGACTAGACGGACCTTTGTTGGCAAAGTAATGTCTCTGCTTTTGAATATGCTATCTAGGTTGGTCATAACTTTCCTTCCAAGGAGTAAGTGTCTTTTAATTTCATGGCTGCAGTCACCATCTGTAGTGATTTTGGAGCCCCCCAAAATAAAGTCTGACACTGTTTCCACTGTTTCCCCATCTATTTCCCATGAAGTGATGAGACCAGATGCCATGATCTTCGTTTTCTGAATGTTGAGCTTTAAGCCAACTTTTTCACTCTCCACTTTTACTTTCATTAAGAGGCTTTTGAGTTCCTCTTCACTTTCTGCCATAAGGGTGGTGTCATCTGCATATCTGAGGTTATTGAGATTTCTCCTGGCAATCTTGATTCTAGCTTGTGTTTCTTCCAGTCCAGCATTTCTCATGATGTACTCTGCATATAAGTTAAATAAACAGGGTGACAATATACAGCCTTGACGTACTCCTTTTCCTATTTGGAACCAGTGTGCTGTTCCATGTCCAGTTCTAACTGTTGCTTCCTGACCTGCATACAAACTTCTCAAGAGGCAGATCAGGTGTTCTGGTATTCCCATCTCTTTCAGAATTTTCCACAGTTTATTGTGATCCACACAGTCAAAGGCTTTGGCATAGTCAATAAAGCAGACATAGATGTTTTTCTGGAACTCTCTTGCTTTTTCCATGATCCAGCAGATGCTGGCAATTTGATCTCTGGTTCCTCGGCCTTTCCTAAAACCAGCTTGAACATCAGGAAGTTCACAGTTCACATATTGCTGAAGCCTGGCTTGGAGAATTTTGAGCATTACTTTACTAGCGTGTGAGATGAGTGCAATTGTGCGGTAGTTTGAGCATTCTTTGGCATTGCCTTTCTTTGGGATTGAAATGAAAACTGACCTTTTCCAGTCCTGTGGCCACTGCTGAGTTTTCCAAATTTGCTGGCATATTGAGTGCAGCACTTTCACAGCATCATCTTTCAGGATTTGGAATAGCTCAATTTGGAATTCCATCACCTCCACTAGCTTTGTTCATAGTGATGCTTTCTAAGGCCCACTTGACTTCACATTCCAGGATGTCTGGCTCTAGGTCAGTGATCACACCATCGTGAAAGGTGGTCTTGGGGAAATCCAAGTCTATAATAAGCTCATGATGCCATGATTTTAGGTTCCCTTTCCACTGGTCAAAGGAGAACATTCTGGAGGCTTGAGGCAGAGTGAGCCTAATAAGAAATAGAGGCTGTCCAGAAGACTTAAAGACCTTGGGGTCTGCATTGGATCGTTTTATTACAATAGGAAAAAGTGGTTGGGAAAGTTTTTCATGCCAGGGCTTCCGGCAATACATGGAAACATTGGGTTAGGGAGAACCCAAAGATTCTGAGAAATTAGAGTTTTTTCATGAGAATAAAAAGGAAGTCCAGCATGATATTAAGAGACTCCTTTCTATGACCTCTCAGGGAAGAGCAGGCAGTCAGAAGCCATCTTTCCCTCCATCACTGTCAACCCCAGGCTGCGTGTCCTCTTCCCGAGGACACTTGCCTTTGAGGACACTGTGTTCACCCACTTCCGGAGCTGTTCTCACTCCCTCTCTTGTAGCTTCTGTTCTTCCCCTTAGAGCATGCTGTTTACCACCATACTCACCGTCTCAGGGACTGCTTACCTCGCCTGTTTGACCCCCACTCTATCACTCCACTTCTAAGTGTTTGAGCTAGATAGTTGTGGTCTCATACTGCTGCTGCTGCTGCTAAGTCGCTTCAGTCGTATCCGACTCTGTGCAACCCCATAGACGGCAGCCCACCAGGCTCCCCCGTCCCTGGGATTCTCCAGGCAAGAGCACTGGAGTGGGTTGCCATTTCCTTCTCCAATGCATGAAAGTGAAAAGTGAAAGTGAAATCGCTCAGTCGTTTCCGACTCTTAGTGACCCCATGGACTGCAGCCTACCAGGGTCCTCCATCCATGGGATTTTCCAGGCCAAGAGTACTGGAGTGGGGTGCCATTGCCTTCTCCGTGTGGGTTCATAGTTTGTTGTTATTTAGTCACTAAGTCAAGTCCGAGTCTTTTACAACCCCATGAACTGTAGCCTGCTAGGCTTCTCTGTCCATGGGATTTCCCAGGCAGGAATACTAGAGTGGGTTGCCATTTCCTTCTCCAGGGGATCTTCCCGACCCGGAGATCGAACCCGCGTCTCCTGCATTGCAGGCCGATTCTTTACCACTGAGCCACATTGAAGCTCAGGTGCTCTTAACTATATGACCTCTTTCCTCCTCTATTAAAATGGTAGTAAATATTGTCACCTTAAATGCCTGATTCTTTTCTTTCTATTGCTTTTCTTGGTCTCCATTAGCACCTCTGTAGACTTCTTTGAATAATGAGAACATGCCTTTCTTTTAGGGTCCAGAGAGTCTATTAAATTGTCAAAATTGAATTTTTGACTTTTTTTTTTTAACTTTGGCTCTGACTCTCTTTTAACTAGGCTTCTTTTACTCTGCCAGAGAAATGCTTTTCTTTTTACTTCTATATTTGCTGCCATTCCACATTCTTTAAAGTGTACACAATCCGGCTGTCCTCTTAGCTAAATAACATTCCAAGGCAGCTATTGTTTAAGCGAGGAATGAATATCATTTGTTTGCATTTCTTTGAATTTGCCCTCTCAGTTATCTTTAACTTGACTTTAATAAAACATATATATTGAGTTCCTCCCCTGTGTCAGATGCTTTTTATAAACCTTGTCTCCCTTTTATCATCATGAAACCAACCCAGCAAATTAGAATAGAATTAGTGCTTAGCATTGCTAATTAATATGTGGGCTTTCCTGGTGACTTAGTGATAAAGAATCAAAGAATCCGCCTGCCAAATGCAGGAGATGGGGTGGGGTGGGGGGGTGTTTATCCATCCCTGAGGAAGATCCCCTGGAGAAGGTTATGGCAACCCACTCCATTATTCTTGCCTGGAAAACCCTGTGGACAGAGGAGCCTAGTGGGCTACAGTCCATGGGTTCACAAAAGGTCAGACGCGACTTAGCGACTGAACGATGACAACAACAAAAATTAATATGTGCTGTCACTTTAACAAAGTATTTTTGCTTTCAAAGTGTAATGACGCTGGATCATTTTCGAAATGTCTACTCTCGCTCAGTTATCCACACCTGGGGTAAAACTTATTCTTGAACTGCTGTAGCCCCAGGCACTCCTTTCCACCTGGAATCAGGACCTCAAATACAGGTTTAATGCCTAGGAGGAAATAATCAGCTTGTTTAAGTGACAGCTGACATCAGGAAGCCTTTTGAGCCAGAGGAATGACATGATGACAGCAGTATTTTGGGGAAGATAAATTTCACAGCCACATGCAAGATAGATTACCTGAAACCACAACATTAGCCTTTCTTATGGTTATACATCTGGGGGATATGATTTAAAAGCTCATAAATACGATCAGTTTAAAGAAGGGACTGGTGAAAATTAAGAATTTCAAGCTTCCACCAAAGAAGATGAATCAGTGTTTATCCAACTGGTTTGCATGTCCTAAATATTTATGTACACAACTGCATATTCTTAATATAGTCACTTGGAAGCCATGTGGAGGGATCCTATCTCCCATGGCCCTGCCTTCTGGTTCCAAGTTGCAGAAGAAGGGACATTCTCTGCAAGCATGAGGACTATTCATCTGGCTGCCACCTGAATTACTGTTATGGAACACATTGAGTTTGACAGATAACCCTGTTCTTAGCTGTCCTTCAAAAGAAGCGTGAAGGAGCCTTCGTGTTTAAATATTTCAGCCAGATTTCTTCCTTCTGAGCATGCATGGAACACAATGTCTTTATTTCTTAATGAAATAAATAGTCACACTGGATGCATCTGTGGTTAGAAGAAGGAATTATCTGATTGGATATCTTGCCCTAAAGTGCATTCTCTTGGATCGTGTAATGATCTCCCCCATGGAATGATATTTTTCCTTGAGTCATAAATATTTCCTAGCTTGGTGAACCAACAGTTTCCTTTCCCAGCAGGACAACTGAGAAAATCAGTGACTATTTCAGTGAATAAGCTTGGACTTTAGGAATTTATTATGGAAGGAAGGGTAGTGATAGAGATGTTCCTTCCCTTAGGTGAATGAGTGCTGTGTGAGAGGAGAGAGACATCAGGGGACTTTGTGGGGAACAGGAGAACAAAGAGAAGCTATAGGAGGTGCTGAAACTATTCAGTCAGCTCTTGTGGAAGGGGAGGCCTCAGACTGCACAGAGCACCTCTGTGGAGGCACCTTAGGAAAAGCCAGAGAGCAGTCCTAGCCATAGAAGGAATGTGCTGTGCTTAGTCGCTCAGTTATTAAAACATTAACCTTATTTGATTTCTTGGATAGTCTAGCCCTCAATATGTATAACCCTTGGTTGGCCATTCACCAGGCTCTGTTTTTCTTTCTTTTTTTTTTTTTAATATTTAGTTAGTTATTGGGCTGCTTTGGGTCTTAGTTGCAGCACTTGGGAACTTCATTGCATCATGGGGACTCTTTCAATGTGGTGCATGGACTCTCTGGCTGCGGAGCATGGGCTCAGTAGTTGCTCTGTGGCATGTGGGATCTTAGTTCCCTGATCAGGGATGGAACCTGTGTCCCCTGCATTGCAAGGTGGATTCTTAACCACTTAACCACCAGGGAAGTCCCGGGTTCCATTTTTAAAGTAAAAAGATTTCCTCTGGGTTAAGAGACTATGCAGGTCAAAAAGGAGAAAGAGCCAGAAGTCCCTTCATTCAAACCCACCATCACCACCTCTGTATTACACATTACTTACCTTCTGTGAACTTCGATAAAGTAGGGACAGTCAAGAAAATCAAACAGAATAACATGTTAGGTGCCTAGCACATGGCCACTTCTCTACCCATGACAGCTGTCAGGCAGGTATGTGGGGCTTCCTACTACCTGAATCCCTGGGAGTTGCTTGAATCCCTATCTAAGACAGTGCCCGTAATACCTAGAAAAGAAGTTCCTTGCACTCAAAATTTCACTGAGCACCAACATGCCCGAGCTATGAGCTCCATCCACAGCCTCCCTTGCTCTTTTCCTAAACTGAACATGTATGCATGTGTGCTCAGTCGCTTCAATCGTGTCCAACTTTTTGCGACCCCATGGACTGCACCCTGCCAGGCTCCTCTGTGCATGGGATTCTCCAGGCAAAAATACTGGAGTGGGTTGCCATGTCCTCCTCTGGGGGAATCTTCCTGACCCAGGGATCAAACCCGAATCTCTTGTTTCTAGCATTGGCAGGCACGTTCTTTACCACTAGGGCCACTTGGGAAGTCCAAAATGATCCATTTACAACTTTTGAAGGTTTCTATTACTGGTGTCTAAGACAAACCAGGAAACACAAAACAAATGAACCCATACTTTTTTTTTTTTTCAAAAATAGGTAACAAAGTTGTAAGAAAAAAATCTCTGGAATTCATGATACCATTGTCCCAGACTGTGATTGAAATGCAAATAGATCACGGGAGTTTTCCTGTTACAACCTGGCTTGGAGCACTGCTTGAGAATCATGTGTAAATAGAAGTGAGCTTTCTGTGGACAGTGCAAACAGACCAACCTCCTCTCTTAGAGTAGAATGTATGTGCCTGGTGTGAGAAGATGAATTCCCTTGGCCACGCCCAGGAACAGGTCACTGAAGGGAGGCAGGTGCAGCCTCAAGAAGGGAGGTAACAACATTTTTCTAGCCCTAAGTCCAAACCAGTTCTGAACTAGGTGCCTCCATCTGCATGTTCTCATTTAAACTTCACAGCAGACTTGAGAAACTCTATTTTAATGCCACTGTTTTAGAGGGAAGGAAACTAAGGCTCAGAAAAATGAAATCACCTACAGGGGTGGCATGCATTACGGGTGCTCTTTGGTGGACATCCATGTGTCTAGAAGAAAAGACTTTTGAAGATGTGGAAATACAGAAGAGAATTTTTTACTCCAGATTATAGAAATGAAAAGGGGTTAAAGAACCTAAACCAGGAGTATTAAAGGCAGGAGAATAGGTATAATGTAAATGCAGAGTTTCAGTGAAGACTTAAGAAGTCTGGGAACAGAGAGTTTAAATCACAAGTCAACTTCAAAGTCAAGGTCAGTATTAACTGTCCTCCCAACCACTCAGGGCTTCTCATCGACCCTCTGCAATCTCCTAGCTTCTCTCCTCCTGGTCGTTCTCTCTCTCTTCTGTCTCCAGCTCTGGAAGCAAAGCAGACTCTTCTACTGTTTAGCTCTATCTTAGTTTCACCATTCTCTCTTGTTGCCTTGGTTCCTGTTGACACCCAGGCCTCAAGGTCCCACCTCCCAGCCTGCACAGTTTACCCAAATATTTTCACAGGGACAATTTGCTTTCCAAAAGGAGTTGCTCTTCTGGCTAGTAGATAAAAATCTTTTTCATGTGATTATGGGGACATAAGGAGAAAGAAAAGAGCATAGACCATTTGAGTGAGGAAACAGTGAACCCCAGCCTTGGAAAGAGGAGGAGGACAGCATAGTATTAAAAGGAGACTCTGGCAAGGAAGTCCTCTCTGCCACCCTGGAGAAATCACTTTCCTCCCCAAACTTGGTTCCTCATCCGTGAAGCAAGGGACTGGGGCTCCTGGAGACATCCCTACTGTCCAGCACTGGGATTCTCAAGATACTGTGTTTATGGATGTGATGTCTCTCCTCTGTCCCTGTCCCTGCTAAAAATATCACAGAGAAAAACTTTCCAAAGGCATTATTTCTTTTTTTTATTTTTAACCAAGAAGGTGATAAGGTTGTGTTGTCATTGTTTTAACTGGATGGGAGAGTTTGTTGTGCAACTTGAGAAAAGTATAAGGACTTGGAGTAAACAAAAAGTGACCTGGAAATGATCTTGGGTGGCACAGAACTCACCCAAGGATGCTACTCAAATCTAGACCCTAATTCATTAAGCCCGTGATGGGGCCCAAGGTTTCTAAGGAGCTCTCAGATGATGCCTATGCTGCTAGTTCATGGACCACACTTTCTGAAGCAGCAGGGTAGCGAAGATCCAATAGTGCTTATTGTTCTTTATTTTTAAAAAGAAAATCAAAACAGAGGAGTGATAAGTAAGATTTGAAAGGGTTTCCATCCAAAAAGCTGAAATAACAATGTTTAGTGTCGTAGAGAAAGTTCCAGTGAAAGAGAGAAAGAGAATTTGTATGACTAAATTTAATGAATGAATTAATGAGGATCAAGATGTACCCTCAGACCCTCGCTCTAAGATGACTCCATCAAAGACCTGATTTTCTAGGAAAACTTCTGTAGTAATCTTCAAGGTTCCAAAGCCACGGACTGCCCAGTCTTCCTTACTTCACCTTCCATAGACCATCCTTCTTCAATCCATTAGTTGTTCCATCAGCCTTCCATCATTGTGCCCTTGCCCTCCATTCTGATTCCGTCTCTCTGGTCCTGGCCTCCATCCCTCTGTGTCCCTCCTAATGTGTTGTCTTTGTGCTTCTCAACCTCTAGTCTCTTCCATCCGTAATCCATTGTCTGTGTGTGCTAAGCATCTTCCGAAAACAGTGTTAGTGTGCCTTCCCCCAGTCTAGAGTCTTAGGATTGAGCCCTTGTGCTTTGGTAGCCAGTCTTTCCTTCTCATCTCCTCCTACCCCACCACTCCTGTCAGCCATCCCTGAAGAGATCCCCCAGAGACAGCAAAAAATCCCATTAACCCCGGAAGTTTAACTCACATAGATTTTTCAGCATTTTCTTGAACATTCTGGAAATAGAAGGCCTAAATATTCCACCCACATTTTTTTTTTCCACCCACATTTTTAAATGCTCCACAAAAACATTTTGACAAGTGAACATCACATCTTAACAGCATGGCAGAAACTTGCACGTAAGGGCCAAGAAATATGCAGTCACCCTGAATTTCTGAATCTACCCTTCTTGTGCTCCTGGACTACCACTCCTTTTAATGTTTAACCGTTGTTTCTTGTCCGTAAACTACTGCTTATGTGAGTACCCTTTTACCAAGGCTTATAGGTGCCATCTTGTGGAGGAAAATGCAAACAGGCAGGTCTAGAGATAGACTGTGAATTATGGGAAATGACAAGGACAAGCATGAGCCTCCCTCATTGCCTTCTGGTCCCTGGAAGGGACTGGGATCCTCCCGAGTCCTTCTGGTTGGGCCTACACCTGTGGGTGTGGGCTGTCTGTGCCCAGGAGGCCATGGGAACTGGGCCAGTGTGCAAGCAACCTCTATGCTGGAGCATAGTTCATCTGCCCAACTCACTACTGACTCACAGGTGATCTGGCCTCCAGAACGTCACCCTTTAAAGTATAGACACCATCTCTCTGCTCCCTTCTGCAAGAAACTTCCTGGTCCTGACCCCTTGGCAGCCCTATAGGGTTAAGATACAATCTGACCAGATATTTTAAACAGAATTCTTTTTTTAACTTTTTATTTTATATTGGAGTATTGCCAATTAATGATGCTGTGATAGTTTCAAATGCACAGTGGAGTGACTCCCCTCCCATCCAGGCTGCCACATAACATTGAGCAGAGTTCCCTATTAAACAGAATTCTCTTTAAACAGAGAAGTTACCAGTCAGTCTTACATTTTAAAAGTAAAGTTCGGAGGTTTCTCCTATTCTGTTAAAAAAAATATGGGCACCTTACTTTTGTTAATATGATAGAGAAGTTGTCCTTATAATGCATTCATGCCCCCTCATTTCAGTCCAATAGGGAGGAAGATCGTGAAAGTGAGGAATTGAAATTTAAAGTTTGAAATACCCCCAGTCTCCAGGGAAAGATGACCCTAGGAGGAGAAGGGTTGGTAATTTTCTCACTGCATATCAAATGTTCCCTCTCAGGATCCCATCCTTCAGATTTATAAACATTGGTGTAGTTGATGCTCACCCAATTTTATCCTAGGAGGGTGCCAACATTTTCTTCCAGTTGAGTCACTTGGTAAGGTGCTATTCACTAATGAAATGAGATGAAGTACTGAAAAGGGACAGCCAAAACTTGATTAAAGCCAGATTGCCAGTTTCACAATTGCCTTCATTAAGGAAGCCAGAATACCTTTTATCCCATGCGCCGTTTCTTCCCTTCCAATGAATGACATTGTTAGTTTGGTTCCCATTGATTCTTGTTTCCAATTTAATTTTGTCTACATGAAGCAAATTTCTCCTTTAGTCATGGCAGGATTTTTTCACATCAGGACTGTACCCCTTTTTCCCCCAGAAACAGTTTAGCACCAGAAGAAACTTCAAGATGATTCAGTTGAAGAAGCAAATTGGTTCCTATAACTTGATTCTCTTGGTTCCTCAACCAAACTGCTCCCTCATTCAACAGACACTTACTATGCAGCTCCTGTATGCCAGGCACTGTGCTCGTTCCAGTACCTATGTGCTCGTATTGAAGTTACGCCAAAAGGCAAGCATCAAGGGCTCTAGAAGGCAGCTTGATGGCAATGGAGAAGTGTTTTTTAAGACTGGATAATTACGTATTCTTTGCTCATTAGCTTCTGACATTTACAGATAACTGTTTTGCACTTCTATGAAATTGCCACTGTTTTAAAGCTTTTTTCTGGGGTACCTGTGCTTTTAGGTCTCCCATGAACTGTGGAATAAACTAGAGCAGTGCTTCTCAACCAGGAGTGGTTGTGTTCCCTAGGGGACATTTGACAATGCCTACCCCAGTAGCTCAGGTGGTAAAGAACCCACCTGCCAATGCAAGAAACACAGGTTCAATCCCTGAGTTGGGAAGATCCCCTGGACAAGGAGTATTCTTGCTTGGAAAATTCCATGGACTGAGGAGCATGACAGGCTACTGTCTATGGGGTTGTAAAGAGTTGGACACAGCTGAGCGCCCATGTTCGCACGCCTATGCAGATATTTTTGTTCGTCATACTGAGGCCGGGGGTGGCTACTGGCATCCAGTAGATAGAAACCAGGGCTGCTGCTAACCATCCCACAGCACAGAAGACAGTTCCCACAACCAAGAACTATTTGGGCCAAAATGGCACTAGAGCTGCTGTTGAGAAACCCTGGCTACAAGGAGGAAGAGCTGGCAGGATGCCAAGACATGGGGCTTCCAAACCCTTCCAGCCCCTCTTCAACAGAACAATTCTGCTTTTCTCAGTTTACGTATTGAAAGTTCTCTATTTCTGCATGAGGTTTTGTTTGAAAAGTATGCGTTTTCTGCTTAAGGGGGAAAAAGAAAATGACTGAGGTGGAAGGTAACTCTTGACCTTGTATCTTACAGTTGAGATACATTGAGACAAATCAAGTGAGCGGTGTGTGATACAGGATGAGGGCCATCAGGGGCAGACTGGAGCCATCAAGTTCAGCTTCCGTCTTTGTGCAGGGCTCTGCATGCTTCCCTCTGAACATTTACACACCATATTGAAAGATGGCATCGTGTCTGCCTTTTGATTTAGACCAGGGGTTGGCTTTTTTTTTTTTTAATATGCTGCTGCTGCTGCTAAGTCGCTTCAGTCGTGTCCGACTCTGTGTGACCCCGTAGACGGCAGCCCACCAGGCTCCCCCATCCCTGGGATTCTTCAGGCAAGAATACTGGAGTGGGTTGCCATTTCCTTCTCCAATGCATGAAAGTGAAAAGTGAAAGTGAAGTCACTCAGTCGTGTCCGACTCTTAGTGACCCCATGGACTGCAGCTTACCAGGCTCCTCCATCCATGGGATCCTCCAGGCAACAGTACTGGAGTGAGGTGCCTTTGCCTTCTCCTAAACAAATATTTTAGGCTTTGTGGGCCATACTATTGTATCTAAAAGTAGGGTCCAGCTGCTTGCTGCTCAAAAGCTATTAAAGAGGCCAGGTTGGTGGAAAGGAGAGTTTTCTTTGTTTGGGATGCCGAAAGCCAGGGGTGGGAGGGCAGATGCCTGTCCAGAGGTTGTTTGCTCCACACTGACAATCAGTGGGCAAGAGGTTGAGGGAGGGGAGGGGGCTACATGCAGAAATACCACAATCATTTCTGACAGTCATCTTGAAATTGGTCATCAGTGGTCTGACCAGCATCATCTAGGTTAAGTATAGTTCATCTTCAGTTCCAGGGTCGGTTTGTTTCCATTTCTTGAGGCCGGCTCTTGGAACTGTGACAGCTTATTTCACAGCTACAGTCTGGTCATCATGTAGTTAGCTTCTTTCACCTGAGGAGGGTTTTAGTATCTATAAGACAGCTCACAGGATATGGCTCAGAATATTATCTATCACCCTTGAGAAGGAACTAGAAGTCCTTACTATGCTAAACAACTAGGAAGTTATTATTTCCCATTCACTGTTTTCCTTTGTTTCCACATTTTCTCACTTCTCTGATTAAACTTCGTCTTTGGCTTAAGTTTTCCATAGATGAAAGTTAAGCTGAGGACATGAGGACAAGGACCATAGGGTCTTGCTCCACTTCACTATCTCTGTCTCAACCACTCAACCCTGCTGTTGTAACACAAAAGCAGTCCCCACAATAACTAATGGGCATGTTTGTGTTCCAATAAATCTTTATTTGTAAAAAACAGGTGGTGGCCAGATTTGGCCAGTGGGCGGTAGTTTGCAGACCCCTGATTTGAACTATAAGTTTTTAGTAGGAACCAGGTTGGTTTTACCTTCGTGTCTCCTGCCTAGCCCTGTATTAGCACATAGTATGGGTTCCCAGGAAACGTTTACTGAACTGTATTGAGAGTCCATCATGTAGGCACAAGCACTGGAAGATTTTAATGAGAAAACAACTGGGAAAAGATCCATCCAGTATTTCTCAGATAATTTTTGTTTATTGTGTAGCTATTTCCCTATGTTGTACATTTAAGATGTTTCCATTTTTTAATTAATAATAATATGGTAATGAGATCCTTCATACATAAATTGTTGGCCTCTTATAATTTCCTTAGTGTAAATTCCTAGAAGAAGAATTCCTGGAGGCTTCCATGGTGGCTCAGTGGTAAAGAATCCCACCTGCCAATGCAGGAGACATGAGTTCGATCCCTAATCCAGGAAGACCCTACAGGCCGAGGAGCAACGAAGCCTGTGGGCCACAACTACTGAGCCTGTGCTCTGGAGCCCAGGAGTCGCAGCTACTGGAGCCTGCAGCGCCCTAGAGCCCGTGCTCCGCAAAAAGAAAAGCCACTGCAATGAGAAGCCCACACACCACAGCTAGAAAAGCAACAAAGAACCAGCACAGCCAAAAATAAATAAATAAAATTTTAAAGCAAAACAAAAGAAGAAGAATTCCTGGGTCAAACAGTATTTTTTGCTAAACAGCTTTCCAGGAAGGTGGTATTGATCTACATTCCTGACTGTAAAAAAAAGGAGATATTTATCATAAGCCCAAGAATTTCTTTCAACAGGATGTTGTGAATAGAAGTTTTGGAATCCATATATATTTCCACAAATTAGTTCAGCATAAATATAAGTACATTGGTGTTAACGACTAGTCATTTTAATAATACTGCTCTCCCACACTGTTGTGACAGCATGGTTATTAAGGCACTTCGTTTTACCTGTTGGTGTCATCTGGCCAACCGGTGGAGGTTACTCTATCTGGTATGTTTACTGAGCACACAGAGAAACATCTGCTTCCCATTAGGGAGTCCGAAGCTCCAGTATCTGCACGCCTGGCACCAGCCTACCCTGCCATGATATACAGAGGCCTCCTCCCTGTGAAATTCACCACCAAATATGTCATCCAGATTGCTCATTTCCCACAGGAAATTTCATTTAGGTTAATTTTGGCACACAACTGGGGGCAATTCTTGAGCAATTTCTCCTGTGATGGCTTGCAACATGTAAAATTTTCCTACAACATGTTGCAAAAATCACTGGAAGAGTAAAAGGATATCTGATGGCTGTCCAATCACCTTTGTAACAACAAGAAATATCTCTTTTGAATGACAGTAGGTGACGAGCAGAAAAAAAGAAAGAGATGAAATAAAGATAGACCGAAGACCAGATGCTTGTTCTGACCATTTTCACTTGGTACCGTTGGAGCAGTAAGGATGCAAAGGAACCACATAAGGTGCCTTACATTTTTGGTGAACTTGGCCTTTTCTTAGCTCTTCAGACTTCTCTGAATTTCTCCAAATGAAGAAGAGAATATCTACAACTGAGAAGTAATAGAAAGTGCTATGGAAATAGGAGTGAGTCTGAGCACTTATATGTGATGGGATTTACTTGAAAATGGATGGATTCCAGATAAAACCAAGTCTGTAAAGAAAATGATAAACCCAGTGTTTTCTGAGAAGCCACCCTATCACAGCATCCTGCTAAATGCCTTCTGTGTTTACTTCATTCAATTTTCACAACTGTGCTAGAAGGTGCCACCACAGTCACAGATAAACTGAGGCTCAGAATGGCTAATTGACGCGTCCAATGAGGCACACCCCTAAGTTGGAGATGCAGCACAAGACCTAGCTCTAGCAGCCTCCAGTGTTGCCTCTTGGGTGGTGCCTCTGAAGAGTTTAGAGACGTGTTGTTGTGTTCGGTCGCTCAGTTGCTCTTTTGTGACCCCCGTGCACTATAGCTGCCAGTCTTCTCTGTCTTGGGATTTCCCAGGCATGAATACTAGAGTGGGTTGCCATTTCCTTCCCCAGGGGATCTTCCCAACCCAGGGATCAGACCCTCATCTCCTGCATTGGCAGGCAGATTATCTCTAAGTCACCAGGAAAGTCCATTAGAGGCATAAACCAGCGCTATTAAGTCATGCCCATCAGAGACCAGTTGACCAGACTTCTGATATGCAAAACCAGAATTCACTTCAGATTCATTTTTGAGCAATGTCCCGTGTAGGTCTGGATGATGATAGAAATGTTCAGCACCAAGCCCAGAGAGAAGCAACCCATCCAGCATCACATGTAAGTTAGGGACTGAGCCAGGACTGTGCTTCAGGTTGCCTGATTCCCAGTACAATATTCTTTCTATCATGCCGAACTGCTTTTCCTGGTAAATGACGTCAGCTCCTCTTATCAATTTACCCAGCCATGTTTTGGAGGAGAATACTAGATGCTTTAAAGAAAGTAACACAGCACACAAGTCCAGACATGTGATAAACTTTTGTAGACATACACCAAAAAAAAGTGCAGGTTAAAAAATGCCAAAATCCAAATGAAGTTTATTATTGAGTTAATATACTGATATGCATGATATACATGGTTTTGACAATGTGAGATATTGTTCTCAAGGGAGGCTGGGTGATGGGGTCACTGAAATGCTCTGTACTCTTTTTATAGCTTTTTGTGAGTCTTAAATGAAAAGTTAAAACAATAAGAAGGTAATGTGATAGGAAGATGGGCCAGAATATTTATTCACTTACTGTGTGTATAGTATTAAAATAGTCTGTGTGTGAGAGATACATGATGTGTTTGATACTCCATAATGTTGAAAGAGGAGAACACCAGAGTCACTCCTGGACCAAGCTCTCACTGTCGCTGTAGTAACACTGCCTTGAACTTCCTCCTCTACATCTGGGTCACTGCCACCATCCACTCCTTCAATAATGCTCGAACCCTCAGTGTGACCTCTGATCCTTTGGAGGGGGACAGTTTTTGCATAATAGTTATAAGCATGGGCTCTGGCTTCAGATCCAGCCCCACCACTTATTAGCAGAATGGCCTTGAGTCAGTCACCTAATCTGTCTCTTAAGTCCTATTTTCCTAGTTTTTCAGCAATAGTATAGATTGCTTTTAAGAGTAAATGAGAAAACTGTATATTCAGAGGACCTGGAAAATGACAAAGACTGTAAATGTTAGGTATGACAAGACTGAGGAGGAGGGGGAAGAAGAAGAGGAGGGCGACAAATGGAGCTCCCTTCCTCCTCACAAAGGCCTGTCCATTTTGCTTCCTAAGCATCTCTGAAATCCTCTTCTTGCCATCACTATTTCCCTAGTTCAGACTGGGATATTGCCACATTCTCCAGACTTATCTGCCCCATTGGTAATTATCAGCTTTCTAAAAGAGAGTTGATCTGACTCAGCATGACACAGAGGATGCAGGGACTCCTCATTGCCTATTAGCATGTCATTTTCTGCATGTGTGTCTTATCCCCCCAGTTAGAGTCAAATTCCCATAGGCAGGACCTGTGTCAGATTCAGCCTGGCATTTCCCAGATGGCCTGCCTGGTGCAGTCACTCAACAACATCAGTGATAAAATGGGTGTTTACATGTTTCGATCTTGCCATAAATGATCCTTCTTGCTTTTCAGATTCTAGCCCAAAGGTCACTTCCTTAGCTATGCCCTGCCTGGACTCCAAGTTCAAATTTTCTCTCTTTATATCATCAGATACTCATCATAGCCCTATGCAGGAGAAGGGACAATTGTCAGACAGGTAATTTGCCAGTGGTCACAGTGTTAAAAATAAAAATCTTAAAAGCATGTCCTCCACCCAGTTCATGTTATGGGATTGTCCTTCCTGTTTTGTGACCTGCATATAAGACATTTAACACCTCCATGGCAATCCAGTCTTTCAGAGGCCCTGGGTGGCCACTAGAACCCTGGAAGTGTGCTCTGTTAGCCCCCTGACACTCCTCAAAGAAGGTTCACACACACACAGACACACACACCCCTTCTTCTGACTTCTCTTTCAAGGAGTAAACCCTGGGCGCTCACAGTCCAGAGATGGGTTCTGGGAAGGCAGGATGTTATCTTCAGTTCTTGCCATCTCTTGTGCCACCACATGCTTCTCTGAAGGCAACCCCCAGACCAGGAAAAACTGCTGTAGCCCTCCCTCTCCACATCTAGATTTATCAGGAGTGTCTGTGCTGTATAGGAAATCTGGTGGGGGATCCATTGCACTGTGCAGAACATTTTAATATCGTGTCTGATTTACAAGATAGAATGCTTTTTTGTCTGTGTCTGGGTTGTCTGAAGCAATCTACGGCTGTATAATTTCTTTGTGTTTGTCCCACTCTAACTGGGCTGGAGGCTGAGGAGTCACGCAATGTCAGCCCCCATCTTTGAAAGCTCTCGTTCTTTCCTGAAATAGCCCATACACCCCATTGACAAGAGAAGAACTCACTAGACTGCCTCTTCTCCCCACTCTAAGACCCACTCCTAGCTACAGCCGAGGTTATCGTCTGAACAAAATCTGAGGGTGGCCCTCACCTTCTTCAGACACCCAGTAGTTGTTGATACAATAGAATAAAATTCCGATTCTTCACCCTGGCAAAAAAGATCCTTAAGAAACTGAGCTGAATTCTCCAGCATCCTTTGATCCCTCCTAGCAAACCTCCACTTCAACCATGTCTGTCTATGAGCACGTTTCCTGATTCCTCAGTGTTTTTTTCCTACTTCTGTGTCTTGGTACCCATTCTTTAATTTACCTGGAGTACCCCAAGAGAATGAGCTCCATCTGGGAGAAGTTGAGTCCAGGGGTAGCAAGAATGGATCACGGTTGGGGGAAGGGAGGAGAGTTAGATATTGCTAGGGCAGTGAGTGAGTGCTGCCAGCTTCTCTGTTCATCTCCCCATCAGTGACCATCAGAGGCATCTCCTTCATTCAGTTAGCATCTTTCTTTAGCAAAGTGGGATCTACTCGCCCAAACTTTTTCTGATTGTGGGTTTTTGTTTGTTTGTTTGCTTATTTAAAAGCAAAGGAGAACCCAGAGCAGGGGTGCAGGGTAGAAACCATGCATGGAAAGCATTTTCCTTATTTTTCTGCTACAATGTGCGTGGGGTGAGAGCAAGAACTATTTGAGGGAGGAGAAATACATAGGAAACATGGCATTTTGAAAGGTTAATGGGATGTGTAGGAACATACTGAGATGATGTTCTGCTATTGTCAGAAATAATGTTTTACAGAGAAGCTATTTGTGAAGAAAGACCAGTTATCGTTGATGGACTAATGTGCACGCAGGAATATGGAAGTAATAATGCTGATGTACAGTGCCTGCAGAGAGATGTCAGTCAAAACACGAAGCAGGCATTGGGCTGGGGGAGAATGAACACCTTTTGGCTTGCCTCTGTCTATAAGACTGGACCTGTAGGACCCACATGAACAGATTGTTTAACAAAATCCAAGGTGGACTTTGAAAGGTTTGCTGACCACTTTGCCCCTGCGGTGGGGTTTGATGACTGCTCTTAGAATTCCAGAACCATCACAACCCTGTGATTCAGCAAATGTCTCTCAAGTTTGTAGAGTACCATTCTAATTTCAAGTATCATTTCTTATCCCCTGAACCTGGTGAAATAAATACTGTCGTCCCGATATTTCATTGTCCAAACTGCAGTCAGCTCACTTCTGTCTGCCTGCAGAACTGTGACAGAAGCTTCTCTGTGCAGACCACACATCCTGACTTTAAATTCAGGATACATGAATGTGAGCCCTATGGAATCAGTGGTGGAAAGGATTCTGTGAAAATCATTCCATTCTGTCCTAAGGTTTAATTGCCCTAAGAGATACATGAATAGGGAGGGGAAAGATAAAGCAAGAAGATCTTGAGATGAATAATGGGAAGACTCTTCACGGTAGGAAATGCAAGAAGGTCAGATTTCCTTTAAACCTGGATGGGAGACTGCCTCTACAGACAGTATCCTGTTACTTAGATGCATATCATCCCCTTTACTGATGTTTCCGTCACTTGCTTTCCTGTACCTTTCTGCTCTGGGAAAAATGCTTTGGAAGAGCCAATCAGAAGTCCTACTGCTCCATGTTTCAGAGACTCAGAGACCAGCGGGGATCCAGATCTTAACCAATTTGATTTAATTTCCTAAGAAACAGGGCCTGAGAACACTACTTTTGGGGGTTCTTGGCTAAGTGTTTCTATTGTCTGTCATTTAGAACAGAAGATGTGGGGACAGACCCCAGTTTTAGGTGCAGTGCTTGGTCCCCAAATCTTCCAATGTGGGATGGGTTTCCTGGACAACTTCAGTGTCTAACCTGTGTAAATAAATGTCCAACCCCCACATCCTCCTTGTTCATTTTCCCTGTGTTACTTTTGATCATTTACTACCACCAGATGTGCTTGTTTTACTTACTTGTTTACTACAGTGGCTCAGACTGTAAAGAATTTGCCTGCAATGCAGGAGACTCGAGTTTGATCCCTGAGTTGGAAAGCTCCCCTAGAGAAGGAAATGGCAACCCACTCCAGTATTCTTGCCTGGAGAGTCCCATGGACAGAGGAGCCTGGTGGGATATAGTCCATGGGGTCGCAAAGAGTTGGATTGACTGAGCGATGAACACTTTCAGTTTACTCTTTGTGACCCCCACCTCGCCGCTACAATGTACATTTCGCACATACCTAGAAAAGAAGTTCTTTGCCCAGAGTAGGTGCTCAGTAAAATTCTTTTGAGTCAAAGGCAGGAGGAACTTGCTCATCTCCAGGAGCTGGATGGGGGCAGGAACACTGTCAGTTCAAGACCCACCAGTAGATCCTCAGTGGTCCCCTGTGCCCTTCATCCCTGGGACTCTCCTGACATATGCTACAAGAGTCTCTTGTTTTCCACCTCTTTGCAGAGCATTGGCTGTGATGACTACCTAGGCTCCGACAAAGTTGTGGACAAATGCGGGGTGTGCGGAGGCGATAACACAGGCTGCCAGGTTGTGTCGGGTGTGTTTAAGCATGCCCTCACCAGCCTGGGCTACCACCGAGTTGTGGAGATTCCCCAAGGAGCCACAAAAATCAACATCACCGAGATGCACAAGAGCAACAACTATTTGGGTAAGCTTGGCTTTTTCCCAGAGGAAACCATCTGTTGTTCTCAGATGCTTCATTCCTTCCAGGATGGTAACACGCAGTGTCCAGAGGTCCGTGGACACGTAGAAGGTGTCCCTGGAGAATGACAAAGCACCACCTGTGTCCCCTTGAAATGAGACGGAGGAAATAAGAAGGTCTTTCTTGGAAGGAGATGTTTAAACCAGCCTTTGTTCCTTCCAAGAGAAATCATGTTGTGAAATTGAGAACAGTCTGCTTTGTTTCTCTGAAACGAGGGAAGATCTTTGAAAAGCCCAGAGATCCGCCCGTCTTTTTCTGTTGGAATTTCAGGGGGACCGGGCAGTCGATCATCCTGTCCAGACTCTCACTCTGCAGGGATCTAAGGCAAAGGCCATTTTCCTCTTCTTTCTGCTTCATCAGGCTGGGGCAACAGTATGTGTGCGTCTTCACAACAGCTGCAGAACCTCTTAACGATCATTTGGGGCAATACCATCAATATTGGGAGACCATTTTTAACCCATCTTCCCACAAATGGAGATATTTGTTGAGTCTTCCTTCTGGGTTTCTGGCTGATTTTATGCTAAGCAAATCAGGTCCTGCAAGTTAATTTTTAGCAATTCTAATTCATGTAAATATGGACTAATCAGTTAACCAAATAGCATAAGGAAAGCAATTTTGCAATATACTTTTTTATTCTTTAATTAGTTGTGTAACAGGAATTTAAATAGCACAGACTATTTGCCAGACATTCTTGGTGCTTTACAGTATTAATTCATTGAACCCTCTCAAAGTCCCGGAGGATAGGAGCTATTCCCCTCCCCATTTCATACACAAGAAGACCGGCACAGGACACTTATGTAATTTGACAAAGTCGCAGCAAGGAAGAAGTGGAGTGGGGATTCAAATCCAGGCAGTCTGTCTCCAAGCATCTACCAAGTAATAATACCCATGAGCAGTTTTGGTTCACCAGGCAGTAGTATGGCTACAGCAACTGAGAGAGCATGAATTTTACAAATTTCAAATACCACGATCACCCCAGAAGATAACTCCAAACCTTAGACCTCCAGATACTGCAGCCTGTCCTTCTCCGGACAAATGCATCTAAAATTAGCTTCCTTTGGTCTTATTGGTGGGAGGAGGAAGGGATGGCAAATGGGACTCGGAAATAAATCCAATTAAAGTGGAAAAACTGTTACATTTGCTCTGGCAAACTCAGAAGCCACCAAAGTAGCAATAAGCCTAGGTTCCCCCGTGAGCAGTTTGTTGCATTATTTTCATTTGCAAAAAAAAAAATAGTCTTTTTGTCTCCTTTCTTTCATACTATTAAAAGAACAAATCTTCATAAATATTCTGTTCCTAGAATGGAAAACGTTCTTCAAGGGATTATTTTAAGTGTGATTGTGTTCAAATGCACCAACAAACAATGCCACTTTTTGTGAACTTTGTGTAGTTTTTAGTGCTTTCCCTGAATCAAATTAGTTCTAACCAGTATGTGGTTTTTAAGCTGTGCCTTCTGAAGTTAAAATAGTTAACCTGGGAGAATATCCACCAGCTGTCTGAATGGAAGCTACTCTCAGAGTCCCAGTGTTTTCATCTAGAATCTTGCTCTTATAAGTATTCATGAGAAGCCATAGGATAACAAATATTCAGGACCCCACAGAGCCCCTGGGACTTGTTAGCAGTTGACAAATGTTCAGTCTATTTTGTCTCAGAGAGCTTGTCAGTATGTCCAAGCTTCATGGAAACAAATTCCGTGAAAGTGAAAGTCGCTCAGTCGTCTCCGACTCTCTGCAACCCCATGGACCTTACAGTCTATGGAATTCTCCAGGCCAGAATACTGGAGTGAGTGGCCTTTTCCTTCTCTAAGGGATCTTCCCAACCCAGGGATCGAACCCAGGTCTCCCGCATTGCATGTGGATTCTTCACCAGCTGAGCCACAAGAGAAGCCCAAGAATACTGGGGTGGGTAGCCTATCCCTTCTCCAGGAGATCTTCCTGACCCAGGAATCAAACCCAGGTCTCCTGCATTGCAGGTGGATTCTTTGCCAACTGAGCCACAGTAATTCCCTAAAAAAGATGAAGAGGAGGCAGAGGAGGATGTGAGTACCCAGAATCAGTGGAAGAGTGATTCAGAAAATCAAGTACAGCTTCCTACAGCCAGTGATCAGTGGGATGTGTGAGAAATCCAGCTCATGGCAGTGTTACATGATGCCACATGCGCAGAGTGGGAGAGTAGAGACAGAAGGGCAGATGGGAGTGAAGTTTCCAGAGGTGATAACAGGGGCTGTGTTTATGGCACTTAAGCATCACTTAGTACATAGCTGCATCACTCAAGAGGCTCTTTTGTTTTCTTCTTTCCTTTTTATTGAGATTTAATTTGCCTTCCGTAAAATTAATTCTTTTAAAATGCACAATGGATGGAATGGTCTTTTTCTCACCACAGGTGTTCTCGTAATCTATTCCACTTATTCTACTAAATTTCCTGTTCTGTGAAGTCTGTATATTTTAAAAGTTAAATTGCATGCAGTTGTTTGAGATTATGTGTAAGCTATTAGAGCACAGGTCTGTCTAGCTATTTTTGAATTTTTCAAAGATTATATTTCACAATTCACATTTTCAAACATTGAAACATCTTTCAAAGAGTTATATGGTAAGGTTCTCCACAATTTTCCGAGTAATGATGTTTTGTTTTGTTTTGTTTTGTTTTGGTGACTTCTACCTGTGTAAACTGTATTTTGTACAAAAATTTGACTTGATGCACAAAATTGAGTAGGCTGTCTGCATACATTTGTTCTGCAGAGGAGGCAACTTAGAGGAAAGGAATAGACCAGATGCTTTTAAAAATTGCACAACTTTAACAAGCTTTTTTTAGTTGCCCTATTGTTTTCCTGAATAGCCTGTAGTTATTTGTAATAAAAATCAGACATGCCATGTGAAATACTTGGAATTTTTTAAATGACTGACTCTCCAAACTTGATAGAGATAGAAACTAGATTTCCATGAAAACAGAAGGACTTGCATTATTAGTGCTGAAGAAGATGGTTTAATCACCTCGTTTTCAAAGCGTTTTTGAAAGCCCACAATATTTAAATGACTTATTCTAAGCTGCTTGCTGAGTTAATAATAGTAATTGTACTTTATGTATAGTACTTTAGTCGTCGAGTGTTTTTCCATGTATGGTCTTCTGACTTTTAAAACTGGACATTCTTTACTTTGCTTGCTTCACAAAAGATGAAGTTACAGTTATTGAATTATTGAATTGCGATGTGAAAGGTGAAATTTAAAACTCAAAAACTTTGGAGAAATGTCTATTCAGGTCTTCTGCCTATTTTTCAATCGGGTCTTTTGGTTTTCTTAATATTGAGTTGTATGAGCTAGTAATATACTTTGGATATTAATCCTTTATTGATCATATCATTTGCAAATATTTTTAATCGGTTGTCTTTTTGTTTCCTTGATGGTTTTCTTTGCTGTGCAAAAGCTTTTATGTTTAATTAGGTCCCATTTGTTTATTATTGTTTTTGTTTCTTTTGCCTTAGGAGACAGATTCAAAAAATATTACTAGCATTTGAGTCAAAGTGTTCTGCCTATGTTTTCTTTTAGGAGTTTTATGGTTCCCGGTCTTAAAGGTCTTTAATCCATTTTGAGTTTACTTTTGCATATGGTGTGAGAAAATATTCTCGTTTCATTCTTTTACACAGTTGTCTTTTTGAAGAGACTGTCTTTTCCACCATCGTATATTCTTGTCTCCTTTGTCATAGATTTTGTTGTTGTTGTTGTTGTTTAGCTGCTAAGTAGTGTCCGACTCTTTGTGACCCCGTGGACTGCGGCAAGCCAGGCTTCCCTGTCCTTCAATATCTCCTAGAGTTTGTTTAGACTCATGTCCATTGAATCAGTGATGCCATCCAACCATCTCATCCTTTGTCGTGCCCTTCTCTTCCTGTCTTCAATTTTTCCCAGCATCAGAGTCTTTTCCAGTGAGTCAGCTCTTCACATCAGGTAGCCAAAGAATTAGAGCTTCAGCTTCACCATCAGTCCTTCCAGTGATTATTGAGGGTTGGTTGCCTTTAGGATTGACTGGTTTGATCTCCTTGCTGTCCAAGGGACTCTCAACATCTTTTCCAGCACCACAATTTGAAAGCATCAATTCTTCGGTGCTCAGCCTTCTTTATGGTCCAGTTCACATCTGTACATGACTACTAGAAAAACCATAGCTTTGACTAGACAGACCTTTGTTGGCAAAGTGATGTCTCTGCTTTTTAATATGCTGTCAAGGTTTGTCATAGCTTTTCTTCTAAGGACAAGCATCTTTTAATTTCATGGCTACAGTCACCATCCGCAGTGATTTTGGAGCCCAAGAAAACAAAGTCTGTCATTCTTTCCCGTATTTTCCCCCATGTATTTGCTATGAAGTGATGGGACCGAATCCCATGATCTTTGTTTTTTAAATGTCGAGTTTTAAGCCAGCTTTTTCACTCTCCTCTTTCACTTTCATCAAGAGATGGCCTCTTTAGTTCCTCGTCACTTTCTGCCATTAGTATGGTGTCATCTTCATATCTGAGCTTATTGATATTTCTCCTGGCAGTCTTGATTCCAGTTAGAGCTTCATCCAGCCTGGCATTTCACATGATGTACTCTGCATATAAGTTAAATAAGCAGGGTGACTATATAAAGCTTTGACATACTCCATTCCCAATTTTTGAACCAGTCCATTGTTCCAGTCTGTTGAACCATGTCTGGTTCTAACTGTTGCTTCTTGACCTGCATACAAGTTTCTCAGGAGGCAAGTAAGGTGATCTGGTATTCCCATCTCTTTAAGAATTTTCCACAGCTTGTTTGGTCCACATAGGCAAAGGCTTTAGTGTAGTCAGTGAAGCAGAAGTACATGTTTTTCTGGAATTCCCTTGCTTTTTCTATGATCCAATGATGCTGGCAATTTGATCTCTGGTTCCTGTATTTAGAAAAATACAGCTTGTGCATCTGGAATTTCTTGGCTCATGTATTGTTAAAGCCTAGCTCGAAGGATTTTGAACATTACCTTGCTGGCTTGTGAAATGAGTGCAATTGTGCAGTCGTTTGAACATTCTTTGGCATTGCCTTTCTTTGGGATTGCAATGAAATTGACCTTTTCCAGTCCTGTGGCCACTGCTGAGTTTTCCAAATTTGCTGGCATATTGAGTGCAGCACTTGCAAAGCATCATCTTTTAGGATTTGAAATAGCTCAGCTGGAATTCCATCACCTCCACTACCTTGTTTGTAGGGATGCTTCCTAAGGCCCACCTGACTTCACATTCCAGGATGTCTGGCTCTAGGTGAGTGATCACACCATCGTGGTTATCTGGGTCATGAAGATCTTTTTTGTATAGTTCAGACGAGATCGGGCATGTTCAGGGTGGTATAGCCGTAGACTTGTATAGTTCTTCCGTGTATTCTTGCCACCTCTTTTTAATATCTTCTGCTTCTGTTAGATCCAAACCATTTCTGTCCTTTATTGTGCCCATCTTTGCTTGAAATGTTCCCTTGGTATCTCTAGTTTTCTTGAGGAGATCTCTAGTCTTTCCCATTCTTTTGTTTTTCTCTATTTCTTTGCACTGTTCACTTAAGAAGGCTTTCTTATCTCTCCTTGCTGTTTTTTGGAACTCTGCATTCAGATGGATATATCTTTGCTTTTCTCCTTTGCCTTTTGCTTCTTTTCTTTTCTCAGCTAATTGTAAGGCCTTCTCAGATAACCATTTTGCCTTTTTTCATCTCTTTTTCTTGGGGATGGTTTTGATCACCACCTCCTATATAATGTTACGAACCTCTGTCCATAGTTCTTCAGGCACTCTGTCTATCAGATCTAATCTCTTGAATTTATTTGTCACTTCCACTGTATAATCATAAGGAATTTGATTTAGGTCATACCTGAATGGCCTAGTGGTTTTCCCTACTTTCCTCAATTATAGGGAAAAAACAAGTGATTACCAGTGGAGAGAGGGAAGGGGAAGGGCCACGATGGGGTAAGGGATCAAGAGATACAAACTACTATGTATAAAATAAATAAGCAACAAAGGTATATTGTACACACAGGGAATATAGCCAGTATTTTATGGTAACCTTATATGGAGTATAGTTGTAAAAATATTGAATCACTATTGAACATTTAGAACTTATATAATGTTGTAAATCAACTATATTTCAATTAAAAAAAAATTGAAAACATCACAAAAGGGATTTCCCTGGCAGTCCAGTGATTAAGATATCATGCTCCTGTTGCAGGGGGTATGGGTTTGATCCCTGATCAGAAAACTAAGCTTCTGTATGCCTCATGGTGTGGCCAAAAAACTTCACAGAAGAAAGAGTCTTATATATTAAAAACTTTGGCTGATACATAAATGATGGTGCATTCAACCTGACTGAGTTTATGGCTAATGTTGGTTTGGTCATCAAGAACTGGACCTGTTGGACTCAGATTCTGAAGCCTGCGTCCTGGCCCTGTTCCTGCCATAACTTGCAAGGGTTCCGGCCCATGTGCAGCTGGGAGTACAGGCCAGCTCAGCATCTCAAGATGCTTACTATTTCTCTGAACAAAGCTGGAGGAATCATAACCTTTAATGACACACAGATTTCAGGAGATGGGATATTTATCTGTCTTATTTTAGGTTGGAAACCAATGAAGTTCTACAGAGCTCCACTTTTCAGTGTTTATTTGAATTTTTCACATGGTCCAAAATATAAACTAGCTGGTGGATTACAGATTCCTAGATCTTGGTTTTTGTTTTTTGGTTTTTTTTTCCATGAAAAATACTTTAGAACCAATGTATCTATTGTAAGCTATGTAGTCTCCTTTTCCACTTGAGTTATTCTGAACCCTGCTCTTTGGAAATAAAAAGTTAAATCTAATTTTATTTAAATGATTGACATTTTATATTACTTGCCTCTTCCTTAATAAGATGTTGTGAAATTATTTTAGCTGAAATATCAAAGTTTGGCATAGTTCAGCCAGCTCAGTTTACTAATGTCATTATGTAACAGTTAAGAAATCAGACATAAAAGCATACCAAGCAAAAATTGATTCTACAGGACATCTTCTATCTGCCAACATCTTACATTATCTTAGAGCCTTAGAAGGGATATTTTTTTGAAGATTTATAAGCTTTTAAAAATAAACTGCCAATATCTTTACTTTTAAGCATGTTTTCTTAAAAGTTTTAAAACAGTGGAAGTAGGGGTCAGCAAAAAAATGTCAAGTATCATGGATCATCTGTAACTTGCACATCTTTGTTTAATTTATTAGTTGAGCAGCTTTCAACGTGGGAAAGACTAGAGTATGTAAATAATGTGATACATCACCTTTGCATGACACCTATGTCAGCTTTATATGACAGTTAACCTCAAAGAATTACTCATATACATTGTAAAAGTTTTGAATAATACACATGGCATAGGGCAAAAAGATGAAATTCCTTCTCCATGCCAATCTCACCCTTGATCCACTGGTTTCAAGTGTAAAGACGGAGATGAAGGACCACTCTTAACAGTTTAGTATATACCCTCCAGACCTCTGTGGAATTGCAAATAAATATATATTTTCTAAAATTGATATTATATATGCCTTCTTCATATTTTAATGTTATACCATGATATCTTTTCTTATCAATACATATAAAGCTAATTCATTATATTTTTAATGAAGAGCATTCCGTACAATAGATGCAACCTAATTTATTTCAGAATTTTCCTACTGAGGGATGTTTAGACTATCTCCAGCTCTAATATTGCAAATAATGCTTTTGATTTGTGGTTCAAGATGACAGACTGAGTGCATGAGTTTTTTTCCCCTCCTCCCAAGATTTTTCAAAATGACAGTAAAGGAATAAGAGAGGGTATAACCTATAACCATCCAAAAAATGGGTGGTGGGGCGGGGCGGGGGGCATTTATTACATGATTTTAACAAATTTCTGGAACAGAGTCTCAAAAGTTAGTGGAAGAGAGTTCACTAACAGAGCAGAGGAAGTCACAGCCTAGGTAGCAGAGGGAACTGTGATGGGGGGCGGGGTGCTGACCTGCATTTTCTTGTGAATCTGGGAGACAGCAAGTAAATGAAGGGTGGGAGGGGAGAAAGGGGTGGCAAAACAAGGAAATAGTGAAAAACCCTGTTATGTGAACAGGCATGCCAGCACACACATTTTGCATACCCTGGCATCCAAAAGGGTATGGGCAGGAGACTTGGTGCTCCCAGACCTCAGTATTCATTCTGGAATGAGAAGAGGGGCTGCTTAGGGACCGGTGCCCCATCTCCTAGAACGTGGCCTATTAACAAGTTTGGCCAACGTGTACAGAGTTCTCAGACAGCCTTCCCCCTGCTTTTGTCTTTAATATCAATGGATAATTGAAAATAACATCAATGGACACCTTTTAAAACCCCATAGCATGAAAATCTAAGATAAATATCTGAAAAAGATGTTTTAGAAGAAAACAGCCAATTATTGGAGAAGAAAATTGAAGAAAGCTTCTCTAACATGTAATGCTTTCATGGATATCCTAATATATGTATCATTTCATATTACATGAATATTTCTGTAGGATAGACCCCTAGAAATAGAATTTATAGATCAAATAGAATGAACGTTTAAAACTGTGAAAGATAAAGCAATATTCCTCTCCAGATTGACTTGTATTAAGTTATACCCCCACCAAAAGTTCATGAAAGAACCCTTTCTCTACATCTTTACCAACACTGAATATTATGAACGTACTTAATTTTTAGGGCTTCCCTGATGACTCAGTGGTAAAAAATCCACCTGCCAATGCAGGAGACATGGGTTCGATCCCTGGGTCAGGAAGATCCCCTGGAAAAGGCAGTGGCAACCCACTCCAGTATTCTTGCTTGGGAAATCTCATGAACAGAAAAGTATGGGCGGGCTACAGTCCATGAAGTTGCAAAGAGTCGGACACAACTTAGTGACCAAACAACACTCAATTTTTAGTATAGATTTTTAATTTCCATTTCCCTGACCACTATTTTTGTTATTTGTACTCTGCTGGATTGGCTATGAATTGTTTGTAGTTTTCTTGCTGATTTTAAGAATTCATATATGTTACGAGTAATAACCATTCTCTTCATGTATGTTTATTAGTCTTTATCTTGTGTTTCAACTCTGTGTGTGGTATCAGTTGCTGTTGTTGTTCGGTCACTAAGTCCTGTCCAACTATTTGCAACCCTAGGACTGCAGCACACCAGGCTTCCCTGTCCTTCACCATCCCCCGGAGCTTGATCAAACGCATGTCCATTGAGGTGTTCAGTGATACCATCCAACCATCTCATCCTCTGTCATCCCCTTCTCTCCTCCTGCCCTCAATCTTTCCCAGCATCAGGGTCTTTTCTAATGAGTCAGCTCTTCGCATCAGATGGCCAAAGTACTGGAGCTTCAGCTTCAGTATCAGTCTTTCCAATAAATATTCAGGACTGATTTCCTTTAGGGTTGACTGGTTTGATCTCCTTGCTGTCCAAGGGACTCTCAAGAGTCTTCTCCAACACCACAGTTCAAAAGCATCAATTCTTCAGCGCTCAGCCTTCTTTATGGTCCAACTCTCACATCCATACATGACTACTGGAAAAACCATAGCTTTGACTAGACAGGCCTTTCTTGGCAAAGTAATGTTTCTGCTTTTTAATATGCTGTCTAGGTTGGTCATAGCTTTTCTTCCAAGGAGCAAGCGTCTTTTAATTTCATGGCTGCAGTCACCATCTGCAGTGATTTTGGAGCCCAAGAAAATAAAGTCTGTCACTGTTTCCATTGTTTTCTCATCCATTTGCCATGAAGTGATGGGACCAGAGGTCATGATCTTAGTTTTCTGAATGTTGAGATTTAAGCCAGCTTTTTCACCGTCCTCTTTCACCTTCATCAAGAGGCTCTTCAGTTCTTTGCTTTCTGCTGTAAGCATGTTGTCATGATATCAGTTATTCTGTGGAGAAAATTTTAGTCTATTTTTAGCCAAATCGATCAATCATCTTTTTATGGCTAGTGGATTTTGTCTTACACAGGAAGACCTGTGTAAACTATTCTCTAGTATTTTCTCCTGTTACCTTTAGATTAATTTTTTATATTTAAATGTTTACTCCATCTGGAATTAATTTGAGGTTTAGTTTGAGGTTGGGGGTCTGTCTTTTTCTGAATAGGTAGACAGTGGTCCCAACACTGCTGTTTAAATTGCCCTCAGTAATTTGAAAGGACACATCTGCCATTATTAAATTAAAACACCTGTAGATATACCTGTGAATTCTCAGCTCAGGTCTGTTGATCTATTTGTCTCTTCCTGCTGTACTACCATATCTTTTTCATTGCTGTAATTTCATATGTTTTACGTTTTTGTAGGTCAACTCTCTGTCTCCTTCCAAGCGCTTTGTGTTTTCCTACATTTTCTTGGGTCTTCTTGTACATTTGTTCTACATACATTTTATAAATCAATTTGTCAAAATCTATAAAACTTCTGTTGAGACTTTAATTGAAAGTGCAATAAACTTATGAACTAATTTGAAGAAGAATTTGTCTTCACAATATTGACTTTTTTGATTCAGGTACATAGTATATCTGCCCCTTTTATATTCTTTTTTTAAATGTCTTTTTCTAGACTTTGCTTATGCTTTATAGGTTTATTCCTAGGCAATTTTATAGTTTTTGCTAATATGGGATATGATCTTTATTTCCATTACATTTCCAATTAGTCATGAGAGTGCATATTAAATCAGTTTATTTTACGTATTTATTTTATACCTGTATACTTTGCTAGACTCTTCACAATTTTCAAAGTCTTTCAATTATTTAATGTGAATTTTCTAGGTGGAAAATCATAATATCTATAAATAATATTAATGCTATCTTCCCTTGAATTACTCTACCTCCTATTTCTTTCCTATGTTGTAGCACTTAGAGACTTAGACTTCTAAAAATTTTGGGGATAATCATACTTATGGAGGACTTCTTTATCATGTTTCTGACAATGAGAATGTGTCTAATAGATGTTTGCTAAAGATTCTGATGGATACCTCTTATCAAAGTAAGAATTTTCTTTAACTTTTAAGAACTTACATTGTAACTTGCCCTTGTTTTTTTGTGTTTTGTTTTTTTTCTACAGTGTCTGTAGACACTGTACAGGATCCCTTTGCAACCCCATGGACTGTAGCACACCAGGCTCCTCTGTCCTTGGAATTCTCTAGACAAGAACATAAGAAGAGCCATGCCCTCCTCCAAAGGATCTTCGTGACCTAGGGATCAAACCTGGGTCTCCTGCATTACAGGCAGATTCTTTACTGTCTATGCCACAAGGGATACCTTGTCAACTTATATTTATCAAGTTAATGAATATTTGCTTATTATAGATACATTGTGAGTCCTTAATGGCTCAGATGGTAAAGAATCTGCCTGCAGTGCATGAGACCCGGGTTTGATCCCTGGGTTGGGAAGATCCCCTGGAGGAAGGCATGGCAACCTACTCCAATATTCTTGCCTGGAGAATTCCATGGACAGAAGAGCCTGGCAGGCTACAGTCCATAGGATTGCAAAGAACATGACTGAAGCAACTTTGCTCATGGACAAGCGGTGACAGAGAGTAGATACAGACCCACTATCTCTTGTTGTTGTTCAGTTGCCAAGTTGTGTCCCATGGACTGCGGCATGCCAGGCTTCCCTGTCCTTCACTATCTCCTGGGGTTTGCCCAAACTCATGTCCATTGAGTTGGTAATGCCATCCAACTATCTCATCCTCTGTTGTCTGCTTCTACTCCTCTCCTACCTTCAATTTTTCCCAGCATCAGGGTCTTTTCCACTGAGTCCATTCTTTGCATCAGGTGGCCAAAATATTGGAGCTTCTGCTTCAGCAACAGTCCTTCCAGTGAACATTCAGAGTTGATTTTCCTTAGGATTGACTTGATCTCCTTGCTGTCCAAGGGACCCTCAAGGTTCTTCTCCAGCACCACAGTTCGAAAGCATCAACTTTTCAGTGCTCAGCCTTCTTTATGGTCCTATTCTCACATCCATACATGACTACTGGAAAAACCACAGCTTTGACTATATGGACTTTTGTCCCCAAAGTGACGTCTCTGCTTTTTAATATGCTGTCTAGGTTTGTCATAGCTTTTCTTCCAAGGAGCAAATGACTTTCAATTTCATGGCTGCATTTACCATCTGCATGATTTTGGAGCCCAAGAAAATAAAATGCCACTGTTTCCACTTTTTCCTTATCTGTCTCTTAGAGTTATGTAAAGATTCAATAGGATAATAAACATAAAGCATCCGGCATGGCAAGAGCTTAATTCATGTTTTCCTTTAATTCATATTTTCCCTTCCTTATCCCAAGGTTCCAGTATTTATCAATGACTGCTTAATAAAACTCTTCTTTTTCTTGTAACAGCTAAATAGAAAACAGCCTTCTCTTTCACCCACTGCCTGAAGCCTCTAGGATTATGTTGACTCAAGTGTAAAACTGTGTACCTTTCTTCTTAGACATCAAAAGCCTACCTGATTTAACTTAATCGCTCTAGTTGAGTGTCCTTCTGCCCTCCGCGTCAGCTGTCTCTCTAGGAGTAATTCCTTCTTCCCAACAGAACAGAAACAGAAACATCAGTGAACATGTGTGTTCAACATCACCCCTGTGATGCTTTCATTCTAATCAGAAAATGATTTCTGTTAAGCCCACAGACAATAGAAAGCAAACATGGATACCAAGGGGAGAAAGGGATAAGCATATACTCACTGCTGTATATAACATAAACAATAGGGACTTACTGTATAGCGCAGGGAACTATAGTCAGTATTTGGTAGCAATCTATAAGGGAAAAGGGCTTCCCTGGTGGCTCAGATGGTAAAGAATCCGCCTGCAGTGTGGGAGCCCTGGGTTCGATCCCTGGGTGAGGAAAACCCCTGGAGAAGGAAATGGCAACCCACTCCAGTATTCTTGCCTGGAGAATTCCATGGATAGAGGAGCCTGGTGGGCTACAGTACATGGGGTTGCAGAGAGTCGGACACGACTGAGCAACTTTCACTTTCACTATAAGGGAAAAGGCTCTGGAAAAGACGCCTTTTCCAGAGGCTTCTTATTATGAGTGTGTGTGTGTGTGTGTATGTGTATGTGTGTATAACTGAGTCACTTTGCTATATACCTGAAACTAACACATCTTTGTAAATCAACTATACTCCAATAAAAAGAAGAGAAAATGGTTTCTTTGCTGGATAAACTTAGAATCACGTATTTACTCCCTGAACCTCCACCTCAGATGGCATCCAGTGCTTCGAGTGATGTTTCTCTGCTCTTGTTCCTGTGTCACCCTCAGCTTTTGATTTATTTTTTTTGGCCACACCTCATAGTATGTGATAACCTAGCTCCCCAACCAGGGATCAAGCCCACACCCCCTGCATTGGAAGCACAGAGTCTTAACCACTGGACCACCAGGGAAGTCCCTGTCATCTCCAGTTCTTGACTTTGTCTTCCATTCAGTTCAGCCTTGGACTGAAAGTGCCCTTTGCAGAGCTACCATATCTGACTGGGCTGCTTTTGGACAAGTTTGTTAATGTTTCTGATATTCCATTTCCTCACAAGTAAAATAAAGAAACAGGCCCAAATGGGATGTGTGTAAAATACCCAGCATCTTAGAGGTACTTGGTAACTGTTAGTTTTTCCATCTCCCTGAGTTAGTGGTTCTCACTCTGGCTGCACACTGGAGTCACAGGAGGTATAGATTTGAGATCTGTTTGAAATATGTCAATGCCTTGTTCTCACCTGCAGATCTAGTACATCTGGGGCACAAGGTGGGTATGAGGATTTTTAAGCTCCTACATGATCCCAGTGTCCTTTCAGGGTAAAAGACCATTTCCCTATCCAGCGGGTTTCAACTGGGGGGCTAGGTTGCTCCCACCCCAACACCCATACATGTGGTAATATCTGGAGACATCTTTTTTTGGCTGTGCTGGGTCTTTGTTGCTGCATGTGGCTCCTTTAGTTGCAGAGAGCGGGGGCTGCTCTCTAGTTGCAGGGCAGGGGCTTCTCGTTGCAGTGCTTCTCTTGTTGCAGAAAACAGGCTCCAGGGCATGCAGGCTTCAGTAGTTGTTGCAGCACTTGGGCTCAGAAGTTGCAGCTCACAGGCTCTAGAGCGTGGGCTCAGTAATTGTGGTGCATGGGCTTAGTTGCTTCACAGAATATGGGATCTTCCCAGACCCGGGATCGAACCCATGTCCCCTGCATTGCAAGGTAGATTCTTAATCACTGGACCACCAGGGAAACCCTAGAGACATCTTTGATTGTTACAACTTGAGTAAGGTTGGAAGTTGCTACTGACATCCGGTGAAGAGAGGCCAGGGATGCTGCTAAGCATCCTATAGTGCAAGGAGAGGCCCACAGCAAAGAATTATCCAGCCCCAAATGTGAACAGTGCTGAGATGAGAAACCCTGACCAATGTGATCCCTAAGATCCCTTTGATCCTGAAGTTTCATGAGTCCTTTCTTTCAGAATGTTGTCTTAATAATAAATGTCTAAGGTGCTGTTGGAAAGACTGTTCTGTCTACCATTATGTTTGCATTTGTCAATTCACTCTGAATTCTTAGTTCCCAACCCAAGCCCCTTCCTTCAGTTTACCTTCAATCTTTAACTCAGTCAGTTGGCTGCCAGCCCCTGGGTTACATCCCCAGCAGGAGAAATTCCAGCTTAGTGCACCTTCCTACAGTCTGCCTTTCTGGCATTTGCAGTCCTTGCTTACTTTCTTAATACATGGCAGAAGAATAAAAGACAGATAGGCTAAAAGAAAAGCAAAAAGAGATTTTTCCTTTGGATTCCCATAGGACTTTGATCACATCTCCAGTTTGGCACTCACTGTATTATTTTATTGTAATTTATCTGTTTATATGTCTGTGTTCTCCCTGTATACTCCTTGAAGACAGACAGTCCAGACTCAGACATTCCTTCCCTGGAGTACCCTCCTGGTGCCAGCAGCGGGGACAAATCTCTTATGCTGTGCAGCCCATTTTGGGGGTCTATGCTCAGGCACCCTTAACCCACCTTAATCACACCTATGATCACCACTATGGTGATCACACCTTAGACCACCTTCATGACCTCACATATGGCAGGGGTCCCCAACCTCTGGGATCTGTTGCCTAAGAATCTGAACTGTAGCTGATGTGATAATAATAGAAGTAAAGTCCCCAGTAAATATAATGTGTTGGAATTATGCCAAAACCATCCCCCTCAACTTTGACATCAAAGTCTTTGACTGTGTGGATCACAACAAACTATGGAAAAGTCTTAAAGAGATGGGAATACCAGACCACCTGACCTGCCTCATGGGAAATCTGTATGCAGGTCAAGAAGCAAAAGTTAGAACCAGACATGGAACAACAGACTGGTTCCAAATTGGGAAAGGAGTAGGTCAAGGCTGTATATTATCACCCTGCTTATTTAACTTACATGCAGAGTACATCATGCAAAATGCCAGGCTGGATGAAGCACATGCTGGAATCAAGATTGTCAGGAGAAATATCAATAACCTCAGATATGCAGATGACACCACCCTTACAGCAGAAAGTGAAGAAGAAGGGAGAGGGTGGGAAGATTTGGGAGAATGGCATTGAAACATGTAAAATATCATGTATGAAATGAGTTGCCAGTCCAGGTTCAATGCATGATACTGGATGCTTGGGGCTAGTGCACTGGGACGACCCAGAGGGATGGTATGGGGAGGGAGGAGGGAGGAGGGTTCAGGATGGGGAACACATGTATACCTGTGGCGGATTCATTTTGATATTTGGCAAAACTAATACAATTTTGTAAAGTTTAAAAATAAAAAAAATAAATAAAAATAAAATAAAATAAAATTTTAAAAAAAGAGAAAAGCTAAAAAAAAAAAGAAAGTGAAAGAGGAGAGTGAAAAAGTTGGCTTAAAACTCAACATTTAGGAAACTAAGATCAAGGTATCTGATCCCATCACTTCAGGCAAACAAATGGGGAAACAATTGAAACAGTGAGAGACTTTATTTTTCGGGGCTCCAAAATCACTGCAGATGGTGATTGCAGCCATGAAATTAAAAGACGCTTGCTCCTTCGAAGAAAAATTATGACCAACCTGGACAGCATATTAAAAAGCAGAGACATTACTTTGCCAACAAAGGTCTGTCTAGTCAGAGCTATGGTTTTTCCAGTGGTCATGTGTGGATGTGAGAGTTGGACTATAAAGAAAATTGAACACTGAAGAATTGATGCTTTTGAACTGTGGTGTTGGAGAAGACTCTGGAGACTTCCTTGGACTGCAAGGAGATCCAACCAGTCCATCCTAAAGGAGATCAGTCCTGAGTGTTTATTGGAAGGACTGATGCTGAAGCTGAAACTCCAATACCTTGGCCACCTGATGCAAAGAACTGACTCATTGGAAAAGACCCCGATGCTGGGAAAGATTGAAGGCTGGAGGAGAAGGGGATGACAGAGGATGAGATGGTTGGATGGCATCACTGACTCTAGGTACATAAGTTTGAGTATGCTCTGGGAGATGGTGAAGGACAGGGAAGCCTGGCGTGCTGCAGTCCGTGGGGTCGCAAAGAGTCAGACACAACTGAGCAACTGAACTGATCCCCCTGACCTCATCCATGGAAAAATTGTCTTCCACAAAACCAGTCCTTGGTGGCAAAAAGATTGGAGACCGCTGGAATGGTACTGGAGTCCCATGTTACTTGTCGACTATAAGAATCCTGGGCCTGCCTCCTGCGTGTAATTCAGCACTTATAGGGGTGGTTGGCTGGGCACGGGTCCTACTAGCATCTGCATTTAGTGCCCAGGACACTGAGCTCAGCCTGGTGGAGGGACCTGCAGAGAGAAACAGTTTGTGAGTGGTGGAGTCAGGTCTCAAGTCCAGGCTCAGTCTTTGTTCATGACCCACATTCTGTGTATGTGCCCATGGCCACTGGCAAGAAAAATGTGACTGGGGAGTGGGGAGGACCTATGTCCTTCTCCTTCCCCCTGTCCCCCATGAGAAGAAAGATATATTCTAATCTCCTCCCCTTTTGTCCCCTTCCTTCCCTACCCCACTATTACCTCAAACCTCAAACCTTATTGACATCATCTGGTCTACCTTCATGTTGGAAATTCTTAGGCTAGTTGCCAGAGTTCTCTTAGTCACTAGACTTTCACCATCCACCTCAACAGAGTTCTTCTGAAACTAGCACCTAAAGGAACGTCCAGCTCTTAAGCAGTGGTGAACATTTTGGAGAAATAAAGCATTGTGTAGCTTTTTTCCCTTTTTAAAAAAAAATTGTGGTAAAATATATATTAACATAAAATTTATCATTTTAACAATTTTTACTTCGGGGGTATTAAGTACATTCATGATATTGTATGACTATCACCACTATCAGAACTTTTTCATCATCCCCAAAACTATAGCTAATAAATAATAATTCCCTATTTGCCCCTATTTCAAGCCCCTGGTAACCTCTACTTTCTGTCTCATGAATCTTAGAAATTCTACTTTCTGTCTCATAAATTTTCCCATTCTAGGTACCTCATACAAGTGGAGTCACAGACTGTCTGTCCTTTTGTGTCTGGATTATTTCACTTAGCATCATGTTGTCAAGGTTCATCCATGTTGCAGCATGTGTCAGAAATTTATTCCTTTTTCTGTAGCTACCACACCTTTTCATCCACCCATCTGTTGATGAACAGCTGGGTCCTTTCCACCTTTTGGCTATTGTGAATAATGCTATTGTGTTTAGTCCCCACTTTCATTTCTTTTGGGTATATACTAAGGAATGGAACCGCAGTATCATATGGTAATCCTGTGTTTAACTTTTTAAGGAGCTGCACGATTGTTTGCCACAGTGGCTGCACCCTTTTCTATTCTCACCAGCAACACATGAGAGTCTCAGTTTCTCCACATCCTCACCAACATTTCAAGTGTGTTTTTTTTTTAAAGTGTGTTTTTAAAAGAGTATTTAAGCAGAGAGAAACATGGACTGCTCTCAAGCATCAGGAAAAGATGCTGAGATGGGCTGTATGACCTCTTTCGGTTACCTGTTAGAAGTAGTGGCAGCCCCAGGTAACGTCTGAATGATGTCCTGGCCCATGGCGGGATGTTCCTCATCTATACTGGCACAAGAGAAGGTGGTCCTCGAACATTTGGATTTATATTTGGACTCAGTTCTTGCCTTCTCTTTGGCAGCAGGCTTTTATGATTCCTGTCCAAAACCAAACCCTTACCAAAGATCCCATGCCAGAGAGACTGTGGAAAGATGCTGTTATTTGTTTGAGCACTCCTGGACTTAATTTTGCATTACGTACTTTCCACCTGGTGTCTGACAGCGTGCTTCCCTTTGATTTAGGAAAGCTCTGATGTCCTTGCATTGGTTTACATGAGCTTTCTTGTAACTTTTATAGTCTCTCTGCCTTGAAAAGCTTTCAGAGACACTGGAACCAAGTGAAATCCATCCTGCTCCACCTCCTTATGCTCCTTGTGTTTTCACATTATCTACTTTTACTGTCTGGAAATGTAAGACTAAATTTGCCTGTTTGTACTTGGATTTGCCTTTTGTTTTGTGGGGAAGAATTAAGCTGTGATTTGTTTTTGCTTTTAATTGTATCATCTGTCTCAGGCATATGCAAAGCACCCACACCTGCTTTTTGCACTTAATGGGATTCTTTCCTGAAATCCTGTTGAAACAGCTGTTGAGGGGCTGGCTCTTTGATTTTTATGAAAGTGGTTTGACAGCCCTGTCTCTGCAGGGAGAATGACATTCTCTCCCAGCAGCACCTCCAGACAGCATCTTCAGCAGGGCTGCTAATCACTTCCAGGTCTTATACCTGGATTAGGGTAATGGCTCAGAACCCATTATCTGTGCGTCCAGCATGGACAGAGCCGTCCTCAATCTATCCACTCTAACCCGCTTGGAAGTGCCTCTGAGCTTTCCCTCTTTGAATCAAAGTCTGGCTTTTGAGGGTGTGTTAGATCACTGCTCTTCCACATTAGAGAATTAATATGAGTCAAGCCTTAGGAAGAGATTTCTAAAGCTTAAACTACATTTAATAAATATAGTTGACTTCAGGAAAGAAAGTGACAGCCAAGACAAAGAGTAACTTTCAGAATTTCTTAACCAGCAGCTGGGGCTGCCCACGCTCTGCTGCTTTGTGGTCAATGCTCTTTTCTGGAGGTCCTCTGCTTTCTCTCAAGAGCTAAAGCTTCAGAAATGGGAAATCTGCCTTCTAGGACGGGTCCCCTCTTCACTCCAGGAGAAACTGAGCACGCTTCTCTCATTAAGCAGAACTGCACTCTGATTCTGCTCTTCCTTTACACATTTCATTCTTGCTAGTAAACCCCTGAGGGTTGAGCTTTGAAGACCCACTGCTTTTCTCCTGCTAGGGGTGGGCTGCCTTTGCTAGCTATCATCCAGCTATTTTAGCCAAGCTTCAACAGCTCTTAGAACTTTCTGCATCTCCTAATTCTACTGGATCCTTTTCCTAAGCCAGACATTATTCCTTGAATTATAATCATACAGATGTCAGAGTGGGAGAAGTACACAGCTCCTGTCTGAATTAAGTTGATATTCATGCTCCTAAGAAAGTATACATAGCCCCTACTCCTCCAGCTTCTTTTGTCACCCTGATATTTATTTTGCTCTGGGGGCAAAATTTGTCTCCTTATCTCCTCAGTATTTATTCTTCTCTTAATCTAATAATTCCTTAATCTAGTAATTCTTTAATCTGGTTAAGTAAAACATTGCTCTTATTGTGACTTGATATTCATTGCAGCTGCCCTGTGCAATACCTTGCAGAGATATGAAGTTGTGATCCCTACCCCCGGAATGTGCATGCATGTTAAGTCCCTTCAGTCGTGTCCAACTCTTTGCAATACGATGGACTGAAGCCCACCAGGCTCCTCTGTCCATAGCATTTTCCAGGCAAGAATACTGGAGTGGGTTGCCATGCCTTTCTCCAGGGGATCTTCCCAACCCAGGTGTTGAATCCTCATCTCTTATATCTGATGCACTAACTTGGGCAGACAGGTTCTTTACTGCTAGCGCCACCTGGGAAGCCCCATTTACAGTCTGTTTGAGACTTCTTTGAAGATTTTTGAGACTCAGCACTATAAGAGTGCAAAGGATGGAGAAATTATTTCTAACAGGATAAACTGAGGAGGAACATGGGGAGATGGCATTTAAACTGGGCTTTTAGGGCAGGGGTTGGCAACTTTTGGGGCTGAAAGTGTCATTTAATAAGTATTTTAGGCTCTGCAAGACTTTTGGTCTCAGCTAGAACTACTTTGCCATCATAGTGAGAAAGCAGCCATGGACAATATGTAAATGAGTGGCTGTGGCTATGTTCCAAGAAAACTTGATTTACAAAAAAGACGGTAACCAAATTTGGTCTCCCTGCTGTAGTTTGCCAACCCCTGTTTTATAGGATAGATAGGGCTTTATCATGGGCTTCCCTGGTGGCTCAGACAATAAAGAATCTGCCTGCAATGCGGGAGACCTGGGTTCAGTCCCTGGGTTGGGAAGATCCCCTGGAGGAAGGCATGGCAACGCACTCCAGTATTCTTGCTTGGAGAATTCCCATGGACAGAGGAGCCTGGTGGGCTGCAGCCCATGGAGTTACAAAGAACAACTAAGCACAGCACAGGGTTTTATCAAAAGAAATAGGGGAAAGAACATTTCAGTCCAAAGCATGAGCTAAGGTTCAGAGAAGGTAATACGACACATGTCTGGACACAGTATAAGTAAGTAAGGATGGCCTTGAATTTGAGGCTGTAATTGTAGGATAAGGCCAGACCATGGAAGCCCTTTCATCCCAGACTCCATCTGTTGGATGAATCTTTGGGCAGATCTCAGTCACTGAAGATGTAGGGCTGGAAAAGGGTTGTGACAGAATCATGCCTCACTTTAAAGGCATTTTTTTGGCAGTAGTAGGGAAGGAGGTGGAGAAGGCAATGGCACCCCATTCCAGTACTCTTGCCTGGAAAATCCCATGGATGGAGGAGCCTGGTAGGCTGCAGGCCATGGGGTCGCTAGGAGTTGGACACGACTAAGCGACTTCACTTTCACTTTTAACTTTCATGCATTGGAGAAGGAAATGGCAACCCACTCCCGTGTTCTTGCCTGGAGAATCCCAGGGATGGGGGAGCCTGGTGGGCTGCCGTCTATGGGGTTGCACAGAGTCGGACACGACTGAAGTGACTTAGCAGCAGCAGCAGGGAAGGAGCAGAACGGAAAGCAAGCATTTCAGAAAGGCCAAGTCTATACCAAGAGTCTGAGGACAGGATATGGCTAGTAAACAAAATATTGGTGTGTATCAGTGGGCTCCACGACTCCAAACAATAGACTGAACATTAAAAAACCAGTTTGTGTATGTGTGTCTTTAATCAGTGACTATAAGTGTCTCCTTATACAAAAACATAATATCCATTGCTAGATCCTGGGATGATAAAGTGCATTTGGCATTTGGAATGATCTGGAACAAATGAGAGTAGAAGGAGCAGATGAGTAATTTCAAGAAGTAAAAATTTAAGAGATCATTCCTACTTATAAAAGAGGAGTTGGGGACAATATACTAAGGGGAAATCTAAGTTGCATTGAAGAGAAACCAAGTCTCTTTTCTTGTCTCTAAAACAGCACTCTTCAAACCCAGCCCAGTCTTTCCTTCCTTGGTGGTGAGTTCTAGGAATGCCGAAGCCTAATGGTTACCTAGTTCTTTATCCGTGCCAATCACCTAATCCTCACAGCAGCTTCTCATCAGGCTGCAAAGATCCTGTCCCCATCCTCCATTAATGCTTTCCTCGAATGGAATTCCTCTGTTTTCAATTACCCTCCACAAATCATATATCCAGTGCCTGCCTGCATGCTAAGCCACTTCAATCATGTCTGACTCTCTGCGATTCTTTGGACTGTAGCCCTCCAGGCTCCTCTGTCCATGGAATTCTCCAGGCAAGAATACTGGAGTGAGTTGCCATGCCTTCCTCTAGGGGATCTTCCCAACCCAGGGGTCCAACCTGCAACTCTTACGTCTCCTGCATTGGCAGGTGGGTCGTTTACCACTAGCACCAGCTAAGAAGCCCTATATATCCCATAAATTTCCAAAATTGCTGCAAGAAGACCAATATTAACCCTAAAGATGAATTGTTATTAGTTCAGTGGAAATTTGTTCATCAAAAAACTAACTTAAGATTTTTTTCTAAATAAATGCTCCGCATTGTGGTTAGCCTTTCCTTTACTTACAAACATGTGAATGGCTTAGACTAACTTGGAATTTTCAGAAACATTCATAGTTACCAGTTCCACTGGTATAAGTACACAAAATATAAAGTCTCAACATTTCAAGAGGAACAGATTTGTACAGGTTGTACAATGCAAATTTCTGGTTCTATAGCCTTCAGTCAGTTGCTTGATCTCCTCATATATCATTTTCTTTACCTTTAAAATGAGTGGACAATAATGCTTATCTTATAGGGTCTTATGGAAGATTAAGTAAGATACTACCAATAAAGCATTCATCACAGTGGCTGACACAACATATGTATTCAACAAGTATCAGATGTTGTTATTACTATTTTTATTGTTACTGTTATACAAACTAGTCCAGAATTACATGGTTATAGGTCCACATACTTGTGCTTTGAAAATTTTTCTGGGTAATAAATAACGCTTCCACAAGGAGAGACTTTTTCTAACCATACCAAGCCCGTAGTGAAATCAAAGTTTTCAGCACATGCTTTTATAACTGACAGTAAATTAGCTCTTAAGGGCTGTTTGGAGTGTATCCAGGCCATGTGATGTCTCCTCTTGGAGCTCATTGACTTGAGGCATTACCACCATGTTCACAGATGCAGTCAGAAGTTGATCAACACTTATATTTAAGGTGTGAGCAGGGATCAGGGATTGGGCCTTTAGATGTTCTGCTTTTAATATGAATACTGACTTTCTATTTTGTGATGTTTTTAAAATGTTCAACCATATCACAGAGACCCACGGAAATTTCTGCTGTGCTCAATTCTACGTCTCTCATAGAAACATAAACCTCAGTGCTGGTCAGTGTGGGGACTCTGGGAGTCTTTATGACACAGACCCCTCCTGGAAGGGTGAAAAATGAAGGTTAAAGTCCCTCAGTTGTGTCCAACTCTTTGCAGTCCCATGGATTATACAGTCCATGGAGTTCTCCAGGCCAGAATACTGGAGTGGGTAGCCTTTCCCATCTCCAGGGGATCTTCCCAATCCAGGGATCTAACCCAGATCTCCCACATTGCAAGTGGATTCTTTACCAGCTGAGCTATCAGGGAATCCCAACAGACGTGTTTCATCCCAAGACTTTCATGGACCTGCTTAATTGACTAAAATGTGGCTCAATGGTAAAATGTCTGCCTGCCGTCACAGGAGCCATAGGCTCAGTCCCTGGGTCAGGAAGATCCCCTTGAGGAAGAAATGGCAACCCACTCCAGTATTCTTGCCTGGAAAATCCCATACACAGAAGAGCCTGGAGGGCTACAATCCATGGGGTCACAAAAGAATCAGACACGACTGAGCGATTGAGGACACAGATAAGTTTAACTTGTCAACACAGACCTTTATTCCCTCTTCTCAAAACAAAAATGGAAAAGAAATACATGTTTAAGGACAGAAAGCCTGACTTCTGGCCAGAGCCATCAGCTGGCCTAGCACTTACTTATTTGTTAAATAAGCATTTTATTGAAGTACTAAGTATAAATATATAGGAAAAGCCCTCAGTTCAAATTTGTACAGCTTTGATGAATTTTCACAAAGTGAACCCACTCATGTGACTAATACCCAGATCAGGAATTAGGACTTTATTGGCATTCCAGGAGCCCCTTCTGGCCCCACACTCCCTCAGTCACTAATCCCCCCACCTCTGAAAGAAACTGCTACTTTTACTATTAACACCCTAAATTAGTTTTGTCTGTTTTTTAAAAGCCTTGTACATTGATAAATATGGAAAATACAGCATATACTCTTTTATATATTGCTTGGGGGCAGAGGGGTCTAAATATTGTTACAGCTTAACTTAGAGAATAGTATAAAATGAGATTACAGGGTTTTTCCTCATATTTAGCCAATTTTCCAACCCAACATTTTGGATAATTTATTTATTTAATGTTGGAATGCTTAGAATGTGCGACATCCTCATATTTATCCTAGGTCTATTTCATGAGTGCTTGTTCTGTTCCAGTTATCTGTCAAATAAATTCTGTACCACATTTTGACTATTGCAGCTTTAAAATGTGATTTAACATTTGGCATGGCAAGTCTCTCTTCTTTTGCTTCTTTTTAACAATATTTAAGATATCTGGGTGAACTTCCCTGGCAGTCCAGTGGTTAAGACATCACCTTCCAATTCAGGGCGTGCGAGTTTCATCTCTGGTCAAGGAGCTAAGATCCCACATGCTTCACAGCCAAAAAATCAAAACATAGAATGGAAGCAACATTGTAACAAATTTAATAAAGACTTTAAAAATAATCCACGTCAAAACAAAAAATACTTAGAAAAAAAAAAGGTAATCTAGGATGTTTGTATCCCAGGTGAGTTTTGGAATCCTTTTATCACATTCAAAAAATGCTATTGATATTTTCTTGGGATTGTGTTAAATCCACTCAGTAAACATGTATTGAGCACTTACTGTATGCCAGGCTCTGTTCTAGGCACAGGGAATACTGCAGAGAAGAAGGCACACCCCCACCCTTATGATACTTACTTTCTAGGGAAGGAGCTTGGAAACAAAAGAGCAAAAATATCCTTTCAGATGGAAATATGTGCTATAAAAAAAAAACCAGGGAAAGTAGAGACAGAGTGGCCGGCTGGAGGAGCAAGGTGCTACTTGAGTTCAGTGGTCAGAAAAGATCTCTCGAAGGAGGTGATACTTGGATTGGAACCTGCATTCTGCTTAGAGTGTACCAGATGTATACTTCACTGTGGGAGTAATAGACATAATTAATGCATCCAGCCTCAGAATGTAGCATTTATTTCCATTTATTCAAATAGTTTATACCTGCCAGTAAAATTTTAATATTTCCCGTATAGATTTCTGCATTTCTTGTGAAGATTGGTCTTAGTGCGTTTTGCTGCAGGATGATGATGATGATGGAGAATGAAATCTGTTCCTTTTTATCTTCAAATTGCTATTATTAGCATATAGAAAAGTTATGAATTTCTTACATTTACCACTGTCTGACCACTTTATGAAGGTGAAAGTTGCTCAGTTGTGTCTGACTCTGCGTCCCCATGGACTGGAGCCTGCCAGGCTCCCCTGTCCATGAAATTCTCCAGGAAAGAATACTGGAGTGGGTAGCCATTGCCTTCTCCAGGGGATCTTCCCGACCCAGGGATGGAACCCGGGTCTGCTGCATTGCAGGCAAATTCTTCACCGTCTGAGCCACCAGGGAAGCCCCACCACGTTGTGAACTTTTATTAATTTTGAGTGTTTTGAGTTGATGATTTTCTAATGATATATCAGATAGAAATAATTACAATATTACCTCCTTCTTTTCAATTCTTTTTCATAAACTATTCAGTATTACCACAACTTTGCCAAAATTTCTAGAACCACTGTTCATGAGTGACAGCAGACATCTTTCGCCCATCTCTTTTGTGTGAATAACCTCTAATTTTCCCTATCGTGAAAGATAAATGTATGCTCAATACATATTTTAAATTCATGTATGATTACATGCCTATTATCAGATTGAGAAAGTCTGTTTCTAATTTGGTAAATGTTTTTACCAGGATGAGTTTTAAATGTCATTTTTGGCAGCTATTTAAATTATTTTTTCCTAAAAATTTCCTATATTAAATCATTCTTGCATTCCTGGCATACAACCTTCTTCATCTTGCTCAGGGATCCTTTTTTCCTTCTGTTGAATTCAGTTTGCTGGTACCTTACTTAGGACTTTTAAAATCTATAAGTCATCAGCAAGACTGGCCTATTGCATTCATTTTGTGTTACTTCTCTGAAGCTCCGGTAGGGTTAGCTTTCCAATTTTTATATGCTCTGGAAAGGTTTATATCATTACCTAGTCCTTTAGATTTTGATGGAAACACACCAATAAAAAACATTTGGCTCTGGAATCTTTAAAAGAAATTATTTTGGGTAACTCTTAAAAATTCTTTTATGGTTACTAGTCTATCGTGATTTTTTTGTTCATCTTAAGTTGATTTGGTCATTTTTAAATGTAGCTTTTTCATGGAGAGCTTCAAATATGATAGTATAGAATTATATATAGAATTCACTGATTATTTAAATGTCCTCTGATGCATTGGAGCTTTCTTGGAGGCTGAGACGATAAAGAATTTGCCTGCAATGTAGGAGACCCAAGTTCAATCCCTGGGTTGGGAAGATCCCCTGGAGGAGAAAATGGCAACCCACTTCAGTATTCTTGCCTGGAGGATTTTGAAGGACAGAGGAGCCTGGCAGGCTACAGTCCATGGGGTCACAAAGAGTTGGACATGCCTGAGCGACAAACACTTTCACACTTTTCTGATGTATTATCTGTTTTTAGTTGTAATATTGCTTGAGAGGCTTTTGGCTTTTTTCTTTATCAAAGTTGCTTATTAAAAATGTATAAACTTCCAGTTACAAAATAAATCATGGAGAAGTAATGTATAGCGTGGTGACCGTCGTGCCTGGTACATCTGAAAAGTGGCTTTCCTGTGTTTCGTGAGTTCCTCACCCTTCACCTGTTGAACATACTAAAGGAGAATTCTATCAGCACACAGAGGAGTAGTCACCAGGACAGTAGTCGCCTACCCTGTCCACTGTGTGGTCAGTCACTCAGTCATGTCCACTCTTTGCCACCTTATGGACTGTAGCTGCCAGGCTCCTCTGTCCATGGGATTCTCCAGGCAAGAATACCAGAGTAAGTGCCATTTCCTTCTCCAGGGGATCTTCCCGACCCAGGAATGCCTCCATCTCTTACGTTTCCTGCATTGGTAATGGATTTTTTTTTACCACTGGCACCACCTGGGAAGCCCCCAACCTGCTTATTAACAGGCACCAAAGCTGGACTCATTCCTCATCCAACATTTAGCTGAGAAAATTTACATAGTCAATTCTGAGCATAGTGCTAGATGGTGGCTAGTAAGCCCTAGGGAATAAAAATTAAGCTACCAACTTCTTATTTCTAGGTGTTCATTTTCTATAACTGCTTGTTCTTTAGGACTCTAGTCTACCTCTTAATGTTGTTATGGTCTTCTGTTTCAAATAAGAATTTTATGTTCTATGAAAAATGGTGCTGATCTGCTTTAATTTTTCAAAGTCACGGAGTCTTGGCTGTTTGGGCCAGTAGACCATAAGCAAGGTATCATTGCTTCCGTCTGACAGCACTTTCTATTTTTAGGAAAAGCCCATCAGAGGAAAATGAGCTCATAAACTAACCTTAAAACTAACATCTCAGAAACTGATCTGTGTCAAGGATCCTTTAGTCAAAAATCTTGGAGTGTTTTCTATGCAAGTTATTCATTTCACTCATTTAATTACTTATTTCCTTCATTTATTCACTCACTCAACAGACGTTTATTGAGAGTCTGAGCCAAGTCTGTTTTAGGCTACAGTTATGACTTCAGTTATAGCTTCTTGTAAATGTTTGTTTTGTTCACATGTGCTTGTATGTATTCTATATGATAATTTCTTCTACCTTCCCTTTTAATAATAAAAGCTCCTTGAGTGAAAATCTGGATTTTCCCTTTTCTTCATAATGCTCCCCAGTTCCCAATTGGATACTCCACATGGAATAACGCGCTTAGCACATGACTTTGATTTACTGACTGGTGGAAAGCCTTTATAATCCAGTCTTCTGTCTTAAGCTCTATCCAGAATTCCTCCCTTAACTTTCCTATCATTCCCAAAGGTTGCAAAGAACATTTTCCTTTCTGCCTTTAAGGGTTTGTGTAGAATTACCGGGACCCAGACTTCACCCTAAAGATGAGTGTATTTACATACTCAAATGAAGTGATCCTGAGGTAATATTCTGAATTGTGTCCTAACTTTTAAAGAGGCTCCATATTGCATTTGACTCATAAAACTGAAAAGTAAAATGTTAATGTGTAAAAGTGTTATTCCAGATAATAAAACCTGTTCCCAGCCTTTCATAATCACTTCCAGCCCAGTCGACAAGCTTATTAGCAGAAATAACTGAGAGGAAAGGGAAATTAAAACTTTTATAATTAAAAAGAGTAAGGCTCTTCTATTAAATTACCTGTTTAATATCCATCGTTGTTGGGATTTTTCTTTCCTTTTTCATGAGCTGCCTATAATTTTTAAAAACCTACTTTTGAGGGCAAAATGTTAACATCTTGGAATAATCACTCCCTGTCCAGTTTCTATTTATTTATTTATTTTTAGTCATTCACTTTGACATTTCCATTCCCAGTTGTGACGTTCCAGAACCCCACGCATCTGGCTGTTCTCAGGAGCAAGACCATTTACCTGGCTCCCATCCATCTCTGCCCATGAGATAATGCACACGAAAGTTTTTTGTCCACCACTGGATGCAGGCAAGTGCCAAGGGTCCCCTGCTCTGAAGCTCTCCCCTTTAGGAGCTGCAGAGATCTTCAGTTTACTTCTTCCTCAGTGAGATTCTGATAGATAGACGGTAGGTCTAAACTGTGACCCCAAATAGCCAGTCTTCCTGCTGGAAATCTCTACAAAGTGTTTTTAACTCTCAAAACATGTTTTAGCTTCTTGGTAGCCTCATGTGCGGGCTTCCCTGGTGGCTCAGATGGTAGAGAATCTGCCTGCAATGTGGGAGACCTGAGTTGGATCCCTGGGTTGGGAAGATCCTCTGGAGGCGGGCATGGCAACCCACTCCAGTGTTCTTGCCTGGAGAATCCCATGGATAGAGGAGCCTAGCGGACTCCAGTCCATGGGGACGAAAAGAGTCAGACACGACTGAGCACCTAAGCACACAACCCATCCTCGTGTGGAAATGTATAGTCAGTCCAAGGATGGATCTCAAAGCCTGTGTGTTCTTCCCTCTCTGGAAGCCGTCACCTGGTTCCTCAAGAGGCTTGGGACCTCTGGGCTTCTGGAAGTAGCATCAAGGAAGGGGCAGTGGAGAGGCTCAGTGAGTCTTTGAATTCTGTGTCCACCACTGGGCAGCTCTGTGATCTTGGGTATATACTTTGAATTCTGTGAATCTCCTTCTCCTGACATATAATGTAGGGATAACAGAAATGAAATCATGTTATATGGAGCTGCCTCCAGATACAAAGTAAGCTTCATTTTCTTGTCTCTGCTCTCAGAATTATCAGAAAGTAGTGAGGCAGGAAGGGGAGCCAAGAGCATCCAGGCTTCCCAATGAGACAGGAAAGCGGCCTGAGTGCCAGGAGCCTGGGCCATCCTCCAAGCCCTGCCTTGGACAAGCTGGAGTGAGTCTCTGGAACTCACCTGTTTTCTGACCCATAAAGTGGAGCTAATATTGTCACCCTCGTCGAGTCATCAGTGTCTGCAAAAGACTAGCACCTCATCTGCAACAGGGAGTGGATTTTTTCAGGTGTTATTTCCCCCCAGGTTGGTCTCAGAGTCCAGGATCCCATCTGGATCCTTCTGTTTGAACCATGTTCCGCTACTTTCCTGAACACTGTTAGAGGCATGGAGTGACTTCCTCATGAGGCAGTCTCTTACCCTGAACAGCTCCGATTGCTCAAAAGTCCTTTCTGTTTAACCCAAATCTGCTTCTTCAAACTTCCTACCCATAATCCATAAAATGGAATAAATGCCCCAAGCCATTCTCCAGCTAAGGTTTTTTCTTTTTAATCCCAATGGAATCAGGTTCAATTAAGCATTGAGGTCAATCTTAAAAGGAAAAAATAAAAAGTCAGCCAGAGGGCTCTTTGCAGCAGGACCATCCTTGCCCTTCGTCTTGGCCCTGGTGGTGTATACGTTTTTGTGATGGATGGGCAGTTACTTCTGGGTGTTCTCTGAGTCTCCCATTTTTAAGACTGCCGGGTGGAACTGTCCTCTTCAGCATTCTGGCTCTTTCTCTGGTATCTCTGGACATCAGATCAGAATCCTCACAGAGAAGCTGAGGTCCCAGAGGAGCTGTAGCTCTTGCTCCAGACTTCACCCTAAAGATGAGTGTATTTACATACTCGTATATGGTGCTAGTGGGGAAGGAAACGGCAACCCACTCCAGTATTCATGCCTGGAAAATCCCATGGACCGAGGAGCCTGGTGGGCTACAATCCATGGGGTCGCAAAGAGTCGGACACGACTGAGCGACTTCTGTATGTGTGTGTGTGTGTGTGGTGCTAGAGTGTATATTTCTAGATTTTCACAAAGTTGCTTAGTAGGATGGGTGGGATGGTGCTAGAGCCTATATTTCTAGATTTACACACAGGTGCTTAGCAGGGTGGCTGGAAGCCAGGGGTTAGCACACGTGTCAGAGGGGCACATGGGGACTTGACTGCCACCATCAGCCAGCTTCAAGTAAAATTGTGCGGACATTGTGACGACACAGAGTCTTGCTGATACTCCCTGTGGAAGGAGAATAATTCCCCCTCCAAGGAAGTTCACACCCAATTTCCTGGAACCTGTAAACGTGTTAAGTTACAAGGCAAAGGGAATTATGGTTGCAGATGGAATTCGAGTTTCTAGTCAAGACCTTGTGATGGGGAGATTATCCAGGTGGGTCTGATGTAATCACAAGTGTTCTTAAGTGGAAGGGGAAGGTAGAAAAGTTGGAGTCAGAGAGAGATTTGAAGATGCTTCACTGCTGGTTTTGATGAGAAGATAGGGCCATGAGACAAGAGGGACAAGGAATACGGCTCTAGGAAATAGGAAAGGAAAATGTAATCTCCTTGAATTTCTATAAAGGAACGTCTACTGAAACTTTGATTTTGGTTCAGTGAAACCCATTTCAGACTTCTGACCTCCAGAACTGCAAGAGAATAAGTGTGTGATGTGTTAAGCGACTAAGTTTAAAGTAATTTGTTACAGCCACAGTGGGGAACTAATACACCCTCCTTTCATTATCCTGCTCCCGCTGTGGGTGTCTCATTCTTTATTGTCACCTGCCTGGAGACCGTAACTGCTAAGGTATTAACTCATCATTAAGCGGCAGCTTGCTTGGAAAGGAAAGAGCACAGACTTTAGATCCAGGCAGGGCTGCATTGAGTTCCAGGGCCATCACTTCCTGGCTGCACAGTCATACTCAAATTGCTTCATACCTTTTATTATCCTCATCTAGGAAATGGGTATCACAAAAGGATTAAACTGCAGTAAGTTCTCCTCGTGAATACCTGGCACCTAGTGGACTCTCAGCATATAGCCTCTGTTACTAATGACTAGGGGGAGTATTTCTCTTTATTTAGAGTATAGTAACTCTTGTTCTCTCCCCTGCCCAGCACCAGGGAGCCTGGCTCCAGGGATTCCTAGTGACAGCATCACAGGTAGTCGGACTCTGGAGAACTGGACACTCTCTTCTCCAGGGTCAGTTAATATGTGAAGACTCGGCAAAGCACATCTAAAGGGAAGTCAAAATTACCCAACCATCATGATTCCCAAAGATCACACCAGCCAGGTGAAAGCCTCAAGTAACCAAAAAGGGCAGTGTGATTAGGCTTTAATGTTTAACCTCTCCACGAGTGGCAGCCAAATTCCATCTGGGATGTTCACCAAAATTAACAAATAATCACATGGGCATTTTCTCTATTTGAATGATCAGAGCCTTGCAGGGTCAATTTCTCATATAATTAATTTAAGAGAAAAAAAAAAAAAATACCAGGACATGGATACATACAAACGACTGTTCCAGAACATCCAGGCACAAACATAAAAGTCACATGGGGGTAGATGCACATGGAAGCGGACATTTGAGTCTAATTTTGATTTTTCCATTATTCTAAACTGAATCCCTGTTATGAGTTTCGAGAATTAAAGAGATTATGAGGTCATCTTACTGGAATTTTGCTCCCAGGCCATCCCTCAAAACAATTCAGGACATTTTTTCCTTCTTTTTACTTTGCTGAATGCCAAGGGGATTTTGCTAGACAAAAGCTGTACTTTGTCGCAGGACACATATTCTTCCACCGGAGATTTTGTTGTTGTTGTTCATTGGGTTGTAAGATTTAGCTCTGCAGTAGGCAGGGAACTATCAATGAGCTGGAAGTCAGGAACCAGCCATGGTGAACTCAGCTCGGCTAGCAGAACCAGCTTCCCCAGCTGTCACCCCTCAGTCTCCTGGTCTCCTCTTTTGTGCTTAAGTGATTGGTCGGGAACGTCCCTGAGTTTCTGTGTAGCTCTGATGCCTGAGGGTATCTTAAAGAAGCAGCAGGAGAAAGTGGGGAGGGGAGTGACACTGGGTCTATTCCTGGATGTAAGAAGTCCTGCTCCACACCCTGGTATCTGGTGGGATTCATGCTGCCGTGAAGGCAATTTGGGAAATGCTAATCTGGGTGATATTTTATATTTGATATTTAAAACTATCTTTGTGACCAGTGCAAGTTCAATGCGTGAAGCAGGGCATCCAAAGCTGGGGCTCTGGGACAGCCCAGAGGGATAGGGTGGGGAGAGAGGTGGAAGGGGGGTTCAGGATGGGGGGACACATGTATACCTGTGGCCAATTCATGTTGATATATGGCAAAAAAAAATCACAATATTGTAAAGTAATTATCCTCCAATAAAATAAATTAATTTTTTAATTAACTATAAAAAAGAAAACTATCTTTGGAAATTTTGTAGCTGATATGACAATCTAAATTAATATAGAAATCAATATACAGAATCAAATATTGTTGTTTAGTTGTTAAGTCATGTCTGGCTCTTTTGTGACCCCACGGACTGTAGCCTGCCAGGCTCCTCTGTCCATGGGATTTCCCAGGCAAGAATACTGGAGTGGGTTGCCATTTCCTTCTCCAGGGGATCTTTCTGACCCAGGAATTGAACCCAAGTCCCGTGCATTGGCAGGCTTATTCTATACCACTGAGCCACCAGGGAACCACAGATTCAAATATTAAAGATGTATTCCACTTTAGTCCTCTAAATAAACTGTACTATAAAATAAAAAAAAAAAAAAAAGACTATCATTGGAGTCATTGAATCAACTTCATTCGCAAGTCCCTATCCTGGAATTACAATTCCTTAAAATTTCCAACTGGGCAAAGAATAAACACATCAGAAAGAGAGCAGTGTCCTAAACCTGTAAGAAAGTGAATTCAAAATTGCCTTTGAAGAGACACAAAAAAATCTCAGATTTCTTGTTGCAGGTCTATACGTTTAGGTTTGTTTGAAGACTGAATCAACCCTGATGTTAACTCACTATTAATTTCAGGATGTGGGAATGGTGGGGGGAAGTTCAACCTCTGGAAGATGAAAATCAGGAAAACCCATAGTGGATAGACATTTCTCACTGCTACTAATATATGTGGAAAGCTAGAAATATCTCTTAGCAGGAAGTGTTTGTGGGGTGGTCCGGGTGTACTCTCTGGTAGGGCAACAGGGCAAGGAAATCCAATCGGTCCCCTTGTGTCCACTGGCAACAAAAATGCCAGGATTGGAAGGGGAGGTGAAGGAGCAAAGCTGGGGTTGATGGGAGGACTCTGAGGGGAGGAGAATCAGAATAGCCTTCAGATGAAGCCTGAGCCTTGGTGAAGAGTCTGAGACTCTTAAAAAGCCATCAACCCCTGAATGGATTTTCATTTATGTTCAAGTGACTTTATCCTCCTTGTACTGTCACAAGCAATTCATCTCTGAATGTCTAGATTTCTCCTCTTCCATTTTTTCCTATATATTGTCTTTTTTCCCTACAATACAGATCTCCATCTGCTTAGTTTTTCATCAGTTGCCTCCAGATCACTGTTTCTGATGACTTTTTTTAAAAAGTCTGACATCCTTTAAGCATGACTTCAAGTCATCCGATTTTCTTTGAATGTGGTTAAACTTTTCAGTATCTATGCATTTTTCTTTAAGTTGTTCAACAACTTTCCTAGCAGCTTATTTTTCCCTTCTTCTCTAGGGTCTAATAGAAAATTGTATTAAAATAATTGTGGATTCTCATGCAGTTGTAAGAAATAACACAAGTATTATTTCAGTTTTTAACTAAGTGAAAACTTCTGCTGCTAAACAAAGGAGCCGTTAAAAACCTTTTTGAAAGTCTAATGATTGCTGCTCATATTGTCATGTCCCAAGGAAAAGTGCAGATACCCTGAACTTAGGATTTTCAGGATGTGCTGCTGTAACTATGTCTGACTTAATCAGGAGAAGCCTGAAGCACAAGTCTGAGGACATCCATAGCCCGCTCCTAGTGCCAGGGACCACCCCAGTAGACTCCACAGGATCACAACAAACCACACAGAACACCCATGGCATCCACATGGCACTCGGGTGCACCTGGTTGCTGGGAAAGCCCATAAGTAGAGCCAGTCAAGGGAGGCAGAGACAATAAAGAGCCAGCATGTGCGTGGGCATGCCCAGGTATGCTTGTTTCCTACAAGTTTCTCTAAACTTGTCCTTTTGTGCCTCTTAATTTTATATCCTCTTCATTATCCTCATATCTCCCTTCTTCCAGAATCCCACACAACAAGTGTATATCTTTATGTTATTACAAGGTAAAGAACTGGAAATCTGCCAGTTGCCCGAAGCCTCTCCACATGCCCTGTCCCAAGCTCTGCTCCCTCGCCACCCCCAACTTGTAGAGAAATAACTTCCTTGCATTTATTTATAATGTTATCGCCCAAGTGGTCATCCTTGGACCTCATGGTTTAGCCTAGCCTAACCTCTATGCAGAGTTTGGTTCAGTTCAATTCAGTTCAGTCACTCAGTCGTGTCCAACTCTTTGCGACCCCATGAATCGCAGCACGTCAGGCTTCCCTGTCCATCACCAGCTCCCAGAGTTCACTCAGACTCACGTCCATCAAGTCAGTGATGCCATCCAGCCATCTCATCCTCTGTCGTCCCCTTCTCCTCCTGTCCCCAATCCCTCCCAGCATCAGAGTCTTTTCCAATGAGTCAACTCTTCGCATGAGGTGGCCAAAGTACTGGAGTTTCAGCTTTAGCATCATTCCTTCCAAAGAAATCCCAGGGCTGATCTCCTTCAGAATGGACTGGTTGGATCTCCTTGCAGTCCAAGGGACTCTCAAGAGTCTTCTCCAACACCATAGTTCAAACAAATTCTTCTGTGCTCAGCTTTCTTCACAGTCCAATTCTCACATCCATACATGACCACTGGAAAAATCATAGCCTTGACTAAATGGATCTTTGTTGGCAAAGTAATGTCTCTGCTTTTGAATATGCTATCTAGGTTGGTCATAACTTTCCTTCCAAGGAGTAAGCGTCTTTTAATTTCATGGCTGCAGTCACCAGAGTACATCATGAGAAACTCTGGGTTGGAAGAAGCACAAGCTGGAATTAAGATTGCCGGGAGAAATATCAATAACCTCAGATATGCAGATGACACTACCCTTATGGCAGAAAGTGAAGAGGAACTGAAAGCCTCTTGATGAAAGTGAAAGTGGAGAGTGAAAAAGTTGGCTTAAAGCTCAACATTCAGAAAACGAAGATCATGGCATCTGGTCTCATCACTTCATGGGAAATAGATGGGGAAACAGTGGAAACAGTGTCAGACTTTATTTTTTTGGGCTCCAAAATCACTGCAGATGGTGACTGCAGCCATGAAATTAAAAGACGCTTACTCCTTGGAAGGAAAGTTATGACCAACCTAGATAGCATATTCAAAAGCAGAGACATTACTTTGCCAACAAAGGTCCATCTAGTCAAGGCTATGGTTTTTCCTGTGGTCATGTATGGATGGAAGAGTTGGACTGTGAAGAAAGCTGAGCGCAGAAGAATTGATGCTTTTGAACTGTGGTGTTGGAGAAGACTCTTGAGAGTCCCTTGGACTGCAAGGAGATCCAACCAGTCGATTCTGAAGGAGATCAGCCCTGGGATTTCTTTGGAAGGAATGATGCTAAAGCTGAAACTCCAGTACTTTGGCCACCTCATGCGAAGAGTTGACTCATTGGAAAAGACTCTGATGCTGGGAGGGATTGTGGGCAGGAGGAGAAGGGGACGACAGAGGATGAGATGGCTGGATGGCATCACTGACTCGATGGACGTGAGTCTGAGTGAACTCCGGGAGTTGGTGATGGACAGGGAGGCCTTGTGTGCTACGATTCATGGGGTCGCAAAGAGTCGGACACAATTGAGTGAACTGAACTGAACCTTTCAGTTAGGTTCTTTAAGCCTCTCTTTGTCTACAGATTCTCTCTTCTGTTTTTTGAATTAATTAATTTATTTATTTGGCTGCACCAAGTATTAGTTGCAGCATGTGGAATCTAGTACCCTGACCAAGGATCGAACCCATGCCCCTTGCACTGGGAGTGCAGAGTCTTAGACACTAGACCACCAGGGTAGTCCCTGTTCTTTTCTGTATGAGTTACCTAATAAGGACCCGGGGTCACTGATTGTCATGGATCCCATGGTGGTGCGTTTTGCTGATTGCAGAGCCATAGTACAGTTTAGTGTGTTCCTCTGTCCTCTGCTTTCTGCCAACTGACAGTTGAATTGAAGGTTAGATCAGAGTCAGATACAGTCGCCTGAGTGAGACATCAGTCTGTATGTTGATATCTCTGTGGTTGATCAAAGTCAGTAAAGAGGTTAGAAGACTGCAGCTTCTCCCTTCGGAGACCCCCTCCAACCCCTACTCCTGTGTCTGCTGCCCACCTTGTCATTCCAGGAGAGGGGCCCGCCTAGACATGGAATATCCTTGCCCCAAAAGAAGGCAGACCCACAGCTCTGTGAAGGCAGGGGACAGTCTCACAAAAGGAAGATCGGGCCTCTCCTCTCCATCCTGCCATCCTGCAGCCTCCTCATGAAAGGAGAGGTGGTGGCAACCACAGCAGAGGTAGCGGGAAGGTGGCCTGACTCCACCCTGCCCTAGGGTCACACCCGCTGTGTCTGGGAACAGTTTACGTGCCTCACACTGAGGAGCCAGTACACGGGCCACTTTCTTCTTCCTTTACAAGGGAGAATGGCTTTAGAGGGAGAAGGCGATGGCAACCCACTACAGTACTCTTGCCTGGAAAATCCCATGGACGGAGGAGCCTGGTGGGCTGCAGTCCCTGGGGTCGCTAAGAGTCGGGCACGACTGAGCGACTTCACTTTCACTTTTCACTTTCATGCATTAGAGAAGGACATGGCAACCCACTCCAGTGTTCTTGCCTGGAGAATCCCAGGGACGGAGGAGCCTGGTGGGCTGCCGTCTATGGGGTCACACAAAGTCGGACACGACTGAAGCGACTTAGCAGCAGCAGCAGCATGGCTTAGAACCAAGTTCAAATCCCTGCTTTGCCCTCTGGTGACCTTGGGCAAATTACTTGGCCTGTCTGAGCCTCTGCTTCCCCATCTATACAGTGCAGCTAATAATGCCTAGCTAGAAACTTTATTAAGAGTATATCTGACAATATGTGCACGTTGTATGAGTTACTTAATTTCTGTATAAAATCTGACCAATAACGATACCTACCTGATAAGGTGGTTGTGATCTTTAAATCAGGTAAAGCATTTACAAACCATGCACATAGTAAGTCTTCCCTAAATTTAGGTAGTTTTACATTACTATATAAGATATATGGCCTATTGAAAAGTTCCATGTTCCAGATAGTTGAAAATAATGGCAGCAGCTAGGTGCCCAATTTCAAATATTTCTTCCACAGTCTAGAACAGGGGTCCTCAGCCTCCAGGATCTAATGTCTGATGATCTGAGGTGGAGCTGATGTAATAATAATAGAAATAAAATGCACAATAAATGCAATGCACTGGAATCACTCCCAAACCATCACCCAACCTAATCCGTGGTAAACTGTCTTCTACAAAACTGGTCCCTGGTGCCAAAAAGGGTGGAGGCCACTGATTAAGAAAGGTGAAAAGAAAATGCACAAAAATCACACTCTTGAAGACAGAGAATGCCCAAAGGGTAAAGTGAATGTAGTTATTATGAAAGGAGAAAGAACAGCACATCACAGCACATGAAGGGGCACACTACCTCCCACCCAATTCCACCCTCCCTGCGTGACCCACAGGAAGCAGGGACAAGCAGAGAATCTGCAGAGATGGAAGAAGAGGGCTTCAGGTTGATCTGAAATAGCTCCTGGCAGAATTAAGTCTGCTCTGAGCCTGAAAATACTACACATGGCTTCTAGGGGAGGGAAGCAGGTGAGGAGGGGAGAAGTGCCCTCTGGTGAAGGCTGGGAAAGAGGGAGGGAAGTAGGGGGAAATAGGGTGGCCACTGCTCAGGCCACGCAGATCCCAATTATTATGTGAAAAGAGGAGGCATGAGGAGAGAATTCCAGAAGGAATCTTAAGCTGTGAAAACAGGGTAAGTGGGAAAATTAGGTGGGGGAGCTGTCCCAAAAGGTGGGATGGTGGAGCAGACGGTGAGGGTGGAGGACAGTGACATGAAGTGAAGATCTGTGAGAGGCACACGGCATTAGGGAGTCAGGAGCCGGCCAGGGGGAGGCAGAGCATGTTGGAACACCAGCTGCATTGAGTAAACGTGGAGTTCGTTTCAGAAAAGCAAGGGGAAATGCCTGCTCAAGGGAAGTGAGCACAGAGACACAGAGACAGAAACACACCTGTTCTGCAAGTGGTCTAGGCCCTCTGAGGGTCCCAGAAACAGGGATAGCAGGAGAGGGGACATCCGAGGAGCCTGCTGTAAAGAAAGAGCATGCATTTGGACCCAGGTGACAGGAGAGAGGGGGGGAGGTGATGATTCTGACACCATAGAATAGGCATGCTGTAGAATTCAGGCCATCGAGTCTAAAATACACTGTATAAGTTGAAAGAAGGAAGATAGACCCACCATGCTGACAACTGATTAACACCTGGGGTTGTGCAAATTGCAGTGTTTGCAAAATCTGCATTTGTGTTGTGTTGGGGCTAGGGGGACTGTTATGGGATATTTGTAAAATGTCACATCTTTTCATTTACAAAATGTAAATTCATGGTCTCCTTTTTGAAGTTTTAGAAAAGCTCGCTAGCTGGTATTTTCTCTGAAATATGTACAGAACAGGGCCATGGGTAGAAATGTTAGTTTTTATTGTCTTCATGCCAGTGGAACTTTTATAGATGAACTAATTCATCTATAATTCTGTGGTTTTGCACGGAACCACCCCAGGTGAAACTAGTGGTAAAGAACCTGCCTGCTAGTGCAGGAGATATAGAGACAGGGGTTCGATTCCTGGGTCAGCAAGATCCCCTGGAAGAGGGCACAGCAACCCACTCCAGTATTCTTGCCTGGAAAATCCCATGGACAGAGGAGCCTGGTGAGCTACAGTCCACAGAGTCACAAAGTCAGACACAACTGAAGCAACTTGGCACACACACACACCAATTCAGTATGTAAATAAAATATGAGGCACTTCTCTCACAGACTAGGGGATCTGCAGTCCCCTCCCACACTCTGTAGAATCCCGGAAGGCTCTCCCTCAGGACCTTAGGGCTCTGTGACACACACTTTGAAAACCACCAGATGCAGCCACTTCCCACCCACACTTTACGTGGGAGACATGAAGATAAATGAATAGCATACGCCGCCTTTTGGAGAATTCAGAGTCTAGAGGGGAGACCAAAATTAAACAGCCCTCTGGAACACAATGCTGAGGTAGAATTAAAGGGAGAACAATAAACTCTGTTCCCGAGGGTGTGCAGAGGAAAGAAGGAAGGGTTACAGAAGGCCTGCAGAGGAGCTGCCTCTGAGCTGGAGCCGTGAAGAATAAGTCAAGTTCTCCAGGTGAGAATGGAGAAAGAGCTTTGAAGGTGAAGAGAACAAACTGTAAATCCATTGAAGTATAAATGTGCCTAAACTGGAAATGTTACATGTCTGGAACTACTAGAACTTAGGATGATTGTAAAGGGTAATGGGAAGTGAGACTGGGAGGGCTGGGTGAAGTGAATTGGGAATTCCAGGAACAAAAAGGAAGGAAGGGAACCTTGCCAATGAGATCTGCCAAACTGACCTGGGTGATCCATGGTGGCAAGGTTACAGCCTGGTCGCCCTCAGAGGGTTCAAGATGACATTTGGAATTACGGTCTCCTGTAAGACCAACTAAACTCCAAGGTTATGCAATGTTTCTTTTGAGAATAGCAAGGCTAGATACTTAGGTCTTTTTCATAGCCAAGAATGTCTTTATCCTGCATCTTGTATGTCTTCTGGTCTGTTATTTTTCTCCAGCTTTCAAAGCAAATTTTCTGCCAGTATTTCATTCCAGTATTTAGTAATATTAGCTGTTAGTGTCTATTATCTTCTCTTTTCTTAAAAAAAACAGTGTAACTCCCTTTGTTTCTCCAATTTGGACATTTCACGTTCCACTTGAAAGGTTCAGCCTAGGGTTTGCCAAAGTCACTTTCAAACTGGGTCTACGTCCAGCCTTACAGCTGGACATACTGCACCTTCATCGGGGCCTTCCAGGCCTGAAAGCATCAAACAGCAGGAATTGGTTAAGAGGTGGCAGGTCCAGCATTCTGGGTAGTTTCTGTGTTAACATGACAATTTTTTTGCTTGTAATGGACAATCCCATTAGAAAGGCATGGTGGGGAGGGAAGTACAGTTTAATTTTAAAATACAAATAATTCTGGAAATAAAAAAGATAGTTAATATTAGAATAGCTATTACTACACTAATATATGAAAGGAAAAATGTATCTTAATAGATTCTAAAAAGTCACTTGATAACATTTGCCACCCAAAGTGTATTAAAACTCTCTTAAGCTAGGAATCCCTTAATTTGATAAAGAATGTCTGTTGGAATACAATAGTATTCATCATACTTAATGGTGAAACATAAAAAAGCAATCCTATTTCAGAGAAATAGCAGTGTCACTGTGAAGATTCTAACCAATGAATTGAGATGAAAAAATAAACAAGACATACATACTGGGGGGAAAGAGATAAAACTCTCCTAACTTACATATTACATGACTTTTACCAATAAAATTATTGTTAATCCTTATAAAGTTATTAGATCTAGTCATTGGATCTATTAATAATCATGTGTTCATTATAGGTAAATTCAAAAATCACTAGTTTTCTGACACGTAAGCAATAACCACATAGAACATGTAATTTTAAAAAGATGTCATTCAATAAAACAACAAAAATTTAAAATATTTAGGAGTAAATAAAGCAATAAATGTGTAAGAACCAAACAAAGAAAACTGAAACTTTACTAAAGGATATATAAGGAAACTTATACAAATTTTAAAATATACCATGTTTATGTCTAAGATAACTCTATATTAAAGAGCTATCAATTTCCCCAAAATTAATACACAAATTCATGTTTTAAAAACCTCAGTATTCCAGAAGAATTTTAATGACAATCACCTAATTCAAGAGTTCATCTGGAAAAACAAATGTGTAAGAATAAACCAAAATTTTTGAATAAAGATGAAGTGAGAACATGTCCTACCATATACCAAAATACTGCAAGCCTAAAGCACTTAAAACAGGATGGGACAGACACAGGGATACCAACAAGATTGCAGTGAAATGAAATAATCTAGAAATAGACTGTATTTAATAACATAGTATACAATAAAGGATGCATTTTAAATAACTGAAGAAAGCTTGGACACTTCAATAATCACATTGGGATAGTCATCATGTTGGGGGAAAAAATAAAATAAGATTTCTGTGTTATATACCAATATAAAAATCATAAGAAAAGAAGAAAATACAGGAAAATAAAATCAATAAAAAACCCTGGGAAAATATCTGTAAATCATATTGTGAAGGGCAACTTTCTAATGAGACTCTAAACCCTTTTGGCCTCTGTAAACATTAAGAAGATTTACAAATTTGATATAATAAAAGTCAGACTCTTCTCTATATTTAAAGACCCAATTAAAGACAAATGATTGCCTGAAAGATAATATTTTTGAATATATAACAAAGGGCTAGTGACTCATATTTGAAAAAAACTACAATTCACTAAGAAAAGATAAAACAACCCAAGGTGAAATAGGCAAATAATATAAGCAAGTAGTTCCCAGGAGGAAAAAATACTATTGATCTAAAAATACATGAAAAAAAAAAAAAATCTCATCAGTAATCAGCAAAGTACAAACTGTTACAGTGTAAACTTTGCCTGATAGATTCCAGAAATAAATGTTGGTAAAAATATGGTATGGGAGGAAAAGCAAAAACAGTTGGCAGATGCTGTAAGTGTATAATATACCACAATAGTGTACGATTCCACTCCTGACTGTTTATCCTACCAAAATGCCCCTTTAAGAGCACAAAAACCTGTGTACAAAGGTTTATTACAACCAGTTTTACAATCTGAAAAATATGAAATGCTATCTAATTGCCCAACAGTAAGAAAATGAGTCAATGTTATTATGATATTTCCATCCTATGAAACACTCTTCAGCCATTAAAAATAATGAAGTCACTCCATACTTTCTGACTTGAAATGAAGATCCTTGAAGGGATGCTGGGCTTAAAAATAAAAAAGTTTATAATAGGGTTCCACTTTGTATTTAAAAATGCCCCGAAGGAAATTATATATAATTTTATATATGTCTGTCTTTGCACATGCACAGAAAGTTCTGGAAGGATATACACCAAATTGTTAAAAATGGTTATCCTTGTGGAGTGAAGTGAAACTAGGGCTAAGTGGGGGGGAAAGTGAGAGCTTCCACTTCTTACTTTTAGGACTTTTAATTTTTTAATGATTGTGAATAACTTCTGTGATACTCAAAAAAAGTCCAAATTGTTCTGATGGAAAACATATGGAAAATTAAAACTGTCAGAGGAAACAGTACTGTACAGTCAACTCTGAAAAGCACCTTCAGACCAGATGCACACTGCCAGGCCTCCTCTCTGTCAGTCAGAGTCGTTCTGAACCCACCAATCACGTGTGCATCCATGCTCAGTCATGTCCGACTCTTTGCAACCCCCTGACTGTAGCCCACCAGGCTCCTCTGTCTGTGGGATTTCCCAAGCAAAGATATTGGAGTCAGTTGCCATTTCCTCCTCCAGGGCATCTTCCCAACCCAGGATCGAACCCACAACTCTTGCATTGCCTGCACTGCAGGCGGATTCTTTACCACTGAGCCACCAGGGAAGCCCTGAACCAACCAATCAACAGTCTTCAAAAACTCAGCTGTCTACAAATCACTCCATAACTTCCCCCCCAGGGTCAAACTTTCCCATCTGCTCTACCTGCTGCTCAGAAGGCTTCACTGAGGGTATTGCCTCATGGAAGGCCTCCCAACACCACCATAACTGCAGCCTGGGGTGTTGTAACAGGACCCAGAAGAGGCCACCATCAAGTCTCTGGAGCTGGCCATCATATTTAAACTCTATTGATTCATTTCACCATTTCAAATTCATTATTCTAATTAATCTTTTAAGAGAATTTTTCACATAAAGGGACCTTGGAGATCTTTTTGTTCAATCCTAACATTTTAGGGACAAGGAATCAATCCAGGAAAATAGCATTCACAAACTGTTTTAGATTTAAGACCCTGCATTTAGAGGCTCATTTCATTTTGTGTAAGAAAATATGTGTGTGTGTGTGTGTGTGTGTATGCATATATATATATATGTATATATATATGCATATATATATATATGCATATATATATATATGTATATATATATATATATATATAGCTTTCTTATTTAAATTTGTGTCGATTACAAAGGAGATTGAATATATTTCCATTCAGTTCAGTTCAGTCACTCAGTCATGTCCGACTCTTTGCGAGCCCATGGACTGCAGCATGCCAGGCTTCCCTGTCACCCCCCAACTCCCAGAGTTTACTCAAACTCCTGTCCATAGAGCCAGTGATGCCACCCAACCATCTCATTCTCTGTCGTCCCCTGCTCCTCCTGCCTTCAGTCTTTCTCAGCATCAGGATCTTTTCTAATGAGTCAGTTCTTCACATCAGGTGGCCAAAGTATTGGAGTTTCAGCTTCAGCATCAGTCCTTCCAATGAACACCCAGTACTGATCTCCTTTAGAATGGTGGTTGGATCTCCTTGCAGTCCAAGGGACTCTCAAGAGTCTTCTCCAAGACCACGGTTCAAAAGCATCAATTCTTCGACACTCAGCTTTCTTTCTGGTCCAACTCTCACATCCATACATGACTACTGGAAAAACCATAGCTTTGACTAGACAGACCTTTGTCAGCTGCTATTTAATATGCTGTCTAGGTTGGTCATAGCTTTCCTTCCAAGGATCAAGTGTCTTTTAACTTCATGGCTGCAGTCACCATCTGCAGTGATTTTGGAGCCCAAGAAAATAAAGTTTGTCACTGTTTCCACTGTTTCCCCATCTATTTGCCATGAAGTGCTAGGACCAAGTGCCATGATCTTAGTTTTTTAAATGTTGAGTTTTAAGCCAGTGCTTTCACTCTCTTCTTTCACTTTCATCAAGAGGCTCTTTAGTTCTTCGCTTTCTGCCATAAGGGTGGTGTCATCTGCATATCTGAGGTTATTGATATTTCTCCTGGCAATCTTGATTCCAGCCCGTGCTCCAACCAGTCCAGCATTTCACATGATGTACTCTGAATATTAGTTGAATAAGTAGGGTGACAATATACAGCCTTGACGTACTCCTTTCCCAATTTGCAAGTAGTCCATTGTTCCATGTCCAGTTCTAACTGTTGTTCCTGACCTGCATACAGGTTTCTCAGGAGACAGGTCAGGTGGTCTGGTATTCCCATCTCTTTAAGAATTTTCCAGTTTGTTGTGATTCACACAGTTAAAGGCTTTAGCATAGTCCATGAAGCAGAAGTAGATGTTTTCCTGGAATTCTCTTGCTTTTTCTATGATCCAGTGGATGTTGACAATTTGATCTCTGGTTTCTCTGCCTTTTCTAAATACAGCTTGTACATCTGGAATTTCTTGGTTCACATACTGTTGAAGCCTAGCTCGAAGGATTTTGAGTATTACTTTGCTAGCTTGTGAAATGAGTAAAATTGTGTGGTCATTTGAACATTCTTTGGCATTGCCTTTCTTTGGAGTTGGAATGAAAACTGACCTTTTCCAGTCCTAGGTCCACTGCTGAGTTTTCCAAATTTGCTGGCATATTGAGTGCAGCACTTTCACAGCATCATCTTTTAGGATTTGAAATAGCTCAGCTGGAATTCCAACACCTCCACTAGCTTTGTTCATAGTGATGCTTCCTAAGGCACATTTGACATCACATTCCAGGATGTCTGGCTCTAGGTGAGTTATCTAGGTCATGAAGATCTTTTTTGTATAGTTCTTCTGTGTATTCTTACCACCTCTTCTTAATATCTTCTGCTTCTGTTAGGTCCATACCATTTCTGTCCTTTGTTGAGCCCGTCTTTGCATGAAATGTTCCCTTGGTATGTCTAATTTTTTTTAAGAGATCTCTAGTCTTTCCCATTCTATTTTCCTCTATTTCTTTGCATTGATCATTGAAGAAGGTTTTCTTATCTCCCCTTGCTATTCTTCGGAACTCTGCATTCATATGGGTATATCTTTCCTTTTCTCCTTTGCCTTTAGCTTCTCTTCTTTTCCCAGCTATTTGTAATGCCTCCTCAGACAGCCATTTTGTTTTTTGTATTTCTTAGCTTGTGTCATTTACTCAGCTGTCCGTCGGCCTCTGACAATTCACTCAGTCATTCCTGGGTAGTGGTCTGAGTCAACAAGGGGAGAGAACCTGTGAGTGGTTGAAACCTGAAGCATGCGGCAAAGAAAAGGGACAGATTTCATCTAGGTATTGAGTAGCACCAAGCACAGGGCCTCAGGGGCTCTATGCTCTCGTGAGTGCTAAGTCACTTCAGTCATATCTGACTCTTTGCGACTCTATGGACTGCATGCTGCCAGGCTCCTCTGTCTGTGGGATCCTCCATGCAAGAATACTGGAATGGATTGCCATGCCCTCCTCCAGAAGATCTTCCCAACCCAGAGACTGAACCTGTGTCTCCTGTATCTCCTGCGTTAGCAGGTGGATTCTTTTACCACTCTGCCACCTTGGAAACCCTATTTCATGGTTGCCTGCTATACACAGGAGGATGTAAAGAAGAAAAAGAACCAGACATGGGCTTTTCCCTCTAAGAGTGTGTGGCCCTTAATCTAATGGGGAAGATAAGAAGTGATCAGTGATAAATCTCTAAAAGAAATACATAGAGTAATACAGGAATCTAGAGGAGGAGACTTTACTTCTAGTTTGGGTGCAGCAGGGGAGGGAGTCAGGGAAAATCTAGTCAGCAACTCCCATGACTCTTGAAGGATAAGTAGGCTGTGGACGTGCAGACATGGTGAGGAATTGCCTCTAGAGAATCAAGAACTTTGGAGACTGGCTGTCTAAGCCCGTTCTGTGTGTATGAGGAAACAGATGCAGACTGGGTGAGGAGCAGCTAACGAACTGTTTGCTCAATGCAGCGCCTGTCCGCACAGCGCCCTCCTCCACGGCAGGCCTTCCGACCCAGCAGACAGTGTGGGCCAGGGCCTGGAAGGGTGGAAGCTCTGACCGAATATGGCGAAACGGGGATCACAGTTTGCTTGGAAAATAGGATTTTGTAACTGATTATACACCAGGAGTAAAGAAAGAGCTGGGAAAAAGGGAAGGTTTCCAGCCCAGTGAACAGGGGGACACCTGGGACAGCAAACAGGCAAAGCAGGACTGGGAGAGATCACGGAGTGTTTGCTTTGAGACATGTTGGACTTGACGGGGCAGCCAGTTTTGAAAGGTATAGAGTAAAGTTCAGGCAGGCCTTGGGAACCTGGTGATGGAGTTCAGGACCAAAGATATAAATTGGGAGTTGTCTCTTCAAAATGGAGGACTGGATTTTGGGCGGTGGGGGAAAGGAGGCGATAGAATGGAGGAGAAATAAAAGACAACCAAGGACTGCAGCCTCAGATCCCTTTGGAGAGGAGGAGGCGGCAGAAGAGGACCAGAGGTGCGGTCAGAGATAGGCCAGAGTCAGGGGATGCGGGACACAGGAGGTGGGGGGTGAGGGAGATCACTGGGGAGCAGTCTACATCCCAGCAGAAAGAGTTAACATGCCACAGACATGAGGCCTGGGCGGAGAGGCAGCTGGATCCAGCAACTAGAATGTTACTCCTGACCTTTGCAGGTGCAGGGCAGCCAGAGTAAATGTTATTTAGGAAGTTTGACAGTGAAGAGGAGGAGGGAGAGTTAGGGGTGCCAGGGCCGAGGCAAGATGTGGTATTTCTTTTCTTCTTGAAGGCTAGGGTAGCCTTAAACATGTTTTTTGGAAGATGGGGAGGAGCTGGCAGAAAGTGAGGGAGATAAGAGTAGGCAGGGAGAAGGAATGCTTGCTGGAGGGTGATCTTCAAGGAGGCAGGAAGGATTAAGGTCAAGGACATAGCCTGTTAACAGTTGGAATGGAAATTTTTGAGCTGAGGTGGGAGTGAGCCAGCCTGGGGTGAGCACTGAAGCCCTATGGTTGGAGACAGTCATGCAGGAAGAAGAAAACCAAAGGGCTGAGGCTCAAACCTTGGAAGAAAATCAAAGGTCAAGATCAAATAGGCACCAAGAAGGGGACAGCTGGAAAACACAGTCATGATGCCCAGAGGCCCAAACAAGTCAGCTGGTGGTACCCAGCCCCAAAGATGGGGCTAAAGGAAGTGGACCAACAAGGATAATGTTTGCTTTGGAGACAGGTTAGGAAGATAAAGCTCAAGTCCGTTAAGCTGCTTATCAAATGCATGATTTCTCTGCTTGCGCTGGACTTCAACTTCCAAATATTTTAATTAAATCAACATGTGAGCATGGAAGATATCAAAGGAACAAGCACATTATTAATTTGAAAATCAAAGCAACTAACCACTTGATCCTTTTAAGTCATTTCCTCATTTAGCTCTAATCTGAGTAACAAACATTCCTGCACCTCCACGATAATGTTCCTGGATTTAAAACCTCAGTTTGGTTTTCTGCTCCCTTGGGGACTTATTTCTTATCTCATGGGTCCTTTTGAAATAGGCAATTATCAGATCAACCTTTAGCTCACTGGCCTTGGGTTGAATAGGTAATTTTTCCCCGGAATCACAGGCTCATAAGAATTCAAGCCAAAATTCCAGGCTAGCTTTAAGCAATAAATACTGTAATTAACTTCTAACCAGGCAAGCTAACATTTTGCTTGGAAAAAGCATCATTTTCTCAAACAAATGCCTTTCAAATAAAAACAATTTCATGTCCTCTTTTTTCCAGCGTGATACTCTTCAGGGCTTGGGAATAACCACAGCATCGTGTGAGGGCATGGTCTTAGAGATTTTTTAAATCCAGTTTTCTCTGGTTTTCTGGCCGGCCATAGAAGCTGCATGACCTTCTAGCAGTCTGTCGTTCTAACAGAGTCCTGTCTAAGCTGTTCAGCAAGTTCTTCAGAAGCCCTACCAAGCCTGGTTAATGTGACTTCCATTCTGTCTGACAGACAGGGTAGAGATGGAGCCCAGGGCTATAGAGTCTGGGATGGACCTTTGTGACTGAATGTTACCAAGGCTGGGGAGGAGAGGAAGGGGGGGAGTATTTCTCATGGTGGTAATAAAAAAACATCCACTACTAGACACTTTTATTACCGTTTTTAAATCCTCTACAATGTACCTCCTTATTCCCTGCACCCAGGACAGACAGAGCCCACTGCCCAGACAATGGATGTCACACTGCCTTTAATTCAGTCAGTGAAATAGGGGAAATGAAGACCCATAGTAAGGTCAGCCATGGGAGTTTGAAATCAGGAAGTCCCGAGAATATTCCAAATGTGCAACCAGAAAACTAAAGCCCAGGATCAGAGCTGAGCTGGAAACTGAAAGGACCTATAATTAATGTGTCAGTTGTTAGAAGAGAATATTTGAGTCCTAGAGCAAACACTGGAGAAGGCAATGGCACCCCACTCCAGTACTCGTGCCTGGAAAATACCATGGACGGAGGAGCCTGGTGGGCTGCAGTCCATGGGGTCGCTGAGGGTCAGACACAACTGAGCGACTTCACTTTCACTTTTCACTTTCATGCATTGGAGAAGGAAATGGCAACCCACTCCAGTGTTCTTGCCTGGAGAATCCCAGGGACGGGGGAGCCTGGTGGGCTGCCGTCTGTGGGGTTGCACAGAGTCGGACACGACTGACGCAACTTAGCAGCAGCAGCAGCAGCAGAGCAAACACAGGGCTTCCCAGGTAGCTCAGTGGGTAAAAAATCTGCCTGCAATGCAGGAGACGCAGGTTCAGTCTCTCGGTTGGGAAGATCCCCTGGAGGAGGGCATGGCTACCCACTCCTGTATTCTTGCTTGGAGAACCCCAGAATGAACAGAGAAGCCTGGAGGGCTATAGTCCCTGGGGTAGCAAATGAGTCAGACACAACTGAGCATACACAAGGCAGGAACCAAAGGAGAATAAAGCATCCCGTGTGTATGCAGGAAGGGCTCCATTATGAAATGGATTATGAATTTTTTCCGAATAAGTTGCTGCTCTCTGACCCGGGTTTTGTGTTTTGGTTCAGCTGTGCACATGGCGGGTTTTCTCCAAGGAGGTTTTAAAGTAACCACATACTTTCTGTCAGCATTCAGAGGGAAGGGCACGTACCATGGCCTGAAACCTGGCCTTATTTTCTCAACACTGTGGCAGGGCCCCCTGTCCTGTGGTTACAGTGCCACACACACATGGTGCAGAGAGCTTGGGTGGCCCTGGAACATGGCCACAGGGAGCAGCGGCAATAACCAGAGGTCTGTATTCCGTGAGGTCCTGTCCCCAGCCTGCCGTGGACGTGCACTTACGTGGGAGGTAGTGTAACACAGTGTAGGAATCGAAAGAGCGAAACAGGGGCCTTACATTACACACCCAGATCTGCTGCTTACTAACCTCGTGGTTTGGGGCACAATTCTCCTTTGTTTTAAAACCAGCTTCCTCACCTGAATAATGGAATTGGACTCAGAACAGCTGAGAGGAAGGAGTAATTGAAATAAGGTGTGTGAATTTACTTTGCAAACTGTAAAAGACTAAAGGGATGGAAGAATGAATTGTCTCCAGGCTGTGCTGATTTGGTCTTCTGGTTGTCATTAGGCCTTAGCCAGTAATTCATAATTGGTATCCAAACACAAGGTGGGGAAAGGAGTTAAGCAGCAGCACCTGTTTGAAAAAAAGCTCTTCGTGAAATCAACCATGTGCTTCTTAGGAACTGCAGGAATCAGAGTCGAGTGTGGAGAAGCAGAGATGTCCTCTTTCTGCTCTCCTGTGGAAGCATCCCATCCATTCTAGTACGATGCACTCTGCAAAGACACCTCACTTTAAAAGAAATACAGACCAGGGCTTCCCTGGTGGCTCCATGGCAAAGAATTCACCTGCCCATGCAGAAGACATGGGTTCGATCCCTGGTCCAGGAAGATCCCACATGCCGCAGAGCAACTGAGTCTGTGCACCACAACTATTGAGCCTGTGCTCTAGAGCCTGAGAGCCACAGCAACTGAGCCCACGAGTCACAATTACTGAAGCCCAGGTGGCCTAGAGCCCATGCTCCACACCAAGAGAAGCCACCGTAATAAGGAGTCCACACTCTAAAACTAGAGTAGCCCCACTCGCCATGACTAGAGAAAAGCCGGAGCAGCAACAAAGACCCAGAACAGGCAAAAATAAACAAACAAAATTGGAAAAAAAAAAGAAATACAGACTAGCCAGATAACATGTTGCAGGAGGAGACATCCAGGAAACCTGGGATTTTAATTGGCATGGGAAAACTCTGGGAGGAAAGTGAAAGCTCTCTTTGGATTTTATATAGGTTCTTATGTGGAAGACAGGTTCAAATTGTTACACGTGTCTTCACAGGAGGAGTAAGAGTACCACGTGACAATTCTAAGGTGTAGATTTCAGCTCATCTAAGGCTATAAACGGAGAAGGCAATGGCAACCCACTCCAGTACTCTTGCCTGGAAAATCCCATGGACGGAGGGGCCTGGTGGGCTGCAGTCCACGGAGTCTCTAGGAGTCGGACATGACTGAGCGACTTCACTTTCACTTTTCACTTTCGTGCTTTGGAGAAGGAAATGGCAGCCCACTCCAGTGTTCTTGCCTGGAGAATTCCAGGGATGGGGAAGCCTGGTGGGCTGCCGTCTATGGGGTCGAACAGAGTTGGACACGACTGAAGCGACTTAGCAGCAGCAGCAGCAGCAGCAGCAGCAGCAAGGCTATAAAGTCTCCAAACTTGGCTACAAATTAGAATCACTAGGAAGCTTTGAAATCGGCCACAACCCAGGCTGCACCCCCAAACCCATTAAATCAGAATCTTTAGGGGTGGAGCCCAGGCATCAGTATTTTTTAAACCTTTACACAGTGGCTCGGTGGTAAATCATCTGCCTGCAATGCAGGAGATGCAGGTTCGATCCAGGGTATCAGGAAGATCCCCTGGAGGAGGAAATGGCAACCCACTCCAGTATTCTTGCCATGGAGAATCCCATGGACAGAGGAGCCTGGTGGGCTACAGTCCATGGGGTCACAAAGAGTCCAACATGACAGAGCATGTACAGATGCATACATACCAAAGATGCAGGTGATTTTAATGGGCAGTCACGTTTGAGAAGCACTGACCTGCAAAAGGACTGTTGGCATCAGAACTAATCAAAGAAGTGAACTGCTAGAGAAGTGGACATTCCCTGTCATTGAAGCTGCCCAAGATGTCACGTAGTGGTAATGAATTCAAGTCTTGCATGGATGGTTAGACTGAAGTCCACAAACCTCAAGTTCCCACCCACCCTGAGAGGCTGAGTCAATGCTCTGAGGTGGAAGTTTTCAAGTTTCTTTAATGGTGCCATGGAACTATTTGTTCAAATAAAATATTTGAAATAAACAAAAGAAGAAAGAGGTGGCTTCCTTCCCCCAACACATGTCAGGACCATTCTACCATTTTCTTTATGATGACCCCTTGAAGACACTGTGGAGATCTGGAAACTGTATGAAAATCTCTAGGACTTCAGGGAACACAGTTTTTAAAACCACTAATTTAAGGAAAGGGAAATAGGATTTCCACAGAAATGAATTTTGTATTCAACCATCTGTAGTTGGAATCCTGATTGTTTCTGATGAATAGAAGTAGCAAAAATTCCAAATGGAGAAGAGCCAACATAAATGACCATGGACTGAAACTTATTTGTTAGTTGGAAACGTGAACAGCATCAGCCAGTCTGTGGTTGATCAAGTGCCTAAAAAATTAGATCCAGGGCTATTTCCACTTATTATCTTGGTGCCACACATAGGATGTAAAAGCCACCTCTGCCAGCTCACCATAGTGCTTCCAATGGGAAGAATGCTTAAATACTGCTGCTGTTGTTCAATCATTAAGTCATGTCCAACTCTTTGTGACTCCATGGACTTCCCCATCCTTCACTATCTCCTAGAGTTTGCTCAAACTCATGTTCATTGAGTCGATAATGCCATCCAATCATCTCATCATCTGTCACTCACTTCTCCTCCTGACTTCAGTCTTTACCAGCATCAGGGTCTTTTCCAATGAATTGGCTCTTCACATCAGGTGGCCAAAGTATTGGAGCTTCAACTTCAGCATCAATCCTTCCAATGAATATTCAGGGTTGATTTCCTTTAGGATTGACTGGTTGGATCTCCTTGCTGTTCAAGGGATTTTCAAGAGTCTTCTCCAACACCACAGTTTGAAAGCATCAATTCTTCGGTGCTCAGCCTTCTTTATGGTCCAACTCTCACATCCATGCATGACTCCTGGAAAAACCATAGCTTTGACTATAAAGACCTTTGTCAGCAAACTGATGTCTCTGCTTTTTAATATGCTGACTATGTCTTAGATTTCTTCCAAGGAGCAGCATCTTTAAATTTCATGGCTGCAGTCACCATCCACAGTGATGTATTATTTACAGATAGTTCCCAGGCTTTGCAGTCACATATTGAGTGTTCTACTTGAATGAGCTCTATCCTCATGTCCTGCAATGTGCAGAGCATGTCTTGAACCCAGATGTTCTCATTTCCAGTATCTTTTTACAATTTGATGGCACCTCCTGTGCCACAGATTCTAGTTTTCGGTACTAAAGCTGTAACTTGCATATATGGCGACCTAGTAGCAGAGAAAGGAAGTGAGAACAAATAAGTTGACTCCTGGTTCTGCTGTTCCAGCTATGTGAATGCAGACAAGTCACCAAACTTATCAGTTTTCTCCCCTCTAAAATGGAATTCATAATACCTACTACATATCTCATGGGATTATCATGAGGTTATAAAAAAGCCAAGGTCATATCCTCTTAAGTTATATGAACTATGTGTGATTATTGACAACAAAAGTAATTTTGGGAGGATTTCACTGTATGTAGATGTAATACATATGACAAATATAATATAAATAGGGGAGGGTATAAGACCTGTATGTTTTTAAGACTTTACATTTTATTTGAAGTGGTAAATATTAACTTCAATTAAACTGTGACAAATGAGGTTTATATATTATAATCCTCTTGTAACAGCTAAAAAAATAGCACAAGAGTTATGAACAAAAGCCGGTTGATAAAGTATATGAAGTATTAAAAATTATCCAAATCCTAAAGAAAGAAAAGGGAGAACAGAGGAGCAAAAAAACAAAGGAGACAAATAGAATACTAAGAAAATGGTGCAGCTAAATCTAATCAATAATTATATGATAAATGTAGATGGTCTAAAATACCAAATAAAGATAGATATTGTCTGGTTGGGTTTTTTTTAAAAGACCTAATGATATGCTATCTGTAAGAAACCTATTCTAAATTTAATGGAAAAAATAGATTAAATTAAAAGGATAAAACAAAAAAGATATGCCATGGAAAGACTAAACGAAAGACAGCAGGATGAAATGAAATTAAATGAAAGACAGTGACTGTGTTATTACACAAAGTAGACTTTGGAACAAGGAAAAATTACCAGAGACAAAGAGAGAACTTGCATAATAATAAAGAAGAAATTAACCAAGAAAACATAGTAGTCTTAAATGTGTAAGACTAATACACCTAAACAGCAAAGTCGCAAATTACATAAAGTTAAAACTGGTAACAGTGAAAGGAGAGATAGAAAAATCCACAATTATACTTGGAGACTGTCATGTTCCTTTCAAGATAATTAACAGAACAAGATAATTAATAGAACAAGTAGACTCTTGATCTAATTGACATTTACACAACACTCCATCCAGCAGCAGCAGAAAGACACATTCTTGCCAAGTGTACATGGAACAGGCACCAAGATCAACCATATTCTGAACATAAGACAAACCATAACAAATTTAACATAATCACATAAAATAGCTTTCCTTGACCATGATGGGTATTTAACTAGAAATCAGTAGTCAAAAGAGATCCAGAAATTTCCCAAATATTTGAAGTTTAAAAATGCATGGAAATGAACTGACAAAAATCTTACAGGAACTTAGTATTTTGAACTGAATTAAAGCGAAAATACAACACTTTGAAACTTGTGGGATATAGCTAAATAGTGCTAAGAGGAAATGTATAGCATTAAATGCTTATATTGGAAAAGAAGAAAGATTCTAAATCAAAAATTTAATCTTAAACCTTGAGAAACTAGGAAAAGAAAAGGAAATGAAACCCAAAGCAAGCAAAAGGGAGAAATAATCAAGAGAAGAGCAGAAATCAGTGGAATTGAAAATAGAAAAACAATTGAGGAAATCAGTGTGCTTATATACAGCCTGTATATTTATTTGGTAAAGTTCAAATCCTTCCCCCAATTTCTAAGTGGATTTTTGTTGAATTTCAATAGTGCTTTATATATTCTAGGTATGGAATAATACAGTCTTTCATTGCTGCTGCTGCTACTGCTATGTTGCTTCAGTCGTGTCCGACTCTGTGCGACCCCATAGACAGCAGCCCATCAGGCTCCTCTGTCCCTGGGATTCTCCAGGCAAGAACACTGGAGTGGGTTGCCATTTCCTTCTCCAATACATGAAAGTGAAAAGTGAAAGGAAAGTCGCTCAGCCATGTTCAACTCTTAGCGACCCCATGGACTGCAGCCTACCAGGCTCCTCCATCCATGGGAGTTTCCAGGCAAGAGTACTTTCATTGAGCAGGTGTTTAATTTCGATGAAGTCCACTTTATCGATGTTTTCTTTTGTGGATCTGGTTTAGGGCATAATTTCTAAGAACATTTCACTTAATCCAAGGTCACAGAAGTTTTATCCGAGGTTTCTTCTAAAAGTTGTCCCCGGTGGTGCTAGTGGTAAAGAACCTGCCTGCCAATACAGGAGCCTTAAGAGACAAGGGTTCAATCCCTGGGTCGGGAAGATCTCCTGGAGGAGGGCATGGCAACCCACTCCAGTAGTAGTCTTGCCCAGACAATGCCATGGACAGAGGAGCCTGGCGGGCCACAGTCCAAAGGGTCAGAAAGAGTTGGACATGACTGAAATGGCCTGGCACACACGCACGCACATTTCACATGGAATTCTATGATCCATTTTGATTCAATTTTTGTATAAAGTGGGAAGTATAGGTTGAAGTTCATTTTTTTTTCCAATGTAGATAGATATGCCATTTGTTTGAAAGACTACCTTTTCTCCATTGAATTCCTTTGCAACTTGGTCAAAAATCGGCCATAGTTATGCGGGTCTATTTTGAGACTGTTCTGTTCAGGGGACCTACGTGTTTATCCTTTTTCCCACACCACTCTGTCTTCATTACTGCAGCAGGCATGGAGGGAGTTTCATGGATGGGTTAATACCTAAAATAGGTACAGTTCGGTGATGTCCACTGCCTATGACTTACAGATGAAATATCAGAACAAGGAAGCTTAAGTTTTACCCAGAGATTTTTGTTTGTTAATATCTTCCTCAAACTTGTATACATTTTTCAGGTGGAAATGTTCTGAAAGTGATAGTCCCTCAGTCATGTCTAACTCTTTACGACCCCATGGACTGTAGCCCTCCAGGTTTCTCTGTCCATGGAATTTTCCAGGCAAGAATGTTGGCATGGGTAGCCATTCCCTTCTCCAGGGGATCTTCCTGACCCAGGGATCAAACCTGGGTCTCTCGCATTGCAGGCAGATTGCTTACCCTCTGAGCCACTAAAGGAAGCCCAGAAACAAGTTTTAGGCTATTTTAAATAGAATATGCTTATATACAAGTGTCTTGTGTGGGGTGGGGGATGTGCGTGTGCATTCACACACAAGCATTCAGAGAACACAGACTAGGTATCACATTCCTGATTCTTGCAGCTGTCCATGTTTCAAGTTGCCGTAATCTTCAGAGTGGTGGTTATCAAAGTTGAGTGTGCAATAGAAATACTGGGAGGGCTTGTTAACACTCCCATTTCTGGGTTCTGAGTCCAGGGATTCAAGTTCAGGAGGTCTGGGATGGGATAAGAGTGTTCATTTCTAACAAGTTCTCAAGTGCTGCTACAGCTGGCTCAGGGCTCACACTTTGAGAACCATGGCTCTAGCTCTGTGCTGTCCTAATTGGACCCTATTATTACTTGGTGCTCAATACCCCACGTGCAGGAACAGTGCTCAAATGGGGTTAATTCCATTCTGAGCACCACCTTACATTCCTTAACCCAAGTTGGAAAGGGAATTAAATCAGAGAAGTAAAAAAAAAAAAAAAAAGATAAATCTGCTATATTCTTGAAATCTGACATGAGTGAATACTTCCAAGAAAAAGAACAAGCTTATCTCCCCTGAGAGAAGTGTTGAAAAGCAAGAAAGACAAGGAAGCAGTCAGAAAGTTCTAATGAAGAATGGCCAAATGTTGATAATTCCTAAAGTTCGGTGATAGGTAGATGAGACTTTATTATACTGCTTTGTTTACTGTTAATGTTAGGTGTTTGACATTTTCCATTTTTAAAAAAGTTCTTTTTAAGTAAACTGAGATTCTAAAGTAGAGGAGCCTAGCAGAAGATCAATGTGTGTTAGAGAAAATTTAAATGCTATTTTCAAACTCTCAAGATGATTTAGAGATAAATCCACTTCACCAGTGTTTCTTAGACTTTCCTTTAAGCCTCCAGTACCAAGAAACGTACTGGTACTGGAGTACTTTCTATCAGGAAAGAAATCCTTCCTGACACTAAGAAGGTAGCCCAAAGTTGTTCTACTGCAAGTCCGAATTTCTTTGAAATTTTGTGTTTTATTTTCCAAATGTGATTTTGCTCCCTAGTTAATATCTATTTGATTTCATCTAAAAATCTTTTAAATTATCATCACAGGAATATGTTTCCTAGCTATTATAACTAGGAAGCTGTATAACACTTGTAACTCCAAAGACGTAAATGGTTCAGTCTCAGAGAAGTATCACAAGCAAGAATCATAGCTCAACAGTCGAAGTCATTAAACAGAAATTTCTTTCCTTGTGTTTGCTCTCAGAGGATCTTGAAATTGATGTGTATTTATTGCTCAATGTTCTCATACTCTGAAAACAAGGGTTTGGGTTCATTTGTGTCTCCGCAATAAAACTCTTCTATTACATTAGCATCTAGTACATCCTATGTTTCCTGGATTAACTTCTGCCATTATCAATTCACTAGTAAGGATTGAGTTAGTACCATCACCTTGGAACCCTCAGCAAAAACATAGTGTGTATGGGTTAATCAAAAACTCCTAATTTATCTCTCCCCCAATGAAGAATCTGAAAAGAATGTATATGTATATGTATATACATATATATATATGAAACTGAATCGCTTTGCTGTACACTTGAAACCAACACAGCATAGTTTTTTGTTTTTGCGTTCTTCTTCTTCTTTTTTTTTTTTTTTTTGTCTGTACCACGTGCCATGATGAACTTCCCCAACCAGGGATTAAACCCATGCCCCCCATAATGGAAGCACAGAGTCGTAACCACGGGACCACCAGGGAAGTCCAACAACGTTGTAACTTAACTATACATCAACACATGTGTCTGAAAAAAAAAGACAAAAAGTGGTGGAAATGATATTAGATTGATTGTTTGGAATTTCCCACAAGACCTTGCATCTTTTCATTGGATTCAAGCTTATGCTTGAATCTTAAAAACAAGGTTGTTGAAAAAATAGTAACATCTACATGTATTATACACACACATATGTATCACATTAGTGTAGATCCTGGTTAGGACAGGCAAGGAATAATGTCAGAGACAATCCTATGGTAAAACAAGAAAGGTGGGCCTTGTACAGCAGAAGTGGCCTGAGCTGAAGAGTCTGATTCAACTTTCTGCTCTTGAGGTTAAAAAAAATCTTGGGAGCTTAGACATGGCATTTAAAACAATCAAGACAGTCATTGATTGAGCCTCAAAGAACAGGGCATGTGCTAAGTCACTTCAGTCGTGTCCAACCCTTTGTGACCCTATGGACTGTAGTCCACTGGGCTCTTCAGTCCATGGGATCCTCCAGGCAAGAATAGTGAAGTGGGTTGCCAGGCCCTTCTCCAGGGGATCTTCCCGACCCAGGATTGAACCCAGGTCTCATTATGTCTCCTGCACTGCAGGTGGGTTCATAGCTACTAGCGCCACCAGGGTTAAAAGGTTAGAAGCAGGAGGTAACAGCTCCTGAACAGGACCTTCAAGATGAGAGAGGGACACTGGCTTTATTCAACAATACCTACTGAGTGTTCTTTTGGCACATACAGAATCAGACAGAGCTCCTCTCCTGTGAAAAAAATCATAGAAATTTTTTAAATCACAGATACAAATTACAGATATTTTCCATACTTGACTGAAGACGAGGGGGCTGTGCGAGATGGTTGAAGGCAGAGTCAAATCACACAAGACATTGATTGTCAGTCAGGGCTTTAGGCGTGGAAATTCAGAGGCAGGGAAGGGACAGGAGGAAGGGGGATTTTAGGAAGATTAACTGAGGGTAGCTTGCCAGGAGATCCATGTTCAGACCTCTGTCGTGGTCCAAAGGCGAAAAAGAGAACTTGAACGCCTACGGGAGTAGGCAGGAAGGGAAAGTGAGAGAGGAGGGCAGGGAAAAACCGGAGACGATTGCCAAAACTTGAATCTGAGTAATGGGAGGACAGTTCTTTCTTAAAAGGAGGAGGGGTTAGGAAAGCAAGCTCATTTAGAGTAAGAAAGATATCAGGTTTATCTCTAAATGAACTGACCTATAATGAGACTCATTAGCTTAAGCTGGACTACTGGAATGCCGTCTAATGCAGCAGTCCCCAACCTTTTTGGCACCAGGGAATGGTTTCATAGAAGAGAGTATTTCCATTGACAAGGGTGGGGGCAGGTGGTCTGGGGATGATTCGGGCACATTTATTGTACACTTTGTTTCTATTATTGTTATATCAGCTCCACCTCTGATCATCAGGCATTTGATCCTGGAGGTTGGGGATCCCTGTTTTAAAGGGCAAACAGGTCCCCCCTGCTTGTGGGAAGTAGACAGTTCAGCGTAGACAGGAGAGGTGGCCCCAGGTGGCTGTAGTGACAGAGCTGAGGGCTGCCCGTGAGGCATGGTGGGCACTCCAGGAACTGTGGTGTTCATGAACTTGAGGGTTTCCTATTCAGCAGCCCCTTCCCACCTCATCTCCAAGGCCTCTCACTCTGCAGACATTCCCCCTCTACTCCAGCCCCCAGGACCCCATGACACCTCTAAGCGCACCAGACTGTCCCCCACTCCTCCACGCTCAGGCCTTTTCTGGCTTCTGCCTTTGTCCATGTCCTCTGTCGCCCATCCTCTGCTTAGTGAACTGCTTCTCATCTTGCAAGTTCCTACTCAGACTCCAAGCCCTCCGTGGTCCTCGGCACCCCATGGAAATTTTACTAGCCTCTTTACACACATCATATTAGCAGGTGCCCAAGCTCTGAAGATTGTGGGCTGTGTCTCACCTTTACAGCCCCTCAGTACTTCTTTGCTCAGTTTATCACCTCATTTATACCATGCTTGCATGCTAAGTCCTTCAGACATCGCCAGCTCTTTGTGACCCCCTGGACTCTAGCCTGCCAAGCTCCTCTGTCCATAGGATTCTCCACGCAAGAATACTGGAGTGGGTTGCCATGCCCTCCTCCAGGGGATCTTCCGAACCCAGGAATCAAACCTGCATCTCTTATGTCTCCTGCATTGGCAGATGGGTTCTTTACCACTAGCGCCATTTGGGAAGCCCCACTTAAACCGTAGATGAGATCTATTTCATACAACATTATTTGGGGCTTAAAAACACACAGATTTTCTTTATAGTTAGTAAGCATTCAGAGGAAATTTGGAGTCAAAATACATCAAAATTTAATATTATAAAGAATGAGAATTAGGTATACTTAGCCATAATTTAGCAATTAAAATAAAAGCAGACTTGGCAGTTCCCTTTATTCAAACCCCTCACAACCTGTAATTGTACAGTGCCAAAGAAACCCAACTTTCTTTCTCTGATACTCTGATTTTCAGTCCAAATCATTACATCATGTTGTAGAAAATCACACAGTTTCAATTCTTTCCAGCTCAAAGTTCAATTCTTTTCAACCCAGATATGAGCTAAAAGCTATCACTGTGTGATATGTGTATGTATTTGTTTAACAGAAACCGTAATCTGGACATTTTATCAGGTTGGACCTGGATCTACCCAAAGAAACATGTTGCTTTTTTGTTTGTTTAAAAAAACAAAACAGAATTTTTAGGCATCATTGCATGTGTTTACCATTTTGACCAGAAGAAATGGAGAACAGTTTTTGAGATTGGTTGGAATTCTTCAACAGGAACATCTAGATAAAAGCAGGATTTATGGAGTTTCCAAGTTTCTTATCTGAACTCCAAGGTTAAAATAAGATAGATCAGAACAATACAGCTCATAATTTACTTCTATTCAATAAGCATTTGTTGAGTGCCAAGCAAGAGCTAAGCAGTGGAGCCAACAAGTATATGTCACAGTATCTGCCTTGAAAGTACTCACCTTCTAGCAAGGAAAGCATGTTTATATACATATAGATCAGGGAAGTAAACTTAGTAATAGAAACCAGCCAAAACATATATTTATGCATAGGTGTTACTTCTTTCAAAGTTGCATCAAAGTTGCACTCTGAACTTTCTTCATACTCCGATCCTAAAACTTCTTTTGTACCACTTTTGGTCTTTGGCAGTTCTGTAGGAGCATCACAGTGACAGAATATTTTCAGCAGGGTAGAAGGAATGTTGGCTCATAATCAATGGAAATTTACTTCTCACAGTTCTGGAGGCTGGAAGTCAAGATCAAGGAGTCAGCATGGTCATGCTCTGGGGAAGGATCTCTTCCAGGAGGAAGATTTCTCACTGTGTCCTCACATTGCAGAAGGACAAGAAACCAATCTCTGGGGCCTCTTTTATAAGGGTACACACACCCTTTTATGAGGACTCTGCCCTCATCACCTAGTCTCCTCTCAAATTCCCCACCTTCTCATATATCACCTTTATGTGCTCAGTTGCTAAGTCACGTCCAACTCTGTGCAATCCCTGGACTGTAGCCCACCAGGCTCCTCTGTCCATGGGATTCTCCAGGCAAGAATATTGGAGTGGGTTGCCATTCCCTTCTCCAGGGGATCTTCCCAACCCAAGAATCAAGCTCACATCTCCTTCATTGCCAGGCAGATTCTTACCACTGAGCCACCAATATATCACCTTGTTGTTCAGTCACTCATTCATGTCCGACTCTTTGTGACCCCATGGACTGCAGCATGCTAGGCTTCCCTGTCCATCACCATCTCCCAGAGCTCGATCAAACTCATGTCCATCAAGTCGGTGATACCATCCAACTATCTCATCCTCTGTCATCCCCTTTTCCTCCTGCCTTCAGTCTTTCCCAGCATGAGGATCTTTTCTAATGAGTCAGCTCTTCACATCAGGTGGCCAAAGTATTGGAGCTTTAGCTTCAGCATCTGTCCTTCCGATGTATATTCAGGAGTCCTTCTGATGCATATTCAGGATTGATTTCCTTTAGAATTGACTGGTTTGATCTCTTTGCAGTCCAAGGGACTCTCAAGAGTCTTCTCCAACACCACAGTTCAGAAGAATCAATCTTCTCAGCCTCCTTTATGGTCCAACTCTCACATCCATACATGACTACTGGAAAAACCATAGCTTTGACTAGACAGACCTTTGTGGGCAAAGTAATATCTCTGCTTTTTAATATACTGACTAGGTTTGTCATAGCTTTTCTTCCAAGGAGCAAGTGTCTTTTAATTTCATGGCTGCAGTCACCATCTGCAGTGATTTTGGAGCCCAGGAAAATAAAGTCTGTCACTGTTTCCATTGTTTTCCCATCTATTTGCCATGAAATGATGGGACTGAATGCCATGATCTTTGTTTTTTTTTAATGTATATCACCTTAGTGGTAAGGATTTGAATATATGAATTTGATAGGGGAGGACACAAATATTCAAACCATAACAGGGATTAATCTATCAAAATATGTATAAGATCTATTGGTATATGAGGAAAATTATGAAACTCTGGTGAACAAAATCAAAAAAGAACTAAAACTGAGGAGATGCTCCATGTTCATGAGTATTAGAACTCAATATTGTCAAGTAATGTTTTACGTGATCTGTGCACATGGTCTCCCTGCAGCATGTTTATACCTATCAGAAGATGTTCAAAGCCCATCAGAGAATACTGGGGCTTCGTCTGAACTTCTTGTTCGATTATACATGCTGTTTCTCCTCCATCACATCATGTATTTGTAGACATTATCGCCTAAAATTAATTCGAAGTTTTACAAGAGTAACTGGGGAGCAACACACTTGTGGTTCAGGGTGCAGAAAACAGTGGCACCTACCTCTGCTTTAGAAATTCCATTATCTAATCCAGTCCTGGCTGTACAGTAACATCAACAGGGAGCTTGTAGATCTCTCACTGCCCAGGCTACATCCCAACCAGTTAAATCCAAATCACTGGGGAGATGTAATCCAGGCATGAGTGTTTGGGAAAGAAGTCAACTCGTGGGGTTTTTTCAAGTTTTTCTGTGGAAATAATTTGAATTCATAAAATACTGCAGAAGTTGCTCAGTGTTATATGGCAGCCTGGATAGTGGGGGGATAATGGATATATACATGTGAGGTTGAGTCCCTTTGCTGTTTACCTGAAACTATCACAGCATTGTTAATTGGCTATATGCCAGTTCAAAATAAAAAGTTTAATTTTAAAAGATGTTGCAGAAGTTAAAATACTACAACGAACTCTTGTATTTCCTTATTTAGAATCACTTCTATTTTTCCCTCTGAACCATTTGAGGGTAGGTTAAGTGCATCGTGGCCTTTTACCCCAAAACATCCCACTCTCAGAGAGTATTTAGTGTGCGTTCGTGCTAAGTCTCTTCAGTCGTGTCCGACTGTCTGTGACCCTATGGGTCGTAGCCCACCAGGTTCCTCTCCATGGGATTCTCCAGGCAAGAATACTGGAGTAGGTGGCTGTGTCCTCCTCCAGAGGATCTTCCCAACCCAGGTATTGAACCCATGCCTTTTACATCTACCTGCATTGGCAGGCGGGTTCTTTACCACTAGCCCCACATGGGAAGCCTGAGCATTTACTAAGAATAGGTAAATACTTAGTAAACACTCACTCTCTTATGTAAGCACTGGCGAGCCAGCAACTTCACACATTTACGCTGTCACTAAACTCACAAGTATTTAATTGAACGTCCTACTCCAGATTTGTCAGTTGATCTCATAATGTTGTTACAGTACTTTTCTTCCTCTGGTTCAGGAGCCAGTCTAAGTTAGGTGATACAATTCGTTGACATTTCTCTCTCTCCTCAATTAATCTGTAATGTTTCCACAGACTTCGTCTTTTCTCATATTGACACTTTTTAAAAATACGGTTGTTGTTGTTGTTATTCAGTTACTCAATCGAGTCCGGTTCTTTGTGACCCAATGAACTGCAGCACACCAGGCTTCCCTGTCCTTCACTTCCCTGTCCTGAAATTTGCTCAAACTCATGTTCATTGAGTCATGATGGTGATGCCATCCAACCGTCTAATCCTCTGTCCTCCCCTTCTCCTCCCACCTTCGATCTTTCCCAGCATCAGGATCTTTTCCAATGAGTCAGTTCTTCGCATCAAGTGGCCAAAGTATTGAAGCTTCAGCTTGAGCATCAGTCCTCCACTTTACAAAAATAAAGCATTCCTTGCTGTCTGCTGTTGCTTGTGAGTAGATGAAAGTTATGCCCGCTCAGCTGAGCATGGGGTTGGGCATGGTGTTTTCCTCTGCAAGGTCCGCATCAGGAGACCCACACAGTGTCCACCTTTTCTCACTGGTGCTGCTCATTTTGATCACCTAGGAGAGTGCTGCCCAGTTTCTTCACTGGATAATTATCTTTCTCTTTCTCCCTTGCAACTAATAAGCAGTCTGAGGGGCTGACAAGACCACTGGAATATTTTGCTCCATATCAGAATTTCCCCCATGGTTCAATGTGGATTGATGATTTTTGGCTGATACAATATTTACCTTGATGAACAAACTGCAAATGATTTTCCAACTCCATCACTCTCTCCATATTTACCAGTCAGCTCTTGAAATCCTCCCTTCTCCTCTGTGTATTTATTTATCTAGATATTATTGGTATGAACTCATGAATTTCCTTTTTTTCCAGTAATTTATTTATTCATTACCATATTTATTTGGGTGCTCAAACAGTCTCAGGTGTCTCTAGTAGGAAGCCCTTCAAGGTGACTCCTGTATCCTTATAACAGGTCCCCAGTTTTGTGAACACTTCCTTACTTCCAGGCTTATCTTGTACCTACCCTGCCCTATCCCTGGTACTAGTCTTTTCTCCAAAAAAAGACACCTTTTCATGGAGAGCGGTATAAGAGAACAAGATTAAGTTTGCAAGGTATGCTTATTGCTAGTGAGTTGTCTCCACTTCTTAGCCCTCTTAGCAGACAGAGCTAGGAAATATACTCTTGTGTGTATATACAGGCAGGCTTCCCTGGAGGCTCAGTGGTGAGTAATCCACCTGTCAAGGCAGGAGACACAGGTTCAAATCCCTGGGTCGGAAAGATCCCCTGGAGAAGGAAATGGCAACCCACTCTAGTATTCTTACCTGGGAAATCCCATGGACAGAGGAGCCTGGTGGACTACAGTCCATGGGGTCACAAAGAGTCAGCCACAACTTAGCAACTAAACAACAACAACAACAATATATATTCATACATGTAATAAAAATACACATGCATGCATATATATTTTTGTGCATATGTACATACACCAATATATACATTATTTCAAAATCATTAATTCATGCTTTTATCTCAAATTAATTTTTAATTAATTTTTATTGGAGTATAGTTGCCTTACAATACTGTGTTAGCCTCTGCTGTATAGCAAAGTGAATCAGCCACACCTACACAAATACCCCTTTTTCACACTTTTATCTCAAATTTAAATCCATCCCCACAAGGTTCTATGCTGCCTTCCCCCATTCCATATTTATATGTCTCCTTTCCACAGTGAGATCCCTGGCTCCCAACAATATTTCGTCCAGCCATCTTGGAAAAATGTTTGATAGTGCCTATTGCAACTAAGCATGCATATACCTATAATCCAGCAATTCTACTTCTGGGTATATTCCCAACAGAGATAAGGACTTATGTCCACCGAAAGCATAATGTTTGCAGCAGCTTTATGCATAAGAGCCAAAAACTGGAACTTCACCAAAAGTCAATCAATAATAGAAAAGCACATTGTGGCATATTTATACAATAATAAATTGCTGTGAAAAAGAATGAAACTCCCGATAAAAGCAACAAAGTGGATGAATCTCATGGACATCAAGTTAAGTAAAAGATCTTCAATGTAAAAGAGGATGTATGATATTATTCCATTTATGTGAAATTCAAAACCAGGGAAAATAGGACTCTAGAAAGCAGAGTAGTGGCAACCGCTAAGATTTGTGAGGATGGGATAATGATTCTGAGGGGGCAGGAAGGAGCCTTCTGCAGGAGCTGGGATGTTGTGCATCTTTATCCAGGTAGCAGTAACACAGGCACAATACAAAGACAAAAAAGTCATCAAGCTATAATTTAAATATTTTACTATATGCAAGTTACATCCTATTTTTTTAATTTAATATAGCTATAAATTGAGTTGCCAATGCAATTAACTCAACTGAGATGATTTAATCAGACCAATTCCACATGTGTTTAGGAAATGACAACTGCATCAGAATTTAATCATGTACCTGGCAACTACTGCTTTTCTGGTGTAATACACATCCCGTGTCAGTAATGGGAAAAATTGTACATGCAAGGATCTAACAGTACAGTTTCATTTTACAGGGTTTTCTCAGTGTCTTGATTTAATTTTTTGTTGAGTTGAATTGGACTGTGTTATACACACCCCAAGGGTTAGTCACAATCCAAACCTTTAATGGTTTACTCTTTGTGTGTAAAGTCACTTGATAATAGGCATCCTCTAGGGTTAATGGCACCCCACTCCAGTACTCTTGCCTGGAAAATCCCATGGATGGAGGACCCTGGAAGGCTGCAGTCCATGAGGTCGCTAGGAGTCAGACACGACTGAGCGACTTCACTTTGACTTTTCACTTTCATGCATTGGAGAAGGAAATGGCAACCCACTCCAGTATTCTTGCCTAGAGAATCCCAGAGACGGGGGAGCCTGGTGGGTTGCTGTCTCCGGGGTCGCACAGAGTTGGACAAGACTGAAGCGACTTGGCAGCAGCAGCAGCAGCAGGGTTGATTACTGGTAACTTGAAATTCATGGAAAAAGTCAGCTCCTAGAATCCTAAATGCTCGAAGGAGGGCATTGTGACAAGAGCTTCAGTAGTAGGGTGGAATGAACATAGGTTTCAACCCCCAGACTGGCCCTTTTGCTACCCTTCTCTCAGTGTCAGCTCTGTCGCCCAGGCAAAGCCGATATATAAGACGTGAAACCGTTCCTCCTTTGATGAAGACATCTTCTCTTTTGATCTGGACTGAAAAATAAGAGATGAGGGTGGGAAGGTATACTGCAGTGCTTCTCCAACTTTGAGTGCACTGCAGCCACCAGGACAGCTTGCTTAACGTGAGTGCTGGGCCCCACCCAAATTTCTGATTCAGCCAGCCTGAGCCAACACATCTACCAGCTTCCAGGGGATGCTAATGCTGCTGGCCCAAGGACCACACTCTGAGAATTACTGCCACAATTGCAATGAATGTGGAAGTAGAGCATCAACGTTCAAATCCTGAACTTAACCTAATAGTCTGCGACCATGAGCAAGCAACTTAATCTCTCTGAACCTATTTTCTCATTTGTATGATACAGACAGTATGTGTCCTGCTTGCCCTATAGGATTGGCATTCATATTTTGTGAGTTCATTTGTGTTTTGAAAACAATAAATCATTAGACCAAAGGTTCTTCACATTTTTGTGCTTTGGACTCCCTTGGCAGTCTGTGGATACCATCTCAGAATACTGTTTTTAAATCTATAAAATAAGATACAGAGGAAAAAATGGAAACCAATTATACTTAATTAAAATTATAAAAATATTTTAGAAGAATAACTTGTAATATACATAGTGATGTGATTCTTTGACATTAAAATAGGTAATGTCATGGAGGGTTTTACATTACTATAATTCCAGAATAGTGATGAGTTTTTAAACAATATTTCAAAATATTTGTAACATCTATAATGTCATATGAATACATGAGTGACTTCTATCAGTGACCAAGTCACAGTATTGCTAATACTATTATGGTCTGTTGCCTATATTTATAATAGAAGGAATGCCAAGTTTCAGTTGGGGGTTAGTGAAAATAAAGATGCGATTGACAGACCCCTCCAAGGTGGTCCTTGTGAAGTGAGTGATTGTGTTCCATTTTCAGGGTATCTAGCTTGGGTAACATATTCTGAGACTCACTTGGGATGGTGCCCGTATGTGGGCTTCTATGGAAGCTCATAGACCAGAAATGGCAGGACCACAGACCTCCAGCTGTATCAGAGCAGCAGTGCCAGTGACGTCCGACCTCTGTACCCTTGAGTTTGTTGTGCTGCTTCCATTATAGCTTCTAAGAATTACTGAAATATTAAGAAGCTTCGAGGAACTTGTTAGTAGGAGGATCACAGTGATCCATCATGGAGCCAGTGTTTGGGTCATCAACAGCGGGCATTAAGATGGTGGGATGAGGTGTATGAGAAGCAGGGCATGGATATATTAATGTACATGAACCTTGGAGAAGGGCACTGTTGATACAAAGAGTTTAGGCCAAATATATATGCCCAGCATTGACCATTTATAGAACAGTCTTATGGACTCTGTGGGAGAGGGAGAGGGTGGGAAGATTTGGGAGAGTGACATTGAAACATGTAGAATATCATGTAAGAAACGAGTTGCCAGTCCATGTTCGATGCGCGATACTGGATGCTTGGGGCTGGTGCACTGAGACGACCCAGAGGGATGGTGTGGGGAGGGAGGAGGGAGGAGGGTTCAGGATGGGGAACACATGTATGCCTGTGGCGGATTCATTTTGATATTTGGCAAAACTAATACAATTATGTAAAGTTTAAAAATAAAATAAAATTAAAAAAATAAATAAATAAAAAAATAAACTGGAATAAAACCCCAATGTCCAACAAGAGTGGAGATTTCCTCTTACTGACATAGTTGTAAGGTTGCCTTTCACACAGACTTTGCCAAATCTTGACCTCAGTGAACACACGCACTAGCAAGAGCCATGAGTCACCTGCACCTTTTTGTGAGTTAGTTCTGGACACCATCAATAGCCCTGGAGCTGCTTACAAGTACAGATATTGTAGATGCAGCTGTTTTCAATGTAAGGCCAGATGGGGGGCTAATTTTGGACCTGTCTCAGAAGCTAACCTCTGGGCATATGGTATTAGGACCATGTTTGCAAAAAATCTGATGTTGCTTTTTTTTTTAAGTGTTTTGCTAGTCTATGGTTTAAAATTCATCTAAACCCTTAGTGAGAATCCATGGACAATAGTTATTTAGTCGTTAAGTTGTGTCTGACTCTTTTGTGACCTAAGGACTATAGCCCACCAATCTCCTCTATCCATGCATTTTCCAGGCAAGAATACTGGAATGGGTTGCCATTTCCTTCTCCAGGGGATCTTGCCAACTCAAGGATCAAACCCAAGTCTCCTGAATTGGCAAGCAGATTCTTTATTGCTGAGTCACCAGGGAAGCCCCATGGATAACAGTAGTAGATGGTAAAAAAGATTCAGGGTCCCAGTGTTTAATTTCCTAGGGGGCTCTTTGCCATACTTCAAATGGTTCTTTAATGGACTTTTTGGTTTCCAGATAATAACCTCTTCTATAACACTGCCATTAACAGCAATAAAATCTTAGCCAGAACCTACCTCAATTCTGAGCTTTTGATGCTCCAAATTGGATTTTAAGGAGAAGCTGTGAAAAGGGAGAAAATATTTTATTTCTGCTTGTACCATGTCCTTTATATTAATTAAAATTTTTTAAGCTTTAAAGAAAGTAATATATGCATGTGGTAAAACAAATTTTAAAAGGTAGTAAAAGGATATAAAGTGGGAAATAAATGTCTCCCTTCTCATCTCCCATCCCAACTTAAACCTCCATTCCTTTCCCCAAATGTTAATTGTTTTAGGACTGTCTCGCCCTAAAATGTTTATGTGTGTGCCTACATGTTTTTTAATGTGTATATTTTTATTTTAAAGTGTATAACAAATGAGACCGTACCAAATGGACTGTTTTGTACTTTTGTTTCATTTTAAAATGTATCACAGAGTTCATTTCATACCCGTAGACCTGCCTCATTGTTTTTAGGGCCATGTGGTATTCCATTGCATGGTTATCCAAGATGACAGTTTACTTAAGTAATCCTCTATTTATGCATATTTAGGTTGGTTTTAGTTTTCTCAGTTGAAAACAATCTGCAGAGAATATCCTTATTAAAAAAACACTTTTGTATACTTACAGAAGAATATCCATCAAATAGTTTCCTAGAAGAATAATTCTCAGGTCAAGAATATGGGCATTTAAACCTATTGTGGAAGGCGGGGGCGTGGAGGGAAAGGGGAGGAGGGGCATTTAGCCTCATATTCTTGACCTGAGAATAGTTAGTAACCAAACTGCCTTCCAAGGTCGGATCAGTTTACACTCCCACCAACAGTGTGGGGATGCAGGGGTAACAGTTGTTGTTTAGTTGCTAAGTTGTATTCAACCCTTTTGTGACCCTATGGACTGTAGCCTGCCAGGCTCCTCTGTCCACGGGATTTTCCAGGCAAGAATACTAGAGTGGATTGCCATTTCCTTCTCCAGGGGATCTTCCTGACCCAGAGATCAAACCTGCATCTCTTGCGTTGGCAGGCGGATTCTTTACCACTGAGTCACCAAGGAAGGTTACTTAGCCATAAAAAGAATGAAATTCTTCCATTTGCAGCAACGTGAATGGACCTAATAGAGAATATTAGGCTTAGTGAAATAAGTCAGACAGAGAAAAACACTATATGATATCACTTATAAGTGGAGTCTAACAAATAATATAAATGAATGCATGTGCAAAACAAACATTGACTCACAGATATAGAAAACAAAAGGGGAAGTGGAAAGGGAGTATATTCTGTGAAAATACTGAATCATTATGCACTAAAACCGGAAAGTAACCTAATGTTGTAAATCAACTATACTTCAGTTAAAAAAGAAATACTGGAAGAGGTCAAGAATGAGTTCAGACCTACACATCTGAGGGATGTTGTCAAATAGGTGATTAGATATACAAGTCTGGGACTAGGGAATTCCCTGGAGGTCCAGCAGTTAGGACTCCACACTCTCACTGCTGAGGGCCTAGGTTTGATCCCTGGTCAGGGAACTAAAATCCCACAAGCTTAGGACCAGAGGATAATACTGAATTGGAGACATAAATATCAAACTCACTGGAATATAGTAATTGAAGCCATGGGCATAGATGCAATTGCCCGTGAAAGGAGTACAACACCCAAATCAGGTCTACTCTGAAGCCTTAAGGAACACTAACATTTAATGGCCAAGTAGAAAAAGATGAGAAAAAATAAAGAACAGATGCAGAGCCCAAGAGCAGGAGGAAAGCCAGTTGAGTGAGTGTCCCAGAAACCAGTGAAAGAAGACTTCAAATAGGATGGAGCAGCCAGTAGTGCTAAATGCTGCCAAGACATCCAATAAGAGGAAGACTGAAAATGCCCATTGGATTTGACAACGTGGAGGTCCTGGTCACATTCATTTGAATTGTTTCAGTGAAATAATGGGAATAAGAGCCAGATTGCAGATGACTGAGAAGTGAATGGGAAATGAGAACAGAGAGACCCTATATGGACCACTCTCAAGAACTATGGTTTTGAGAGAAAATGGCCCAAACCTATTCATCCTCATTCTCAACCCTTGACTCTTCCTTTCCACTCAGTAAGCTGAAGTGATTTTCTAACTTGGTATTCGATGTTCCACAGCTGTGGTCTCCCAGGAGCCATGGCCATGAGCCAGCCAGGGATAGCATCTTTGGCAGGTGGGAGGCGCAGGTCACCTCGGCCTTGGGGGTTCTTCCACTCCTGCAAGCAGCTTCTGACTCTGCAGGCCTGGGAAGGCCCATTGTAGAAAACACTGCTGCAACTGGCTTTAAGAAACAAAGAGTCTTTATACTTTAGTGAGATCTGAAAGAGATGGGAATACCAGACCACCTGACTGCCTCTTGAGAAATCTGTATGCAGGTCAGGAAGCAACAGTTAGAACTGGACATGGAACAACAGACTGGTTCCAAATAGGAAAAGGAGTACGTCAAGGCTGTATATTGTCCCTCTGCTTATTTAACTTATACGCAGAGTACATCATGAGAAATGCTGGGCTGGAAAAAGCACAAGCTGGAATCAAGATTGCCAGGAGAAATATCAATAACCTCAGATATGCAGATGACACCACCCTTATGGCAGAAAGTGAAGAGGAACTAAAAAGCCTCTTGATGAAGGTGAAAGAGGAGAGTGAAAAAGTTGGCTTAAAACTCAACATTCAAAAAATGAAGATCATGGCATCTGGTCCTATCACTTCATGGGAAATAGATGGGGAAACAGTGGAAACAGTGTCAGACTTTATTTTGGGGGGCTCCAAAATCACTGCAGATGGTGACTGCAGCCATGAAATTAAAAGACACTTACTTCTTGGAAGGAAAGTTATGACCAACTAGATAGCATATTCAAAAGCAGAGACATTACTTTGCCAACAAAGGTCTGTCTAGTCAAGGTTATGGGTTTTTCCAGTGGTCATGTATGGATGTGAGAGTTGGACTGTGGAGAAAGCTGAGTGCCGAAGAATTGATGCTTTTGAACTGTGGTGTTGGAGAAGACTCTTGAGAGTCCCTTGGACTGCAAGGAGATCCAACCAGTCCATTCTGAAGGAGATCAGCCCTGGGATTTCTTTGGAGGGAATGATGCTGAAGCTGAAACTCCAATACTTTGGCCACCTCATACAGAGTTGACTCATTGGAAAAGACTCTGATGCTGGGAGAGATTGGGGGCAGGAGGAGAAGGGGACGACAGAGGATGAGATGGCTGGATGGCATCACTTGACTCGATGGACGTGAGTCTGAATGAACTCCGGGAGTTAGTGATGGACAGGGAGGCCTGGCGTGCTCCGATGCATGGGGTCACAAAGAGTCAGACATGACTGAGCGACTGAACTGACTAAAAAATGTCTCTGGTGAAGGAAATGGCAACCCCCTCTCCAGGTATTCTTGCCTGGAGAATCCCATGGACAGAAGAGCCTGGCAGGCTACAGTCCATGGGGTCACAAGAGTCAGACGCAACTTAGTGACTAAACTACCACCACCACTGAAAATTGTAAAGATAATGTCTGGAATTGGCAAAGCAAAACAAGCTAAGGCTGGGTGATGGGATGGGTACATGGAGGCTTATTATACGTTTCTCACTCCTTTTGTTCATGTGTAAAATTTTTCATAATATATTGTAAAACACATTAAGTTTAGTAACTGTAAATTGAAAGTACACAGGACCAGTGCCACCACAGGCCTACTGTTGAGCATGTCACTTAGAGCAAGATCTCCTTTGGGGCTTCCCCTGTGTTTCAGTGTATAAGAATCTGCCTTGCAATGCAGGGCACGTGGATTTGATCCCTGGGCAGGGAACTAAAGATCCCACATTTCACGGGTCAGCTGAGCCACGTGCCACAACAGAAGATCTTGTGTGCCACAGCTAAGACCCAACAGTCAAAAAAGTAAATAAATATTTTTTAAAAAGAAGAATAGGGTCTCCTTTAAATCCAATTTTCCTTTGGCCTGGGGGAGCGGGGTGGTATCCAGGTACCAAATGTGTGAGGGGGGAATATGCGTCCTTTCTTCTCTCAGTAACCACAGAATCTTGCTCCTTGCCCCTCTTCTCCTTTATTACCTCCCTCCTGAGTGTGGACTCCAAGTCAGAGTTCTGTCACCCATCTCTGAACTTGAGCAAGTTCCCCCTCAGACGTGCTCTGAACAATGAAGCTGCACATCTGCTTAGCAGTGTTGTGAAGATCCATTCTGACCGTGTATGTGGGAGTGGTTCACAGCGCCCATCCTTAGAAGGCCACAGAAGTCAGGGGATACACATGAATCTAAGTAGGAGAAAATCATATGACCCTCCTAGCCCATCTTTAGTTTTGCTGCTTTTAGTAGACATACAGGTAGGAAGAACTGTAAGAAAAATTCTATTCAGTAAGAAAAAATAATTCAAGCATGATGCATAATCTATATTCATGAGTCAATGGGTAATAAACTGAGACTTCGCTTCAGTGTTGGGGAGTATTAAGGAGTGGTGGGGAGTAGGGCAGTCAGAGCATGCAGGCCCTAACAGAGGTGGTCCTCCCAGCTCCATGATTGCTCCCAGCTCCATGATTGCTGCCATGACAGAACGTGGAGCCAAGGGTAACATGTCTTCTTGTTTTACAAGAGAAGCTAGAGCTCTAAACCTTTTATGTGAAATCTCCCAATTCTTAAATTTGGGTTCAATTTTTTAAAAATAAAAACACTACAATGGCCAAATTAAGCTCATTTGTGAGCCAAAATCAGCTCATGAGCTGCCAGTGTGCAACCTCTCACCTTTAGATAATGGGATAGAATACAGTTTCTGTTCCCCCTTCCTTTTGTCTTCCACCTCTGAGTTTCTCCTTTCTCGCATGTTCCACGTCCTTCTCTCCTAACCTCTCCCACCCTTCCTTTTTAGATTAAGTCCAAGAGGTAGAAGGGGTTGAAGTCAGTTGAAGGAGTGATGAGGCCCAAAGGGATGTGATCTAGACTCCTCATCCTGCCCCAAGGCCTAGGCCAGTGCCCCGCACATAGTGGTTGAAGCAACAAGCTTGATGAATGAATAAGCCAGCAACCAGGGGTCAGTCAGTTTCTTGCGCACACCTGGGCTCACCTGAGGACTGTCTCATTTTTCTCAACAGCCTTGCGAAGTCGTTCTGGCCGCTCCATCATCAATGGGAACTGGGCAATTGACCGGCCTGGAAAATACGAGGGCGGAGGGACCATGTTCACATACAAGCGTCCAAATGAGATTTCGAGCACTGCTGGAGAGTCCTTTTTGGCCGAAGGTCCCACTAATGAGATCTTGGATGTTTATGTGAGTTTGAACTATTGCCTTTGTGTCTTCTTGCTTCTCAGGCCCACACTTGGAAAAATTAAACAACAAATGTTGCCCCGGCTCAGTAAGATCATTTGAGCGGCGCCTTTTGGGGTGCCCTTACATGCTTGGCGCTCATCTTTGCCACTCACCTCCAAATGTACCAGCTCATAGAACATAAACTCTCCCAGATGCCTCAGCGTTTACTGACCCAGTAAAACCAATTTTACTTGTTGAATCAAATCAGAGGCAAAACATATCCTTTATTTCATGAGCACTGGATCTCCTCCAGGCACTTTCCTCCTATGCTAATTTGGCGTGTTTTCTTTTTACGGCAAAAGAAAGCAAATGCCTAAAGCAAGACAAGACCACTCACAGTTCCCAGCCCTCTTCAAATTCGATTAAAGCAAGTGAAGAAACAAGAACTCCAGAGTCCTCCGCATGACACAGTAAAGCTTGGAGTAACAATACAGAGATTTACTAGAAGTTCCCTGCTTCCCAGAAGACAGCACTTTGATTTCTTTTACAAGAAACTAAAAGTATTAAGTTGCCCCACAGTTAAAAAATGGGCTTTATTTTTATATGAAACCACTAGAATCCAAGCTTCTTAAAAAAGATCAGGAAATAAAAGAGGACCAGAAATAAAATCTCAAAATCAAAGTTTTGATAAAAAGGAATGAGCTCGCCCATCAATATATATTCTCTCACCATCTCCAGAGTCACACTGGTGTACCTGATATTTGCTGAGTGTGAGTTTTATAAATATTACTTGTCCAACTATACAGTTACCTGTTCATTCCCTTTGGGCCCAGTGGCTCATGGACTAGAAACAACAAAGGAAGCCTTGTTATAACTCATTCTGAATAGACTGAGTCTATTTTTAATAGACTGTCCAGTGGTTGTTGGACTCTGGGTAAGTTTCAAATGGCATCAGGGGTAAAAACTCAGGTTGTTAAAGGCCCACTGTGGGTGGTCTGGGATGTGGTGGCCAATAATAATTTCATAAACGGGACAAGGTTTGTACTGGCAGAACATTCGCACAGAAGAGTGGGGAAGGATTTCCAGGCTCAGAAGGAGTGTCCGATTGTGTGAAAAGAGAAGTGAGGGAACTAGGACTGGATCGTGGGAACCTGTGGTCACGCCACCATGTCTCTCAGGGATTCTCTGCTCCCCACGTGGTTCCTAGATCTGAGGGCCCCCAGGGTTCTTATGTCTGCCTTCCCCTGGATGATTTATAGACAGGAAGCCCTGTTTCACACGTAGGGAAGGAGTGAGGGCTGATGGCATAAATGAATGGAGCAGATACCCTCATGGACCAAACAGGACCCACCCTTGCAGGAGTGACTCAGAGAACACCTCTAGCTAACAGGACCTCAGAGATCAGCTGTGATTCTAACCTCCTGTCTCTCCAGATGAAGAAATCAGAGGCTATGAGATTGAGGGACTTGCTGCAGGTGACACGGCTGGTCAACAGGAGAACCCCTTTATAAAGCAGTACAGAAACATCAAAACACGACCCTGTCTCCTTGCCTGGCTCGTATTTTCACTTCAGATTCCTGTTCAACTGCTTTATTTAGCCCACCACCCTGCTTCCCACCAGGAAAGCCATGGGTACAAAGGATTTTGTGCTCCGAACCCAATAGGGAGGGAATTAATCTGCCACTGTGTACTGGCTTGTTTTGTATTCTGGGTGACTTCCACGGCCCTATGCAGCTTTTATCATGGGTTTCTGAGAGAATAGGACCCAGGAGACACTTCCCTTATTTGGTACCTGTATTTCTCACCCCACCTCTCTGTGATTCTGGACCTTTCCATGGATGAGAGGGGATGGGACTCAAAGAGTCAATAAGGGAGAAGGTTGGGGCAGACCTTCCTGAGCCAGGCTCACAGGCCAGGCACAGGACTTCAAAGGAACCTAGAAGAGCTCCTGCTGGCACTGCCGGAAGTCTGGCCGTTCCTTCATGACTCTGCCTCACCACCTAGTGTTCAAACAGTGTCTCTGTGGTGTAAACCTAAGTGTCTCTTGGACATTTTGAGATCTGTGCACAAAATCTACGTCATGGAGAAAATGGTGGGGAGCCAACAAAAAGGGTAGCTACCGTTGCTCCCATCTTTCCATTTGGAACTTATAAAATCTTGACCTTCAGCCTAGTTTTCTTCCGAATCTCTCAAAGACTATGTTCCTCATTCTTCAAAAGCAAATAGCAAAAAGCCATCTGAAAATAGCTTTCATTTAGTCTGTCGCTGGCCCACTATTATTATTAGATGTAAATCAATCCACTCATTTATAGTTAATGCCACTTACACCATTGAGCCCAGAGTCAGCCGGAAAGGGATGTGCCTGTGCAGTGACATTGACCTCTGTGTTGTCAGATGATACACCAGCAGCCTAACCCAGGAGTCCATTATGAGTACGTGATCATGGGGAACAACGCCATCAGCCCACAGGTGCCACCTCACAGGAGACCAGGTAAAACTCCTCGTTTTGCTGCCAATCATCCCAGATCATTTCCTTTTAAAGCCCTTTCTCTGTTCTTCTTGTATATCTGTCCTCTGTCTCTTAGTTAACACAGCGCAAATTCATGGGCACATACTTCAGAGTCAATGTATCAGAGGATGCTTCAGCATTCGCCTGAACTTTCTCTGAGAGTGTTTCGTGCACTTGATTTAAACGTGAAGTGAACAGAACTTCCCTGGTGGTAGGTAGATAAGAATCCACCTGCCACTGCAGTCTGATCCCTGATCCAGGAAGATCCCACATGTCACGGAGCAACGGAGCCCATGCACCACAACTGCTGAGCCTGTGCTGTAAAGCCCAGGAACCACAACAAGAGAAGCTATCGCATTGGGAAGCCCGCACGCTGCAGCTGGAGAGGAGCCCGCACAGCGACAAAGACCGAGTGCAGCCAAAAATAAAATTAATTAAATTTTTTTAAAACTGAAAAAACCCCAAAGTGAACGTTCTCAGCCTGCCTTTCAGTTCAACATCTTGAATTGTCTTATGTATTAGTTTCCTATTGCTGCTGCAACAAGTGACCTCAAACTGAGGAGCATAAAACAATGGCAAATTTACTATCCTATAGTTCTGGAGGTCAAAAGTCCAAAATGGGTTTTGCTGGGCAGAAATCAAGGTGTTGGTGAGCTATGGATTCTCTGCAAGCTCTGAGAAAGAATTGATCTCCTTGCCTTTTTCAAATTCAAGAGGCCACTTTCATTCCTTGGTTCGTGGCCCCCTCTTCCATCTTCAGAGCCAGCCAAGTAACACCTTTAGATCTCTCTGCCTCTGACCGTCTTCTGCCGTCACATCTCCTTCTCTGACTCTCACCCTCCTGCCTCTTTCTTATTAAGGACCCTTCTGGTTACACTGAGCTCAGCCAGATAAATCTCTCCACCTCAAAACCCAGGATAGCTTAATTATATCTGCAAAATCCCTTTTGCCACATTAAACAAACACATCCCAGTTCCAGGGATTAGGACCCAGACACCTTCAGAGGGCCATTGTTCTGTCTACCACATGGCTTTTCTCTTGGTCCCCTTCTGCTTCCACTGACACAGCTTTGACCTATAAGAAAAGCATCATGGGTTCACATCTAACAATTGACCTCTTCCCAGTGGGCTCTGCTGAGAGACAGAGCTGGCAGCTCTGCTTGGCTGCTGCTGGACGTGTCACAGCCCCTGGCTAATGCTTCTTCACCAAATGGTGATGGAGCCTGCCACCCAAATGGAGACTGTCTTCTCTATCTTTCAAACAGACAGATCCGCAGAAATATTCATAATAATTGCTCACACAGACTGAGTCCTCACTATGTGTCAGACACTGCTGAGCCCTTCATATAGACTAACTCATCAATTCTCACAAGTATACTCAGAGGAAGGAACTATTATTAGCCCCATTTTAAGAGTAAGGAAATAGAAGCTTAGAGAGACTTACATCCTGGACCTCAGGCCAGCCTGGGTCACTAGACCTGTGCTTGTTATACTGCCTAGAGGTGATCTGGTCCAACATCTGTCCTAGCAAATGAGGGGACAGACATGAGACCCCATCCATCCATCCTTCCCTGGGCTGCTGATTGGATAACCAGGTCGTCTGTCCCAGATGGAGGAGGCATCAGCTGGGCTTCCTGGAGACAAGAGCCTGGTGTTTGCCTGGCATGTGGGGTACGTGTGTTGTCCAAACTCCAAGTCAGCACACTCAGCCTGAAAGAATTTTTAAGCCATTTCCAGGAGCAATATACAGCCTGAGAAACCAAGTTCAGATGGCAAAATATTGAGATTACTGATACTGACTTATAGGGGCAATTGGATAGACTCTTTGAAATCATATAGAATGATGGTGATTGATAGCAAGCCTAATGGGTCTCAGTTAATGGGTAGCATGTGGTCCTGGGATCAGCTGCCTGGGACAGAGCAGGCCAGAAGGGCTCAGCCATAAAACACTGATGAGGAGAGGCAAGCTGGACCAGGGTTCATCCTCCATATCAACAGAGACAGGAGGTCAGAGCTTGAATTCAACTCGGCCACTTTTTTGCTGTGCTTGTTCATGCAAGAAAGTAACTTCTCTGAACACATTCACAATCCACAGAATAGAAAGGAAGAAAATGTACATTCAAAGGCTTTATTTTGGAGGGGAAAGGTATTGAATGAATTAGATGTCCATCCTAGCACAGCACCTAGGGCATATAAGACACATAAAAGATCTTAAAAGGTTTTATCTGATAACATTTGGACAGTCTTATTTATACCAATATACTGGTCTTGATTCTATTAGTTTAATTTGCCTATAGTATTTCAAACCATGAAGTATTCTGTCAACTAAATAAGAAAGTGCTGATGAAAGAGGAGAGAAAGCTCTAAGTTTTAACTGCATTTTATAGTAACCCTAGAATTTGCCTCCTTATTTGATATTAAACTAATGAATGCTTGAACACTATTCAATCAAAATAGAAATATGTAAAGTAAAATGCAACTGCGCCACAGTTGCCAAAACTTGAAAGCAACCAAGATGTCTTTCAGTAAGTGAATTTGGATAAAAGGACTGTGACACATCCAGACAATGGAATATTATCCAGTGCTAAAAAGAAATGAGCTATCAAGCCAGGAAAAGACATGTATGAACCTTAGCTGCACATTACTAAGTGAAAAAAGCCAATCTGAAAGGTCTGCGTACTATATGGTTCCAAGTATGTATGACTGTCTGCAAAAGATGTAACTACAGAGACAGTAAACAGATCAGTGGTGTCCAGGGATTACAAGGGAGGGAGGGATGAATAGGCAGAGCACAGAGGATTTTAGGGCAGCAAAACTATTCTGTGTGATACTGCAAATGTTGACAGATGTCACACATTTGTCAAAACCCACAAAATGTAAAACACCAAGAGTGAACCCTAATGTAATCTGTGGACTTCGGATACGTCGAGTGTAGTTTCATCAGTTTTAACAAATGTACCACTCTGATGTGGGATGTTGATGGGGGAGGCCGTGCATGTGTGGGGGCAGGAGAAAGAAGGGAACTCTGCGCTTCCTACTCAGTTTTGCTGTAAACCTAAAACTGCTTGCCATGCTGTGCCTAGTCACCGTGTCCAACTCTTTGCAACCCTATGGACTGCAGCGTGCCAGGCTCCTCTGTCCATGGGATTCTCCAGGCAAGAATAGTGGAGTGGGTTGCCATGCCTTCCTCCAGGGATCTTCCCGACCCAGGGACTGAATTCGTCTCCTACGTGTCCTGCATTGGCAGGCGGGTTCTATATGTGTACGATGCGTGTGTAGTCAGTCCTGTCCAACTCTTTGCAACCCCATGGACTGTAGCCTGCCAGGCTGCTCTGTCCATTCTTCCCAACCCAGGGATCGAACCCATGTCTTCCTAGGTTAGGAAGATCCCCTGGAGGAGGGCATGGCAACTATAGATATATATATATATATATATATATAGGTATATACCTATATATGCTATTCCCTGGTGGCTCAGATGGTAAAGCGTCTGCCCGCAATGCGGGAGACCCAGGTTCAATCCCTTGGTTGGGAAGATCCCCTAGAGAAGGAAATGGCAACCCACTCCAGTACTCTTGCCTAGAAAATTCCATGGATGGAGGAGCCTGGTGGGCTACAGTCCATGGGGTCACGAAGAGTCGGACACAACTCAACGACTTCACGATATACCTATATGTGTGTGTATATACACACACACATATATATAAATTCTATTTATTAAAAAAAAAAAAAGTAGTATTCCCAACCTCATACCTCGCCCAGCTTCCCAGAGGCAATCTCTCTTAACAATTTGGAAAGACTCTGTCCAGCCCTCTCTGTGCATGTACAAACGTGTTCAAGCCGATTTGAATCTTTGTCTATAATCTAAGTATACCAGGAACATCACATGCCAGTCTTTTCTATAAGTTAACATAAAACTAGCCTGAATTTGAAACTTCCTTGAAACTGGTAGAAAATTCCATCCTAATCAATCTGGAGGCTCCCCCCTACATGCCAGATATGAGGAAAGTTTCCTGCCTGGCAGGTCTGTGGTGCCCAGGAAACACAAGACCTCAGACGCCTACTTCTCCATCTCTCTCTCTCTTAGAACGTGCTCTCCACTTTTTCCTCCTCCTTCCCCTGGGCCAGCTCCTCTGGGACCTGCTATCCTTACTGGGAGCTCAGGTTTTTTGCTATGGGAAAGAAGAGCTGTTGACTTCTAGTAGCTTTTGCCTTCTCTTCTACAAAATTCTCAGGCAAGAAAATCCAAGAATTTAGCCGCTTGGACTAGGAGAGGAGGAGGAGGAACAGAGATAAAGAACAAAACACAAGTTAATCTCTCAAAAAGTGTCCTGCCACGTCTGCGTATGTGTATGTGTATACAAACTGAATTCTGTCATGCTTTTTTCTTTCACCAAACAGCCTGTCAGTCATGACGTGTATTTGCTTCATTCTTTTCTTAAAAATTACATAGTATTTCATTCATGAGTGGTAGTATAATTTCTTTTAACTAGTACCACTGGGTCAGGAAGATTCCCTGGAGGATAGCCTGGCAACTCACTCCAGATTCTCGCCTGGAGAATCCCAAGGACAGAGGCGCCAGGTGGGCTACAAGAGGATCGAAAAGAGTTGGACACAACTGAAGCAACTCAGCACAATGCACGCACTGGTGGACATTTAAACTCATTCTACTGTTTTGGTGTTTCAAATTAGTAGCCGTACTTGTACATACAGCTTTATGTAAAAGAATGGGCATTGAACGGCTAGGTCAAGAGATAAGTGCATTTAAAATGTAGAGCGATCTTGCCAAGTTGCCCTCCAAAGCTTTGCATCTATTTGTAGGCTCACCCAGTGTGAGAAAGTATGTTTTACAGCACCTTCAATGAGGGGTTTAGGGATTTAAAGGTTTCCAGAGTTTCTCATCTTTATTGTTCAGTTCAGTTCAGTCGCTCAGTCGTGTCTGACTCTTTGCGACCCCAAGAATCGCAGCACACCAGGCCTCCCTATCCATCACCATCTCCCGGAGTTCACCCAAACTCACGACCATCGAGTCAGTAATGCCATCCAGCCATCTCATCCTCTGTCGTCCCCTTCTCCTCCTGCCCCCAATCCCTCCCTGCATCAGAAACTTTTCCAATGAGTCAATTCTTCGCATGGGGTGGCCAAAGTACCGGAGTTTCAGCTTTAGCATCATTCCTTCCAAAGAACACCCAGGGCTGATCTCCTTTAGAATGGACTGGTTGGATCTCCTTGCAGTCGTTAAGATAAATAGAATTGCTATTGCTGCTTTCTCGTGTAGTTCTTTAATTAGGAATGAAGCTGAGCACTGTTGTATGACTTTTGGTTGTATGTAGTTCTTTTCTCATGAAAAGAAAAGAAGTTGCCTCTCCCAGGTCCTTGCTCACTTTCCCTTCTGTGATGTTCATCTTTTTCTCATTCATTTTTAATAATATTTTAATATTAGGGAAATTAACATCTACTTATTTTAGATACATATGCTTTGAGTTAGAAATGATCTCACGCTACCTGATTTCTAATGCTGAATCATTTCCTTTTGACAACTCACCATACAAACCCATCTTCTGTGGTGTGTGCACTTGCCTCTCCTAGGGGAGCCCTTCAATGGCCAGCTGGTACCAGAAGGGAGGAGCCAGCAGGAGGGAAAAGAGAAAGAGGGGGACCAGGAGAAGGCAGACGAGCGCGGTGGGGCACCTGAAATGTTCACGTTGGAATCAGCACAGACCTTCCCGGTCAGGCAGCCAGACAGATTCTCTCTCCACCGGCCGGACAGCGTGGTGCCACCAGCTCCACAGCCCCCTCGGCAGAGCCGGGATCACAACTGGAAGCAGCTGGGGACCACAGAGTGCTCGACAACCTGCGGGAAAGGTAAGCGCGTGTGAGGGCTAGGAAGGTCTCTACAGACTCCCAGGCAGGAGTGGAGAACATAGAGGTGGGCCTCAGGCATGTGGCAAACACTTCTCTCCTTGAGCCTGACTGCAGGATGGCTCGCAGTGGATTCTGTGTTAGGGGGTCCCCAAGACCTGATGATCCACTGGAAGGCCCTGGAAAACTCAGAAAAGCTGCTGTGCTCGTGGTTATGATTTATTACAGTGAAAGGCTAAAGATTAGCATCAGTAAAGGGAAAAGCACATGTGACAAAGTCCAGGAGACACCAAGCCAAGTGCCAGCCTCCAGGTGTCCCCTAGGGCCCAGTAGAGTGACACAGGGCTACATTTGATTAAGCCAGCAATGTTATAGATAAGCCTAGTATTGCCAACCAGAGAAGCTCACTCCAGCTTTGATTTCCAAGGGATTTATTGGGGTTCAATCATGCAGACATGCATCTCCCACATTAGCTATTCAGCCTCTAGCATGCCGGAGGTCAAACTATGACTTAAGGCATGCAAAAACAGGCATTCATATAAATTGCATTGTTGGCCTAGACTAGATTGTCAAAAGGATACAGAGCAACCCAAGATCTCCAGCATAGAATAACTTTCATCAGCAGAGTATTCCAGGGGCTCTGAGGTTAATTATCTCCAGCCTTAGTCAAGGGCCAGTCCTGGACACAGGTCTCTCCTTGGAATACACAGGCTCTGAGCAACCCAAGCCTGCTGAGTTAACCCTTTCCTGCACAGGACATTCATTAATAATCAGAGAATACACTCACCTAGTTCAAGATCTACAAGTTGACACTCAAGGCAAGGTCGTCATGGAACACTCACACAAATGTCACTGGAGAGTCATTCTCACATCTAAGGATTTCAGAAGAAAAAAGTGCTTTTGGAGCTTGCAAGCTTAGTTAGCTAGCTTTTATACTCACCAACATTCACAACTCCCTTCCTCCTCTTCAGTAATTTCTTGATCTTGTATTTATCCCGTTATCTTAACCCCGATCAACTAAGACCACCAGGAACAAGACTGCAGCCCAGCAAAGTCAGTTTATGCAGCAAGGGGGGCTACACACCAGAGGAGGTATACAGCATTTCTCCAATGGAAAGAAAAGATCCAGTAATAGGATTTGGGGGGAAGGGTGGAGTTTTGGTGAAATTTAAATTGGGTGTGAGGTGATACCTCATTGTAGCTTTGACTTGCATTTCTCTAATAATTAGTGATGTTGAGCATGTTTTCATGCATCGGTTGGCCATCTCTATGTCTTCTTTGGAGAAATGTCTATTTAGGGCTTCCACTCATTTTTTGGTTGGGTTGTTTGTTTTTTGATATTGAGCCGCATGAACCATTTGTATATTTTGGAGATTAATCCTTTGTCAGTTGCTTTGTTTGTAAATATTTTCTCCCACTTTTAGGGCTGTCTTTTCTTCTTGTTTATGGCTTCTTTTACTGTGCAAAATCTTTTAAGTTTAATTAGATCCCATTTGTTAATTTTTGTTTTTATTTTCATTACTCTAGGAGGTGGGTCAAAAAAGATCCTGCTTCGACTTATGTCAAAGAGTGTTCTGCCTATGTTTTCCTCTAAGAGTTTTATAGTGTCTGGCCTTATTTAGGTCTTTAATCCATTTTGAGTTTATTTTTGTGTATGGTGTTAGAGAATGTTCTAAATTTGTTCTTTTACACGTAGCTGTCCAGTTTTCCCAGCACCTCTTCTTGAAGAGGCTCTTTTCCATTGCATATTCTCACCTCCTTTGTCATAGATGAGATGACCGTATGTGTACAGGTTTTTCTCTGGGCTTTCTATCCTGTCCCATTGGTCTATATTTCTGTTTTTATGCCAAGAGTGGACCTAGAAACTGTTACAAAGTGAAGTAAGTCAGAAAGAGAAAGACAAATGTATATTAACACATCTGCAGAATCTAGAAAAATGGTGTAGATGATCTTATTTGCAAAGCAGAAATAGAGACACAGACATAAGAGAACAAATGTATGGACACCAGAGGGGAAGAAGGGGAAGAACTGGGAGACTGAAACTGACATATTTACACTACTAAGCATAAAATAGATAATTAATAAGAATCTACTCTATAGCACAGAGAATTCTACTCAGTGCTCTGTGGTGACCTAAATGTCCATCTCAGTGGGAAGGAAATCCAAAAAAGAGGGGATATGTGTATATGTAGAGCTGATTCATTTTGCTGCAGAGTAGAAACTAACACGGCATTTAAAGCAACTATTTGTTGTTTGGTCACTCAGCCGTGTCCAACTCTTTGAGACCCCATGAACCACAGCATGCCAGGCTTCCTTGTCCTTCACCATCTCCCAGAGTTTGCTGAAACTCATGTCCATTGAGTCCATGATGCCATCCAACCATCTCATCCTCTGTTGTCCCTTCTCCTCCTGCCCTCAATCTTTCCCAGCATCAGGGTCTTTTCCAATGAGTCAGTTCTTTGCATCAGGTGACCAAAGTATTGGAGCGTCAGCATCAGTCCTTCCAATGAATATTCAGAGTTGATTTCCTCTAGGATTTACTGGTTTGATCTCCTTGCAGTCCAAGGGACCCTTAACACTCCAATACAAATTAATGTAAATAAATAAAACAAGGTTGTAACAGATTTGAAGCCAAGCCTGTCTGTGTGTAAAAGAGTCAATATCATTATCAGTTTGGACTGTGACATGGGCTCACAACCCTGAGTCCTTAAACACTCCAAAGTTAAGACAGATGTGGGATACGATGTCCAGAAACCCCTGATCTAATGTTCTGCACCTGGGTTGGAAATTGATGCTGCTTCTCTGTTCCAGGTGCCTTAGATCTCATTTTAAGAGTATGTATAATCTTTTAGTCATGATTTCCTTCGTGTATATGGTAAGAGCTTCCTGCTTGCAGTGAAGTGCTATTTGTGATCCTAAAACAGCTGTTCTTTGAGGGGAGGTTATCATAGAAACAAAAGCTGTATCTCAGAAAGTTTCTGCAACTGGGAAACCGTGAAGCTCCCAGCGTATTGGTTTGGGGATTTTTTTTTTTTTCCCTTTTCTTAAAGAGACTTGTATCTGAGAACACAAAATTTGGGAACCTCGGCATAATCAACATGTGGAAAAATCTTTCACAACCACCTCTAAAGCTTTTACCTTTTTCATAGGAGCACTGACTTAGTGGCTTTGGAGAATCAAATTTAAGTCTTTAGTTCCTCTTGGGGTCTGGAGCCCTTTCTATCGGAAGCTTTGCTAGTTCCATGATGCTTTCAGAACTGGAGTGCTGACTTATGGAGGCTTTATTGTGCTTATACTTAATACCTGCACAGAGAACATTAACTGGAGTCATTGTACCAACTTCTCTTATAAAAGCCTTACGAGGGAAAGTAAATGCCTGCTAAATGTGTCTTCACAGAGGCAGAAAGCAAGAGATAATTATACATTAAGGCCAAAAAGAGTTTAGTGAGGATCTGTCACAACATCAGTTTAGTGTAGTAAGCAATGCGAAATGTACTTGACACAGAAACTCAAGATCAGCATGCATTAATCCCTAAATATTCTACCATTTAGGTAATGGTATGATGCCTGTTGGGCTTCCCTGGGAGCTCACATGGTAAAGAATCTGCCTGAAATGCAGGAGACCCTGGTTTGATTCCTGAGTCAAGAAGATCTCCTGGAGAAGGAATAGGCTACCCACTCCAGTATTCATGGGCTTCCCTGATGGGTCAGATGGTAAAGAATCTGCCTGCAATGCAGGAGACGGGGGTTCAATCCCTTGGTCAGGAAGATCCTTCCGTGGGTTGGGAATGTCTCCTGGAGGAGGCATGGCAACCCACTCGAGTATTCTTGCCTGGAGAATCCTCATGGACAGAGGAGCCTGGCGGGCTATAGCACATGGGGTGGCAAAGAGTCGGACATTGTCACATACACATGATGCCCATTAAGGGGTTTCCCTGGTGGCTCAGACAGTAAAGAATCCACCTGAAATGTAGAAGATGGGGGTTCGATCCCTGGGTCAGGAAGATACCCTGGAGAAGGGACTGGCAACACACTCCAGTATTGTTGCCTGGAGAATTCAATGGACAGCAGAGCCTGGAGGGCTAGAGTCCATGGGGTTGCAAAGTCAGACACAACTGAGCGACTAACATACATACATGATGCCAGTTAAAGGAACCAAATATACTCGGAACTAGATGAAATCAAGGCAGTTATAAAAAGGATAAAAATTGTTGTTGTGTGATTTGATGCCACGGATGGCAGGTATAGAAGAGTCTCTTCCATCTCAGCCTTTAAATGTAGCCTGGCCCAGCCTTTCCAGTAAGATGAGATGTAGGCCTGTCTGGAGACCGTAAGGCATTGTCTTATGGGACAAGGACACAGCATGTGCCCTTTGCCACCCTGCTTGCTGCTCACCCAGCTTTGTGTTCACTGGACAGATGCTACTTACTCATCCAGGTGGTCATTCAATGGTGCCTATCTATTCTGTCCCAGGCACGATGGAGGGACCCCTTTGCTCCTTCTAAGATTTGCTCCCAGCCAGCGATGGTCTCAGATGTGCAGCGCAGGAAGGCAGTGCAGATGCACAAAATATTTAGCTCATCTCGTGGTCCTTAGTGTAGTGATAAGTATGCCGTAACCAAGAAGTTCTGAGCCTGCCAGGGCTGTTCTTCTCTTTTCTGCAAAACCCAAGTTCACTTGCTTTGTAATCTCATTATTTGTCCCCACAAAAACCCTCTCTAAAACTCTTCTCCAGTCCTTCCTGGCAGCGCTTGCCAGACTGACTACACATGCCTCTCGGGTTAAAATTTCAGCACCATGATAGCATCGACACAGGAAAGAACTCTGTCACCACTGGACAAGAGTGACCCATACTCTGCTCAGTCATTGCCCAGACCTCTGTCTATCTGGTCAAATTCTTGGCTTGGCTCAGCTGATCCCTGAGTTTAAAGACTAGAGTCGTTTACTGTTTTCTTGCTCCTTATTTTGCCTCTCTCTTCACAGTCCCTCACTGACGTCTGCACTGGCCCCTGCCTTCACTGACTTGCCTCATTTTACCTGTGGTATGCTCCCCGCTCCAGTGGAATGTACTTCCATTTTGATTAACATGCTCAACGTCCAGCCCAACCAACTGATCCCAGATTTTTCCTGCTGCCTGAAGTCCAGCCAGCACCTGACCTCCCCACCCCATTCTTGCTGGCTAGCACTTAGTGGACTAATTGTGTGGCATTCTTGGGCAATGAAGAGATGGCCAGGTGCCATTTTGCAGAAATATAAACTGACCCAAAGAAAGAAACCATTTTGGTCATTGGGTCAAGAATTATAGAGCTATTGTTTTCTCACCATCAGAGAAAGTGTGCCCCTGAATTTATTTCCTTGACTAATCTCTGGAACTTGACAATGGACAAATATATGGTACAGGCAGTAAGAAGGTGGAAGGGGGCAGGCAGTGGCCATCTGCACACAGCCCCAAGCAGGATCCATATTTCCAAGAGTATTCCTAGGGTAACCTGTATCCTTTTAGCTAGGGACATTCAATTCTCCCCTCATTAATGCCAAGCAGTTGGGGTACTTACTTTTCCTTTCCAGTCCACAAACTTCTAAGTAGAAAAGTTTAACCCACATGGTCTGGAGGGAAAGGGATGGGCTAAATAATACGATTTTTACTTAATCCCTTAATGGCTGAGTCCCAGTGGGTATCCTGCAAGCTGTGAACTGAATCTTATTCATCTTTATAACTCAGCACAGTGTGCTTAATGTTTGTTGAATTTCATTAAAAAATCTCTTAATGGAAGCAGATTTGTCACCGGACAGAATTTAATTCCACAGAAGCTTTTGCTTCCTATTAATTTTATAGCCAGCACTGCTTTTTACTCAGCTAATAACGATGCTTAATTGGAACATTATTTTAAAATAATGGTCTCAAGTTGTAGCGGCATTGTAAATTTTCACAGCATGAGTAGTTTAAACAAATGATTGTTCTGATTCAAAACCGTCCTACAAACCATCAGGTTTCTTACAAGAGCTAGCCTCTGGCTCAGTGTGTCACCCAAGACCAGCCTAAAGGAGCATCGAAACTCTTTGTGGCTGGTGAAGTATTTAGAGACACTAACATTCAAAGTTATCCCTCTAGTTACAATTAAAATTGTAGCAAGTTGAAATTCAGAAACTCTAAATGCCTGGCCAATTAGCAACAGAACTGAGACAAAGCTGTAGGATACATGATAGTGTTCTGCCTAGCAGGATTCAGGTACTGGCCTAGACTGGGGCTAGGGTGGGTGGGGTGGGTAGACAATTATTTGTTTAAAAAAAAAAAAAGCTTCTTATTCCTCAGACACTGGAGTTGCACATTCAGTCAGTTTTAAACACTCATAAGTAATTCTTCAGTGGTGCCACCAGGGGGTAGCAGAGAGAGGTAGGCAGAAGTGAATCCACATTTTTTTCCCCCAGTTGAGAGCTAGAAAGTTCACTGAACAAATTCTGACTTTTTCTCCAAAATAGATTATGCTTTGTTAAGCACGAAATACTCAGCTGTGCATTTAAAACAATCTGAGGCCATTAGTAATTTTTTAGAAAAGAAATACAAATAAATTTTAGACCTCTGAAAAATATTTACTCAACAAACTTTTATGAGCACTTACAAACTTGGGCTTCCCTTGTGGCTCAGCTGGTAAAGAATGCAGCTGCAATGCAGGAGATCTGAGTTCGATTCCTGGGTTGGGAAGATCCCCGGAGAAGAGAAGAGCTACCCACTCCACTATTCTGGCCTAGAGAATTCCATGGACTGTATAGTCCATGGGGTCGAAAAGAGTCAGACAGGACTGAGCAACTTTCCTTCACTTCACTTCACTGCCCTGCTGTACTGGGGTTACAGGATTGAGCAAGAAGTAGTCCTGTCCCCGAGAAGCTCGCCATCTCATAAGAGGCAGACATATACTCAAATAACTAAAATACCATCAGATCAGTACTTTACTAGGGGAATGTGTAAAAATGATTGCAAAGGCAAAGCCAGCTGCTTTTCTAGCCTCTCTTGAATCTTATTTCTCTGCCCCAGCCTGACTGTCTCTTCAACATACCTGACACTCACAGGCCAGTTTGCCATGCACTTTTGTTCTAGGTCAACAACCTGAACAGCCTCCTCCCTCCAAGACACACGTGTGCACAGCTACCCAAAATCAACCCTCTCTCTATGGTGCAGCTAGATCCCTCGAGACCTGTTCTCTTTCACGTCTCCAGAAAATCTTCAAGACGTTATTATTTGTGTTCATTTTATAATCACTCCCCTGCCTAGCAATCTGTCTTGTTGTCTTGAACTCTTAGGAAAATTGTTTTTATCTGCCATTGAACATGTACAAACCATGTCCCCCAATAGGTCATAAGACCTTTGATGACAGGAACTATTCCTACTGTTCTCTGTTGCCCCCTACAGAGCCTGGGAAAGCCCTTGTGCAGGAGGTGTTGACAACTCAGGATGGAGGAGTGTGTGTGTGTGAACAGTTCCGTTTCTGAGGCTTCTCTTCACCAGCACCAGGATCTCTGCATGTCTGCATCCAAAGCCCAGTGTTCAAACACTTCTTCTTGTCCTTGCAGGATCACAGTACCCTATTTTCCGCTGTGTGAACAGAAACACTCACGAAGAGGTTCCTGAGAGCTACTGTGACTTGACCATGAAGCCGACCCCCGAGGAGGAGCCCTGCAACATCTTCCCTTGCCCAGCCTTGTAAGAGGACCTCTCTGTTTCGATCGCGTGTTTCTGGCTCATGTTGCTTTTGCATAGGACCCTAGTAGTAAATATAATCTGCTTTTTAAATCAGCCTACATCTGATTTAAAAGGAAACTTGGTCTGTGCATAAAATGCAATCTGCTTAGAAAGCATGCCTGTCTTTCAGGACTAACACAGGAGCTCATGTTGGAATGTGCTTCCACAGGAGCACACTCCCAGGAAGCCTTTGGTGAATTGGAGCAACTAGGTTTTAGCTGATAAGGGAAACAAAGAGGGAAGCAAAGAGTTACAATCCAGTGTGGTCAGTGCTCAGGTGAGCTGTGTACAGAGACACAATTATCAAAGTCACAAGTATGTCTGCCTGGGGAGCGTCCCAGGAGAGGTATTGGGTTAGTTATTGACTGATAAATGGGACACTTTTAGAAGACCAAGGCAGGGAACTTCCCTGGAACTGCAGCAGTTAAGACTTCACCTTCCACTGAAGAAGGTGTGAGTTCAATCCTGGATGGGCAGCTAAGATCCCACATGCCTCATGGCCAGAAAACCAAAACATAAACCAGAGGCAATATTGTAATAAATCTGGGGCTTCCCTGTTGGTCCAGTGGTTGAGAGTCTGACTTACAATGCAGGGGACACAGGTTCGACCCCTGGTTGGGAAGATCCCACATGCCACAGGGCAGCTAAGCCCGTGTACCACAACTTTTAAGCCTGCACCCTAGAGCCCAGAAATCACACCAAGAGAAGCCACGACAGTGAGAAGGCTGTGCGCTGCAACTAGAAACCAACCCCCTGCTCTCAACTACTAGAGAGAGTCAGTGTGCAGCAACAAATAACCAGTACAGCCACAAATAAAAAATAAATATTTCTTAAAATATTGTAATACTTTCAATAAAGACTTTAAAAATAATCCACATCCAAAAAAAAACAAAAACAAAAAAACAATTTAGAAGAACAAGGGGGGAAAGCCCTGAAATGGGGCTAAAACATAATTCTCAAACTAATAAGAACATACTTCTTACCCAAAGACACAATGGACATGTGCTAATGTCTTATTTAAGTAAGTGACAAGGCAGGATGACAGAGGAGAATATGTGACACTGAGGTGTAAATAGTTAATGAAGAATAACGAAGGTTGGAATAAGATTACTAAGTTAGTCTCAAAGTGGGTTAATGTACTACAGGGTGATAAAACTCACCTTTGAGTTATTTTGGTGACTAGATTAAAAAAAAAGAATCACTAGTCCCTTCTTGGGTCTTAATCACTGATGAATAGGGTATGGAACAGAGTCCCATCCTTTACGGAGGCCTGTGGGTGGAGGCAGGCTGCCAGGCGCTGCGCTTTAGGCTGGGGGTCACCCGTAACCAACGATTCTGATGCTTCTGTGTGCATTGGCTCAGCCAGCTTCCGTGTGAGATGCTCTCTTCCTGTTGACTGAAGTGATGGTCCTTCTCGCTCTCTCCTCCCTGCGCTAGCTGGGACATTGGGGAGTGGTCCGAGTGCAGCAAAACCTGCGGCCTGGGCATGCAGCACCGCCAGGTTCTGTGTCGCCAGGTGTACGCCAACCGCAGCCTGACGGTGCAGCCCTACCGCTGCCAGCACCTGGAGAAGCCCGAGACCACCAGCACCTGCCAGCTCAAGATCTGCAGCGAGTGGCAGATCCGGACGGACTGGACCTCGGTACGCGGGTGGGGCGGCCTGCTCTGGAGCTCCCCGTGCAAGACCTGCGGCTGCCCTGCCGCCTCCCCCCTCCCAGACCTGATGTGGGAGAACCCTGGACTCTCCAGGAGGATGCTTCCTGCAGTTTTCTGGAAGGACTTTTCTGCAAAGCATAGGAAGTGCTGGTTGCCAGGTAGACTTAAGGGCTGACTTTCCATCAGGGTGACCCATGGGAGCCATGTGCACACAGGTTTCCTCTCTCCTGTGTCATGGTGGAGTGAAGACCAGTGACTGCTAGAGTCAACTCCTCCTTGCCATCCTGCTCTCCCATTTCACGATGACAGAACTGAGGCCCAAAAGATCAAAGGAAGCCTGGGATCCTCCCCAGGTAGCATCGCATGGCTGGGTACACAGCAACCCAAGAGTTGTTCCTTACCCTGCCCTCTGCTCAGGTGGTGGGTTAGGAGGACCAGGGTGCCCTGACGGGAGGGGGCCCTCAGACTCAGCACTGCCCACCGCGCTGACGTGCACTTGCTGCGTTTTAGTGTTCGGTGCCTTGTGGAGTGGGACAGAGGACCCGGGATGTGAAGTGTGTGAGCAACATCGGGGACGTGGTCGATGACGAGGAATGCAACATGAAGCTCCGGCCCAATGACATTGAGAACTGCGACATGGGGCCCTGTGCCAAAAGCTGGTTCCTGACCGAGTGGAGCGAGCGGGTGAGCGGGAGGGAAGGCAGGCAGGCGGGGCTGATGGGCAGCAGTGTGCACCAGGAGGTGCCCCAAACCACACAGACATGAATCTCGAGTTGGAAATCCCAAGGGTGATTTCTGACTTTTGGGGAGAGGCCTAGAGATGAACTATCATAGGCTCCCTGTGCTCCTATGAAGACTAAGGGCCTCAGAGATCAAGACATGGGTGTGAAAGAACTCACTTAATTCTCCTTAGCACATCATATGAATATTAAATAATGAAGTTCTAAATAAAGTACATAAATGCATCATACCTTTCCTACATCTTGGGAACATCTGGCATAGAACAGGCACTCAGCAAATGACAGGCCCCTTCCCTGCTTCTTAGAAACTCAGAATCGTTCACAACATTCCTCTTCCCAGTAGCCAGGCCACCTTGGGGGTCTCTGGTGTCAGGTGTCAAAGATGAGCTAAAAGGTGTATGTAGTTCATCGTTATCCCACCAGTTACCTGTGTACAAGGGAAAACATTATGAGTTCATCTATCAGAGACAAAAATAAGATTTATGTTAGAAGAGAGAAAGTGAAATAAAAGCCGTTCAGTCGTGTCTGACTCTTTGTGACCCCATGGACTACACAGTCCATGGAATTCTCCAGGCCAGAATACTGTAATGGGTAGCTGTTCCCTTCTCCAGGGGATCTTCCCAACCCAGGGATCGAATTGAGGTCTCCTGCATTGCCAGCGGATTCTTTACCAGCTGAGCCACAGGGAAGCCCTAGAAGAGAGAGGGCTGGCAGTAATGGTTGCACAACATTGTGGATATACTTAATGCCTGACTTGTACTCTTAAAAATTATTAAAATGTTAAAATTTATGTTATGTGTATTTTACCACAAAAAAAAAAGTTTAGGAAAAAATACTAAGCACAATTAAAAGATATGCCTAAGGTAGGAGAGGGAGAGGGAGAAGATGATGGTTTTGCCTGCCTACTCTTATGGAAGCTGTTGATTGACAGGCAATAGGAGTATTCTGACCAAGGCAGCTGAACTGCTCATCAGATGAGCAGTGTCTGGGTTTCTGAATTCTTCAGAAGACCAAGTTTAACCAGGATGGAGGTATGAGTGGCTGCCTCTTAGTCCCTCCCTATCAGTTAGGCAAGTCTGCACCATTTCCCTTAGAAGAATCCCTCAGGGTGCTTCCACCCTGTAATGTGCCTACAAACCCCTGGAAACCTGGTTACAGTGCAGAACCAGAGTCCTCCTGCCAGGAATGTGTCCAGCCATCCAGGTAATAATGGAAAAGATATAAGGGACTGGGTCGTGGGCCCCCAGACACACAGACATGTGTGTGCATGCTTAGTCACTCACTCATGTCTGACGACTCTTTGCGACTCCATGGACTGTAGCCCACCAGGCTCCTCTGTCCGTGGCATTCTCTAGGCAAGAATACTGGAGTGGGTTGCCATTCCCTTCTCCAGGGGATCTTCCTGACCCAGGGATCAGACTCAGGTCTCCTGCATTGCAGGTGGATTCTGTACCATCAGAGCCACCAGGGAAGCCCCAGCCACACAGATAATAGGGATGTGACACACACTGATGTGCCTGGTTCCCAGACCAAGCTCTCCCTTTATTTCCGTCTGCCTCCCAGTTCTCCTCTAGCTGTGGCCTTTGAGAGATGGAAACACCTGCCTTAGTATCAGGCAGCAGTGTCCTGTGAGAGACTTCTACCCTCCTGTCCCAGACCAGGCCAGACTCAGCTACTAGCAGGCAAGCATGTGCCCAAATTCTCGTGCTCTCCTTCTGCTGCTGACTATACAGTAAGTCCCCTACATAGGAACCTTCAAGTTTCGAGCTTTCAAAGATGCAAACGTGCGTGCACATGTTCAGTCGCGTAAGTTAGTTCACGTGTCTGTCATAAGTTGTCAAATGGTCCTGCTTTTGTGTACTCTACTGTACAGTGCCATATGCAGTATGGTATCTTTATTTCAAGCCCAGGATGTCCAGAAGCAAGCATAAAAGCAGCGGTGATGTAGCTGGCACTGTATTGTGCTTTTCAAGAGCCTGTACTGTGAGATTAAAATATTTTCTTTTGTATGTGTTTGGTTTTTTTGTATTATTTGTGTGAAAGTATTATAAACCTATTACAGTACAGTGCTATATAGCTGATTGTGTTAGTTGGGTACCTAGGCTAAGTGTGTTGGATTTATGAACAAATTGGGTGACTCAGTGGTAAAAGAATCTGCCTGCAATGAGGGAGACTTGGAAAACACGGGTTCGATCCCGGGGTCAGGAAGATCCCCTGGAGGAGGAAATAGCAACCCACTCCAATATTCTTACCTGGAAAATCTCATGGACAGAGGAGCCTGGCAGGCTACAGTCCATAGCGTCAAAAAGAGTCGGACACAACTTAGCTACTAACACATACACTTGGAAAGGAACTCCTTTATATGTAGGGGACTAACTGCATTTTTGAACTTGAAAGCCGAAACAGGTAGAACAGGTAGTCTGACAAGTGTAACTGTATTAGTCACAGCCGTGGGACAGGATATTTGGAGTGAAGACTGTCCCGGGAAACCTAGACTGGGTGCCATACTGATGTCCCATAATGGAGGAGACTGAATGACAAGGGTCAGCGGTTTCCAAGGGAAAGAGTTGGGAGGGAAACGGGGGGTTCTGACCTCCTTCACCTCCTCTGAGAGTGACTTCAGAACCTGTGGGGAGGCCTCCTCTCTAACGTGCCCGTCCTGTCTCACAGTGCTCGGCGGAGTGCGGGGCTGGAGTGCGGACACGCTCGGTGGTGTGCATGACCAACCACGTCAGCAGCCTGCCCCTGGAGGGCTGCGGGAGCAACCGGCCAGCGGAGGCCACCCCGTGTGACAACGGGCCCTGCACGGGCAAGGTGGAGTGGTTTGCAGGGAGCTGGAGTCAGGTGAGTGGCCAGAACCGATGTGTCTCTGTCCCTGGTGAGAAGCAGCATAGCAGAGGGGTCAGGAAACAGGGCTTGGTGTCTCCCAGGGATGCTAAATTGGAATCTCAGCTGTGCTACCCATGACCCTAGAGAAGTTCCTTATGCCTTTGGAGCCTCATTCGGTCAACAGTGCTTATTGAGCACCTACTATGTGCTCTTCTAAACCCTTGGGCTACATCATTGAGCAAAACAAATATCCCTGCCCTCAGGAAGCCTATGTCCAGCATGGTTTCCTTATCTATACAATGCTGATTGTGCCAGCACCTATAAGGTTATTTTTAGAAGAAGCGAAGAGATGTTTACCAAGTATGGGATGCAGTGCCTAATGTACAATTACACAATAAATTGTAGCTTCTACTGCTCTTATTGTATTGCTGTTGTTAATAAAGTCAGTTTGGCCTGTACTTGAAAGTCAAAAGCAGAAATGGATATGATCCAGCAATCCCACCTCTGGATGTATACCCAAAGAAAAGAAAATTATTATCTGGGAGAGATACCTGCATCCCCTACCATGTCGGTAACAGCATTATTCACAGTAACCAAAGCATGGAAATTACCTGAGTCTGTCAACAGATGAATGGGTAAAGAATATGTGGTATTTGTTTATAATAGAATATTATTCGGCCTTTAAAATAAGAAGGAAATCCTGCTGCTTGCAACAACCTGGATGGACTTGGAGGGCGTTATGCTAAGTGAAGTAAACCACACACGCCGCTGATACTGCAGTGGTGCCACAAGTAGTGGAATCTGAAAAAAAGTTAAATTCAGAGGAAGAGAATAGAGGGATTTCCCTGGTTGTCCAGTGGTTAAGAATCTGCCTTCCAGTGCAAGATATGCAGATTCAGTCCCTGACGAGGACCTAGAATCCCGCATGCCCTGGAGCAGTTAAGCCCATGTGCCACAACTAGACAGCCCTCGTGCCCCAACAGAGACACAGCGCAGCCAAAAACAATAAATACAGAATTTTTGAAAAGAGACAAACAGTAGAATGATGGGAGGTGGGGGTGAGGGGACTAGGAAGAGATTGGTAAAAGAGTTCAGATTTTCAGTTATAAGATGAACAAGTTCTGGCGGGGGGAGTGGTCTAGTGTGAAACACGGTGTCTGTACTGCAGTAGATAATACTGCACTGTGTAATCGAAATTTACTAAGAGAGTAGAACTTAAGTGTTCTCACATATGCATGTAAAAAAGGTAAATATGTGAGATGATGGATGCGTTAACTTGATTGTAAGGACAATTTCACAATGTATATGAATACTATATCATCATGGGCATACTTTTAATATATTACAATTTTATTTGCCAGTTACGTCTCAGTAAAGCTGGGGGAAAGAAGCAGAAACAGAAGGTTATGTTTGTTCATTATGAAGAACCAAGAACACCAAATACCTCAATAAAGTAACTTAACTGATCAATTAATTTTTCCTTAGAGTTCCAAAATTGCACATGAGCCCCCTACAATCATTCCCTCTTTGCCCTGTTATGATGACCATCAGTATTTTGAGTTCTCAGACCATCTAGGATTTGGCTCCCAGGGCTGAAGAATTTTGGCTGATGATCATGATTTATACATTCTCTGGACCTCCGGCTCCATATAGAATTTTATTTCTTTTAAGTAGCTTTAAAAACAGACCCTGAAAAAAATGGACTGCCTTGAACTTGTAAATTGATACAGCCCCTTTGGAAAGCAATCTGGCAATAAAAGTCAAGAACCATAAAAATGTTCATTTGCTTTAACCCAGTCACCCCACTCCTGAGTATTCATTTTAAGGAAATAATTAACAGGAGGAAAAAAAGGGGTTTTCAACAGAGATGTTCGTGACAACAGGGCAATTAGGGATATTATGGCATATTATAACTCATTAAGGTATTATGTAACAACAACAATGATAATTAAAAGATGTGGAAAGTACAAATAATGGCAAGTGAAAACCAGACTATGTTAAAGTATGTGAACCCTATCTCAACCGCTTCAAAGTATAGCTTTTTATATAAACAACATGAGCAAATGTTTTCTCCTCAAATTCCCTGTAATGTTTTTATAATACAAACTGTAGAATATTAACAAATTCAGAAAAGAAAGAATTCAAGTACTACCAATGCTACCCAAGTCGGTATCAGAGTTAGGCATACTTGATAACTGATCCCAGCTCTCTGTCTCCTTAGTTCTCTGACTTGGGGTGGGTAATTTAACCTTTCTGAGCCTGGTTCCTCATCCAGATAGGAGAATAATAGTACCACCTTTTTAGAGTTGCTATTGGGTTTTCATGAGACACTCTAGATAAAAGGGTTGTTGCTTGGGACATGGGGAGTACTTAATAAATATTCATTTCCTCTTCTCCATGTTTGTTATTTTTTCTGCCAATGTTTCTATCTCATTGTTGGTAGCAAAATATCTAGGATCTAAACCCCAAAGATAATTCAGAAGTGAACGGTGTATGGGACACTAATTACACCAAGTATCTGTGGAAACTCTGGGAGAAGAGTGGAGGACAGGGAAGCTTGGCAGGCTGCAGTCCATGGGGTCACAGAGAGTTGGACATGACTTAGCGACTGAACAAGAGCAATCTATGGGAACTGAGACAATGGGAAGAATCCTGTGTGAAACTGTAGTATCAGACCATGACAGCCTTCACACAGAGCAGATAACTGGTGCAATTCAACTCACGTGTCCACCAGTGTCTGAGGAAGAAGAGAGGGGAGCAGGATTCAGTTCTTTTTCATTTATGGGCCTCCTATTAACTCTAGACCTACTCAGAGAACAGGCTTCCCCAGTGGCTCAGGTAGTAAAGACCCCCTTGCCAAGGTAGGAGACGCAAGAGATGCAGGTTAAATCCCTGGGTCAGGAAGATCCTCTGGAGAAGAAAATGGCAACCCGCTCCAGTATTCTTGCCTGGAGAATTCCATGGACAGAGGAGCCTGGTGGGCTATGGTCCAAGGAGTCACAAAAAAGCTGGACATGACTGAGCGTGGGTGCAAGCACTCAGAGAATGAGAATCACATGAATCCTGGTGAAGGCAGCATTTATTTCTGCTAAGATTAGAAACATGGAATGTATCACCCTGTCATCCAAAGAGTCAGGACCTGATTGATTGCAGACCAGGTTTTGTTCCTGAATTTATAAGACTGTCAGAGCCTGCTGACACCTCCCTGCCCTGGGACTTGGATATTATCCCCAAAGAAAATGAAATAGAGCACGCTTAGTTATTGAAAGTAAGTCTTAAACATTAATTGACTTCAATATATAAAAGGAAATATTCCTTCCAGACCCATGGTTTGAAAGAGAGTTGGCCTCAAATGCCCCACTGGCCTGGTCACAGTGGTTGGTCCAGATTGGACATGTGACTCAAGCTGAGTCAAACTGAGTCCTTCCCTGGGAGTTTTACTGCGGACTTTGGGGAAAAGACTCCCTTGGAAGGTGTGAGCACAGGCGCTAGCAGTGGTCCTACTGAGGCTTGTAGAGGACCTGTCCCAAGAGAATGAGACTTCTCAGGTTTAGGGACCCTTTTCCTACTCTGGAAATGGAGTAGCCCAACTCTTATTCATAAGATATTCCACCAGTCTATTACTCATGCCAGATGATTTCTTTCTTCCTTCCCTGTCAATTCTGGGTTTACTTCACCCTGTGTGTGCATGCCTGCTCAGCTGTGTCCAACTGTTTGCGACCCCATGGACTGTAGAACACCAGGCTCCTCTGTCTATGGGATGCTCCAGGCAATAATACTGGAATGGGTTGCCATTCCCTTCTCTAGGGGATCTTCCTGACCCAGGGATAGCACCCATGTCTCCTGAATTGGCAGGCGGGTTCTTTGCCATTGAGCCACCTGGGAAGCCCTGCTTCACGCTTAGATTGTCTTAGTTCTTGTGGGGCGGGAGAGTCCTCCACAGTCTTTAGCCATTAGGAGCAGGCCTCTTGTCTGCCCCTGTGTCTGGGTCACATTTATTCTCTAACATCTGAACAGATAGCTCCAAAACTAAGAAGCCTTGTAGTTTTCTGTATACCTGTGAAGATGGCAGAAAACAGGCTCAAAGTGGAAACTGCTGATGGAGATGTTTATCATGGGCTGTGTGACTAATCTGTAGTCTGTTAGCTTGGGTTTGAGGGGCTTTTTTTGCTGTGTGGTGACATGGGTTCCCCCCCACCGTCCTTTTTATTTCACCATGTGCCTGCATACAGAAGCAAGGCTAATATTAAGAGTTGCAGCTGTAGACATTTTTACAGGCTTTTCATAAACGCAATAGCTTCTTTAAAGTCTTTAGAAGTATATAGATCACAGCTTATAAAATTTTTTCAATCAAAAGGTAATAAGAGTACACCAAACATGAACAGAAAACATTTTGCAAAGTAATAGATACTAACTAAAATAAGTAATGGGCAGTTACATGCATCATATTTCCATAACCTAATGCAATGAAGCAAGACATGTAATTATCTGACTAGACTCTTTGCAATCACAACCTCAGTGAGCTTTGGCTCCAAGTAAGGAGCCAGGGAGTTGGATTCTGTGGGCAGATCTTTCTGCTGGCTGCCTGTTGGGAGGGGAGGGCTGATCATAAGGGACATTGTTCCAAGTCTGTGGTCTTCTTATGAGTTTTGTGTATCCCAAAGAATTTTAATGTAGCACTTCACCCACATACATGCAGACTCTGGGAAAAGCATTCATTCCCAGCTGTACCCCGCCAAAGGCCAGCAGATAAGCTAAATGTTAGTTCATTGTTTTACAATGAGAGGTGTCACAGTCTACCAGACAAAACCAAATGACTGGATGGCATGCTCTGCAGGATAACCTATGGGAAACCTGATTTCACTCCCATATTACTGAGGGCATCAGGATCTCAGCCACCAGCATCCTTGAGACATGAGAGTTCAGGGCAGGTGCTCTCCATGCCAGAAACAGAGCTGTCAGGAAAACTGGGACCTCCCTGAAGCAATGATGGAAAGTTCTGGTAAACCTTCCTCGATGGATGGTATTTCCCATCCCCTTCCTATCACGTGACACCTGTCTTTCTCTGCCGCCTCCTCTAGTGCTCCGTCGAGTGTGGGAGCGGGACCCAGCAGAGGGAGGTGATCTGTGTTAGGAAGAACACAGACACATTTGAAGTGCTGGATCCCTATGAATGTTCCTTTCTGGAGAAACCCCCCAGCCAGCAACCCTGCCACCTCAAGCCCTGCGGGGCCAAATGGTTTCACACAGAATGGAGCATGGTAAGTCTTGGTGCTCTCATCTGCTTCCCCCTACCCCTCATGGCTGGCCCATCTACTGGGTGCCAGGCACTGGGCTCAGCCCAGATTCCCTGCACAATCTGCTGTCCTTGGTCACAGCCGGGGTGCCCTGAATTCAGCCTGCTTGGTGGGGAGGAGGGAGCCTGAGGCTGGGATGAGCTTGACTTCCAAACTATGGAGGCCATAAAATGGTGACTCTCAAATTTTCATGGGCCTAAGAATCAGCTGGGATCTTGTTTGCAAAGACTGATTCTGGGTCCAACTTGGCCAAGAAATTTGCTTCTTAGGATTAGGTTCGTGTTGGCCATGGTCCTTGAGAAAGCAAGAGCAGACCACTATTTTCTTCTGCCATCTGGTCTGGAGAGTCTAGAAAGGACCAAACTCACCAGGCCACATCAAAGGCCACAAACTCCTAAGACATCTGAAGGGAATAGCCCTGATGTCCCTTAACAGGTAAATGAATGAACAGAGGTTTGTCCAAACAATGGGGTGCCACTCAGCAACAGGAACCAAAGAACTGATACTGCCTATGACATGGAAGAACTTCAAATGCATTCTGCTAAATGGAAGAAAGACTCCCCTCCCCCCACAAAGCTGCTGCTGCTGCTGCTGCTAAGTCGCTTCAGTCGTGTCCGACTCTGTGCGACCCCATAGATGGCAGCCCACCAGGCTCCACCGTCCCTGGGATTCTCCAGGCAAGAACACTGGAGTGGGTTGCCATTTCCTTCTCCCCCAGCAAAGCTACACAGTGTATAATACTGTCTATGTAATATTCTTCAAAAGGAAAAACTATCAGAACAGAGACCAGACCAGTGATGCCAGAGGATGGGGTGGGACAAATCTCACTACAAAGGGACAACACAAAGGAATTTGTTCTGTGTGATCAAAGTTCTGTCTTGTTTGCAGAGGGAGGTACACGATTCTCTGAATTTGTCAAAACTCAGAACTGTGCGCCACAGAAAATGAATTTTTCCGCATGTAAATTTAAAAATAAATAAATAAGTGGGGACTCTCCTGGTGGTCCAATGGCTAAGACTCCACACTCCCAACGCAGGGGGCTTGGGTTTGATTCCTGGTTGGGAAAGTAGGATCCCGCAACTAAAGATTAGCAACTAAAGATGCCATATATCACAACTAAAAAGGATCCCAAATTCCACAATAAAGATTACACATGCCGCAACTAAGACCCAGACCATCCAAATAAGTAAATAAATATTTTTTAAATAAATAAGTCAATTGAAGCAAATATAAAATATATTGTTACTATAGTAGCAAAGACAGTGATGGAAGCTAGACATTTTTAAAATTCACCTTGTTTTATAAATTTGCATTTGGAATAAAGTAAATATTTTATATAATTATAAAACAAAATTATTCTTTTAAAAAAGAAATCCCTAAAAATGGAAAATGAATGGAACAAATTAGCCTAAATATGTATGCAGTTGGTGGCATCAACTCTCTTGCCTGTGCCTCTAAATCACAGTATTCTGACTGTCTATACCTAAGGACAAAAAGAACTGCAGAAAAAAGTTTACATTGTTTGCAATAATCACATTTTTAGTGATGGCTGTTTCCTGTGTTCTGAGATGGTTGGGTGTATAACAGGTGATAAAGTAAATGAATAATCTACTTCCCAGGACTCTGATGATATATGTAATAGTAGATATGATGCTATAGCTCTGTTATCCCCAGTTGCCTTAAGAAACAGTATTCTCAGCTTAGGAGAAAGAAGATAACAGACAAAATAGAAGAGATTTAAGCGAAAATCCTGCTGTCCTGAATTTGACTTAGAAATATCAGTGTGAACTCACAAATTAATTTATCTTAAAAAAAATTTTCTCTGTTTTATCCACTGAAAGATCCTGGAAACAGTGACCAACCCAGTAGCAAAGGCCATGCCTATCAGCTGGAATATGGTTTCAAAATGCCACTCTCTGGGACAGCCCTGGTGGTCTCGTGGTTAAGATGCTGCACTTCCAGTGAAGGAGGCCTGGGTTTGATCCCTGGTTGGGGAACTAAGATCCCACATGCCAAGCAGTGAGACCAAAAAAATAAATAAATAAAATGACACCAAAATACCATTCTCCACTAAAAGGAGCCAAAGAAAAATGTCTGATTCCAGGTCTGGGAATGTATAGATATAAATTAAATCAGGATGACTTTTTAAACCAGGCAGCAAGGAGGTTCTTAAAGATGAGCTCATGTCTAAAGAGCTCAAGAACCAGCTCTGAGGCCTGGATAGCCACTGGTGGGGCATCAATGAGCATCAGTAAAAATAATAACGGCCATGCATTGAATGAAATCCATCCATCTGTAACCCATCCATGAGTTTAAATCCATCCATCTATAATAAATTTAAATCCATCCATGTATAATAAGTTTACAATGATTAAAAAACTAATTAGAGGATTCACCATTGTAGGATGTTAGAGGAACCAACTCATTATTCTGAAAACTGATAAATAAAGGAAAATAATCAAACATTTGCCCTGTCTTTCCTAAACAAGCCATCCCACTGGGTAACCAGAGTAAACATGAGTGAAGGAGTGGGAATGCTTTAGATTCTCAGCTTGTAAAAGAAGAAGTGGTATTAGGATATTATCACCATTTTTCAACCCCAAATGAACTAATGGATCTGCTTTTGAGTGAGTGTTGACCTCCTCCAAAGAGAGACAACTAAACACACCCTATGAAGTGGTCTCATCACACACACACACACACACACACCCCAAACCTGCAGCTGATAAGGTTGAATAGATTGGAGCCAACATCCTACCTGTGGGAAATGTGGAAGATAGAGGAACATGTCAGCCTGTATCACGGGGGATGCCCTCGGCAAAATCTTAAACTGTGGGAAACTCTTCAGGACAGGTGATTCCATTCCTCCAACCACTCAAGTACAAGGGGAAAAACACAGGGGAGGGAACCCATGGCTTAAAAGGCCTATCAACCAACTGCAATGTAGAGACCTGATGTGGACCCTGATCCCCACACCCCCCAAAAATCTATATTTTAGAAAGTTGACATGTCAGTAACAGGGTTTGAAAATTGTAGCTGGACTTTTAAACTACAAAATAAAGCAAGAAAATCTAAAATAAAATTGAGATTCACAAGCAAAATGAAATATATGTTTGAAGAGAAGAAACTATTGTCGATTTCTAGGTGTAATAATGGTATTGTGGTAATTTTTTAAGAAGCTTGGTTGTTTAGTGCTACAAACTGAAATATTACAGAAGAAGTGATATGATGTCTAGATCTGCCTCAAAGTAATTTGAGACATCATCCTGGAGGGTACAGACAGGACGTGGCTAGCCATGAGTAGATGCCCATTGAGGCTGATTAGTAGGTGCAGGGGAGTTTGTTCTAATATTGTCTCCTTTGATAGATGTCAGAAATTTCCAAAATCTGCCTTCTTCAGTGTGCTGAGCGAATGGGCTGCCAAGAAGTCTAACTTTCTTTCTTTCCCCTCACAGTGTTCCAAGACCTGTCAGGGTGGCTTCCGCGTCCGGGAAGTCCGTTGTCTGGCAGATGACATGACCCTAAGTAATCTCTGTGACCCTCAGTTGAAACCAGAAGAAAAAGAATCTTGTAACCCTCAGGACTGTGTCCCTGAAGTTGGTAAGTAGGGAATCGTACCTTGCAGTAAAAGATTCATCTTTCTTAATCTCCATCAAATTCTCTGGTGTCAAAATGCCAGATACATCTAGGTCTCACTGTGACTGTGTGCAAATTCATGGAGTTCAGAGGGGGTCAGCATCCTTCAGGTGTAAATTTCATAATTTAAGGTAGCTGTTGATAGCACAGATGGCAAGCAAAGAGAAACTTGCATGGGAATTTATTAAAATGGCAATGCATTCAGAGATTTGGTTCCAGCATCCTTAAGGTCAGAGTAGACAGGTTTCAGCTGCCTGTTTAAAGAAGAAAAAATATATATATAAACTTGCTCTCAGCCCACACTCACACCTTCCATCGGTAGTAAACAGTGGAACTGGGATGGATAGCCACACCCTCTGCCCTTTCTCATTCCCTGAGTCTAGGCTGCTGCTTGTGCTCAAAGGCTTTTCCATTCTCCTCTGCTGCAGATGAAAACTGCAAGGACCGGTACTACAACTGCAACGTGGTGGTCCAGGCCAGGCTCTGCGTCTACAACTACTACAAGACCGCCTGCTGTGCCTCCTGCACGCGCGTGGCCAATAGGCACTCGGGCTTCCCAGGGAGCAGATAACATCCCACTCCACATCCGTGGGCAGGTCAGGGAGTCTGTGAGCAGTGGGACCGGCTGGCTGCTGCCCTACCGGGGGCTCCCTGGCCTGTGGAGCTGCCAGTCAAGTTAGTCTGCACCCTGCCTTCATAAAGTGTACACACGGTGCCCAAGAGAAAGGCCACGGTTGTCCTTTGAGCATCACCATGAACTGATGACCCCTCCTCCAGAAGCCTGGCCCCTGCGCTCTCTGCAGACCAAGCGGTGGGGAGTGACTTCAGCTCTCAGCTGACTCCGTCCTGGCACTTTCTAAGTCAGCAGCCGGGCCCTGTCTGGGCGCTGCCTCGTCCCTGGCACTGCAGGCCTTTCCAATATCAGCGCCCCAGGAAGAGTCAGAGGAGGCAGCACCCCCACCCCAGGGCCCCCCTAAGGCTTGCTAAGATGCCTGCAATCCTCTGTTACCTCAGCCCCGCTGTGCCTATTTTCATGCTCAAAGGCTGTTTTCCTGCCTTATGACACAAATATCTCTTGCCAGTTTAGTGCTTTATTGTTTGGAAGGTATAGTCAGAGATATTAGCTCATTATGGCTCATGGTGCCCCAGAATGAGAGGCAGGGAATGAATCACGGTCCCTATTTTACTGACAAGAAAACTGAGACTCAGCTTAGGTAACTGACCTGCCAGGTATGAGGTCACAGGCTGGTCCATGTAGTCAGTCCAACCCCTGTGGTCTGACCACAAAACCCTCACCCCGAGGCCTGGCCAGAAGTCTTAGGTCTGCAGAATGTGGCTTCCTTTCAGACCAAGAGGCTCAGAAGTTTCCCATTCAGCAAACAAAGCCCAGACCTTTGAACTCTTTCCTCTGGCCCTGCACTCATATGCTTCAGGAGTCTGTTTCTTTTTTCCCTTCCCCCAAAAATCACAGGTCCTGGTGACAGGACTCTGCATGGGTTCTTGAACCCCATCCTTAATAGAACTAGCCCATGAGATAAGAAAGCCATCGGGGTAGCAAGGTCATTGTCCTAAATTACTATTCTTCTCCCCAGTAGGACACACCACCCATGGAATCCTACATCAAGGTCACTTTTTTGTCACCCAGAGCAGATTTCCAGCACACACAGCTCCATAGCCCCCTGGGCTCTTGCCTCTTCCTCAGCCATCTCTCCTGGGCCTTCACCACACATCGCCCAGAGGAAAGTCTAACCAACCTATCCCAGTAAGAATCCTATGTTTATATTCGAAAGAGTCTCCCTTGGGTCTTTCTGCTTTGATTTGTGGATTTCTCTTTGCATCTTGCCCACTCGCCCACACACACCTTGCCCCATGACTCACAACCCATATCTCCCCTCCAAGGTATGAACACTAAGATCTTTATTACTGCAATCAGCCTAGGAAAAGGGGCTGTGAACTCCTCCACAATGGCCACAGCAGTAGGGTCCTTCTTGATTCACTTCACATAACTCTGTAGTTCCCAAGGCCTCAAGCTGGAAAGAGAATGCACTGCATATGGAAGATGAGCCATCTGAAAAAACTCAGTGAGGAAAAAAGAAGGGGGGAAATATATATATATATATATATATGTATATATATATGTACATTCTTATACCCACTAAGAAAAATAATCAGGCTGAACAAATTGGAAACATAAAGAAAATTTGTCTTATTTAGTACTATGGTCCTGGGCCTATTTCCCATTCAAAGCAAGTGTTTGCTTTGAAATTTATAGCAAATGAGTTTCTCCCATGAGCCCTTTAACCCAAAAATCTGCTAATTTGATGATGATGTGCTTTTGGAAGCAGTATTACCAGCTCAGTCTGACACACTCCATCATGCTCCCATTACCCTTGGGCTTTCAGAAATTCTATTTGGCCTTACTATAAGTTCTCTTTCTGGAAAGCCCCAGTCACCATTTTCCAAAAGCACACCCATCTCTCCTGATCCTTATATAACTTGTGCAATAAGCAACAGGGCAGAGGCCCAGATTCCCGTGCCCACCAATCAAAAGCAACCAGAGAGGCCAAGCACATGGCTGGTTCCTAGCCAGCACTCACTCTCTCTGTTTCTTCACTTGCCTTTGCTTCTCGTCCCAGGGGAGGGTACCCTTTCTGCAGCTGCGCTATGATCTTCCTGAACCAGCCAGTCCTTTGGAGGATTCCTTGGAGGAGGCTTTCTTTACATGCTGGAGGGCAGAGCAAGATCAATGGGTAGAAGAGCGGAAAGGCTGATTTCAGCTTAAATGAAGGGAAAACCTTCTAGCCACCCAGGCTTCCCAACACAGCAGAGGTCTGGCTGCCATATGAGTGAGTTCACCAGCCTAAAAGGGCTTTCTCCACCAAGTGGGGGGTGAGCATCCCAGGTCCTTCCAACATAAAGTCCCACCTCTGGATTTCAAAACAAAATCAAAACTATAGAAGTACAATGTGGGGAGCAGGGAAGAGTTTCAATTGGCTGAGCTCAATGCGGGTCAAGAAAGTGGGATGAAACTACCGCCCCCCAAAAAATACACACAAAAAACCCTAAAACAAAAAAAAGCCACAGAGCATTCAGGCATAAGGAGAAAACATTTGGTGAACCCTATTTGTGATTGCCGTAAACTTTAAGAATGCTGATAACATATAACATTCAGATGAACATGCCTGATCCTGCGGAGGGGTGCAGACTGTGAGAAGCAGTGCAAGGACTTCATGAGGAGAGATTTGGGAAGCACCAGGGGAGCCATCCTAGGAGGTGAACGTTGCAGGGAGGAAGATTTTAGCTCTTGCAGGAGAACCTCCTTTCTGCGCATGAGCACCTTCAGAAGGTCGAGGGCTCCATGGTAGCTACTGCTGACTGACCCATTCCTGGAGGAGTCTTAATGGCCCTCTGTCATGGATGCTGAAGGGGGTGGGGGGATCCGAGCACCTAGCTGGGGCAATAAGACTTTTAAGATTCCTTCCAGTCTGGACTTTGGTGACTCTGTAAGTAGAACAGCTTCAAGTGATTCACCTGGTCTGGGATGGCAAGTACACAGCACATGTACTTCCTGTTGCCATGACTACCATTCTAAACCCAGGGTTGCACTCCCCCCAAGAGCTGAATGTGACCTCAGGGACCCACTAGCCAATTGATCAGAGCTGCCCTATCTGGTCCTGCTTTGAGAACGTGAGTAATCAAACATCCTGATGGCTAGTTCCCTGCCTGGGGTCACACACCTTGATGGAGGAAGTGCCTCGACTAGACAAGAAAGTGAGGTGAAAGTGAAGTCTCTCAGTCGTGTCCGACTCTTTGCGACCCCATAGACTGTAGCCTACCAGGCTCCTGTGTCCATGGGATTTTCCAGGCAACAGTATTGGAGCGGATTGCCATTTCCTTCTCCAGAGGATCTTCCAGGGGATCTTCCCGACCCAGGGCTCGAACCCGGGTCTCCCGCATTGTAGACAGACGCTTTACCGTCTGAGCCACCAGGGAGGATCCTCTATATACCATCTCCGTCTCAATTCACTTTGCTTTCCTGCATCTTTGCTGGAGCTTCATCATTCTCTCCACCCTGCACCACACTCCTGGTTCTTTTTCTTCAGTGGCTGACAGTGGGAGACAACCGTCGTGCCGAGGAAAAGTGACCCCATGGGGTGGGACCCTCGAGACGGCTTTCTCAGCGTCTTCCAGACGTTGAGCCCTTTGCTTCAGCGAGAGGAAAGCCGTTCTGTTACATAAACTTGATTTCCACCTGCCTTGACCCCCAGACCCCCACCATTCAGTTTGACGGAAGGATATACTTTGTTATAACTTATTATTTTGTTCTTTGTAAATACAAGATGTTTATAGGAAATGTGTATTCTGAACTCGACCCGCGGAATGAGTCACTACACCAAAATAGTTCTATTATTTAGAATATGTTAATTTTAAAGGGACCTAATAGGTATTTATTTACATATTCGATCCACATTTATGTAAAATTATTTGATCCTACTAACCCAGCTTCCCCAGAAAGTTGCTGCACATGGCATCTTATTCTAAGTTCATGGTTACACTTAAGTATACTGATTAGCCAAGTTCCTTGGGTTTTAAGATCAAATAGAAATTACTCTATTTTTTGACTCATTCAGGGGCTTTTTACCCCTGGGATTGTACCTGAAACAGGTCTGTCTGGATTGCCACCTTTCCACCTTAAATATCATATTTGCTCATATAATCTGCCCTCTCCTCACCCTCAAATATTTGGAGAAGGAAATACCGGGGGGGGTTCTTTTTCAACCCTTCTCTTTGTCTTGCCTCATTCTTCAGAATCACCAGCAGTAAGTGGCTTAGGGGGCTGACTTGGAGCTGGTAAGGGGGCAGGGTCCCCTGGCAGGGGCAAGGAGGGGTATACAAAAGCTGATGCACTCACTGCTCTGACCACACCTCCAGGGTCCCCGCTGGTGACTGCTGAGCGGGGCTCTGGGTGGTCAACTCCACAGCCAGGAGCATGAAACCCACAGAATACTCCAACAACCCCATGTCACCCTTGGGTGTGAATTATTGCTTAAAGAGGTGGAGGGTAGAAGGCAAATTATATGAGTAAATAGTCTGCTTTCTCTTCAGCAAAAATGACAACTATTTTTGTGTATGACTAATTTATTTTTATTATTGTAAAAATACAATAAACTGGTGTTAAAATCAGCTTTGTTAACATGTCTGTGCTTTCTCAGGCTTTATTCCATGTCTACTCACATCGCACTACACAGCCCTCTAAGGAGAGGAGCCAGGCCCTTAGAGGCCAGTTGGTCTATGGGACTTTGGCTTTGGGGGTAGCTGGACCCCTAAGAGGACAAGAAAGACGGGCCTTCAGCCTGCTGGCCTACATGAGTCCTCAACCTTGGATGAAGAGCTTAAGATAAAGTATCCAGGCATGCGCACTTCTTCAGGATTTCTTTTTTTTTTTTTTAAAGGATTACATCCCAACAGGCATCTCTTTAAACCTCTCCCAGGAGGCAGAAAGTGTAGAACCCACCATGCCGATTCATACAACTCCATCTCTCAGCTTTTTAAAATGTTTTTTACTTTGTAATCTTTTTTTAATTTCTACGCTTTGTATTTTATATTGGAGTATAGCTGATGAACAGTGTTGTGATATTTCATCTGAACAACCTTACATATGCATGTATCCATTCTCCTTCACACTCCCCTCCCATCCAGGCTGACACAGAACACTGAGCAGAGGTTCCTGGGATGTACAGTAGGTCCTTATTGGTTATCCATTTAAAATACAGCAGTGTGTACATTTCTATCCCAGACTTCCTAACTATAGCTTCCCCTCACTCTCCCCTCCTGGCAACCATAAGTTCATTCTCTAAGTCTGTGAGTCTATGTTGTGGATAAGTTCATTTGGGACCACCAGGGAAGTCCCTCCATCTCTCAACTTGAGTCGTTTCTTCCAACTCTCCTTGGGCTGACTTAGCCTTGGGCTTGAGCTTAGCACAGCGTTTGAAAAGTCTTTTGGGTTATATTGGTGCCTAACAACGTGGAATATGACTTGGGTCATAAAGCACATTGAAAGTCATCCTGGACAAAGGAATCCCTCGTGGGCTCCCCACAGGCTCTTTCCTTGATGCTGCCCTGCATCACCATTATCAGTAGCGCTCAGAAACTTATTATCATGCCTCGAATCTGCTCCCCATCCCTCCTATTCACCTTTCCAGCCTGGAAAATCTTAATTTACTTTCTTTTATATTTTGGTAACATTCACTTAACAGAATTCACTATATTAATCATTTTAATGTGTATGATTTGGGGGTATTTAGTACAGAGCTTTGTGTCTCCATTGCTAGAACATTCCTGTTACCCCCAATTCCATTTATTCTTCAAGTCCCAAATCAGACACGCACTATATGCCAGAGCCCTGTCATCCATGCCGTCTTATTACACCTTCACACCGACCTAGGAGGCTGGAATGTTGTCCACTTCTAGAAATGAGAACACTGAGACTCAGAGAGGGTTTTTAGTTGATTTTTAAATTTTGTTTATTCATTTATTTTTGGCTGTGCTGGGCCTTGCTGGCTGCTCGGGATTTTCTCTAGTTGCAGGAAGCAGGGACTACTCTCTAGCGGCGATGTCTGGGCTTCTCATTGCAGTGGCTTCTCTCGTTGCAGAGTACAGGCTTTAGGGCCTGCAGGTTTCAGTAGCAGCGGCTCCCAAGCTCTAGAGCACAGGCTCAACAGTTGTGGTGCACGGGCTTAGTTGCTCTGCGGCATGTGGGATCCTCCTGGACCAGAGATCGAACCCACGTCTCCTGCATTGGCAGGTGGATTCTTTACCACTGAGCCACCAGGGAAGCCCCTCAGACAGGTTGTATGTCAGGTAACACTAGCCTCCCCCCCCCCCCCCCCCGGAGGCCTGCCTGTGTCCCTCCCATCTTCATCTCCCCAAGGCCTGGCATGTCACACAGTCTCAGCTTATGTTAGTTTCAGTCTCTTTCTCCGCATCAATTTCTACCAATGACATCAATTGCCCAAGAGCTAGATGGGGCGCCTGGCTGTTGGTGGGAAACTGTGCCGGGGACCAGCCCCGGCTGATCCAGGGTATTTGAAGGAGAGACAGCGTAGGCGAAGATCAGGAAACAATTGCTTAATTAAACGTTAATTAAGGATATAAAGAGTAATAGAATGAGGATAGCTCAGTGAGGAAATTCAGTGGAGAAAAGAGGCTGAAATAAGGATAGCTCAGTGAGGAAATTCAGTGGAGAAAAGAGGCTGAAATAAGGATAGCTCAGTGAGGAAATTCAGTGGAGAAAAGAGGCTGAAATAAGGATAGCTCAGTGAGGAAATTCAGTGGAGAAAAGAGGCTGAATAATTCAGCCAGAAGGGAAGAGAAAGAACGACATGGTGAGACCAAGTTTCGGTGAACAAGGCCCGCACTTTATTTTCCAAAGTAGTTTTTATACCTTAAGTTATGCATAGAGGATAATGGGGGAAGGGGTAGAGTCTTGCAGCAAGCCAGGCTTTCTTCCTGCAAACTTATCATATGCAAAAGCTTAGGTGATTTGCATCATCTTCTGGCCCGGAGGCCTGTTAACATTTTAAGACCTTTTCTTCAGAAAACTTATTTTTCTCTAAAGGTGATTGGTCAGGAGCCACCCTCCAAAAGCATTAGATAAAGTTGCATTCCTACAGCGCAAAGGTGTGGTGGGCTATAACAAGAAAAAGAATTAACTCAAGGGTCCCAGGTTACAAACATTAAAGCTACTACTTACACCAATTATATTAATCAATACACTGCCAGGGACACAGCAGGTAAGGGATATGGAAACTTAGCAGCAAACATTGGCCCAACAAGTGAAAATCCCTTCACCAATACAATTTCTAATCAATCTTTTAACTACTCAAAAGAATCTGTGTTTAGACAGTTTAGAACATCTGCCTCTCACAGTTGGGAGGCTCTGAACAATCACATGTGGCCGGAAAAACCTATTCAGGCAGGCTAGAGGATTTCCAAAGGAGTTTGTAGGTTAAACACTGTCACACCCAGGAATTATTAACTGGAGCTGTAAGCTAACTCTTTTTTCAGAGAGGTAGTGGGGGACAGCCCCCCGTAAAGTCAGAGGTGTAGGTGAAAGCACAAAGCAGAAAGTAGGCAGACTCTGGTTTTGGGGGTATATGCTCGAGAAATTCCAGGGGGACTCCTGAAGCTCGATCCCGCCTTTGCGTATGCTGAGCCTCCTTCCTCATGACCTTTGTCATGGGCAGAGTTCCTCACGCTGGCTACTGGCAGTGATAGAATTCCAGTTGAGCTATTCCAGATCCTGAAAGATGATGCTGTGGAAAGTGCTGCACTCAATATGCAATATGCAATATGCAATATTCACTCAATATGCAATATGCCGGCTTCCGGCAAAACTGAACACTATTTAGTTTATACAAGCTCAGTATGACAGTATGAGCAGAGGCTGCATTTGAAGATGGACAGCTGCCCCTCAGAGGGAGGCCACAGGCCCCTCTTCAGGGGTCAGACCCCAGCTGGATCCCTCGGCCTCCAGTCCTGGGAACCACGTGTCACATTAAATCAATCGGCCACAAGGAAAGAGCCCAGAGGATCAGGATGGTGACCAGGATGCGGGAGGGAGGGTCTGGAGGGAAAGTGTCTTCAGCCATCTGCAGACGTCTCTAGGGACAGTCGACCATCTACCTCTAGCAGATAAAAAAGAGAAGGGACAGAGAGTCACACTTGGTTCAAAATAACATGTTCCTGTAATAGGCTCAGTGACAATAACTCTCATAAAAAGAGTGATCAGGAACATCTGAGCAGAGGGAAGCTTTGAACATGGCCTGTACTTAAGATGCACGACTGAGCCTAGTAAAACTTCTTGGGTGTGAAGATGGTGTTTGGTTGGGCAGGATGAATGATGGTCACAAGGTCTGCAATTTACTCTCACTTGGGTCTGTCAGTAAAATTGTGTGTGTGCGTGTGTGTGTGTGCAGAGAGAGGGAGAATACACGCAAATAAGGTAAATGCACTTCGGTTAACATTAGTGTGTAGTGTTCATTATATTATTCTTGCAGAAGAGGTTTGAAAGTGTCTAAAATAAAAAGTTGGGGAGAATAAAGTACAAAAAGAGGATGGAGGGGGCAGAACTAACATTGTTGGCAGTGTTTTCAAGTTTGTCCATCACCTGGAGTGCTCATTACACACACCTACTCACACACACACAGTCACACATGCACACACACACACGTGTGCACACACGTGTACCTCTCCAGAGGACAGCAGAGCGTCTACATGGCAGCCAGTTCTGGGTGACGCTTTATTATCACCCAGGCTGGGAAATCCTAACTTATTGAGCACCTACTAAGTGCTAGGTGTCCTCTAGGTCCTTTTGTATCGTTTAACCTTCATGACTGGGCTGGAAGAAGCACAAGCTGGAATCAAGATTGCTGGGAGAAATATCAATAACCTCAGATATGCAGATGACACCACCCTTATGGCAGAATGTGAAGAGGAGCTAAAGAGCCTCTCGATGAAAGTGCAAGAGGAGAGTGAAAAAGTTGGCTTAAAACTCAAATTTCAGAAAACTAAGATCATGGCATCCAGTCCCATCACCTCATGGCAAATAGATGGGGAAACAATGGAAGCAGTGACAGACTTTATTTTGGGAGGCTCCAAAATCACTGCAGATGGTGACTGCAGCCATGAAATTAAAAGACGCTCGCTCCTGGGAAGAAAAGCTATGACCAACCTAGACAGCATATTAAAAAGCAGAGACATTACTTTGCCAACAAACGTCTGCCTAGTCAAAGCTATGGTTTTTCCAATAGTCACGTATGGATGTGAGAGTTGGACTATAAAGAAAGCTGAAAAAAAAGAAAAGAAAGCTGAGCACCAAAGAATTGATGCTTTTGAACTGTGGTGTTGGAGAAAACTCTTGAGAATCTCTTGGACTGCAAGGACATCAAACCAGTCAATGCTAAAGGAAATCAGTCCTGAATATTCATTGGAAGGACTGATGCTGAAACTGAACTCCAATACTTTGGCCACCTGATGCGAAAAATTAACTCATTAGAAAAGACCCTGATGCTAGGAAAGATAGAAAGTGGGAGGAGAAGGAGATGACAGAGGATGAGATGGCTTGATGGCATCACTGACTCGATGGACATGAGTTTGAGTAAGCTCCGGGAGTTGGTGATGGACAGGGAGGCCTGGCGTGCTGAGGTCCATGGGGTCGCGAAGAGTCGGACACGACTGAGAGACTGAACTGACTGCAGCTTCATGACAACCCTTTCAAAGCAAGCACATCATTTTGTGGCTGTTTTATGGATAAATAAATTGACATGCAAAGAGAACATGGCTGGGGAAACCATGTCTCAGCCAGATGAGGAAATTTTTTGTGATCACACAGGTCCTCAATGGCTGAGGAAGTCGAACCCATGTCTGCCCAGTCTCAATGCCTGTGCTTGTTCCTCTGCACGGCGCTGCCTCTGCACACGAGTGCATAAACCCATGTGCAGGACAAACATTGCCTTGAAAACTAACTGAAGCCAGAACTCACTCCCTGAGCAGGTGGTGTTCGTTCAGCAGATGTCATTGTTGATCACTGTGCCTTCACAAAGATTCCCAGGCTCCAGGTGGAGCGCCCCACCACAGTGGACAGCACACATCTGTGACATGTACACACACACACATGCAGAGATAAAAAGACACACAGACACACACCACTGCCTCCAGGGAGGGCGCTTCAAGGAGCCACGTCTACTTCTGTGTTCTGTTTTTATATGGATCCCAAAAGTGTGTTCTTTGAAGCCCACAGTTAACCCTGTTTGGAGGCTGGCCAAGTGGCGGGGGACCAAGGCAGTGGGCTGCAAAGGACCAGATGAGCTTGAACTTGACACCAGTGCTGGCGCCTGCCCTCCCACCGCCAGTGGAGGTCACGGCTCCTGGCTCCACCCGAGCCCTCGATGTCTAACTCGGTGCCCCTGGTGTCTAACTGCTCCTCTCACCTTTGCCTCTCGGCCCACCTAAGCTCAGACCTGTGCCCCTTCCCACCAACTTACACTCTTGAGAAATGATCCTGCCTCTCTTACCTGTTGCTGTATAACAAACTCCTCCCTAAAACCTAGTGGCTGAAACAATAACCATATTATTACCTCTCAGGATTCTGTGGGTCAGGGGCCAGAGCACACGGGGGACAGCTCGTGTCTTCTCCACACAGTGTCCACTGAGGCTGACACAGCTTCTTCACTCACAGGAGATGCTCCAGCGGAGGCAGCTGGGACGGATGCCTGGGGTCCTGTCTCTGGCGGTCTGTGCTCTCCAGCAAGGCTGGAGTCCTTGCTTCTCCTCCATGTGGCCTCAGGGCCTCCCCTCCTCAAGCCACTGATCTCTCCTTATAACCGGGCTTCTCAAACACAGCAAGTGGAGGGGGGAGAACACACAAGAGAAGGAGGGGGAAGCTGCCAGATTTCATAAGGCCTGAGCGTGGAAGTCCAGACATCTCTTCTTCTCCATCAGTCAAGGCCGATCGCAGGCATGCCCAGACTCTAGGGAAGGGAAATAAGCAGAGCCCTTAGCCTGCTCCTGACCTCTGAGCTCTGTCTCCTCAGATCCCAAGAGTTGTCCTGTCTTTGCATCATCAGCCTTTGTGCCTCCCCAGTCATGACAACCATTCACTCACTCATTCAGCTCTGACTGGAGCATCTCCCCTTGTGCCTGATGCTCTGTTCCACACTGAACATGCAGCGGTGCATCAAGTGTAAGCAGACTGTCCTCAGAGCTCGTGTTCTGACTGGGGAGACACAAAATAAAGATGCTGACAAGTCACTGCCTCTGCCCGGCATATCGGGGGTGGTGTGTGTTTGGGAAAACAGCCAAGCTGACAAGGTAGATGGGAGACTTCCCAGGTGGTCCAGTGGTTAAGACTTCACCTTCCAGTAGAGAGGGTGTGGATTTGATTCCTGGTCATGGAGCTAAGATGCCATATGCCTTGGGGCCAAAAAAACAAAATATAAAACAGAAGCAATATGGTAAAAATTTCAATAAAAACTTAAAAATGATCCATATAAAAAAATCTTTAAAAAAAAAAAAGAAGAAGAAAGTGAGAGGGCAGCAGTGGAGAAGAGGAGGTAGGCAGAGCTTGCAACTTTATTTTTTTTAACTTTATTTCATATTAGGGTAGAGCCAATTAACAAATAGTGTTGTGAGAGTTTCAGGTGAACAGCAAAGGGACTCAGCCATACATATATATGTATCCATCTTCCCCAAACTCCTCTCCCATCCAGACCACACACAACACCCAGCTACACAGTAGGACCTTGTTGGCGATCCATTTTAAATGTAGCAGCATGCACATGTCCATCCCAAACTCCACAAAGATCTCTTCCCCTATCCATCCCCCGCTGGCAAGGGGTTGCAACTTTAAATAGGATGATTAGGGGTGCAGGAGGAGCCAGCTACGTGGATAGCCGGGTCAGGGTTCCAGACCAGAGTCGAGCTCCAGGAGCACACGCAGGGTGTTCAGAGACCAGGGGAACCAGGCATCGCAGGAGGAGAGAAGGTCAGATGCTTGGGGTGCCAGGGAAAGATTGTGTTTTCACCATGAGACAGAAGAGAGGCTAGCAGGGACCTGGACAGAGGAGGGACAGGATTTGAGTAAGGCTGGCAGCCTGAGCCATGATTTCTGCACTCGCATGAGCTGGGCCCCCAAACCCATATTCTCCTGGATTAAACTATGAGCCTGGGAGGCAAGCTGAGAAATACCATTTCAGTGAAAATATTGATTTATGAAAGTCTACTCGGTACAATGTAACAAGAGCCATAAAGCTCTTCAGCTTTCACTTAATATTTCCCTGCCAGGGAATTCATCCTGAGGAGAGAATTTAATAAAGCAGTGTTTTTCCAGAGTGTTTTCAATAATAATTTTTTCATTTTGTGTTTTCATGTTAATAATCATCTTTTTTAAAGTGGCGTGAACATGTCATTGTAAGAGCTGTGTGACTATTATGATTGAACATTCACCTATGCTTAGAAATTTTGGTTTATCTTCACCTTTTAAAAATTATAAATAGCATTGCCATTAAAATGACTGTGCATTAAAAAATATATAGGCATAGGACTTCCCTGGTGGTCCAGGGCCTAAGACTGTGCTCCCAATGCGGGGAACCAGAGGGCTTCCCTAGTGGCTCAGCAGTAAAGACTCCTCCTGCAGTTCAGGAGATGCAGGAGATGCGGGTTCCATCCCCAGGTCGGGAAGATCCCCTGGAGAAGGGAATGGGCACTGACTCCAGTATTGTTGCCTGGGGAATCCCATGGACAGAGGAGCCTGGAGAGCCACAGTCCATAGGGTTGCAGAGAGTCAGACACGACTACAGCAACTGAGCACGCACGCACAGGGAGCTGGATTCCGCGTGCGGAATGCCACAGTGAGGATCCCGAGTGCCGAAACCAGGGCCCAGCAGAGCCTGAATAAATAAATAAATAAATATTTTTTGGGGAAAAAATATACAGGCATGAACATATACGCCGCATATAGTTGCCCTGACAGCAGCCCAACACCACCTTTGTCTCCAGCCCTGGAACCAAGTAGTACAGTAAGTCCCCTACACAAGAATGAGTTCCATTCTGAGAGCACGTTCAAAAGTCCAATTTTTTCGTAAATCCAACAAAGTTAGCCTAGGTACCTGACTAACACACTCGGCTATATAATACTGTACTGTAATAGGTTTATATTTTCACACAAATAATACATAAAAACAAACACACAAAAAAAAAATATGTTTAATCTTACAGTACAGCACCTTGGAAAGCACAGTAGTGGAACACAACAGCTGACGGCGAGTGGACAGGCAAGAAGAGTTACTGAGTGAAGGAGGGAGAGGAGGTGGGAGACGGTAGAGCTGAAGGATGAGACGGAGGGCGAGCTGAAATTTCACTCATGCCTGACACAGATGCAATGCACCCTCACATCTTTGAAATTCAAAACTTGAAGATTTGTATCTCAGGGACTTACTGTATTACATTAATTGTCATGGGCTGAGCTAACACAAGAAGAATGGAGTTGAATTTAGTAGTAAAAGGTTTATTCATGCCAAGCAGAGGCCAAATTATGGCACAGATCTGCTGTTTGAAGCAAGAATCTGCAGGGGGGTGGGTAGACGAGAGTGGTGACTTACTGCTCATTAGCGCCAAACCCAAAGGAACCCAGACAATTGATGCCTCTCCGTGTTGTGTTTTCATTTGCAGTCAGCTTTCACTCGAATCTCAAAGAAGGGCAATGCCAAAGAATGTTTAACTACTATACAGTTGGACGCATTTCACATGCTAGCAAGGTAACGTTCAAAATCCTTCAAGCTAGGCTTCAGCAGTATGTGAACTGAGAACTTCCAAATGCACAAGCTGGGTTTGGAAAAGGCAGAGGAACCAGATATCAAACTGCCAACATTTATTGGATCATGGAGAAAGCAAGGAATTCCAGAAAAACATCGACTTCCGCTTCATTGACTATGCTAAAACCTTCGACTGTGTGGATCACAACAAAATGTGGAAAATTCTTAAAGAGATGGGAATACCAGACCACCTGACCTGCCTCCTGAGAAACCTGTGTGCAGGTCAAGAAACAACAGTTAGAATCAGACATGGAACAACACACTGGTTCAAAATTGGGAAAGGAGTATGACAAGGCTGTATATCGTCACAGGGCTTATTTAACTTATATGCAGAGCACATCATGTGAAATGCCAGGCTGGATGAAGCTTAAGCTGGAATCAAGATTGCTGGGAGAAATAAAAACCACCTCAGATATGCAGATGACACCACGCTAACGGCAGAAAGTAAAGAGAAACTAAAGAGCCTCTTGATGAGGGTGAAGGAGGAGAGTGAAAAAACTGGCTTAAAACTCAACATTCAAAAAATTAACATCATGGCATCTGGTCTCATCACTTCACGTTTGTAAATAGAAGGGAAAAGGTGGAAACAGTGACAGACTTTATTTTCTTGGGCTCCAAAATCACTGTAGACGGTGAGCACTGCCATGATATTAAAAGACTTGCTCCTTGGAAGGAAAGCTATGACAAACCTAAGTGTTAGTCAGTCATGTCTGACTCTTTGTGACCCAATGGACTGCAGCCTCACCTGGCTCTTTTGTCCACGGAATTCTCCGGGCAAGAATACTGGAGTGGGTTGCCATTTCCTTCAAACCTAGACAGTGTATTAAAAATCAGGGACATAACTTTGGCAACAAATGTCCATATAGTCAAAGCTATGGTTTTTCCAGTAGTCATGTATGGATGTGAGAGTTGGACCATAAAGAAGACTGAGCACCAAAGAACTGATGTTTTCGAATTGTGGTGTAGGAGAAGACTGTTGAGTGTTCCTGGACTACAAGGAGATCAAAACCAGTCAGTCCTAAAGGAAATCAACTCTGAATATTTATTGGAAGGACTGATGCTGAAGCTCTAATACTTTGGCCACCTGATGCAAAGAACTGACTCCTTGGAAAAGACCCTGATGCTGAGGAAGATTGAAGGCAGAAGGAGAAGGGGACAGCAGAGGATGAGATAGTTGGATAGCCTCATTGACTCAATAGACATGAGTTTGAGCAAATTCCAGGAGATAATGGAGGACAGGGGAGCCTGGCGTGCTGCAGACCATGGGTTGCAAAGAGTCCAACAACACGACTTAGCAACCAAACAACAGCAATCCATGTTATGGGAGTTTCAGAAAAGCATTATCTGTTTTATCAATATCATTGCCATTAATTCTGTCTATTCTGAAATACTTTGGAGAAGGGAATGGCAACCCACTCTGGTATTCTTGCCTGAAGAACTACATGGACAGACCATGGGATTGCAAAGAGTCAGACACGAGTGAGTGACTAACACTTTCAACGTTCACTTTCATTCTGAAATACTTACTGATTTCATTTTGATTATATAATTCTATAAGAGTTACAACCCCTTTATTCAGATTTATTTTTGCAACATTATGTGAAGTAAAGTGAAAGTCAATCATTTGTGTCTGATGCTTTGTGATCCCATGGACTATACAGTCCATGGAATTCTCCAGGCCAGAATACTGGAGTGGGTAGCCTTTCCCTTCTCCAGGGGATCTTCCCAACCCAGGAGTCGAACCCAGGTCTCCGGCATTGCAGGTGGATTCTTTACCAGCTGAGCCATAAGGGAAGCCCAACAACATTGTGATTAAACATTAAATTATTTAATTCAACATAATGGGTGAATGAACTAATTATTTTCCTATACCTGTTGCCTGAACATTACTCAAGCATGAGCAACATTGGAATAACCAGTCGCTTGAAACATCAGACATTGGAAAGAGCTGTTCTGATGCTAATTTGCTGATCTCCCACTCTGGAAGGGCTGGCTGCTCCTTGGCTGCAGGAAGTGCCTGGGAGAGCAGTCGAGGTAGCATTACCTGCTCTGGCCTGATCATGAAGGTCCCCAGTTCACCAGGGCTCCTCACTAGGGCTCTGACCGAGTGGCCCAGCATAAATTCAGTTCATCTATTCAGGTGGTGATCATACTCTGGGGGAAACAACAGGCAGGTCTCGGTCCAGAAATTTCTCCATCTCCAGGCTCAGGGCATCCACCCTTTATCGTCTCTGAGGATCTCTCTCAGGCGATCTCAGACTTCACGTGGTGACCTTCTCCCAGCGCCTTTCGTCTTCCCTGCTTTCATGGCAGCAAGAAATTCCCCAGACCCTTGGGCTCCATCCCACCTCCATTCTCAACATCTGCTGAGTGAGACGTCCTCTGGGGCCACGTGTTTGCCTAATCCTGTTGCTCTCAGACCTCCTTTTCCTACCGGGTAAGTATACTGTGATAAAGATTCCTAAGTCTTCATTCAGCAAACATCCTGCCAGCTCAGGGCTCCCCAAACCCTGGTCGTCTGGTCCTTGAGGCAAATGCCTCTAAAATACAGAAAAGCCGAATTCTAGTCAAAAACAACAGACAGCTCTAACCGTTTTAACAAATCACATGCACAGTTCTTATGGGAACAGGAAATTCTCACAGAAGAATGCATCTTTTAATTCTGAGGTGGCGGTCAATGATGCAGTTCAACAAATTTAACATCCTTTCCATTCAGCATCCCTTTCCTGGATGTTTATGATATACAGGAGCTCTGACACCCAAGAACCAATGCATCATAACAAAACCTTGCAGAGATTCTTATCAGGGAAGGAAGACGTGGAAAAGACTGTTCTTTGGAGCTTTGGCAGAAAAATAAAGCTATGAATTAAACCCTGGGTAACTTTGCCAGGATTCATCCCTAAAATCTTTTAAATCCTGTGCCTGAATTTTCAAGTACTAATGAACTTTTTTCCTTTTCTATAAATTTTTAAGAAAAAATTTCCAAATCTATTATAGAACTTGGGGAGTCACACAGTGCAGGAAGACAAAGCTTTTCTCGTGGAGTAACATCTCCATCTTGTGGCTATTTGGAGTATTGCATGAAGATCAAGCTCCTTCTAATTTTGTGACTTGGTCTCAATGGACATAAGTTTGAGTAAACTGTGGGACCTGGTGATGGACAGGGAGGCCTGGTGTGCTGCAGTCCATTGGACACGACTGAGCGACTGAACTGAACACCCATGGATCTTAGATCTGGGAGAGAACTTGAGAGATCGTCTAGTTCAGACCCCTGCCTTCACTTTACTGTGACAGCCCAGAGAGGTCGTGAGGCTCGTCCAAGGTCACACAGCTATTAAGCATCTTACCTGAGGCTCCTGCAATCCTCTTGTCACTTTTTTGGGAAAGGAAAATTTCCTTCAAACAAGATCCTACTGATTATAAAACGGACCAACACAGAGGTGTTCTGGTTGAAGCATAGATGGGCTGCCCTTGCCACTCCCCTTCCTCAGCCCACCTTGAAAACCATCATCTTATACCAGGGGCTGCTTCCTGGTAAATCTATGTGGAAACATTACTGTAGAAACCTGGGAAAGAGCTCTAGGAAAATATCTCCATCCTGGGGTAGTTTGTTATTTGAACAGTTTTCTATTCTGGCTTAAGAAAACCCTTTTTATTAAAGCATATTCTCCTTTTATCATGACTATCAACAACTCTTTATTTTTACAGATCTCTTCCCAGAGAATCTCTAAGTTGACTTGTTTTCAGTTGCAAGTAAATGTTTCAAACTTCCTGGGACAGAATCAGCGGTAAAGCTGGCCGTAGGCATGATAGCAGCAGGAACACACGCAGGCTTGCTACATGTTGGGCCCTGGCCTGGACTCTGCCATGTGGGCACCACGATCTGAGCAGTGAGGTGGTTCTTTTGGAGGCACGAGCAAGATGGCAGGGTACGAGGAAGGAGCAGCAAACTCTGCTAGGAATTAGGGGAAGCTTTCATGCACCTGTTTGGTCCGTCATTCAATAAATAATTGCTGGGACTTCCCTAATGGTCCAATTGTTAAGAATCCACCTTCCAGTGCAGGGGACACAGGTTCTATCCCTGGTCGGGGAATTAAGATTCCACGTGCCACGGAGCAACTAAGCCCACGCACCACAACTACTGAGCCCGAGTGCCACAACGAAGACCCAATGCAGCCAAAACAAAACAAAATTTTTTAAAAAGAAACTAAAAATTGCTGATGAGTGAATTGAAGATCATGTAAATAAATGGAGAGGCCAGTTGTGGTCATGGGTTGGAACACTCCACATAGTAAAGACATCAGTTCTCTCCAAATTTGATCTATAGATTTAACACAATTCCAATCAAATATTGCAGCAATAAATAAATAAATAATTGTCAGACTCCTCTGTGTCAAGTCTTTCAACAAGATAAACACACTTTCTGATCTCAGAAATCTCCTGGTTCTAGTTGGAGACAGGCGATAACGATGAGACGAAGAGATGGATAAGAGAGTTTCTGATTAAAACAGGGCTGTGGGGAGAAATGATAGAGTCCCAATCTGAGGAAAGACACTGGAGTGCAGTTTTAAACTGTGAGGAAGAGTCAGCCGCAGGAGGAGGGCAAGGGTCCTGGGGCCTGCCAACAGTAAGTATCCCAGGTGAGATAAATCAGAGAAAGAGAAATACCACAGAGTAACTTATATGGAGGCTCCCCAGGTGGCGCTAGTGGTAAAGAACCCACCTGCCAGTTCAGGCGACAAAGACACAGGTGGGAGCCCCGGGTCGGAGGATCCCCTGGAGGAGGGCATGGCAACCCACCCCTGTATTCTTGCCTGGAGAATCCCCATAGACAGGAGCTTGGTGGGCTACAGCCCATGGAGTCACAGAGAGTCAGACACAACTGAAGCGACTTAGCATAGCACATCATTTCCAAATGGGATCTAAAAACCTAAATGTAGAAACAGAGAGTAAAATGCTGGTTTTCAGGGGCTCGGGGTGGAGGAAAAGGGAAGATGTTTGTCAAAGGGTACAAACTTCCAGTTATAAAATGAATATGTTCTGGGGACCTGATGTACAGCATGGGGACTATACTTGACAACACCGGTGGTATATACTTGAACGTTGCTGAGAGAACAGATCTTTAATCACACTGGAATATATGAGTGTATCGAACCAACACATTGTCCGCCTTAAATTTACACAGTTGTATGTTAGGGGAAGTTTTCACGCACCATTTGGTCATAACCGTATCTCAATGAAGCTGGAATTTTATTATCAAATAAATAGATAAATAAATCCTCAAAATAACACCATAAAAAAAAAGATGGGACTTCCTGGGAGTCCAGTGGTTAAGACTCTGTGCTTCCACTGCAGGAGGCAAATGCTTAATCCCTGTTTGGGAATTAGGATCCTAATGAAGAGAGAGAGAGAAAAATGCCAGGTGCTCTCATTCAGAGAAAAATGCAGGGTGCCGCCATGCCAGCTTGCTTCTTCCAGGAGGGGGCGCTGATGCACAGTTCAGCAGACCCTGTCCGAAGCTAGAATCTGGAATTTTCCTCTGTTGCATTGCCCCTTTCCGCTTAGCTCCTCAAAAATTACACAGCAAGCTAAAAATGGTCAGTGAAGACAGATTGGGGTGGGCGTGTGAGGGCGAAGGGAAAAACAGAAAAAACTTAGACTTGAGAGTATGTCCAAAATCATCAACAAAAATTTTTCACAGTGTCTGCTTATATGAATATGTATTTTAATTAAAATTTTACTTAATAAAATTTCACTCATAAACAAATTTGTAGAGATAATGGTTCAGTGAAATCCCAAGTACCTATCTCCCACAACAGCCACTACCAACCTTAGTTCTTATTTCATATCCATTCATTCATTATTTTTTTTTTTCCTGGCATCTTTAAAAAGCAAATCCAAGACATTGAATCACTTCTCTGGCAAATGCCTCAGAACATGTCTCTAACAGTTACAAAATTCTCTTTTATTAGACATAACCACAATACCACTGTCATAACACACCAAATCAAAAACAATTCCTTAATGTGTTCTGATTGTGTGTACTTGTTTGTAAACATTTTTAATTTTCAAAATAATTTCAGAATTCCAGAAAACTGATTTTAAATTTCAGTGTCTTATTCCAGAGTCTTTACCCTAAGATTATATCTGGGAATAAAATAATAGATCAATAAAGTTAAAAGTTACCATTCCATGAGGATTATTAAATAAATACATAAATGGCCATCCTTTATGCTGAAGAAGCAGCATAACAACATAAAAGATCAGCGAAATACTATTTTTTATTAATGATATTAAATCATGTTTAATAGAAATTTTATAATTAAATAATTTTTATTAAATAACATTATTAAATAAAAATAATTTTTATTGAATGCATTAAATTTAATTCAATATCAACCAGAATGCCTCTGACTTAACAGAATTCATTTTGGTTTTGTATACAAATGCCGTAGAGTTTGTAGTATTTTGTACCTTGCTATTTCATCGTAACATTTTTCTGTATAACCCCCTTTCAATGGCAGAAAAATAGCCATCTGGGAAATGCACCATAATTTATTAACTGAAAAAATGTATTTCTCTATTTCCAATGCATGGTAACCGAAAACAACATCTTCTAGATCATGATGTAGCGTTTGTGTAAGAAATTCCACTAAAGAGCAGGTCTTCCAGACCCCTTCAACGATACTAGGGGGCAGGAAGAGCATTGCAGAGCCCGTGTTCTGGGGAGACGTTTGCTCTTTTCAGGGATGCAGGAGACCTTTGTGGCCAGAACCTGGAGCAGAGGCTAGACTGCAGCCCCGCCTAAAAGATAAGCAGCGGCCGGTCCACCCAGGACCCCTCATGTACATGGACTGCTTTGAGCATAGGCATGTTCTAAAATGCCGTCCTGAAAAACATATCTTCCATCACTGTGGAAAGGCACCAGATTTTTGTTACCTCAATTTACTATCTTCACCAAATTAATAAATGGAACTAATAAGGAATGTCATTAAACACAGCTAGCTTCAATATCATAAGTCAGGAAGGAAAATATGCCAGATGATACACGCGAACATGGTCATCTAAACAGTTCGATTTGGGCAATTTCTTTATCCCCACGCAGATGTCAGAAAGTTGTCTGGACCCTCAAGAATAAACTGCAACAGACACAGGCATAGCGGGAATCTTTGTATCAGCGTCTGTTAACCCTCCATGGTCACAGGACAGTCCGATTCTCACCACACACACTCACACCTGCACACTCATGCACAGAAACACACAGTCACACTTGCATACACGCACACCTACAGGTAATTCCCAGTCACATCTGATGCAACCCCAGAGCCCGTCCCTTAAAAGCAAACATAGAAAACAAAGGTTCCAACAGAGTCATCCTATTACTTTTCTCTAGAAGTGTTTTTGTAGATTGAGTCTAAGAATCTGCATTTCACAGACAAGCTGAGAAGAGAAATGCCAGCTCAAAGTCACTTTCCACAGCCTAGAACATCTGCTTTAACCTTTTAACCTAGAAGGAGACAGAGCGGGTCTGGAGGAGATTTTCTTTATTAAATATATGAAGATGATATTTTAAAAATTATATCCCCATAGTTTTTTCCTCCCTACCCTTGGGCAGATACATTTTCCCAAAATAACCAGCTTATCTGCATTTGAATCTCACCTCTGTCACCCTAGCTGTGCGACATTTAAAAATCAAAGTGTCAGTTGCTTAGTCGTGCCCTGTTCTTTGTGACCCCATGGATTGTAGTCCTTCAGGCTCCTCTATCCGTGGGATTTTCTAGGCAAGAACACGAGTGGGTTGCCATTTCCTTCTGCAGGGGATCTTCCTGACCCAAGGATCAAACCCAGGTCTCCCACGTTGCAGGCAGATATTTTACCGTCTGAGCCACCAGGGAAGCCCACCCGTGTGATGTTGGGGAGGTCACTAAACCTCTCTGTGAGAGGAAGATAGCAATGCGTCTCTGACAGTGTTGTGAGGATGGAGTTCACACATATAAACGCATAGAACTGCATCTGTCACACAACAGTTTCTTAGGCAAATATTTCCGATTATTATCGTTTAAGGTCATGTTTATTTCAAATTAGCTAACCTTTTTTTAAAAAAACACAAGCTTTATCTTAATTATAATTATGATACATGTTCATTATTAAATATTCTTACAACACAGAAAAATATAAAGAAAATTAAACAGTAAAATTCTTCTTCCAAGAAACCTGCCGACTTTGAGCATCCTTTTGGACAGTTCCTGACTCAGCAGGACATCACACCGGAGATAAAGTTACATGCCTGGCGGCCCGGGACTCCTCCCGGATCTTTGTCATGGGAAGTGCTTCCTGCATCTGTGATAACAGATTGGTGGTCTGTCTCCAGGAAATACCACCGCTGAGGCCAGTGTTTCTCCACTGGGGACGAGTCTGCCCCTCATGGGGGACATTCAGCAGTGTCTGGAGACACTTTTGGTTGTTGCCGTTGGAAAGGAGATGCCACTGGCATCCAGTGGCGGGGAGGTCAGGGAAGCTACTAAAGTCATATGATTCACAGAACAGCCCCATGAGGAATTATCTGGTCAACATGTCAGTCGTGCCCAGGGGAAAAACCCGGCTTTCAGGTTGTTCCATTTCTAGGAGATAATAAATACTATAACCCGGAGGGTCAGTCAGCTAGAAAACAACAGTAGTGTTGCGCCTATTGAACTTTTAAATACTTCCGTACTGGTTTTCAAGGAGACAGATTTTCTCTTTGGGGGCTCCAAAATCACTGCAGACAGTGACTGAAGCTGAAGCTCCCAATTCTTTGGCCACTTGCTGCAAAGAGCCGACTCATTGGAAAAGACCCTGATGTTGGATGGAAAAGATTGAAGGCAGGAGGAGAAGGGGATGACAGAGGATGAAATGGTTGGATGGCATCTTCGGCTGAAGGGGCATAAGTTTGAGCAAACTCTGGGAGATAGTGAAAGGCAGGGAAGCCTAACGTGCTGCAGTCCATGGGGTCGCAAAGAGTTGGACGTGACTTAACGACGACGGAACAGCAACTGGTTTTCAAAGAGCTCCCAGCCCTCATGCCACACCCCGCTCAACCCCTCTCTGATCACCAGAGGTTCCCAGGGCCCAGCACTAAAGGGAAGACACCAGGCCCAGCAAGAGGAGGGCGCACGTCCAGGACCAGGCATCCGCCTCTGCAGTACGGCTGTTGTGATTAAGCCAAGGCCCAGCCTGAGCAGCTGCTAGATTTTGGCCTTGCCCTTGGGTAACAGGAGAGAAGAGCCAGACCATGAGAAGCTTTCCATTCTCACACACACAAACACTGAACCATTTCTTCATAAATATTTCCTGTGATGATGAGGAGGAGGATTGGTTATGTTGATTTCAGATAAGCTTTTTTTGAAAAAAACAAAAAACAACTTAAAAGAACTCTGTTTTATCCTGATCATCTGATAACACGTGTTTACTATTAAACATTCAAAGGAAACAAGATTTTCTGATTGTAGTGAGGATCTCTGCTGATCTTAGCTCTGCTGGAGGATGGAGAAACCCGCCTCTCTCAGCACCAGGAAAAAAGAGCTTTTAGGGGACTTCCCTGGCAGTCCTGTGATTAGCACTCCACACTTCCACTGCCGGGGGCACGAGTTCGATCCCTGGTCGGGGAACCAAGATCCCACATGCTCTGCCGTGTGGCAAAAACATTTTTACCAAGATTTTTTTAAAAAAGAGAGGTCAAAACAGATGTCGTTCACATCAGACACCACTAAAAAAGTGGTGTCTCCCCATCTTACTCCCCACTTTCCCTACCCCCTCAATGTGCAGCAGCAGATCAGATATGTCCTGCATAGCATGTCTTTCATCTGCTCGTCCTTGGATGGGGCCAGGAGCCTCTTATGTTCTGCTCTGACCTTTGAAACAATTCTAGGAGAGAGACTTCAGCAGCCAAAAGCTGGGAAACTGCGCAAGGAATATGTGATTATTTCTAAATGTTATCTTGAAAAGGAAATAAAGAGGCTTTGTTGAGAAACTTTCCTGCTGGTGTTAGCCCCTCAGAGTCCTGACCCTTCCACTCACTGCTCTAGAAAAAGAAACCATTAATTAACTCAGGCCCTGCAGAGAAGAAAAAGAATCCCATGATCTTTGGCCAGACACTCCTCCGAGACACAGGAAATCAAACTGTGCATGCTGGTGTGCAGCTGGATTGAGGTCGGAACAGTGTGGGCACATTTCCCTGGAAATGCGCTTGGGACGAATGGCTGCCCAGCGTTCCACCACAAGGACAGAGCATACTTGATCTAGCCAGTTGTCTAAAGCTGGGTGTTTTACTAAAATCGCTGCAGAGAACAGCCGTATAATTCAATCTTTGTGACTTTTCCAGAGAGTGGTTTCCTAGAAGTGGAATTGCTCAGTCCTGGGCTCCGGAGCCCATGCACTCATCACTAGCTATCCTTTTTCTGAGATAGTGAAGACTCTTGGATGAGCAAACAAAGAGAGAATTTTAAAGAAATCCCTGAAGACATGTTCCCAAATGCTGTGAAGGAGGTTTGCAGCAAATGAAAAGCCTGTGGCAGCCACGGGCTGAATAGGAGCCAAGCCATCCAGCCCAGGCAGCCTGATCAGCAGCGGATTCATCCCAGGGACCACTGCTTCCTCCCAATGGCAGATCCCAGGTCATCTCTCAGGCCTGGGACCTGGTCACACCAGGTAGGAGGACCCTAGACAGGCTGGGGCAGGGGCTTTACCTGCTAGGGTCTTCACCATCCAGAGGGAAGTCAGTTCTGCAGCCTTCACCATGTACCTGTCTCCCTGCCAACCCTAGCCCGCCAGCCCCCACCGCCACCCCGTCCCAGACTCTTCCAGGGAGTCAGAAGGAAGTTGCTGACCTGTCCCCTGGGGGAATAATTGTATTAGTGATAAGGTGGCCTCTGGCGGCTTCGTCAGCAGATTCAAGGCTTTGGGCTGAGTAATCCTTTGGTGTCTGCCCCAGCAGCTGGTGGTCACAGATCGGGGAGAAACCTCCCTCTCCCCCAGCCCTGCTGGACTGTCATCTTTTCCCCCAGCACAGTCACACCTCTGGCTGGGCCTGAGGGCCAGGATGAAACAGGAGCTCGGCTGGGATCAAAATGACACGAAGAGCCGATATAATAAAATCAAAACAAACTGTAAGAACAAACAGGTCAAACACTGCCGGTACTGCCGGTGTCTTCTATTCATTTATTTTTTATTCTATACCCATTCTAGAATACCAAGAAAAGAAGGACAAGCTAAAAATAAGCTTCTGTCTATTAAGTGCCTTGTGATCCACATGCCCAGCTGACCTGATTCTCTGAAGCTGGCCCCTGGAGTCACCCATTGACTGAGGAGAAAAAGTGGACCTGGCATGAGGTCCAATATTAAGAACAATATCTGGCCCTGGAGGTGCCTCTAGAAAGAGAGGAGTCAGGGCAGACTGCCTGGAGGAGGTGAGCCCTGAATAGGCCTTGAAAGATGGGAGCGACTGGGCAGATAGAGCAGGGGGACAGGACAACTCAGATGGAGAAGAGCAGAGAAGACTTGCTGGGGGAAAGAAGTCACTCCTTCTCTGCTTCCCCACTCAACTCTCCCCCTGACAGCCCCTCCCCAAGGCCTTCAACTCCTTCCTTGAGGTCCTTCCCACACACTTGCTGGGAGGAAACTGAGGAACCCAGCCACGGAGCAGTCCTGGTGTCCACCTGCTCCCAGCATCTGCCTCCCTGCTGGGGGCTTCAAGAAAAACCCCGTACCTGCCCAGACTGTCACTGTCTTTACTCTCAGCTGGGCCTCAGAGTCCCTGGCTGAGTCCCTTTCCTAAGCCAGCGGCTTCAGACCTCATGTCTCCAAGGCATTCCCCCTAAGCTCTGCTCTCACCCCAGCTCCCTTCCACCTGCCACCTCCCTCTCACTTTGGACTGTGCTAACCCCTGCTGTGTCACCTCCTCTAATGCCACCACAACCCCCCTTGGCTCTAGTCTCCCCAGTCTAGAGATGATGAGACTGAGACTGAGAGGCAGAATCCCTTGCCAAACTCACACAGCCAGGAAGATGTAAAACCAGGGTCTGAGAGGAGGTACGCTGACTGGGAGACTTCCTGAAGTCCTGGGTTCTCAGATTCCTTCCAGACGACCTCTCTCCAGGTCAAAGCCATCCCTCTACGTATGCCCTGCACCCCCAGGCTTGCTCAGGGATTGAATATTTGATTTATACCCCATCTTCAGGTTCACCCTCTCCCCCTGCCTCTTTCTCCTCTCTATCTCTCATTATAAAAACACTCCTGAATTTGAAGATGGAGGAAGGACCATGAGCCAAGGAACACTGGTGGCCACGGTAAATAAAATAGGAATGCATTCTCCTCTGGGGCATCCGGGAGCGTCAAAATCCTGCCAACATCTTCGTGTCTGACTCATTGCGACCCCATGGACTAAACAGGCCATGGAATTCTCCAGGCCAGAATACTGGAGTGGGCAGCCTTTCCTTTCTCCGGTAGATCTTCCCGACCCAGCAATCGAACCGGGATCTCCTGCATTGCAGGCGGATTCTTTACCAACTGAGCTATTAGGGAAGACCTTCATTTTAGCCCAAGGAGACCCATTTCAGGCTTCTGACCTTCTAAAACTTACAGATATTTATCCTAAGCTCCTAGCGTGGTCATTTGTTACAGGAGCAATATGAATCTAATACAGATTTATGTTCCACCAGACATCGTCCCTCTGAGCTGAACTAAAGCCTTTCAATACAATCAGTGAGCAGTGAAGGTATTTTGTGTTGAACTCTTACCTTAAATAGAAGAATAATAAAATCAGTCAGTTTGAAGAGGTTGTACCCCATTAGCTGGTACAGGGAGTTTAACAGTGCCTAAATGTAAATATTGCTTTCACTTTGAGGCCCTGGAAGATTTAAGATAGGGAAAGTAAATCATTATAAAAATTAAGATCACACATTATAAAAGAAAAAAAAAAAGGAACTCCTATTCTCAAATATTTTTCTTTTGATATCTCCCTAGACAAGGGAAAAAGCCCTTTCCTCAATGTGGCCCTTCCTACAAACCCCTTGGCCTGTCTCCTTCTCCTCTCAGCCCATCGCTCTGTTTCCAGTCCTCCCCAACACTACCAACCCTTCCCAGGGTCTGCTGTCCCCTCCTTCAGAACAACTCTTGCCGTGGTGCCAGCTGGCCCCTGCTGCTAAAGCCCAGCAGAGTGACTGCTCAGAGTCTTCTTGGAGAGTACCATGGTGGAAAGTGGGAGTTTGGGGGTAAGGCACAAGCTTGAAACCCCTGTCTTCATCCCGTCTCCTCCATCACTCTGTAGCTGTGTGGCCAAAAGGGAATTGCTTAACCTCTCTGAGCCTCAGTTTCCTGATCTGTGAGTTGGGAACAATGATGATAACTCCTTAATAGGGAAGCTGTGAGGCTTGGCAGCATTTGTGTAAGTACTCTTCTTAATGACGTCCTCTCCCTTATTACTGAGGATGCAAATGACCTCCTAAGACACGTGACCTGGTAGACGCCCCCATCCTTGAATCGTCCCCTGCTCTTGTTCCCATGACCCACACTGTCCCGATTTCCCCTCTTAGCTCCTTTGCCAGCGGATCCTCCTTGGCCCAGACTTCCAGGATTAGGGGCCCTCAGTTCAGCCTCAGGCACTTTCCTTCAGCATGGGATGCTCCAGGTGATCCCTCGATCCTGAGGTTTCAGGGACCGTATCTGTACAGACAAGCCAGGAATGGGTTGGTTGTGGTGTGTGGAGTTGGTCTCCACACCAGACCTCTGGGGGAATCCATAGGTGAAAGTCCGGGGCAGAGACCCAGGCAGGAGTCTGGTGTGAAGTGGCCGTGGAAGCTGTGACTGTATGTGAGGTCACCCGAGGGGAGAGTGGGAAGGTCTGCTGGGGTACAGGAGATGCAGACGAGTTCAGAGGGACAGAAGATGGTAAAGCCGTGTTCCAGAAGAAGTGGAAGAGAGAGGAGCTTTGGGAAGATGGGATTGATCAGTCAGGTTCAAGGAGATGCCCTTGGCTTTGGGGTTCAGTGAAGCAGGAGACCTTTCGGAGGAGGGTCCTGAGGGACTCCCTGTCGGGGAGGGGTGGAGATGAGGACAGAGGCGGAGGAGCTCAGGTCAGGGGCCGCAGCCCAGTGGCCTCGATCTTCTGAGGCCCCAGAAAGCGGATTACCCTGCAAAGCCCCTCGAGCTGACTTTCCAAATCCCCAATAGTGCTTCCCTGTCACAGGGAGGGTTAACCCCACTTACATAAGGGCCCTGCACCACCCACTCTGTCCCCTTAACTCCGTGATCCTCCCAGAAGCTTCACACTGTCCCCCTCCCCCTCAGGCTCTAAGGCTAGGCCAACCCCTGCCCCAGATGCACCCAGAGATGAGCCTAGCTCTGCTGAGGATGCATGTCACACCCAGACCAACAGGGGGCTTTCTGCTCTGGCCTGGGCATGGGGGTGGAGTGGGGGCAGAGGAGCAGGAGAGGAAAGGCTATTTGCTGAGGACTGCTCTAGGATCTCAACAACCCTGAGAAGCAATAATAGTAACAGCCCCATCATTTATTGCTGTTCTTGTTTAGTCTCTAAGTCTTGTGCGACTCTTCGAGACTGCGAGGACTACAGATCATTAGACTCCTCTGTCCGTGGGATTTCCCAGGCAAGAATACTGGAGTGGGTAGCCATTTCTTTCTCCAAGGGGATGTTCCCGACCCAGGGATTGCACCCGCATCTCCTGCATTGGCAGGATTCTTCACCACTAGGCCACCATGGAATCCCCCCATCATTTATTATGCTCCTACTAAGAACTAGGCCCCAGAACACTTGGAGAATCATCTTATTAGCTTCCCCAGCTTCTCTACAAGGCAGGTACTCTGGTCACCCCTTTTTCCAGGAGACTGAAGCTCAGACAGGTTAAATCATTGCTCAGGGAGGCATGGCTGGCTGTGAGAGAGCAGGGATTTGAACTTGGATCTGTCTTGGCTGTCTCCACCCTTGCCCCAGGGCTCATCCCCCACCTCAGAACCACCCCTGGGCTCGAGCTGGGAAGACTGAGTCTGGGGAAGCCAAGGGACCAGCTGACCTGGGACTGTGAAGGCAAGTCAGGGTAGGCAGGTGTAGGAGCTGTGTCCTCGCCCCCTCCAGTCTTGCAGGAGACCCTCCACATTGGGCCCAGCACCCATGGCCTGCAGGCTGGCCTCAGACCCTACATCTAACCCATTTCCACCTGTGATAGGAGTTGCCTCTGTAGGGGCATCTGGGGGCTGCTAGCCCTCCAGGGGTGCCCAGACCCTTAAATCCTGAGCCCTAAGTAGTCTCTTATCAAGGGATTAGGTGAGAAGCACTGGGGCAGAAAGCTGGACTTACCCAGGACCAGCAGTGAGCACCCGTGTGTGGAGCCACACACACCTGTCCCCAGACCCACTTGTCCTGGGGTAGGTGGAGTCCACACCTCCCTTAACAATTTGAACAGTTCGGGAGCACAGAGCACGAGGAACTGGGCAGCCCGGGAGCTGGTGTGGGGGCAGCAGGAATGACCGGCTCCCAGGGGCACCTTGGTAATGCCGCAGGTGTGGCCGGCTGATCCCCTGTGGAGACAGTAAAGATTAAGAGGATCATAAGCTGCGTCCAGCACTGCCCTGGGAGAAATCTCCCCGAGCCAGAGCTGCTGCTGTGAGGGCAAGTTGGGGCAGCTCCTGAGTTTAGACAGAGGGGGCAGGAGGTAGGAGCACAGAGAGAAGAGGCAAGGGGGAGAGAGAGACAGAGGGAGAAGGAGAGATAGAAGAGAGACAGAGTTTCAGAGAGGGAGGCAGGGCTGGGTCCAGCTCAGAAATCCTGAGGCTTCCCTTAGGCAGGCACTGGCTGCCCTGGGACCTGCCAGGACAGGCCGACAGCACCCATGAGCTCCAACGTGGCTGCAGCGGTGCCGGCGGCCGTGTCCGCCTCCAGGAAGGAGTCTCCAGGCAGGTGGGGCCTGGGGGAGGAGCCGACAGGTATGGTTAATCTCAAGGCATATATAGACCCTTGGGGAGTGGAGTGTGGGTCACAGGTTTGCAGGGACCATGATAGGAGCCAGAGCAACTCAGGCCAAGCCCCCAGGGCTATAGGCAAGTGTAAGAAAACCTGCCAGGAAACCCAGAATCCTAGAAACATGGGGGTCAGAGAGGATAGCTGATCAGATGGGAGAAGAAAGGAGAGAAGAGGGCCCTCAAAGGTCAGGAGCAGAGATCCCTAGTGGCGGTGTCCAGAAGGCTCTTGTGCATGATGGAGCCTGAGCCCACCTGCAGAGAGAGGGACGGGGAAGTGGAGCAGAGAGTGTCACTTGTTGAGAACTGGCCATGGAGAAGTGGGGAGGGGGTGTGACAAGGGACACGTTTTCCAGCTGGGAGAGACACGGGTGTGTCTGAATGTGGGTGGATAGGAACGTGAGGACGGTGAGGGAAGGAGGGTGGAGGGGTCCCTGAGGAGGTGGGAATGGCATGTCACTGGCCCGGCGCAGCCCCCACCCAGCCCAGGCTTGCCCTTAGGTGTGGGCCCCTCGCTCCAGTGCCGCGTGTGTGGGGACAGCAGCAGCGGGAAGCACTATGGCATCTACGCCTGCAACGGCTGCAGCGGCTTCTTCAAGAGGAGCGTGAGGCGAAGGCTCATCTACAGGTGAGAGAGGGGGCCCCCCACCCCAGAGGAGTCCCCCCTCATCTAGAAGAGCCCCGCCGGCCACTGAGTGTTCTGGGAGGGAGGGAGTGGAGGATGCTCAGGGGAGAAGGGGCTGCAGCCAAAGTGTCTGAAACCCATGGCCCAGGGCCCGGGCAGGACCCTGACTCCCTGGGGCTCCCCTCCACCCACAGGTGCCAGGTAGGGGCAGGGATGTGCCCGGTGGACAAGGCCCACCGCAACCAGTGCCAGGCCTGCCGGCTGAAGAAGTGCTTGCAGGCGGGCATGAACCAGGATGGTGAGTCAAGAACCCCATCCCGGAGAGGCATGGCAGAAGATATGGGGGTGCATGATCCGTGGGGTGTCCTGACCCTTTCCACCTCCCCAGCCGTGCAGAATGAGCGCCAGCCACGGAGCACCGCCCAGGTCCGAATGGACAGCGTGGAGTCAGAAACGGAGCCCCGGCTGCAGCCCCTGGCGACCCCGCCGGCCCTCGCAGGGCCCAGCTCTCGGGGGCCCACACCTGTCTCTGCAGCCAGAGCCCTGGGACCCCAGGCCCTCACGCCTCCGGGGCACCACCACTTCATGGCCAGCCTGATAACAGCCGAAACCTGCACTAAGCTGGAGCCTGAGGATGGTAAGTGGGTCGATGGCTGAGCTCCAGGTCCCACACCTAGGTCCCTGAAAGCCACTTCTGCCTGCCTTGGAACAGGGGCTGAGGCACAACCTCTCTTCCGACAGCCGACGAGAATATCGATGTCACCAGCAATGATCCCGAGTTCCCCTCGTCCCCATACTCCTCCTCCTCTCCCTGTGCCCTGGACAGCATCCATGAGACGTCTGCTCGCCTGCTCTTCATGGCCGTCAAGTGGGCCAAGAACCTGCCAGTGTTCTCCAACCTGCCCTTCCGGGATCAGGTATACTCGTCAGGGGGGCTCACGAGTCAGCTGGGCTGGGGGCGCACACCTCCCTGTGCAGGTGATGATTGGAGGGGCACGCAGTTTGGGGATGGTAAAGGCTGGAGACACGCGTGTCTCAAAGTCAGCGATGGTCATGGGCACATATCTCTGGGATGTGGCAGTTGGGGTCATCACTTAGGGGACACTGATGGCCAGGTATGCATGGGGACCAGACATTAGAAGGCAGTGTCTATGCCCCTCTGGGTCTTCTTTCCTCCTAGACAAACCCTCCGGCCTTAGATAGAGATGCTCTGTCTTTGTGTCACAGGGTGGTCTGCACACTGTGAACAGCATCAGTGGGCAAATCTGGGCTCCCTTGGAACACAAATGACCCCCTGACTTCTGGGTTTGAGTTTCAGCCCAGCCTCTTCATGCCTCTGGGCTTCTCATGAGCAAGGCGACCTGTCAGCATCCAGGAGGAGAGGCACGCTGAGCGCAGCAGTCCTTAGCCAGTGGTTTGGATGAAGCAGCTCAGAAGCGACTGAGTCTGCTGAGTATGGCCGACTTGGGATGCTGGTGGGGAGTGTCCCTGAGCTGCCCAGCTTCTCACGGCTCCAGGATTTGCCTGTGCTCCACCTCTACCTTTCGATGGAGCCCAGAGAATGTCTTAGAACTGAGGCATCTGGGCTGGATGGTGCCAAGACCCAGAGCTCCGAGCCCCTGGCTGATGTCAAGCAGAGGTCAGAATGTTCTGGGTACCTGGGACCGGCCCGTCCTCTCCTAAGACAGCTGAGAACGTGGCAGAGGTTCCAGGCTGGGCCAGAGGAGCTGTGATCAGCCATCACACTTGCCCTCACCCCCCTCTCTGGGCACAGGTGATCCTGCTGGAAGAGGCGTGGAGTGAACTCTTCCTCCTTGGAGCCATCCAGTGGTCTCTGCCTCTGGACAATTGCCCACTGCTGGCCCTGCCCGAAGCCTCTGCTGGCGGCAGCTCTCAGGGCCGACTGGTGCTGGCCAGTGCGGAGACTCGAATCCTGCAGGAAACCATCTCACGGTTCCGGGCACTGGCAGTGGACCCCACGGAGTTCGCCTGCATGAAGGCCCTGGTCCTCTTCAAACCAGGTCTTTGTCCAAGTCTTAGAGGAGAGTGGGTGGGGATGAAGGCAGGGAATTTTGGTGACTTCCTTCTGCCTCTCACTTTCCCTCCATCACCCTTCATAGCCCTGAATGTGTGTAGACTTCTTCCCTGCGAGCAGGAGGGGAGGGCTGCATGGCTCCTGGGCTGCTGGGCTCCCCACTCCTGAGGCTCTGGCTGATGGTGAGCGGGTGGGGGGCCTTGGAGGGAAGCTCACAGCTGCTGCTTCTCTCCAGAAACACGCGGCCTGAAGGATCCTGAGCACGTGGAGGCCTTGCAGGACCAGTCTCAGGTGATGCTCAGCCAGCACAGCAAGGCCCATCACCCCAGCCAGCCTGTGAGGTGACCTGAGCACCTGCCTACCTGCCCATCTGTCCCTTCAGCTCTCTACCACTCTGCACACCTTTTTGACACTGTCTTAGGGCTGCACTCATTAGATGGGACAGGGATCTCAGTGCAACCAGCACATGGCTGACACCTACTGTGTGCCAGGCAGAGCACCAGGCCCAGGAATAGGGACCAAAAAAAGCATAAAGCAAGCTCACTGCTTCTAGGGGATGCCCGGCCCAGTGGCCATGCTGAAGCTCAGGACCAGCCTAGCGGGTACTGAGGGCTGCATGCATATGAAGGAGACAGAGACCCACTGGGAGGCAGGGTGCAAAGGACTGCTGAGAGGGATTTGTGGAGGCACGGCTGGTGTTGAGGAAGGAGAGGGTATACAAGGAGAGAAACTATCATTTACAAAGGGAGCGTATTAAGTGTTAGTCACTCAGTCATGTCTGACTCTTTGTGACCCCATAGACTGTAGCCCACCAGGCTTCTCTGTCCATGACTGAAGTGGGTACCTAATCCCTTCTCCAGGATCTTCTTAACCCAGGGATCAAACCTTAGCCTCCTGCATTGCAGACAGACTCTTTACCATCTAAGCCACCAGGGAAGCCCACAAAGTGAGGGAGAGAAGCAAATATACATATATTCTTAGGTCAAGAGACCAGTTTGGAAGGCAAAACTGATTGCCGCCAGTGAGAAGGTAGGGGTCTAAACCAGAACGGCTCTCTGGAACCAGCCTGCTCAGGACTTTGAAGGGCAGCCAGAGGCCAAATCTGGTTTGGCAGGCAGAGAGGAGCCACTGCAGATCATCGAGCAGGAGAATGCTTTCCACAGAGCTGGCTTCACGCAGAGGCATGGTGGTGAGTGCAGAGCCTCCAACAGGGAGGAAGGCAGACCCTGCCATCATCCAGGGAGTCCTTGAAGGTCTGTTTGTGGGAATGGAAAGGCAGTGACAGATGCAGGAGCCTCCAGGTGTTGGGATGGCTCAGACCTGGTATTTGAGTGGATAAAGAATGAGATAGAGGAGCTCTTTGGGGAAAGAGGTAGATGACAGAAAAAGGAAAGTCGGGAGGAAGAGTTTTCAGGGAACATGACAAAATCTGGCATAAGCCATAGGCATGGACCCTAGCCCGGGGCCTGGCTGTGTATGGAGGACAATGGTTACTGGCTGAGACTGGGGCTGCGGGGATGGTGGGGCAAGAGACAGTGCTCTGGGGCTGTCCAGCTTGCCCCAGCACCAGCAGAAGCATGATGGGGGGTATATGATGGCTCAGTGCCACCCACTTGGCTCTCACAAGAGAAACAAAGACCTTGGTACTGCAAAGCAATTTCAGTAGGTCATTGGGAGGTGGGGGAGGCTTCCCATAGACCTCCGTGGTAGAACGGAGGTTCTGAACCTGGAGCTGTCCCACTTGGATGTGGCCTCCTGACCGTGGGCAATGACCCCAGCTGTTAGATCTCCCACCCAAGGAAGGTCAGCATAATGCGCCCCCATCTGCCTCTCGGGACTTCACCATCTAGCTTCTCTGAGCTGGGAACCCTTGCCTTGGCAAATGGTTCTCATTTAAAAACTACAATGACTATTTTTATGGATGAGTATATCAAGCCATCTTATCATCCTAGGTGGCTTACAGAGAATTTATATCCTTTCTTTCTCCCCACACTACGTGGCTTGTGGGGATATTAGTTCCCCAACCATGGATCAAACCCAGGCCCCATGAGTGAAAGCACTGAGTCCTAATCACTGGACCACCAGGGAATTCCCAGGAATTTATTTTCTTATTCAATATATGTGGTATTAATGATCATGTAATTATAATAATTATATGATTATTAATAATATATTCACATACTATTAATGTAAGTAACTTCTTACTTTATAATCTTTACACATAATAAACAATATTTATTCACTATTTTCATCACACTCCTTAACTAAACACTGGAGGAAGGCCACAGTGGGTCTAGGGTAGGTGAATGGGGCCTTTCCTTGAAATTCCTCCTTACTTGCCCTGGGCACCTCTCATCTCTCCTCTCCATTCCCTCTGCCTCTCCTGGAATGGCGCTGTGCCCAGGACTCAGGCTCTGAAGCTGATAATCACACTGTTGGTGTCCTGTCTCCTGTCCAGGTTTGGGAAATTGCTCCTGCTCCTCCCGTCTTTGAGATTTATCAGTTCTGAACGTGTTGAGCTCCTCTTTTTCCGCAAGACCATAGGGAATACTCCGATGGAGAAGCTCCTTTGTGACATGTTCAAAAACTAGTAGAAGTAGAAATAAAATGAGTGCAACCACTCTGTGAAGCAATCTACTGAAGCTAAAAATCTGGGCTACCCTTTGATTTGGCAGTTGCACTCATGGATATGTGTACCTGTCAGAAATGTCCACCAAAAGAATGTTTGAAGCAGCTTTTTTCATAACAGCCCCAAACTGTACAGTGACAGCAGGGTGGACTAATTAACTGTGGTCTATACGTATTCAGTCGTGTCTGACTGTTTGCGGCCTCATGAACTGTAGCCCACCAGGCTCATCTGTCCATGGAATTCTCCGGGCAAGAATACTGGAGTGGGTAGCCATCCCCTTCTCCAGGGGATCTTCCCAACCCAGGGATTGATCTCACATCTCCTGCATTGCAGGCAAATTCTTTACCATCTGTGCCACCAGGGAAATCTTATAAAACAGCAATAAAAAGGAATGAACCATCAATATTGTGTGACAACATGGATCTATTTCAGACACAAACAAAACCATCCAGGCACCAGTTCTGATTATATAAAGTTTAAGAACAGGCAAGACTAAGCAATGGTTGTAGAAGTTAGAATAGAGGTTACCTCTGGGTGGGGGGTGGGGTTGACTGGGAAGGGGCCCAAGGTATGCTAAAAATGTTCTTCATTTTGATCAGGGGGGTGGTTTTGCAAACTTATTCACTCATTAAAAATTAATTGCACCATGCACTTAAGATTTGTGCACTTTATTGTTGGACCTAAAAAAAAAAAAAAGTGAAAAAACAAAAACAGGAAAATAAATGTGGCCAAGGTTCTCCCTTTGAGGACACTGATGGTGTGAGCACAGGGTTGAGTTCCATCTGGTTGCCACTCTGAGTCAGAGTCCAGGTGCCATGAATTCAAATCCAGTGAAAAATCTCCCAGAGGATTCAGCAACCCAGCTTCTCTCCAGATGGCATCCCAGTACCCCAAAGCTTCTCCCCATCGTTCTTCCCCATCCTTCATCACTTCCCTGAAAATAAAGGTGAGCACCATGCAACTCAACATAGCAGCCACAGGCACTCTTTGTGGAGGGGAATCTCCATCACTTTTTAATTCCTTATGGAAAGATGAAGTTCAGACAAACCTCTTCCTTTTCAAAGGCAGATCCAGAAGACCTAGGAAAAAGTACTTTTTAAAATGTTAATATGTATGAGGCACTAGATACACCAAGACAGTGAAATAAGCACTGAATGTGTATTGTTATTTAACTCTCAGATTAATCTGGCAGAGGGATCAACTATCCCCATTTATAAGTGAAAATTAAGAGAGGACCCAAAACTTGGTGTGACTCTACTTAACTCTGGCACTGCCTTCTCCCCATGCCCCCCTGCCCCTGGAACCAGCTGAACAATTCTGTTCATTTTCTATCTCCAAAGAAGAAATGTTTAAAGCCCAGAAGAAAAAAAGGCCTTGTGAGAAATCCTGGTGTTTCCTTGCCCTTTGGCCTGTGTATGCATTCTCCTCGTTTTTCAGAGATCTGTTGTCTTGATGCAGGAAGGGTGGTTCAGAACACTCTGCTCTGGAAATGATGGCTAGACTGCTGCCCAGAGAGGACACAGTAGGGCAAATACTGCCCAGCTTAATCCCTTCCCACTTAAGCACTACTCGAGACTCTTGAACTTCCAGAAGCATCTGACTTGCCTCAGTTATTTGGGTCATTTAATGTCGATAATGCCATGATACTAGCCAACTCCCTATCCAAAGTTTTATCCATAAGGTTTAAAGGCCCTACATATAGAAAGTCTGAGTAAAGGCATATTAGCAAGAAGCATGGGTGAAGTATGACCAAACAGGCCCAGAACATTATGCTGCAGTCTTGCTTTTGGGAATACAAAACTGCAAAGGCAGCCAGCTGAAGTTCACATGCTAGTATCTGGGATGTGTGAGCACACCAATTCTACACTGGGATAGAGACTGGGACCTCCAGGAAGAAGTCTTGGAGAATTAGAGGAGGTCAGTTGAGTTCAGTTCACTCACTCAGTCGTGTCCGACTCTTTGCAACCCCGTGGACTGCAGCACGCCAGGCTTCCCTGTCCATCACCAACTCCCGGGGCTTACTCAAACTCATATCCATCAAGTCGGTGATGCCTCCCAACCGTTTCATCCTCTGTCATCTCCTTCTCCTCCCACCTTCAATCTTTCCCAGCATCAGGGTCTTTTCTAATGAGTTAGTTCTTCACATCAGGTGACCAAAGTATTTGAGTTTCAGCTTCAGCATCAGCCCTGCTGATGAATATTCAGGACTGATTTCTTTTAGGATGGACTGATTGGATCTCCTTGCTGTCCAAGTGACTCTCAAGAGTCTTCTCCAATACCACAGTTCAAAAGCATCAATTCTTTGGTGCTCAGCTTTCTTTATAGTCCAACTCTCACATCCATACATGACTACTAGAAAAACCATGGCTTTGACTAGACGGACCTTTGTTGGCAAAGTAATGTCTCTGCTTTTTAATATGCCATCTAGGTTGGTCATAACTTTTCTTTCAAGGAGCAAGCAGCTTTTAATTTCATAACTGCAGTCACCATCTGCAGTGATTTTGGAGCCCCCCAAAATAAAGTCTGTCACTGTTTCCATTGTTACCCAATCTATTTGCCATAGAGTGGTAGAACCAGATGCCATGATCTTAGTTTTCATTTTTTTTCAGGTGGGTATGTTTTATTATAATATTTTCAGATTACCAATTCATATATTCATTTTTTTTGTTTTTTGCCATACATTCACATGAATCAGCCATGTGTGTACATGTATTCCCCATCCTGACCCTCCCTCCCACCTACCTACCCATCCCATCCCTCAGAGTCATCCCAGTGCACCAGCCCTGAGCACCCTGCTCCATGCATTGAACCTGGACTGGCGATCTATTTCACATATGATAATATACATGTTTCAATGCTATTCTCTCAAATCATCCCACCCTCGTCTTCTGCCAGAGTCCAACAACCTGTTCTTTACATCTGTGTCTCTTTTGCTGTCTCACATATAGGGTCATCATTACTGTCTTTCTAAATTCCATATATATGCATTAATATTACTATATTGGTGTTTTTCTTTCTGACTTACTTTATTCTGTATAATAGGCTCCAGTTTCATCCACCTCATTAGAACGGATTCAAATGCAATCTTTTTCATATCTGAGTAATATTCCATTGTGTATATGTACCACTGCTTTCTTATCTATTCATCTGCTGATGGACATCTAGGTTGCTTCCATGTCCTGGCTATTATAAACAGTGCTGCAAGGAACATTGGGGTACATGTGTTTCTCAATTCTGGTTTCCTCAGTGTGTATGCCCAGCAGTGGAATTGCTGGGTCATAAGGCAGTTCTATTTCCAGTTTTTTAAGGAATCTCCACACTGTTCTCCATAGTGACTATACTAGTTTGCATTCCCACCAACAGTGTAAGAGGGTTCCCTTTTCTCTGCACCCTCTTCAGCATTTATTCTTTGTAGACTTTTAGATAGCAGCCATTCTGACTGGCGTGACATGGTACCTCATTGTGGTTTTGATTTGCATTTCTCTGATAATGAGTGATGTTGAGCATCTTTTCATGTGTTTGTTAGCCATCTATATGTCTTCTTTGGAGAAATGTCTGTTTAGTTCTTTGGCCCATTTTTTTGATTGGGTCACTTATTTTTCTGGAATTGAGCTGCAGGAGTTGCTTGTATATTTTTGAGATTAATTCTTTGTCAGTTGCTTCATTTGCTATTATTTTCTCCCATTCTGAAGGGTGTCTTTTCACCTTGCTTATAGTTTCCTTCATTGTGCAAAAGCTTTTAAGTTTATAGGTCCCATTTGTTTACTTTTGCTTTTATTTCCATTACTCTGGGAGGTGGGTCATAGAGGATCCTGCTGTGATTTATATCAGAGAGTGTTTTGCCTATGTTTTCCTCTAGAAGTTTTATAGTTTCTGGTCTTACGTTTAGATCTTTAATCCATTTTGAGTTTATTTTTGTGTATGGTGTTAGAAAGTGTTCTAGTTTCCTTCTTTTACAAGTGGTTGACCAGTTTTCCCAGCACCACTTGTTAAAGAGATTGTCTTTAATTCATTGTATATTCTTGCCTCCTTTGTCAAAGATAAGGTGTCCATAGGTGTGTGGATTTATCTCTGGGCTTTCAATTTTGTTCCATTGATCTATGTTTCTGTCTTTGTGCCAGTACCAAACTCTCTTGATGACTGTTGCTTTATAGTATAGTCTGAAGTCAGGCAGGTTGATTCCTCCAGTTCCATTCTTCTTTCTCAAGATTGCTTTGGCTATTTGAGGTTTTTTGTAATTCCATACAAATTGCAAAATTATTTGTTCTAATTCTCTGAAAAATACCATTGGTAGCTTGATAGGGATTGCATTGAATCTATAGATTGCTTTGGGTAGTATACTCATTTTCACTATATTGATTCTTTCGATCCATGAACATGGTATATTTCTCCATCTATTTGTGTCATCTTTGATTTCTTTCACCAGTGTTCTATAGTTTTATATATATAGGTCTTTTGTTTCTTTAGGTAGATTTATTCCTAAGTATTTTATTCTTTTTGTTGCAATGGTGAATGGAATTGTTTCCTTAATTTCTCTTTCTTTTTCTCATTGTTAGTGTATAGAAATGCAAGGGATTTCTCTGTGTTAATTTTATATCCTGCAACTTTACTGTATTCATTGATTAGCTCTAGTAATTTCCTGGTGGAGTCTTTAGGGTTTTCTATGTAGAGGATCATGTCATCTGCAAACAGTGAGAGTTTTACTTCTTCTTTTCCAATTTGGATTCCTTTTATTTCTTTTTCTGCTCTGATTGCTGTGGCCAAAACTTCTAAAACTATGTTGAACATTAGTGGTAAGAGTGGGCATCCTTGTCTTGTTCCTGACTTAGGGGAAATACTTTCAATTTTTCACCATTGAGGATAATGTTTGCTGTGGGTTTATCATATATGGCTTTTATTATGTTGAGGTATGTTCCTTCTATGCCTGCTTTCTGGAGGGTTTTTATCATAAATGGATGTGGAATTTTGTCAAAGGCTTTCTGTGCATCTATTGAGATAATCATATGGCTTTTATCTTCCAATTTGTTAATGAGGTGTATCACATTGATTGATTTGCAAATATTGAAGAATTCTTGCATCCCTGGGATAAAGCCCATTTGGTCATGATGTATGATCTTTTTACTATGTTGTTGGATTCTGTTTGATAGAATTTTGTTAAGGATTTTTGCATCTATGTTCATCAGTGATATTGGCCTGTAATTTCTTTTTTTGGTGGCATCTTTGTCTGGTTTGGTATTAGGGTGATGGTGGCCTCATAGAATGAGTTTGGAAGTTTACCTTCCTCTGCAATTTTCTGGAAGAGTTTGAGTAGGATAGGTGTTAGCTCTTCTCTAAATTTTTGGTAGAATTCAGCTGTGAAGCCATCTAGTCCTGGGCTTTTGTTTGCTGGAAGATTTCTGATTACAGTTTCGATTTCTGTGCTTGTGATGGATCTGTTAAGATTTTCTATTTCTTCCTGGTTCAGTTTTGAAAAGTTATACTTTTCTAAGAATTTGTCCATTTCTTCCAAGTTGTCCATTTTATTGGCATATAGTTGCTGATAGTAGTCTCTTATGATCCTTTGTATTTCTGTGTTGTCTGTTGTGATTTCTCCATTTTCATTTCTAATTTTGTTGGTTTGATTCTTCTCCCTTTGTTTTTTGATGAGTCTGGCTAATGGTTTGTCTATTTTATTTATCTTCTTGAAGAACCAACCAGCTTTTAGCTTTGTTGATTTTTGCTATGGTCTCTTTGTTTCTTTTGCATTTATTTCTGCTCTAATTTTTGTGATTTCTCTCCTTCTACTAACCCTGGGGTTCTTTATTTCTTCCTTTTCTAGTTGCTTTAGGTGTAGAGTTAGGTTATTTATTTGATTTCTCTCCTGTTTCTTGAGGTAGGCTTGTATTGCTATGAACCTTCCCCTTAGCACTACTTTTACTGAATCCCGTAGGTTTTGGGTTGTTGTGTTTTCATTTTCATTCGTTTCTATGCATATTTTGATTTCTTTTTTTCATTTCTTCTGTGATTTGTTGGTTATTCAGAAGTGTGTGGCTTAACCTCCATATGTTTGTATTTTTAATAGTTTTTTTTTTTTCCCTGTAGTCGACATCTAATCTTACTGCACTGTGATCAGAAAAGATGCTTGAGATGGTTTCAATTTTTTCTGAATTTACCAAGGCTAGATTTATGGCCTAGGATGTGATCTATCCTGGAGAAGGTTCCGTGTGCGCTTGAGAAAAAGGTGAAATTCATTGTTTTAGGGTGAAATGTCCTATAGATATCAATTAAGTCTAACTGGTCCATTGTATCATTTAAAGTTTGTGTTTCTTTGCTAATTTTCTGTTTAGTTGATCTATCCATAGGTGTAAGTGGGGTATTAAAGTCTCCCACTATTATTGTGTTACTGTTAATTTCCCCTTTCATACTTGTTAGCATTTGCCTTATATATTGTTGTGCTCCTATGTTGGCTGCGTATATATTTCTAATTGTTATATCTTCTTCTTGGATTGATCCTTTGATCTTATGTAGTGTCCTTCTTTGTCCCTTTCCACAGTCTTTATTTCAAAGTCTATTTTATCTGATATGATTATTGCCACTCATGCTTTCTTTTGGTCTCCATTTGCATGAAATCTCTTTTCCCAGCCCTTCACTTTCAGTCTGTATGTGTCCCTAGGTTTGAGGTGGGTCTCTTGTAGACAGCATATATAGGGGTCATTTTTGTGTGTGTGTGTGTTTGTTTGTTTGTCTTTTTATCCATTCAGCCACAGTCTTTTGGTTGGGGCATTCAACCCATTTACATTTAAGGTAATTATTGGTAAGTATGATCCCATTGCCATTTACTTTGTTGTTTTGGGTTCGAGTTTATAAATCTTTTCTCTTTCCTGTCTAGAGAAGATCCTTTAGCATTTGTTGAAGAGCTGATTTGGTGGTGCTGAATTCTCTGAGCTTTTGCTTGTCTGTAAAGCTTTTGATTTTTCCTTCATATTTGAATGAGATCCTTTCTGGGTACAATAATCTGGGTTGTAGGTTTTTCTCTTTCATCACTTTAAGTATGTCCTGCCATTCCCTTCTGGCTTGAAGAGTTTCTATTGAAAGATCAGCTGTTATCCTTATGGGGATCCCCTTGTGAGTTATTTGTTGTTTTTCCCTTGCTGCTTTTAATATTTGTTGTGTTTGATCTTCATTAATTTGATTAAAATGTGTCTTGGGGTGTTTCACCTTGGGTTTATCCTGTTTGTGACTCTCTGGGTTTCTTGGACTTGGGTGGCTATTTCTTTCCCCATTTTAGGGAAGTTTTCAACTATTATCTTCTCAAGTATTTTCTCATGGCCTTTTTGTATTCTTCTTCTGGGACTCCTATGATTCGAATGTTGGGGTGTTTAACTTTGTCCCAGAGGTCTCTGAGGTTGTCCTCATTTAATTCTTTTTTCTTTTTTCCTCTGTGCTTCATTTATTTTTCCATATTCTATCTTCCACCTCACTTATCCTATCTTCTGCCTCAGTTATTCTACTGTCGGTTCCCTCCAGGGTGCTTTTGATCTCAGTTATTGCATTATTCATTATTGACTTTTTTAATTTCTTTTTGCTCCTTGTTAAACTTTTCTTGCATTTTCTCAATCCTTGTCTCCAGACTATTTATCTGTAACTCCATTTTGTTTTCAAGATTTTGGATCATTTTTACTATCATTATTCTGAATTCTTTTTCAGGTAGACTCCCTATTCCCTCCTCTTTGGTTTGGTTTGGTGGGCTTTTATCCTGTTCCTTTACCTGCTGAATATTTCTCTGCCTTTTCATCTTGTTTAGGTTGCTGTTTGGGGTGGCCTTTCTGTATGCTGGAAGTTTGTGGTTCCTCTTTATTGTGGAGGTTCCTCCCTGTGGGTGGAGTTGGATGAGTGGCTTGTCAAGGTTTCCTGGTTAGGGAAGCTTGCATCGGTGTTCTGGTGGGTGGAGCTGGATCTCCTTTCTGGAGTGCAATGAAATGTCTGCAGTGAATTTTGAAGGGGTCTATGGGTTTGGTGTGACTTTTGGCCACCTGTATTTTTGTGCTCAGGGTTATGTTCCTGCATTGTTGGAGAATTAGCTTGGTATGTCTTGCTCTGGAACTTGTTGGCTCTTGGGTGGAGCTTGGTTTCAGTGTAGGTACAGAGGCTTTTGGATTAGCTCTTGTCTATTAATGTTCCCTGGAGTCAGTTTTCTGCTGTTCTCAAGTTTTGGATTTAAGCCTCCTGCCTCTGGCTTCCAGTCTTATTCTTACAGTAGCCTCAAGACTTCTCCATCCATACAACACTGATGATAAAACATCTAGGTTAATGGTGAAAAGATTCTCCACAGTGGGGGACACCCAGAGAGGTTCACAGAGTTACATGGAGAAGAGAAGAGGGAGGAGAGAGATAGAGGTGACCAGGAGGAGAAGAGGGGGAATCAAAAGGGGAGAGTAATCAATTCCCTATTTGCTCTCCACAGTCTAGAACACTCAGAGAGGTTCACAGAGTTCCATAGAGAAGAGAAGAGGGAGGAAGGAGATAGAGGTGACCAGGAGGAGAGGAGGGGGAGTCAAAGGGAAAGAGACCAATCTAGCCTGTGATCAGTTCCCTAAGTGTTCTCCACAGCCCAGAATACACAAAGAGATTCACAGAGTTAAGTACAGAAGAGAAGGGGGAGGGAGGAGATAGAGGTGACCTGGGGGAGAAAAAGGAGAGTCAAAAGGGGAAGAGAGCAATCAAGCCAGTAATCACACTCCTAAGTAAAAATGGGTACTAAAGATTGGATTCTTAAAGGTACAGAATTGATAACAAATACCAAAAAGCAAAGATTAAAAATCTAGAATAGAGGTTGCTTCTGCTGCTGCTGCTGCTAAGTCGCTTCAGTCGTGTCTGACTCTGTGTGACCCCATAGACGGCAGCCCACCAGGCTCCCCCATCCCTGGGATTCTCCAGGCAAGAATACTGGAGTGGGTTGCCATAGGCTCTCAAAAATACAATATTAAAAAAATTGCAAAAGTTATTTACAAAATATGAAGTTTGCTTTAAAAATAGGGTCTTTTTTTTGCAAGGTAATAGTAGATTTTTAAAATGAAAATTAAAGGGGTAATAAAAAACTTAAAATTTTTTTAATTACAAAATGATAATAGTAAAATATATCTAGGAATTTATCTGGAGCTATTGAGGGCAGTGTGGGGTCAGCTCAGTTTCACATAGTTCCTTGATCCAGCTTATACTTCTCAAGGTCTATAGGTCTATATACTATAGGTCCCTTTCAATGTAGCCAATGCTAACTACAGGGTTTTAATCTGTTGCACCTGTCACTTCCAAAGCGGTTCCCTCTTGTTTATTTTGGCTTCCTCTGTTTGCAAGTCTCTTCAGTATCTAACTTCCACCCTGACACAAGGCAGCGAAGGTGGTCATTTATTTAGGCTCACTTGTTCAATTGTGCTGTGGGGAGGGAGGAACATTGCCAACAAATATCACTGGCATGTGTGGGGAGCACTCAGTGTCTGAGCCACACTGGGTTTGCCCCCACTCAAGGCATGTGTTCTTTCCCGGTCTACACTGCTCAGGCTTCCAGGTTGCTCTGCAGGGGAACTGTCTAAGGTGGGCCCTGGGTTGCATGCACTTTCCACGTCTAAGCCACTCAGGTTCGGGTTCCCAGGTACTCCACAAAGGCACAGACTCGGTTGGGCCTATGCTTTGTGCCCTTCCTGAGCTTCCGAGCAGCTCAGGCGACCAGATGCTTGGCGAGTACACACTCCCCAGGTGGGCGGTGCATCTTATCACCTCCCCTGTCCCAGCCACTTGGTTTCCTGGGTGTGCAGCAGGAGCCTGTCTCAGGTGTGCTGTGTGTCTCCTCTGGGGAGCTGATCTCTGGTTGCAACCCTCCTGGTGGATGGCAACTGTCCCAGGAAGGATCCCAGGAAGACTTGGTTAGCAACTGGGAGCCTGCTCGAAGTTTGGTAGAGGATGCTGTCTCTGGGGCCGAGTTTGCCCCTTGCCTTCGGCTCTGGCTGTCACCTGCCTGCCTCCCTGCCTCCAGTGAGGGATGGGCCAGTCCGCTGTCAGCTAGCTCTCCTCTGGTATTGGCTCAGTCCTTTGTTCTGTGAGTGGCTGGCAGTGGCTTAGATTAGAGCTTTTAACGGGAAAGTTCTCTCTTTTTTCTCTCTATCCCATGGTTTGGGTTGCTATCTCACGTTAGCTCCCTCAGATTGCCCTCAGGGCATTCAGGCCTGGTGCTTACCCTAAGCAATGCAGTCCACACTTCCCTGTTTAGCCCTGGCTTGCTGGTGGTGGACATGAGCATTTGGGCTACTTCTCCACTGGGAGCTGCAGTTAGGCGTGTAATCTGTGGGCTTTATTTGTTTTTTCCTCCCAGTTATGTTGCCCTCTGAGATTCCAAAACTCCCCACAGACCCACCTGGTAAGAGGGTTTCCTGGTGTTTGGAAACTTCTCTTTTATGACTCCCTCCCCAGGATGGGTCTCCATTTCTAACTCTTTTGTCTCTCTTTTTATCTTTTATATTTTGTCCTACCTCCTTTCTAAGACAATGGGCTGCCTTTCTGGGTGCCTGATGTCCTCTGCCAGCGTTTAGAAGTTATTTTGTGGTATTTGCTCAGCGTTCAAATGATCTTTCAATGAATTTGTGGGGGAGAAAGTGGTCTCCCTGTCCTATTCCTCGGCCATCTTAGGACCGCCCCCAATCTTAGTTTTCTGAATGTTGAGTTTTAAGCCACCTTTTTCACTCTCCTCTTTCACTTTCATCAAGAGGCTCTTTGGTTCTTCTTTGCTTTCTGCCATAACTGTGGTGTTGTACATAAACTTAGTTATCTGCAGCCAACCCAGCATCCACCCCCTCACCCTGCCCCATGGCCCTTCTTAAGGTCTTGTCTTCATCACAGAGATGCCAGTAAGTACATTTTTCAGGATCCCCTTCCCCTATGGTTTGCTAGTAGAAGACAGGCACTCACGTGAGATGTGTAAAGTAAATGAGAAGCCATTAATCTCTGGACACAGTCACAGCCAAATGTGTGGGAAGACAATTTCATAGCAACCTTCTTTAGAGTTGCAGGAGCTTCTAGGCAAACTCTTGAGAACTTTTGGTTCAGATCTGCTGGTTTTCTTGACCTTCAGTGGGGGCTTTCTCTGACCTGCTTCCCCACTTCTTCCAATGTTTACATTAAGCACCTAATTCCTATCTCAAGTCCTTCGCATCTGAAATACACTGAGTGGCTTCTGTAATCCTAATACAATACAGCTCCCAGTTGATCCTAGGATTTACTCAACCTTTTGCTGTAAATTGGCCCTGCTGAAACTCAGATGGGTAATAGCTCTACCCTAACGGATTTAGGGCCAGTGCTAGGGGAGGGGGTACTATGAAAACTCTTTTCTGCCCTCAGTGTCAGAAACGTCTTCGGTTATGAAGCACACAGAGATAGACTCTGTGGGCCTATCTGGGCCTTTCTTTTCAACTGCAGTTTTCAGATTTGTGAGACACTCTGCTGCTGCTGCTGCTGCTAAGTTGCTTCAGTCGTGTCTGACTCTGTGTGACCCCATAGACAGCAGCCCACCAGGCTCCCCTGTCCCTGGGATTCTCCAGGCACAAATACTGGAGTGGGTTGCCATTTCCTTCTTCATTGTATGAAAGTGAAAAGTGAAGGTGAAGTCGCTCAGTCGTGTCCGACTCTTCACGACCCCATGGACTGCAGCCAACCATGCTCCTCTGTCGATGGGATTTTCCAGGCAAGAGTACAGGAGTGGGTTGCCATTGCCGTCTCTGGTGAAACACTCTACCTCTACCCTTAAGGGAGTATTTAGATGTAGGGAGAGCAGAGAAAGACTCACAAGTTGCCAAGAAGCAACCATTCAGATTAATAAAACCTGAAGTGGGACCCAGGTATTGTGGTTGACTAGTCTCCATCTGGTGGACACCACTGGTTTTCCTCACTAGGATGCAAGCTCCATAGGGCGCAAGGGCTTTGGTCACCAGTGTACCCCAACCAACTAGAGTGCTCAGTCAACACTTGTCAAATGAGGGATAAATGGCCCCACAGAACAGGGAAGTGACATGCCTGTTAGAGTCTGAGATGTCTCACAAGATCCAATAGATATTATAGGTGTCTCATCAATGTTCATGGTTATGCCCCTGGCTCTAAGATGCTGTACTGTTATCCAATTTAGGAGAAAGAACATTTTAACAAGCAAAAGCTCTGATCTGTGTCTCCTTATAACTTTCTGCTCTTTCTTCATAATCAGAAAGGTTTGTTATAGATTTAGTTATCACATGGGGAACTTTCAAAAAAGTTCCTAGGCATTACTAGGTTTTATTTAGCCAATTGCTGCCGCTGCTGCTAAGTCACTTCAGTCGTGTCCAACTCTGTGCGACCCTGTAGACGGCAGCCCACCAGGCTCCTCCGTCCCTGGGATTCTCCAGGCAAGAACACTGGAGTGGGTTGCCATTTCCTTCTCCAATGCATGAAAGTGAAAGTGAAGTCGCTCAGTCGTGTCCGACTCTTCGCGACCCCATGGACTGCAGCCTACCAGGCTCCTCCGTCCATGGGATTTTCCAGGCAAGAGTAGTGCAGTGGGTTGCCATTGCCTTCTCCAATTTAGCCAATTGAGGAAACCTTAAACAATCCACTCTTCTTATTATGTTGTCATGTAGACAATGCAAACTGTAGATGTAAACAATGTAAAAAATGGAAAGGATGATCTCAGAATTTTAAAATGGAATAAATTTCACATTAGGGAAAAACTGACCACAATTTTTTTTTTTCTAATTCCACTTTAGATTTGGTTTGGTATTTGAGAACCCCTGATCACATTCAACTCTCTCATCCAAAATGTAAGCGTGGGCACCTTTTGTTAGGTGCCGAGAGGATCTAAGTCAGGAAGATAGGTTCCTTTCTTGCCTTGGGAAGCTAATGTCAGTTTTTTGATGTCACAAACACTGGGAGCTGTTGAGAACACAAGACATCTAAGCCAGTTCAACGGGGAAGAGGAAATTTCCAAGTAGAAATGCCTTTTATACTATGACCTCAGAGTCAGTAGGAGTTACCCAGAGAAAACCTGGGGGAGGGAACACATTCCAGACTGAAGGCAAATGACCTTGCCAAAGTCATGCAAGTGCAGGGGCAGAACAAAAAAAGGACACACCAGGGCCCTCTACTAGCAGCTATGCCTTTTTGGTGAGGATCTTCAACGTAATTTATTTTCTTCCCAGCTTAGCATCCCTTATGGAAACCTCACAACTTGAAATCTCACCTTCACTTGAGCTATATTAAGTTCCCAATAATTACCATCTCTGTACTTTATCAATTTGGGGCTCAGCCCTTTGCTTAAAAAAAAAAAATGAGCACTTTATCAAAAATCATTGCTGTTCCTTGGGTTCAGGCTGGCCTGAGTTGGGGTGGGAGCCAAGATGGTCAGAAAACAAACCACACATATTGCTGCTTCTGGAAGCTTTGTTCTTTAATGAGCCATGGCGTGATCTGTCCATTAAACTGCTCTTGTGTAGCCATACAGTGCATATTTTGGGTGGCACAAACTGCACTTTATACAACTGATGGCCCCAGCCCCACCCCCTGCCAAAAAAACAAGGAAATCACAAAGTGCCTGTTGATTGCATCAGGAATGTAATCAGTTCTGTGGGTGAGACACATCATTCTTTGTATAGAATTATTCTGTTAAACAGTAAAATGATATTATATTTCACAGGCTATGTCCTTTTACAATAGATAGTCTTTTATAAATTTACACTCAGTGTATTTATATAAATTACTTTAAATCCATTCATATAATACTTATCTGTAGTCCACACCTTTCCCTTAGTAAATACAATTACTTGGTTCCAAAGGTGCAACTTTTACATGACCTAAGAGGGATGATAAGCAGGCATTCAACATGGATGGAAATCAAGGTGATGGACCCCTTGGTGGGGCTTTTTTGACAACAGTTTCAACCAAGAGACCAACAAGACCTAATAGATCCACCTCCATAGTCACTATTTTGCCCTTTACCACCAGATAAGACGTGGGAGCAGCTCCAGAGAAAAGTGAGTGACAGTATTTTAGGGGTATGCTGCTGCTGCTGCTAAGTCGCTTCAGTCGTGTCCGACTCTGTGCGACCCCAGAGACAGCAGCCCACCAAGGCTCCCCCGTCCCTGGGATTCTCCAGGCAAGAACACTGGACTGGGTTGCCATTTCCTTCTCCAATGCATGGAAGTGAAAAGTGAAAGGGAAGCCGCTCAGTTGCGTCCAACTCCTAGCGACCCCATGGACTGCAGCCTACTAGGCTCCTCCATCCATGGGATTTTTCAGGCAAGAGTAATGGCTTAGTGTTAGTCACTCAGTTGTGTCTGACTCTTTGAGACTTCATGGACTGTAACCTCTGTCCGTAGAATTCTCCAGGCAAGAATACTGGGGTGAGTTGCCATTCCCTTCTCCAGGGTATCGTCCCAACCCAGGGATCGAACCCAGGTTTCCCACATTGCAGGCAGATTCTTTACCATGTGATCCATCAGGGAAGCCCCAAGAAAGACTCCCACAAACACCAAGGAACTTTACTACCAAGGCTAGCATGGTATTGGGGGACAGTGCTAACTGTCACAGAATTATGGGGAGCTGTCTCACAATTATGGGTAGACAAACATATCTGTCAGCACAGAATGAAGCTGTGTTGGTCAACACAGAATGACCAAGAGGGGGGAAAATGAGAGAGAGGAGAATGAGGAAAGCCAGCTGGAGTGTTTCTTTTTAAAATTAAAACTCGCTGAGCTTTGAACACATCCTGAGAATATTTTCTTCTCTCTTGTTCACCAAAGTGCTTGTGAAAGGTACACATTCCTTAGTTACAGTTTAAAAAAGAAAAATGTGGCCCACAGGCACTGAAGCAGGCCTGCAGAACCTTGCTGGAGCTCCTGTTTTCTGCATGCTTCTGGGACCCTGCATCTTTGACAGTGAAAACAACCCTACTGTGATGGAAGACAAAAGTCTCCACTAACTCCCATGAGAAGGGAGGGCTCTTATATCCCACCCCCTGAATTCAGGTCCCTCTGCCTCCACAAGGCTCATATTGGGCTGTTACCTCCTTTGTATTCGCAGAAACCCAGAGTGGCAAAATAATTTAAATGGCTGGAAGTACACAGTGCATTACAAATGAAGCAAGTCACCTTCCTGAATCCTTTCTGTATTTACTTCATTTTGTGTATACACACTTTGACCCTACAATTAAACTTCTCTGCTTCCATTACATTTTCCATGATAAGGGATACGTTGGCTTTAATGGGGAGAATTAAAACTCTAGGCTCTATCTGGGGCTGGGAATGTGTGGTAAGAAGAGAATGCTCTGCATTTTAGAGTATGGGCTCCAAATGAGGGGCTGCCTCTAGGCTGCCACATATGGGTTTCCTTTGAGGCATTTGAGATCAAAGAAAATGAACAAAGGAGAAGCAAATAGAAAACACACATTTGACACATACAGATGTTAAATATCTTAATTATAAGTGATTGTAATGCAGCATCAGCTGTGGTAACGTAACATGAACCACAGAGATGACCAGTTAAGATCAGAGGAGAGGACAGACAGCACTCGGTTCTAACAGTTGTTAAGTGTTATGGCTTCATCTTTTTCAGGCCAACAATGCCCATTATTCTAGAGAACAGCAGCATGCTTTCCTTCAAAGGGAGGGTCCCGCCTTTGCTCTCCATTCTTAGCATTCCATGCAGCTCCCTTTCCCCACCCCTCCATTCTGACAGCTTGTTAAATGACTAGAAATCCACAAATCTAGCAACTGAAAAACAAATATTTATTTAATGTTATCCAAATTCAGGTTTTAGGTCCCTGAGAAAAAATTATAAAGTCTCTTAACATCCATCACCTGGTTCCTATAAAGTGACCTATATGAGTAGATTTTTATTTTTAATTTTTTTTTTAACTGCCAAAAACTTGTTTTGCAAAACAACAGCAACAAAACAAAAACTCCACAAAGATTTAGAAGGGAGACCATATGCCAAGATGTGTTTCCCAGGCCATTCCTCTAGGCCAAAGAAAACTACTCAACAGGGGTACTCGCTTTATTTTGTATGGTATTTAACCAATGTCCTGGAACAAGTGGAAAGGAGTACTCAACACGGGCTGAAAACCACCTTCCCAAGAATAATGGGAGAGACTGCGCCTGGCACAGGGACTGGGGCACCCATGCAGACACAACCATGCTGAGGGGCTGGGTTCTGCTCTAGGAGATTATCTGAAATTCAGATTTTTAAAGACCTTATTTACCTTTATTACTCCTCAAGGCAGCATGAACAAGGTGACAGATGTTTGCAGGCTATAAAATCAAACATGTTTAGTTACTAACCATCATCATTCTGGAAACTGACAAAGATTCCTTTTCCCGAGGTCATTTCTGAACCCCACCAGGGAGAGAAAAGCTGCCTGCTACCTGGAGCTGCCACTCGGGATGATATTTGTGTCTGGCCTCTGGGGCTCGACAGTAGCCACAGAGGCAGTGGCATGAGGTTCACTGTTGTGTAACAGGAGAGACTCTGCCTTATTAATGAAAGTCCTCAGGTTTCTATAACTTCATCTCAAAGAAGTATGAAAAGGAAGAATAACCAAAATTCAGGTTACAGATGGTAAAGGCTCTTTTTTAGAACAGTGCATGTGGTAGTTAGACAAGATGCATTTAGTAACTTTAAAAAAGAAACATTTTCACATACTTATCTCAAGAAAGGGTATCATGTTTCATTTCCCATATATTATAAATAGCAAAAACAGACTTCTAATCCCACAGACACTAAGAAGCTTAAAATGCTTTTATAACTCAGGTACATGGAGACACCCAGTGGTGAGAAAAATGGTTTGACTTTTCCCTCAACCCAGGGATGTCTGGCTCTCACCACCACATCCAATGGCCCTTAATCTGTGGGAAGAAATTCTATGGGGAGGAAGGAAGCATAAAGTTAAAAGAAATATGCACACTATACATATATATATTTACAGTAAACTTCAGTAACCAGAATATTAACAAAAATAGCTTCAAGTAGTCCTTGATTTTTTTAAATCTATTTAATACTGATGGTCTGAGGAAAAAAAGATAAAAGCTAGATGGGTCAATATTAAAAACTTATCTTTTTTTCTTTTTTGGCAGCTTTCTGTAACGTTTATTCATGCAGTGCTATGTGTGAATGCTTGGGGAGAAGTGATTAAGTGGTCACATCATTTGTGTGAGTTCGTGGTGGAAACCCACCAGCAGATAAACAGGTTCATATATGGTCTTCAGTTTAATCTATACAAAGAGAAAGGCCTGGATAAATTAGAATGAAACCCTCCTGTTTAGGGATCACCATGTCTCTGGGACATTTAAAAAATATTAGAGGAACCTGATTCTAGGATCAGGGGATATAAGAACAGTATGGCTATTGAAACTTCGGCCCATGCAATACATTTGGCAGGAACTAACCAGGGGTTAAACCAGCACTGATTATTATGACATCAAACATCGCTGAAAAACAAAAGAGGTCTTCTCTTCTTCGTTGGATAACCACAGAGGTCTCAAACATGCTCTGATGGCTTGATGGAGACAACTGCTTTTTTTTTACTTTCCCCAGAATATAACATGGAGTATTTCTCAAAAATCTTAAAATAGAGGGCTTAGGCTTTTTGCTTACAAATCCTTGGAAGAAAATTATATTCTATACCAGCTCCTAACTATCCCAAAATAAACCCAAAGAATTTTGCTTTCATGGTTAAGAAAGGTTTATATGTTTTCTTCAAATGTTAGAAATCAGTGGGTCCCTCTAGCCCACAATGTCCCCCCAGTTCCACACTCACCTCTGGGAAGGGAAAAAGGGAGGGAGGAGAGGCAACTACAAAGACCTCTATAACTGACCCAAATCCCAAGGCCCTGCGCGCTCTGTTCAGCAAAGTCTCTAGCTGGATACAGCAGCCAAGGCACAGCTGGTACCATCCCTGGCAGGCTTCAAAGAAGACTTTCCGCTTCGGCAGGAGGCCCACCCGGGACTCAGCACACAAGGTCTTGGTTGTATGCTCGGGCAAGAGGCAGGACCACAATCAGGATGGATACTGTGGACCAGGTGATGAAGCCCCAAGATGAGATGTAGCCATAAGGGACACACATCTGCCAGTTCAGACCATAAACTCATTATTCCCAAAGAGAGCTAGCTGTTGGGCCGAGCTGCAGTCTGGGTCCACAGTTTTCCTGCGGCTAGACACAACTATCCCCTCTGGGGTCTCTTTGGTTTTCTGAGGTGAGTTTTTCACATTCTTTAATTTTTGTTTGCCCTTTTCAGGGTTGAAGGTTCCTCTGCTGATGAACTGAGGCTTGTCTTCTAGGGATTTGGTCTGGCCCGATGGCCCTTCCATCCCGAGGGCCTCACCAGCTGAGGAAGCTCGGTAGAAAGGAGATTTGGAATAAATCTGAAATCGTCTTCTGGTCCCATGAGAAGATGCAGTGCCAGATGAACATAAAGAAGAGACTGAAGAGTCCACTGAATCCAGTGAGTCTTGCTGCTTTTTGAGCTGCTTCCGCAACTTGCTTGAAGGTTCAGACTTGCCAGCTGCCTTCGTAGAGATAAGGGCTAAGCTTCTCTCTAATGCAAGAAAGAGACCAAAGCTGTAAATGACAGTTCTCTCTGAAGCAAATCATTGTGTGATGAAGAGGTGTCACTGCTCACACGTGAAAGTGGGTGGGCTAAGATCTGGAGGGTCCAGGGTGACCTGCTTCGGGCACAGTCACAACTCAAGAAGACTTAACCACCCATTTCTATACCATCCATATCGTTTCAGAATCAACCCTGAGGAAGCTGGAGTGGGATCATGCCATTAGAAGAGGCCCACAGCCATCCCCATCATTTAAAACACTGCCACAATATGTAGTAAATACCACATCTTGCAGAGACATGGCAGGCAGTTAAAGACTTCCTTGGGTCCAGTCCCATCTCATAGTAGGGCACGGCTCCCACTACCTACTCTTAGAAAATGGTTCATGAGTCAGTAAGACAACATGAGCTATGACTGCTGGCTTTCCTCTATGGTAAATACAAGGAAACATTACATTACAAAAGAATTATGTTACACTGAAGGTTTGGTCTGATCAACAATTTATACAGAAGCTTCAGGAGGACGGGTATATCTCAGCTCCTTAGGACTTTGTCATCTTTTCATGTAAGGTCAAAGGCCTTCTTCAAAGAGACTGTCTTTGCTTGGGAACCCTTATTCCTCCTCTGCAAAACAAATCTGGAGTCTTTGGTTTAACATGTTCAATTACCTGATTTCTCAGAGATGGCACCTTCAGACTCAATATTCAAATTTTCTGAGCTATCAGCAGTCCCTATGGAGGCCTCAGACTCAAGGGTTTCATCATCAGAGGCACGTGGTTCCAGGACAAGCATCTCAAATGTTAGTTCTTCCCTGTAAGATACAATCAAGGAATCATTAACATTTGATAAGCCAACAGGAAAGCAGACCTTCTGTGAATGTCAGGAATTTAGGTAGCAAAAACAGTCACATTTCTTACTGTTCCCTTCCAGGGTGGTGGTAAGGACCTGTATACCTGATGTGAAGAGCCAACTCATTGGAAAAGATGCTGGGAAAGATTGAAGGCAGAAGGAGAAGGGGATGACAGAGGATGGGATGGTTGGATGGCATCACTGACTCAATGGACATATGTTTGAGCAAACTAAGGGAGATAGTGAAGGATAGGGAAGCCTGGCTTGCTGCAGTCCACGGGATCGCAAAGAGCTGAACATGACTTAGCAACTGAACAAGTCACAGTCACAGTGAAGGTTAAAGACAGCAAAGACTGGGACCTACAATGGGGCTAAGGCTGAGGCAGGGCTTATGCTAAAGCTGTAAGATCCTTTGATGAAATGAACTCTGGGCTGCTAATCAGGAGACTGGGATTCTAAACTCACTCATAATACATCAGGAAAGTACTTTCCTCTTTATGGACCTTAACTTTCTCATCCACAAAAACAAAGAGACTAAACTAGATAGTCTCTAGGATTCCTTCCAGCTCTTAAACTATTTTCTTAAAAAAGCTGAGAGAATTCAGCACCACCAAACCAGCTCTCCGACAAATACTAAAGGATATTCTCTAGACAGGAAACACAAAAAGGGTGTATAAATTCGACCCAAAACAATAAAGTAAATGGCAACGGGATCATACTTATCAATAATTACCTTAAACGTATATGGGTTGAATGCCCCAACCAAAAGACAAAGAATGACTGAATGGATACAAAAACAAGCCCCTACATATGTTGTCTACAAGAGACCCACCTCAAAACAGGGGACACATACAAACTGAAAGTGAAGGGCTGGAAAAAGATTTTCCATGCAAATAGGGACCAAAAGAAAGCAGAAGTAGCAATATTCATATCAGATAAAATAGACTTTAAAACAAAGGCTGTGAAAAGAGACAAAGAAGGTCACTACATAATGATCAAAGGATCAATCCAAGAAGAAGATATAACAATTATAAATATATATGCACCCAACATAGGAGCACCGCAATATGTAAGACAAATGCTAACAAGTATGAAAGGAGAAATTAACAATAACACAATAATAGTGGGAGACTTTAATACCCCACTTACACCTATGGATAGATCAACTAAACAGAAAATTAACAAGGAAACACAAACTTTAAACGATACAATAGACCAGTTAGACCTAATTGATATCTATAGGACATTTCATCCCAAAACAACGAATTTGACCTTTTTCTCAAGCACACACGGAACCTTCTCCAGGACAGATCACATCCTGGGCCATAAGTCTAGCCTTGGTAAATTCAAAAAAATTGAAATCATTCCAAGCATCTTTTCTGACCACAATGCAGTAAGATTAGATCTCAATTACAGGAGAAAAACTAGACATACAGATGGCTAACACACATATGAAAAGATGCTCAACATCACTCATTATTAGAGAAATGCAAATCAAAACCACTATGAGGTACCATTTCACACCAGTCAGAATGGCTGCGATCCAAAAGTCTACAAATAATAAATGCTGGAGAGGGTGTGGAGAAAAGGGAACCCTCTTACACTGTTGGTGGGAATGCAAACTAGTACAGCCACTACGGAGAACAGTGTGGAGATTCCTTAAAAAACTGGAAATAGAACTGCCTTATGATCCAGCAATCCCACTGCTGGGCATACACACTGAGGAAACCAGAAGGGAAAGAGACACGTGTACCCCAATGTTCATCGCAGCACTGTTTATAATAGCCAGGACATGGAAGCAACCTAGATGTCCATCAGCAGATGAATGGATAAGAAAGCTATGGTACATATACACAATGGAGTATTACTCAGCCATTAAAAAGAATACATTTGAATCAGTTCTAATGAGGTGGATGAAACTGGAGCCTATTATACAGAGTGAAGTAAGCCAGAAGGAAAAACATAAATACAGTATACTAACGCATATATATGGAATTTAGAAAGATGGTAACAATAACCTGGTGTACGGGACAGCAAAAGAGACACTGATGTATAGAACAGTCTTATGGACTCTGTGGGAGAGGGAGAGGGTGGGAAGATTTGGGAGAGTGACATTGAAACATGTAGCATATTATGTAAGAAACGAGTTGCCAGTCCAGGTTCAATGCGCGATACTGGATGCTTGGGGCTGGTGCACTGGGACGACCCAGAGGGATGGTGTGGAGAGGGAGGAGGGAGGAGGGTTCAGGATGGGGAACACATGTATGCCTGTGGCGGATTCATTTTGATATTTGGCAAAACTAATACAATTATGTAAAGTTTAAAAATAAAATTAAAAATAAAATAAAATAAAAAGCAAAAAAAAAAAAATTCCAACATATGGAGGCTGAACAACACGCTGCTGAATAACCAACAAATCACAGAAGAAATCAAAAAAGAAATCAAAATTTGCATAGAAACGAATGAAAATAAAAACACAAAAACTCAAAACCTGTGGGACACTGTAAAAGCAGTCCTAAGTGGAAAGTTCATAGCAATATAGGCATACCTCAATAAGCAAGAAAAAAGTCAAATAAATAACCTAACTCTACACCTAAAGCAACTAGAAAAGGAAGAAATGAAGAACCCTAGGGTTAGTAGAAGGAAAGAAATCTTAAAAATTAGGGCAGAAATAAATGCAAAAGAAACAAAAGAGATCATAGCAAAAATCAACAAAGCCAAAAGCTGGTTCTTTGAAAGGATAAATAAAATTGACAAACCATTAGCCAGACTCATCAAGAAACAAAGGGAGAAAAATCAAATCAATAAAATTAGAAATGAAAAAGGAGAGATCACAACAGACAACACAGAAATACAAAGGATCATAAGAGACTACTATCAGCAATTATAATGCCAATAAAATGGACAACGTGGAAGAAATGGACAAATTCTTAGAAAAGTACAACTTTCCAAAACTGGACCAGGAAGAAATAGAAAATATTAACAGTTTCCATTTCCATCACAAGCACGGAAATGGAAACTGTAATCAGAAATCTTCCAGCAAACAAAAGCCCAGGTCCAGACGGCTTCACAGCTGAATTCTACCAAAAATTTAGAGAAGAGCTAACACCTATCCTACTCAAACTCTTCCAGAAAATTGCAGAGGAAGGTAAACTTCCAAACTCATTCTATGAGGCCACCATCACCCTAATACCAAAACCTGACAAAGATGCCACAAAAAAAAAAGTACAGGCCAATATCACTGATGAACATAGATGCAAAGATCCTTAACAAAATTCTAGCAATCAGAATCCAACAACACATTAAAAGATCATACACCATGACCAAGTGGGCTTCATCCCAGGGATGCAAGGATTCTTCAATATCCGCAAATCAATCAATGTAATACACCACATTAACAAATTAAAAAATAAAAACCATATGATTATCTCAATAGATGCAGAGAAAGCCTTTGACAAAATTCAACATCCATTTACGATAAAAACTCTCCAGAAAGCAGGAATAGAAGGAACATACCTCAACATAATAAAAGCTATATATGACAAACCCACAGCAAACATTATCTTTAATGGTGAAAAATTGAAAGCATTTCCTCTAAAGTCAGGAACAAGACAAGGGTGCCCACTTTCACCATTACTATTCAACATGGTTTTGGAAGTTTTGGCCACAGCAATCAAGAGCAGAAAAAGAAATAAAAGGAATCCAAATTGGAAAAGAAGAAGTAAAACTCTCACTGTTTGCAGATGACATGATCCTCTACATAGAAAACCCTAAAGACTCCACCAGAAAATTACTAGAGCTAATCAATGAATATAGTAAAGTTGCAAGATATAAAATCAACACAGAGAAATCCCTTGCATTCCTATACACTAATAATGAGAAAATAGAAAGAGAAATTAAGGAAACAATTCCATTCACCATTGCAACAAAAAGAATAAAATACTTAGGAATATATCTACCTAAAGAAACTAAAGACCTATATATAGAAAACTATAAAACACTGGTGAAAGGAATCAAAGAGGACACTAATAGATGGAGAAATATACCATGTTCATGGATTGGAAGAATCAATATAGTGAAAATGAGTATACTACCCAAAGCAATTTATAGATTCAATGCAATCCCTGTCAAGCTACCAACGGTATTCTTCACAGAGCTAGAACAAATAATTTCACAATTTGTATGGAAATACAAAAAACCTCGAATAGCCAAAGCAATCTTGAGAAAGAAGAATGGAACTGGAGGAATCAACCTGCCTGACTTCAGGCTATACTACAAAGCAACAGTCATCAAGACAGTATGGTACTGGCACAAAGACAGAAATATAGATCAATGGAACAAAATTGAAAGCCCAGAGATAAGTCCACGCACCTATGGACACCTTATCTTTGACAAAGGAGGCAAGAATATACAATGGATTAAAGACAATCTCTTTAACAAGTGGTGCTGGGAAAACTGGCCAACCACTTGTAAAAGAAGGAAACTAGAACACTTTCTAACACCATACACAAAAATAAACTCAAAATGGATTAAAGATCTAAATGTAAGACCAGAAACTATAAAACTCCTAGAGGAGAACACAGGCAAAACACTCTCCGACATACATTACAGCAGGATCCTCTATGACCCACCTCCCAGAATATTGGAAATAAAAGCAAAAATAAACAAATGGGATCTAATTAAACTTAAAAACTTCTGTACAACAAAGGAAGTTATAAGCAAGATGAAAAGACAGCCTTCAGAATGGGAGAAAATAATAGCAAATGAAGCAACTGACAAACAACTAATCTCAAAAATATACAAGCAACTCCTACAGCTCAATTCCAGAAAAATAAATGACCCAATCAAAAAATGGGCCAAAGAACTAAACAGACATTTCTCCAAAGAAGACATACAGATGGCTAACACACACATGAAAAGATGCTCAACATCACTCATTATCAGAGAAATGCAAATCAAAGCCACTGTGAGGTACCATTTCACACCAGTCAGAATGGCTGCGATCCAAAAGTCTACAAGCAATAAATGCTGGAGAGCGTGTGGAGAAAAGGGAACCCTCTTACACTGTTGGTGGGAATGCAAACTAGGACAGCCACTATGGAGAAGAGTGTGGAGATTCCTTAAAAAACTGGAAATAGAACTGCCTTATGACCCAGCAATTCCACTGCTGGGCATACACACTGAGGAAACCAGAATTGAAAGAGACACATGTACCCCAGTGTTCATCGCAGCACTGTTTATAATAGCCAGGACACGGAAGCAACCTAGATGTCCATCAGCAGATGAATGGATAAGAAAGCAGTGGTACATATACACAATGGAGTATTACTCAGCCATTAAAAAGAATACATTTGAATCAGTGCTAATGAGGTGGATGAAATTGGAGCCTATTATACAGAGTGAAGTAAGCCAGAAAGAAAAACACCAATACAGTATACTAACGCATATATATGTAATTTACAAAGATGGTAACAATAACCCTTTTGCTGTATATGAGACAGCAAAAGAGACACTGATGTATAGAACAGTCTTTTGGACTCTGTGGGAGAGGGATAGGGTGGGATGATTTGGGAGAATGGCACTGAAACATGTATAGTATCATATATGAAACGAGTCACCAGTCCAGGTTCGATGCACGATACTGGATGCTTGGGGCTGGTGCACTGGGACGACCCAGAGGGATGGTATGGGGAAGGAGGAGGGAGGAGGGTTCAGGATGGGGAACACATGTATACCTGTGATGGATTCATTTTGATATATGGCAAAACCAATACAATATTATAAAGTTAAAAAATAAAATAAAATTAAAAAAAAATTATGACATTTTCGTCCCACTTGTTTGACTAAGTATGAATAGAATGCTAGATTTCTAATTTATATTCACTCAAAGTTTTGATATAGTTCCATTTATTCTGGCATCTAGACAGTGACAGACTTTATTTTCTTGGGCTCCAAAGTCACTGCGGATGTTGAGTGCAGCCATGGAATTAAAAGATGCTTGTTCCTTGGAAGAAAAGCTATGACAATGTATTAAAAAAGTAGAGACATTACTCTGTGGACAAAGGTCCATATAGTCGAAGCTATGGTTTTTCCAGTAGTCATGTATGGATGTGAGAGTTGGACCATAAAGAAAGCTGAGTGACAAAGAACTGATGTTTTTGAACTGTGGTGTTGGAGAAGACTCTTGAGAGTCCCTTGGACTGCAAGGAGATCCAATCAGTCCATTCTGAAGGAAATCCATTCTGCATATTCATTGGAAGGACTGATGCTGAAGCTGAAACTCCAATACTTTGGCCACCTGATGTGAAGAACTGACTCATTGGAAAAGACCCTGATGCTGGGAAAGATTGAAGGCAGGAGGAGAAGGGGATGACAGAGGAGGAGAAGGAGATGACAGAGGATGAGATGCTTGGATGGCATCACCAACCCAATGGACATGCGCTTGAGCAAGCTCTGGGAGATGATAAAGGACAGGGAGGCCTGGTATGCTGCAGTCCATGGGATCACAGAGTCGGACATGACTGAGCAACTGAACAACAAAGTATTACTGCTAAAAGTCTAGCAATCTTATTTTTTAGTGATTTAAAAAAAAATCTTGAATGAGGTTTGAAACTTTTAATCCAATTCTGAAAATATACAAAAATACTGTGTTTAAGTAAACCAGAAAGAAAAACACCAATACAGTATACTGACACATATATATGGAATTTAGAAAGATGGTAACGATAACCCTATATGCAAGACAGCAAAAGAGACACAGATGTATAGAACAGTCTTTTGGACTCTGTGGTAGAAGGCGAGGGTGGGATGATTTGAGACAATAGCATTGAAACATGTATATGTGAAACAGATCGCCAGTCCGGGTTCAATGCATGAGACAGGGAGCTCAGGGGTACAACGGGATGACCCAGAGGGATGGGATGGGGAGGGAGGTGGGAGGAGGGTTCAGGATGGGGAACACATGTACACCCATGGCTGATTCATGTCAATGTATGGCAAAACCACTACAATATTGTAAAATAATTAGCCTCCAATTAAAATAAATAAATTAAAAAAATTTTTATTAGCTGCTACACACTATATCCTCTACCTTCTTTGGCCAAGGAGAGACCTCTAGATCTCCTAAATGAAATAAAACAGACTGACCTCTTCTGTCCTTTTAAACCTTTGCCATCTCCACTTCAGACTACTATTCTCGATTCCTTCTTATCAATCACTCACCTCCTCTCAGCCATGCCTCCTCATTCCCTGAAGTCTTTGGTACCTGGCTTCTAATCTTACTTTCTCACTACTGCCTGACACCACTGTGATTCATTTTAATCAATATCTTTGTTAAAAGCTCATGTCAATACCCTAACATCAAAGTTCCTTTACATCTGCAATTCCAAATAACCTTTTCTCCACTCTGTGTAGGCAATTTTCCCCAGTGGGCAGACCCTGGAGTTTGTCGATCCACTCCTCCACTCTGTCCACTGCCTCGTTATCCTTCCAAGTGTAACTCCATTTTCATCGATTCTCCTCCTTTGCAGAGCCCTCTTAGCTTCTCTTCCACTCTACCCAGCTTTAAACTGTTCATCCTTTAATACCTCCAATACCTGGCTTGAGATTCATGGACAATTTTTGCAAGGATAGTCTCGCCAACAACTCACTGCTGCAATGACAACTGTCATAAGCAATGCACATTCACACCTCTGAGACTATGTTCATACATTTCCTTTTCTCTGGGACTTTCACCTTCCTGGCAAATTCCTATTCATCCTTCAATAGTTCCCACGCAATTTTCATCAAAGCTGAATTAGCTCCTCTTTTCAGATCATTTTTGTATCAAATAGCTAGCTGCTCATCAAAGTAGACCATTTTTACCTTATCATGTTCAGCACAGCTGAGCCCTAGCTGCTTTTTCAGCTTGTCCAAATTCTAGAAGCAATCCTGATAAGCAAAAAGTACTTTAAAAGACTCATAATCTCTCATGAATCAAGCTCTCAGACCTGGGATCCTGGAACTCATGAACAAAAATCCCCTTAAAACTTGAGTCATCACTGACAACCAGTACACAGTACCTTCAGAGAGAACCACAGGATGGTCACATTATACCCAAGAAGTAGTGTTACCATCCTTGCTCCAGGGATGGCAGAGGTCACAGAGTGGTTTATCTGTCTCTCTCCCAACTGCAACCAATTTCCCTACTTGGTGTCCCAGCACCTCCAAGAGTTGCTGCCTTACCCTGACCATCCAGTTGCTGACCCCATGGTTATAATGATCTTCAGATAATAATGTTCCTTTATGGAGTTCTGACGGAGAAGGCAATGGCAACCCACTCCAGTACTCTTGCCTGGAAAATCCCATGGACGGAGGAGCCTGGTAGGCTGCAGCCATGGGGTCGCTGAGGGTCAGACACGACTGAGCAACTTCACTTTCACTTTTCACTTTCATGCATTGGAGAAGGAAATGGCAACCCACTCCAGTGTTCCTGCCTGGAGAATCCCAGGGACAGGGGAGCCTGGTGGGCTGCCATCTATGGGGTCACACAGAGTCGGACACAACTGAAGTGACTCAGCAGCAGCAGTAGCATGGAGTTCTGAATCATCTTAGCCTGGGAATCTTTATTTCTCCTTTAAAAGAAAAATCTGTCACCAAGACTGGTGACCTGTTAAGAATCTGGGCTAAGACTGACACACCCTGTCCAGTCAGCCTTTTGAGAATCTCCACTGTAGCAGCTTCAGATCTCCTAGCTCTTCAGCATCCTTCCTTGAGGTGACAACTTTCACATTGCTACCTGAGTACAGACAGCATGTCCTTGTCATCTCCACATCCCCTGTACCCTGACGTAGAGTCTGACTCACAATAAGGAAGAATAAACAGAGGACAGGAGGAAGAAAATGGAAACAGGTAACGGTTGCTCGCTTTCCTTCCAGCGACTCACTTCTCTTTCTGCAGATTCTCAATCTGCTCGGTCAGGACTCTCTCCTCCTGCTGCATAGCTGCCTGCTGCTGCTCTGTGATGTCAGTCTCCAGGGCCACCTCACTAGTCAAGGTCTCTTCCGTAACATCAGACATGGAAGGCAGCCGAACCACAGCAGGAGAGGATGGACATGGATAGTTTCCTCGACGAAGACGCCCCTTGCCCTGCAAAGAAAAATACATGTTAAAGGTAAATTGAGTGACTCCATCAGTTTTACTTGGCCCAGTTAGGATAACAAGTGTAATATTTCCATCACACCTGGTGAATGGTGGGAATAAGTGGAAACATTCTATGAGACCTAAAATATTTATAGGCTAAGTATTTCTTGCCAGAGCACTGGAAAATGGGTATGTAGGGGGGTGGGAGTGTAAGAACACACCGTGTACTGGGATGAGGTTCTCTTTTTTAACTAAGGTATAGTTGTTTTACAATGTTGTATTAGTTTCTTCTGCTGTACAATGAAGTGAATCAGCTATATGTATACACATATTCCCGTTCCTCTTGAACCTCCCTCCCTCCTCCCCTCTTCTGCCCCTCTAAGTTATCACAGAGCTCCAAACTAAGCTCCCTCCAAACTAAGCTATAAAGCAACTTCCCCACTAGCTATTTTACACATGGTAGTATATATGTATCAATCCTAATCTTTATAATGATATGAGATTCTTCTATTAATCTAAGCTATCTCCTGCAAAACTAAATATCCTGCAAATTAAATATCCACACATGGCTATTTAAATTTTAATTAAATTAAAGTTAAATGGGATGTGGGGGAGGGATAAATTGGGAGATTGGAATTGACATATGTGTATATGACATATGTGTGTACTACTATATATAAAACAGATAACTCATAAGGACCTATTGTACAGCACAGGGAACTCTAGTCAATACTCTGTGATGGCCTATATGGGAAAAAACATCTTTAAAAAGAGTGGATATATGTATAAGTGATTCACTTCACTGTACACCTGAAACTAACACAACATTGTAAATCAAGTATACTCCAATAAAACTTTTTTTAATTAAATAGAAGTAAAAATTTAGCTCTGCAATCACCCTAGCCACATTTCAAAAGTTCAATAGCCACAGGTGGTTAGTGACTACCACAAGGAAAAGTGCAGAAATAGAGCATCTCTATCATCAAACAAAGTTCTGAGGGACAACACTGCTCTACAGGAAGACTATACAAAACAGGTCCTAAAACTCAGTTTTATTTTTTTTAAATACCATTTATATATTACAGGGTGTTAGTGAGAGATATTCTCTAAGAACAACTCAAGAAACTTCCTTCTTGAGATCAGAGGGGGAATAATCTCATTGTTTTAATTGGTTACTTGTATGTAACTTTAGCCTCTGATAATGACAATTAAACCTCCTGCTGAGAACAACTGGACCAAACATAAAAACCTAACAGATTCTTGAAGGCGCTATAGAGTTAACAAGGCAGACCAAAGAGAGGTTGGCCCAGTATTCAGGGCTAATTTATATTTAAGAGGCAGATGAGAGTCTGAACAGAGCTTCTGACAGACTACAGCAGGAGTCAGCAAAACATGGCCTTTGGGCCAAATGTGTCCTAATTGCAGATTTTGTAAATAAAGCTTTACTGAAATAGTTTTCTGCTCATTAATTCATGCATTGTCTATGGCTCTTCTGCAGAATAACGGTAGCACTGATAGTTGCAACAGCTTCCATGTTCCACAAAGCCTCAAGTATTTAGGCTATGGTCCTTTAGAGAAAATTTGCCAAGCCCTGGGGTAAGAATAATAGTCCAGACCCAGGCAAGGGTGTGAGCTGTAGTCGGGTGTTGAGTGTGGACTCCATGCATGCCTGATGCTGGGACCCCTAAGGTTTGTAAATTGAAATTATTATAGTCATTGCAGATACTGCAGGCTAGCTTCAAGTTGTCTGAATGGTTCAAAAAAACTGTAATCCCTAAAATTGGATTCAAGTAATCTCAGATTGCTAGTGTCCTAGAACGTGGCAGAAAACAATGAAAACACTGGAGGAAAGTAACACCATCTTAGGTTTCAAAATATTTTTACAAATAATTTTTAAAAATACTTTGCTCACATACAATAAAAGGTAAGCAAGCACAAAAGGAGACAAGACAATGTAAATGGAAACCAGTAAAAACAACAGAAACCCTCAATGACACCAGATATTGTGACTTTCAGAACAGACTCAAAGTAACCATGCTGAAAGACACAGAAAGACATAGCTTAACTAGTGGACTGGAATAGGTCAGAAGAAAATATAAAGAATCAAGCAGAGAAAACAAAACACATTTTTTTTCTATAAAAATTCAATAAAGAAGATAAAGAGGACACAATAAGAAGATCTACCATATGCAAAAAGATTACTAGGAGAAAAGAGAGATCCTATAGGAGAAATACGAAAGAAATAATAGCAGAACATCTTTCAAAACCAATTAAAGATATCAACCTACTGACTGCAGAAAATCTTCAACCTCTAGAAAAGATAAACATTGGGTTGGCCAAAAAGTTCATTTGGGTCCTTCCATCTGATGTTATAGGAAAAGCCCAAGCGAACTTTTTGGCCAGTCCAATGAAAAGAAGTCCATACCATACCTAGAGACAGCTGCCAAAAATTAAAGGCAAAAAAAATCTAAAAAGAAGTCAGAAAAAAAAAAATGTATCTGCAACAAAGAAGCAACTATTTGATTCAAGGCTTACTTTTCAAAGGAAACAATGGAAGTCAGAAAACAACAAACAGTATTTTCAAAAGATGAAAGGAAAAAGTAACTGCCTGTCTAGAATTCTATACATTGCAAAAGCAGCCTTCAAGAATGAAGTTTAAATAAAGACATTTTCAGACATACTAAGATAGGAAATCTGTCACCAGCAGATCTGCACTAAAGGAAGGGCAGACAGAAAATGACCCAAAGAGAAAAGTCAAGGAGAAAGAAATGAAGCAGTTAAAACAGTAAAGATGTAAGTCTAAATGAATTTTCATAAAACATAAGAATAATATATTGCATTTAAAATACAGATAATTTAAAACATCTGCATAACAACAACAGCAATATATCAAACAATAGCTAAAGCATATTAAAGACCTTGTCCTATCTAGGAAAAAAATAAAAGCACCAACTGACTTTGATAAATCAGAGATGCCTGTTGTAATCTTTAGCTGAAAACTAAAAGAAGAGTAAAAAAGTATAAAACTTTAAAACTAAGGAAAAAATTGAATACAATATGTAGTCAAAAGAAAAAGGAAAAAAGAACAAAACAGTAAGAAAGAAACAAAACATATATCAGGTAGGAAAAATTAAAAGCACAAAATAAAACAGTAGATTTAAATCCAAATACATCAGTGATTACATTAAATTAAGTGATTAAATGCATTAGTTAAAACCTGAAGATTATCAGACTGTATTTAAAAAAAGAAAATTCAATTATAGTAAGTTTACAAGGCATGGATATAAAATATTCAAAATTCAGGAAGGCTGAAAGCAAAAAGGCAGGAGTAAAAGACATACCATGTCAGCACAGAGAAAACAAGTGTATACACAGAAATCAGTAAAGTAATATACCTAACCAACTTAATAAACACAAGTTATCTAATAGACATATAGAATTCATGACCTAACAACTATAGGATATTTTAAAGCACACACAGCAAAGAGAGTAATAGATTTTCTCTGAAACAGTTTATCTGACCTTTAAAGTAATTTAAAGTAAGTTTTCTGATAGTACAATTACAAAGAGAAAACTAAAAATCCCTATGTATGCAGAATTTAAGAAACACATATCTATGCATCAAGAAGATGTGATACATATACGAAATAATGCAATTTGCAGCAACATGGATGGACCTAGAGACTATTATACTAAATGAAATAAGTCAGAAAGAGAAAAGCAAATGTCATATGACATCACTTATACATGGAATCTAAAATATGACACAAATGAACTTATCTATGAAACAGAAACAGATTCCCAGACACAAAGCACAGACTTGTGGTTGCCAAGGGGGACAGTGAGGGAGAGATGGATTAGGAGTTTGGGATTAGCAGATATAAACTATTATATAAAGAATGGATAAATAACAAAGCCCTACTGTACAGCTCAGGGAACTATATTCAATATTCCGTGATAAAACAATAATGGAAAAGAATATGAGAATGATATATGTGTATAAGTGAGTCATTCTGCTGTATGGCAGAAATTAACACAACACTGTAAATCAACTATACTTGAATAAAATTTAAAAAAAGAAAAAGAAATAGACTTCTAAAATACCCATAGCCAAAGAAGAAATCACAACAGGAATTTAAAAAGTCTTTGAACTAAACAACAATATAAAAATCTGTGGGATACAGTTTAACCCTGTTGATCTTAAAAGTTATAAGCTTTATATGCATACATTAGAAAAAAAAGGTTAAAAATTAAAAAGGTAAGTACTTTAGAAAACTTTAGAAAAAAGGTATCTATTTTAGAAAACTAGGGAAAGAACAACAAAATAAACCCAATGAGAGAAAAAGGAAATAAAGAGTAAATAAACACTAGAAAAAAGAGGACCAAAGGCAAACGCAGCTCTTTGAAACAACTAATAAAGAATTTTAAATGCTGGCAAAATTGATAAGAAAGAAAGAAATCACAAATAACCAAAGGAATGAAAAAGGGGGCACTATCCAAATCTAGTAGACATGAAAAAGATAAGAGGCTACTATGAACAACTCTATGTTAATAAATCTGAAATTTTATACAAAGTGGAGAAATTTCTACAGTAAAGTCCAAATAACTAATACTGTCAAGGAAATTAAAAAAAAATGTGATTAAGTTTATAAACTTAATCTATAAATAACATCTTTATAGACAGAAAACTGGAAGCTTAGATGATTTCACCAGTAAACAAGAAGAAATAAAACACAAATTCTTCCACAGAATTAAAAATAAGGACTACTCTCCTGCTCGCCACAACTAGAGAAAGAAAAGCCCACACAGCAATGAAGACCCAGCACATCCATAAATAAATAAAAATTATAAAAAAGGACTACTCTCCAACTCATTTTTAGAGGCTAGCATAAACTAGATATTAAAACATAGGACATTAAAAGGAAAGTTTATGAAGGGACAATTTTACTCAAAGGTGCAAAAATTCTAAACATACTATAAATCAATATCAATAAAAATCCCAAGACAATTTTTGTGAAGCTGATTCTATAATTTATATGGCAATATATACAGAGCCAAGAATAGTCAAAACACTATTGAAGAAGGTAGAGTGACTTGTTCTAGCAGGTATTTTTAGAAAGCTATACTACTTGAAATAGCGGTGTTGATAAAAAGACAGTAAAAATAGACTAGAAAGAGATCCATGAATATAAAGACCACTCCCTACATTATATCATATACAAAAATATTTTCAGGTGAATTATACACTTAAATGTGAAAGGTGAAACAATAAAGCTTGTACACAATAATAAAGATTATCTTCATAACTTAAGATTGTAAAAAAAATTCTTAAACATGACCCTAAAAATACTAGTCTAAAGAAAAAGATTGGTTACATTAAAAAAGGCTACATAAAAAAAAGGCTACATTAAAATTAAGAACATCCTGTTCAATGAAAGACACCTTTAATAGTGGAAGAAGAAATTACACAACGGAAGTAATCAATAAAGGGCTTATATCCAGAATCCATTAAGAACTCTTTCAAATCAGAAAAAGGCAGACAACCCCATCAGAAAAATGACCAAGAGTTGTGAACAGGTCCTCCATCAAAGAGGATATCCAAACTGCCAACATACTTACGAAAAAGTGCTTAAGCACATTAGAGTCACAATACAGAAATTTAAAATGAAACCCTAATGACACAAAATCACTGCAGATGGTGATTGCAGCAATGAAATTAAAAGACACTTACTCCTTGGAAGGAAAGTTATGACCAACCTAGACAGCATATTAAAAAGCAGAGACATTACTTTGCCGACAAAGGTTCGTCTAGTCAAGGCTGTGGTTTTTCCAGTGGTCATGTATGGATGTGAGAGTTGGACTATAAAGAAAGCTGAGCACTGAAGAACTGATGCTTTTGAACAGTGGTGTTGGAGAAGACTCTTGAGAGTCCCTTGGACTGCAAAGAGATCCAACCAGTCCATCCTAAAGATCAGTCCTGGGTGTTCATTGGAAGGACTGATGTTGAAGCTGAAATTTCAATACTTTGGCCACCTGATGTGAAGAGCTGACTCATTTGAAAAGACTCTGATGCTGGGAAAGATTGAGGGTAGGAGGAAAAGGGGACGACAGAGGATGAGATGGTTGGATGGCATCACCAACTCAATGGACATGGGTTTGGGTGGACTCCACGAGTTGGTGATGGACAGGGAGGCCTGGCATGCTGCGATTCATGGGGTTGCAAAGAGTCGGACACGACTGAGTGACCGAACTGAACTGAACTAAACTAATGATACATCCATTAAAATGGCTAAAATTAAAGAATCTGACAATATAAGAGCTGGGAAGGAAGTGAAGCAATTGGGAACTCTCATGCACTGCTAGTACAATACAACTCTTTTGGAAAAAAAGTTTGGCATTATGGACTCAGGATGAAAACAAATTTTACACACACACATATATATATATATATATCCTGTGACCCAGGATATAGTATTGCACTCCTGTATAACCCCCACAAAAATACATCCATGTCACCATCAAAATTAAATGTATCAGAATGTTCATAGAAGCATTACTCATAATTCCCCAAAATATAAGCCCAATGTCCATCAACACTAGAATAGATTAACTGTGGTATAAGCATACACTAAAATACTATTACAGTAACAAGTATGTGCTATAATGAAACACAATAATATGGACAAGTCTTACACATATAAGGTTGAGTGAAATAAATCAGATATAAAATACCTATTATATGAGTCCATTTATATAAAGCTTAAAAACAGAACTATAGTGCTCAGGGATACACACTTAAATGGGAAAACAACAAAGAAACAGAGTAAGTGATTAACACAATACTCAGATTATTGCTTACTTTGGGGGGAGGGAAAGGATTATGATTGGAAAGAAAAAGATAAGAGCTTCTGGGGGTTCTATATCTTGATCTAAGGGTGGTACATGGATGCTCATAATTCATCAAGACATGTATATATGTCTCCGTCCTTTTCTATATGTGTCATATTTCTCAATAAAGCCAGTTCCTCTTCAAAGCTAGTTATGTGTGCAAAATACTACTATCTTTTGAGAAGATCTGTCTCAGAAACTGCTGAGCTAGCCCAAATGACAAGGTGAAAGTGGAGGGTAGTTCTAAAGACGTTCAGGCTCATTCTTCCAAACGTATGCCCTCTAAAACATGCAACAGGATGAAAATCAGGAGGATGACAAGATTGCTATTCCACTTTTAGTTCTGGGATCAAGAGGTGAGGAATATGTTATGAAAGCCCTCAACACAAAGGATCAAATTTCACCGTATATATGGAAACACAAAAAACCTCGAATAGAGAAAGCAATCTTGAAGAAGAAAAATGGAACTGGAGAAATCAACCTTCCTGACTTCAGACTATACTACAAAGCTAGACATCAAGACAGTATGGTACTGGCACAAAGACAGAAATATAGACCAGTAGAACAAAACAGACAACCCAGAGATAAATCCACAAACCTTATCTTTGACAAAGGCGACAAAAATACACAATGGAGAAAAGACAATCTCTTTAACAAGTGGTACTAGGAAAACTGGTCAACCACCTGTAAAAGAATGAAACCAGGATACTTTCTATCACCATACACAAAAATAAACTCCAAATGGATTAAAGATCTAAATGTAAGACCAGAAACTATAAAGCTCTTAGAAGAAAACATAGGCAGAACACTCTTTGACATAAATCACAGCAAGATCCTCTATGACCCACCTCCCAGAGTAATGGAAATGAAAACAAAAATAAACAAATGGGACCTAATTAAACTTGAAAGTTTTTGTACAACGAAGGAAACTATAAGCAAGGTAAAAAAAGGCAGCCTTCAGAATGGGAGAAAATAATAGCAAATGAAACAACTGATAAAGAATTAATCTCCAAAATATACAAGCAGCTCATGCAGATCAATACCAGATATATGAACGATCCAATCAAAAAGTGGGCCAAAGAACTGAACAGACATTTCTCCAAAGAAGACATATGATGGCTAATGTGCTTTGTTGCTCAGTCATGTCTGACTCTTTGTGACCCCAAGGACTGTAGTCCAGCAGGCTCCTCTGTCCACAGGGTTTCTCCAGGCAAGTATACTAGTGTGGGCTGCCATGGAGTTCACTGGAGATGGCTAATAAACACATGAAAAGATGCTCAACATCACTCATCAACAGATAAATGCAAATCAAAACCACAATTAGGTACCAACTCACGCCAGTCAGAATGGCTGCCATCAAAAAGTCTACAAACAGTAAATGCTAGAGAGAGTGTGGAGAAAAGGGAACCCTCTTACACCGTTGGTGGGACTGCAAACTAGTACAGCCACTAAGGAGAACAGTGTGGAGATTCTTTAAAAAACTGGAAACAGAACTGCCATACGACCCAGCAATCCCGCTGCTCGGCATACGTACTGAGGAAACCAGAACTGAAAGAACATTGTATTCCAATGTTCACTGCAGTACTGTTTACAATAGCTAGGATGTGGAAGCAACCTAGATGTCCATCGGCAGACGAACGGATAAGGAAGTTGTGGTACATATACAAAATGGAATATTACTTAGCTATAAAAAAGAACGCATTTGAGTCAGTTCTAATGAGGTGGATGAAACTGGAGCCTATTATACACAGTGAAGTATACAGAAGTATACAGAAAGAGAAACACCAATACAGTATATTAATGCATATATATGGAATTTAGAGATGGTAACAATGACCATATATACAAGATGGCAAAAGAGACACAGATGTAAAGAACAGACTTTTGGACTATGTGGGAGAAGGCGAGGGTGGGATGATTTGAGAAAATAGCATTGAAACATGTATATTACCATATGTAAAATAGATGACCAGTGCAAGTTCAATGCATGAAGCCGGGCACTCAAAGCCAGTGCACTGGGACAACCCAAAGGGATAGGGTGGGGAGGGAGGTGGGAGGGGGTGTTCAGGATGAGGGGACACATATGCACTCGTGGCTGACTCATGTCTATATATGGCAAAAACCACCACAGTATTGTAAAGTAATCAGCTTCCAAATAAAAAAAAAAAAAAATCAGTCTGCCAATTTAATGAAGGATGACCCCAGATAAGACAGCATTGTGGAATGGAGGCAGAGAATGGGGTTTTGAGTGTTAAAGTCCATTATGACTGGTCAGGATCACATTACAAACTCCAAGACATCTTCTCATTACATACGATTTTGACTATTTTAATGAAGCCAAATGAACAACTAAAACTTAATGTGATATAAAAGCCTCAGGGAGCTGGAAAAAAATCTGAGCTTATCCCTAGTATTCACTTCCCAGTATTCAATAAAACAGCTGCCTGTGTTCTGAGTTCATACCATCACCTGGCCACCTAAGTACCTCACAATGGGTTAGTTAAGAATTACTTAACAGAGCTGAAGAAAATCAAACAATCTTTCTAGGTATGCTCTCTCAAGATAGCATTAAATAAAAATTAAGAAAGAACTCCTACAGCCCAGAGTTCTCTTATAAGGTCAGAGAAAGTAAATTTTAAAGTTAATTACATACAGCTTTTAGAAACATGGGAAAATGTTAATACTGTGTTATTAACATTTTATTATTTTTATATTTATATTATTTATATAATATATACATATATTTATATATTTATATAATAATAAATATATTAATTATTTTATGGCCTAAGAACTAGGCCATAAATAAGTATATCATAGGTTCTCTTAAAATCTGCAAATACATCAAGGTATTTCCCAAGTGGAATAATATCCTTTATTCTCCATACTTTTCTATACCTCCCAACTTTTCCATAATAAGCACAAATCAGTTTTTTTAATGAGTTTTTTTATAGCAACATTTAATATATATTCTTTTCAAGTGTTTTTACTCATAATTGCTCTTTTACATTCAATAGACTGAAAAAGGCAAATATTTTCTCTGCATTATGATAAAAACAGATTTGACCTCGTGGACTCCCTGGAAAAAGCAGTTAACACTCTAAGAAGTGGTTTATAGTAACCTTTTTTCATTTTCCACTAGATAGATGGTCTTTCTCCTATCTATTTATAGGGGTTTTTGCTCATTAACTAAGGAAAATTAGACTTTATGATATGATTTGTAAATATTTCCTAAGGTATATTATTTCCCTTTTGCTTTGCTATGGTCATTTTGTCATGCATAACTTGATAACTATGCCAATGAACCTATCAACTTTTAATAGTTTTATATAATAGAAAAACCTTCTCTACTCCAAGATCAGAGTATATTTTTCTATCATAATAGGGATTTTATTGGTTTTGATTGATCACATAGTTCATGAACAATGTATACTTTACTACACTTACTGAAAGATCTATAAAAACATATTGTAAATCCTTTTCTGAACAGTTATCCCAGTGACTTTTCATCTTAAACTTTAAAGAAAAACTTTTTAAAATTAAGATTTTTAACTATACTTTTAAGTGTTGATGAGTATTAAGTCTAAAGTCTCACTAATCCATGATATAATATCATACACAATATTCAGATTTCCAACCTCTTATCAACAGTTACTAGGAAAAGCAATTATGACAGAAAGCCAAGATCAAGGATCCGGTGTAAGATGTTACCATGCTTATGGAGAGTTAACTATTTTCAGTTTGTAAAGAAAAATAAACTAGCACTTGATTTCACCCTTTCAAGATCGGAGGAGGTGGAATTCCCTTCTTCTTAAAATATATATTTGTAATTGAACTCATGGAAACCGAGTAGATTGGTGGTTTCCAGGGGAAAACGGGTGACAGTGGTCAAAGGGTACAAATTTCCAGTTATACGATAATAAGTTCTGGAGATATAAGGTACAGCATGCTGACTACAGTTAACAATACTGTACTGCATATTTAAATGCTGCTAACAGAGTAAATCTTAAATGTTGTCAACAGCAAAAATAAAAAAAGAAAGAAGCAACTATATGAAGTAATGAATGTGTTAACTTATCTCATTATGACAATCATTTCATAATATATACATATATCAAATCATCATGCTGTACACCTTAAATTTACACAATGTTGTATGTCAATTAAATCTCACTATATACACTGGGGGGCTTCCCTGGTGGCTCAGATGGTAAAGAATACACCTGCATAGGGGGAGACCTGGGTTCAATCCCTGGCTTGGGAAGTTCCCCTGGAGGAGAGCATGGCAACACACTCCAGTATTCTTGCCTGAAGAATCCCAATGGACAGAGGAGCCTGGTGGACTATAGTCCATGGGGTTGCAAAGAGTTGGGCATGATTGAGCAATTAAGCACATAACACACTGGGAGAAGAAAGAAAAAACCAACACACATGTATTTAGAGCTCTAAAAGAGCGCATTTTTAAAAATGCAACATATATACACTGCTGAATTTTACATGGATAGCCAACAAAGTCTTACTCTATAGCACAAGAGAACTCTGCTCAATGTTATGTGGCAGCCTGGATGGGAGCGGAGTTTGGGGGAAAATAGATACATGTATATGCATGACTGAGTCCCTCTGCTGTTCACTTGAAACTATCACAGCATTGTTAATCAGCTATATTCCAATATAAAATAAAAAGTCTAAAAAACTGATCTAAAAATAATTCTGGATTGTACAAGATGTACAATATAGGGCCCACTGACTTGATAAATTATATTAATTCGATCACATTTGGTTTCAGTTTCTGTGTTACCCTAAGGTGAGTGTTTTTAGTTTCTTGGGTAGCCACTTCAGCCTGTTTTCCTTTTGCTCCCCTTTTTCATTTGTTCCTATTTTTCTCCTAAAGATGTATCCTTTTACACTTCCCATTATGTATTTGTTTCCATTTTTATAGAAAAGGTGGAGCTGATAACCTTTTTCATCTGAAAGGGCAATTAAGCTCCATAGTCAGGTAGATCAGTTGAAGTTGACAGTGAACAGACACATTAATTGAGAATAATCAAGTTATACCATGCAGGAGATAGCTGACATACTCAAATATCTAAATCAAACACTGGAAATCATTTGCACCAGCTTGGCAAATCAATTTGATGTTTGGGTTCCACGTAAGTTAAGCAAACAAACAAACAAACAGAAACCCCTTTTGACTGTATTTCTGCATGCAATTCTCTCCTGAAACATAAAGAAAATATGCAGTTTTTAAAGCAGATTGTGATGGATGATGATGTGTATACTGTACAATAATACAGGATGGGAGAGTTTGTGGGACAAGTGAAATGAACCACCACCACCATACCAAATGCTGGTCTTCATCCAAAGAAAGTGATGTAGTGTATATAGTGGGACTGGAAGGGAGTGCTCTATATTGAACTCCTTCTAGAAAACAATTAATTCCAACAAGTACTGCTCCCAATTAGACCAACTGAAGGCAGCACTTCATGAAAAACATCTGGAATCTTTGCTCAAGAAGATAAGTTTTGGCAAGATGGAATTATGAAGTTGCCTGTAAAATGGCAGAAAGTAGTGGAACAAAATGGTAAATGTGTTGTTCAATAAAGTTTTTGGTGAAAATTAGAGATGTGCCTTTTATTTTTATTTAAAAAACCAAAGAACTTTTTGGCCAACCAAATACCATGTTCATGGACTGTAAAAATTAGTATTGTTAATATCACCACACTATCCAAGGCAATCTACAGATTCAATATAATCCCTATCAAAACACCTAAGAAATTTTTCACAGAACTAGAACAAATAATTCTAAAATCTGTATGAAAACATAGAACATTCCAAATAACCAATCTCGAGAAAGAAAAACAAAACTGGAAGTATCACATTTCCTAATTTCAAAATTTACTGCAAAGCTACACTGACGAAAACAGTTTGGTACTGGAAAACAGACATATAGATCAATAGAACAGATACAGAGTATGCAGAAATAAACTCATGCTTATAGTTAATTATCTACAACAAAGAAGGCAAGGAGAAACAAGAGGAAGAGACAGCTTCTTCAACAAATTGTTGGGACAACTGGACAGCTACACACAAAAGAATAAAACTTTCTCAAACCATATACAAAAATAAATACAAAATGCATTAAAGACTTAAATGTAAGACCTGAAACTCCTAGAAGAAAACACAGGCAGTACACTCTTTGACAGTGGTGTTAATATTTTTTTGGATATGTCTCCTCAGGCAAGGGAAACAAAAGCAAAAATAAACAAATGGGACTACATGAAAATAAAAAGCTTTTGTATAGCAAAGGAAGTTATCAACAAAATTAAAAGGTAGCCTACTGAACGTGAGAAGATATTTGCAAATAATATATCTAACAAGGAGTTAATATCCAAAATACTCAAAGAACCCATACAACTCAACTTCAAACAAAAAACAACCTAATTAAAAAATGAGCAGAGCACCTGCATAGACGTTTTTTCCAAAGACAACATATAAATGGCCCAAAGACTCATGAAAAGATGCTGGACATCACTATCATCAGAGAAATGCAAATCAAAACTACAATGAGCTATCACCTCACACCTGTCAGAATGGTTATTATCCAAAAGATAGCATGTAAGTGTTGGTGAGGATATGGAGAAAACCCTTGTGCACTATTGGTAGGAAGGTAAATTGGTACAGCTGCTAGGAAAATACTATGAAGGTGCCTCAAAAAATTAAAAATACTACCATATTATCTTACAATTCCACTCCTAGGTATTTATCATAGGAAAACAAAAACACTAATTCAAAAAGATCTATACACCCCTATGTTCACTGCAGCATTATTTACAATAGTCCACATATAAAAGCAATACACATACACGTACACACACACACACACACAGGAATATTACTCAGTCATAGAAAAGAATGAAATCTTGTCATTAGCAACAACATGGATGGCCCTAGGCTATTATACTAACTGAAATAAGTCAAACAGAAAAAGACAAGTAATGCATGACTTCACTTATATGTGAAATATAAAAACAGTCACAATGAAACAAACAGATTAATAGATACAGAGAACAAACTGGTGGTTGCCAAAGAGGAGAGGGATGAGTTAAACAGGTGAGGGAGATTAAGCAGTACAAACTTATAAAATAAATAAGTCACAAGGATGTAATGGGGACTATAGTCAATTATACTGTAATATTAAAAACTCTGTACAGCGACAGGTTAGACTAATAATAGTGGTCATTTTGTAATGTATAAAAATATCAAATCACTATGTACACTGCAGCATTATTTATAATAGCCAGGACAGGCAAGCAACCTAAATGTCCATCAACAGAGAAATGGATATACAAGATGTCAAACTTATATACAATGGAGTATTATTAAGCCATAAAAAAGAATGGAATTGTGCCATTTGCAGAGACATGGATAGACTGAGAGATAGTTATACAGAGTAAAGTAAGGCAGAAAGAGAAAACATCATACAGTGTCATTTGTAAGTAGAATTTAGGAAAATAGTACACACCAACTTATTTGCAAAGCAAACACAGAAACAGACATAGAGAACAAACTTATAGATACCAGGGAAGAAGGGTGGGTGGGATGAACTGGGAGATTGGAATTGATATATATATACACTACTATTTATAAAGTAGATTGGAGAAGGCGATGGCACCCCACTCCAGTACTCTTGCCTGGAAAATCCCATGGATGGAGGAGCCTGGTGGGCTGCAGTCCATGGGGTCGCTGAGGGTCGGACACGACTGAGCGACTTCACTTTCACTTTTCACTTTCATGCATTGGAGAAGGAAATGGCAACCCACTCCAGTGTTCTTGCCTGGAGAATCCCAGGGACGGGGGAGCCGGGTGGGCTGCCATCTCTGGGGTCGCACAGAGTCGGACATGACTGAAACGACTTAGCAGCAGCAGCAGCAGCAGCAACAGATCCTCTCTCCATCATGTTGGGTGTTACAACAATAAATGAATAGATGAATTTGGGAAGAACTGACAACCTTTATAAATTCAGTCTTCATTTTCAAATCATTTATTTGTTTAAATCTTTTGTAATTCTTGGGGCCTAAGACTTTCTCTATATAAATCTTCAACATTTCTTATTCTAGATTTCTTTGTTCAAGATATTCCTTGGTATTTTATGTTGCTGTTTTGAATGTATGTGCATGCTAATACAATGTATGTGTGAGTATTCTTCTTCCCTTATATCATCCAACTGGTACTACAAAATCATTCATTGTACCCAGATACTCTATCATTTGTAACTGCTTTTGAGCTGATTTTTTTTGAGTTCTGCACGTATATAATAATAATGAAAATGGTGATAATTTTACCTTTTCTTCTACATTTATATCTTTGATTCCTTTTATTATCTAATTGCAGTAGCTAGTTCCTCCAAAACAAGGTCAAATAATAGTGAGGATAACAGACAATGAGGGTAACTGGCTTTTCCTAATTTTAATTAGAAAGCTTCCAATGTTTCTCCAGTAAGCAAGATACTTGTTGGGGGGTGGGGAGGGGAACAGATATATTTTATCATGCTATGAAACTACAGCTATATCACCATATTTTAATAAGATTTGAAAAATAATATCTATATAATTATATCAAATGCTTCTTAAATATCTATAAGGATAATATAACTTGATTTTTTTCCCTACAGATCAATTGTGTGTGTGTGTTGTGTTTAGTCGCTCAGTCTTGTCTAACTCTTTGTGACCCCGTGACCCCAATGCAGCCCACCAGGTTCCTCTGTCCATGGGATTTCCCAGGCAAGAATACTGGTGTAGGTTGCCATTTCTCCTCTAGGGGATCTTGCCAACCCAGGGATTGAACCTACATCTCCTGTATCTCCTGTGCCCTTCCCTGCTGAGTAACATGGTGAATTATGCTATTAAAGTCATTCTTGCATTCCTCGGTTAAATCACACTTAGTCAAAGTTTAGGTTTATGGGCCACTGAGTTACGCTTGATAGTATTTTAACTTGGGATTTTTGGATTAATATTCACAGATGTAGCAGTTCTGAAATTATATATCAAATGTTTTACTGCTATACATACATATCAATATGTATTTGTACATATGCATATATGTGCGTATATAAAGACATATATGTAGAAGTATACATATATATATGTATCAAGTGCTGTTCTATGGCTTACAAATACAAACTCATTTAATCTTTGAGTTTGGTACTATTAACCCCAGTTTATATATGATAAAACTGAGGCTTGGAGATTAAATGACTTGACCATGTTACAATAGCTAGTAAAATGCTGCTGAGATTTAAACACAAAAGTTTACTCAAGAGCCCACTCTATACTGTTCTGCTTTTAATACTTGTACATAAAATTTGTATTAGTTTTTTCTTTTTCTTTGGGGGAGATGTTAATAAGTTCCAATGTTACACTCTTTTCATAATGTTATACCCTTCCTGTCAGCACTGGAATACCTTAAACTGTATTATATTTTTAAAGGGTTGGTAAAATTCCTCTTTGAAACTTTATGTCTGGTGTTTTTAAAAGAGGAAACTCTTAGAAACCTGATGGCCTCTCCTGACCTAAAAGGAACAGATCCAAATTACTAGTCCTGGAGTTTAAGAACCCAAAAACTTACTTGCTAATTCATTACATCTTATCATGCTCCCCTTCCTTCATTCTTACCAAGAAATCTTATATTCCAGCCATTGAAGTTTGTTCAGTTTTCTCAGGCATTAAGTTATCCAGCTCTCTGCTTTCCTACAGCTTTTTGAACAGACAAGGTGAGATTTAGCAAACTGAACTGCAATTATTTGTATCTTTGTTTACTAGAATGCTAATTTCTCTATACCACCAGCACCTAGCACAAGTGCCTAAAACATGGGTGACCTGTGTTATACTTTAGTTTAAAAAAAAAAAAAAAAGAATGAGAATAAATGAAATTGAATCAAAGAGTAGGGGGACAGATCTCATCTTGCAGAAAAGGATAAGAAGTGTCTAAAGTGTTGTCTAAAAAGAGAAGTATCTCTGAAGAAACATACTGAAGGTAATCTCATTTTTACTTAGTAAAGTTTAAAAATATTAAATGGATTTACAATACTGAAGTGAATCATGTTTTAGCTCTATAAATATCTTCCTAAAATAATAAACGAAATATTAAACTGTGAATACCTTAGGATTGTCATAACTTCACTAAATATACATAAGGAAAAAGTCCAAGGGAGATACAAGTATTCTAAAATATTAACATAAAATTGTGATTTTCTTCTTGCTTTTTGCACTTTACCCTACTGTTCAAATTTTTCCACAAACTATATGAAACATGTATGTCAAAGTGTCTTCTATGTAGAAACATAAGATCTTAGGTTTATCAAATGCCTAATTTTAAGATATCATATAAGAGAAAAAACAATTTTAGTGACTTAAAAATGCTAAATACAAAGTAGTTTATTTTTCAAGTTTGGTGAGAAATTAGAAAACTGTTTCTTTAAAAGCATTAACTATTATACAAAAGTATAATACTTTTATTATATTATGTAATGCTCAAAATTCTCCAAGCCAGGCTTCAACAGTATGTGAACTGTGAACTTTCAGATGTTCAAGCTGGATTTGGAAAAGGCAGAGGAACCAGAGATCAAATTGCCAACACCCGTTGGATCATAGAAAAAGCAAGAGAGTTCCAGAAAAACATTTACTTCTGCTTTATTGACTACGTGAAAGCCTTTGACTGTGGATCACAACAAAATGTGGAAAATTTCTTAAAGAGATGGGAATACCAGACCACCTCACCTGCCTCCTGAGAAATCTGTATGCAGGTCAAGAAACAACAGTTAGAATAGGACATGGAACAACTGACTGGTTCCAAATTGGGAAAGGAGTGTATCAAGGCTGTAAATTGACACCATGCTTATTTAACTTATCATGTGGAATGCCGGGCTGGATGAAGCATAAGCTGGAATCAAGACTGCTGGGTGAAATATCAATAATCTCAGATATGCAGATGACACTACCCTTATGGCAGAAAGTGAAGAGGAACTAAAGAGCCTTTTGATGAAAGTCAAAGAGGTGAGTGAAAAAGTTGGCTTAAAACTCAACATTAAAAAAACGAAGATCATGGCATCCAGTCCCATCACCTCATGGCAAATACATGGGGAAACAATGGAAACAGTGAGAGACTTTATTTTCCTGGGCTCCAAAACTGCTGCAGATGGTGACTGCAGCCATAAAATTAAAAGGTGCTTTCTCCTTGGAAGAAAAGCAATGACCCACCTAGACAACGTATTAAAAAGCAGAGACATTACTTTGCTGACAAAGGTCTGTCCTAGTCAAAGCTGTGGTTTTTCCAGCAGTCATATATGGATGTGAAAGTTGGACTATAAAGAAAGCTGAGGGCCAAAGAATTGATGCTTTTGAACTGTGGTGTTGGAGAAGACTTTTGAGAGTCCCTTGGACTGAAAGGAAATCAAACCAGTAAATCCTAAAGGAAATCAGTCCTGAATATTCATCGGAAGGACTGATGCTGAAGCTGAAACTCCAATATTTTGGCCACCTGATGCGAAGAACCGACTCATTGGAAGAGACCCTGATGCTGGGAAAGATTGAAGGTGGGAGAAGAAGGGGACGATAGAGAATGAGATGGTTGGATGGCATCACCAACTCAATGGACATGAGTTTGAGCAAGCTCTGGGAGTTGGTGATGGACAGGGAAGCCTGGCATGCTGCAGTCCATGGGATTGTGAAGAGCTGGACACGACAGAGCAACTGAACTGAATTATACAAAAGAGCTAGTTTTAAGCTTTAAATATGAATTTTTAAAAAAAGGAGATACAAGAATGAAATGAGACTATTTAACAATCAATTTTTAGAATGCAAATGGTAGCTCTTGCAGCAAATAAAATGCACAGGGAGCCACCATCACCCTTTCTTGTCTAATATTCCTTACTTTCTATTCTCTAAACACTCAACACCCCTGGATCACTCACTCTACTGTTTGTAAATCTTCATCTTCTCTTCTCTCCCATATAACCCTACCATGCCAAGATCATGCAATTCTTATATTTCCTTACTCCATAACTTCTGCCTTTTATTCCACAAACCTAATTTTCAAGTTTCTTGAAAAACACCCTTGCCAGATATTACTGTGGTTCTTCCACTCCTATTCCTAAAAGAATTCCCTACATAATCTTTTTTCCTGTTTGTCCACATCTGGGAGAATAAGACAATTTCAAGGCTTCAAAAGAGATGCTCCTTTCACAATACACACAAAAAAGCACAAACACTGTTCTCCTCTTGCCTACTATGCCGAAGAGGTCCTGGGCCGAATTTTCCTCAGCATGGGTGCTACACGCTTCCTGTATGCGGATCTTCAAGTCCTGCCTCTTGCCTATACCATCGTGATCTCTGAAAGAGGGTTCTGGAGGAATAGAAAGAGCCAGGGTCTTCCAGTTGTGGTGTTATCTAACCATGATCCTAAACAGTCTTATCACAAGAAAAAAATTGTTAACTATATGTAGTGACAAAGCTTAGCTAAACTTATTGTGATAATCACTTCACAATATATATTAATACATATATCAAATCATTATGTGCTACATCTACAACTAATACAATGTTATATAGCAACTATATCTTAAAAAAAAAAAAAAAGATTAACACTACAAAACTACCTTCTGGTCAGTACCAGAAACAGTAAGAACAGTTCTATATTCTCAGAAAATCTTCATTCTGTGGATCTAATTCTTTGTACGTCAGGTCACCTGAATGTGAAGAGTAGACTCAGACACTGTGCAATAACATAAGGAAATGATAGAAACACTTGCCAGAGTCAAGTCCACACCTGAATATCTTTTTCCTTTGGAGCTCTTCAAAGCTGCCACATTTCAACTGATTCTTAACTTTTCAATTATTAACACTTCACTTTTGGAAGGGCATTTCTTGCTTCTCTTGGTGTAGTCAATTGCCAAGTTTATCCCTGTAGACCCACACTGATATACAGAATTGCAGGTATGCCCATTTCTAACAGAGACATGTAGGCAAGCTCTTCAGAAAGCCTAGATGATGCAAGATTCACACGCACTGCCAACTGCTATGAGTGCAGCAAGAAACCCTGAAGATTTAAGAGCAATTTCAAAATTCCAAAATAAGTACATAAAATAGCAACTGATACTATTTTTAAAAACTAGAATGTTGTTTTTAAAATGCCTTTTTTAGAACTCTTATTAAACTAGACCCATTATGAAGAAAGTACTCTACAGTTAAAAGTTTTAGAAGTGATACATATTATATCCCAAACTTTGTTTGGCTGTGAAAACTTCTGTAGCATCTTTCAACAGGATAATTTGTGAGGTGGTTTGACAGATTAGTAAACGTTATTTCAAATTCTATTCTTCATATTAATTAGCTTAAATAATATTAAATCAATACTTATGTTTAGAATTATAATATAAATAAGTTACAAAAACACCTAATTTGTTATATAAGAGACATAACTGGATAGACTGTGAGTACATCATATTCTGAAATCCTAGTATGGGAACAGCCTAGCTTATACTACACAAATCTAATTACATGGAAAGTACATGGTAGTAGAAAACATTTCAAAATGGAATGATCAGGATTCAACCTATTTTAGTGAAGGCACATATGATTATCTATAAGTCAAGAGTCTCCTAACTGATAAAGGCTGCTAGTTTTGCCCATCTCTAATCCTTTCTTCTTTAAAATGCTACCAGTTGTTTTTCAAAAAGAATTGATGGTAACGTTCTCCTACTTCAAAACCTTTCCATAGTTCCCAGAGCTTCAAAATCAGAGAATTCAAAAATTTTAATGCTGCAAGTCTGGTTTCAGTCTAACTTTCCAAATTCTTCTCCACATCCACACAACCTGCCCAGCTCTAGCTATACAAGGTAGTCATATCTGTTTCGTGCTTCTCTGCCTCTGGAATTGTCATTCCCCTTTCTTCTCTCCATTTGTTAAATTATTTCTCCTCTTTTAACACCCAACCCAAATGACTTTTCACATTAGCAATAACATACAAATTCACTTCATTCCACTTAAGAAAAGTCACTACTGTATTTAATTACAGAATAGCAACTTTTCCACCTATGAAGACATGAATACTACTGACTTTGATTAGTTTATTTGTAGTGAATATTCTAAAAATCACTCTTTCTCCTAGATTCAGTTCTCAGATTCAATCCCTTAGTTGCTTAATGAATACCAAATACGTACGAGACATAGTCTTGATCTTAAGTCTGGACCCAACACCTGTTCTACAGCTAGATGCATATGCAATAGGATGCATATGCAAGTGGGAGTTTTCCTCATGTTCCCAAATTGTACCTAAGGTCAAAAGCTGAGGATAATTAAATACCCCCTCTTATAGTTTCAAGGAGCCAACAATAACTGGCTTCTCCTCTTAGGGCTTACTGAGAGTTCCCTTTTCTTTAAACCAACACTGTCATCAATATTCTAGCACCTTTCCTTCAATATATATCTAAAGAGGCTTTTAAAAAAAAGAGGGGTTATTGGACTTTGAGAGGAACATAATGTTTATGAAAGGAGGATATTGTCTCTCCTCTTATAGCAAAAAAGCAGTGTCATAACGAATTGAAAAGGTAAGAATCCAAGTTTGAAGTCATCTGAAAGAAAGGCAGACTGGTATTTCATTCCCTGTTTGGGTGTCTGTATAGGCAAAAGACTTACTGATTTACAACTCTATAATATGCTTATGGGAAAAGAGAAGTGGGGAGAGACTGTGTGGAAAGTGTCACATAGGAAAGTAGGCAAGACTATCACCCACCTTAAGTTCTTAGGAACCAAGAGGTATGAAAAATACAACCTTTTCCCCAGTGTGCCTGCAGGCCCTAGAACTGGCCATGGGAGGTAGATCTGATTGGGTAAGGTCTTGAGGCAAAAAAAAAAAAAAAAAAGACACACATATCAGAGACACATGGTATGAATGCCATCAATCAGAAGATGTAACCAAATCTTGCAAGGGATTGCCAATGCCTATGGAAACAGGACAGACTTCAGCTCACTGTCAGCACAGTCAGCACAACTTCATTTAGCCTGTCTACAATGAACCTGAATAGTAGTGCTGAATAACCAAGAAGACTCAATACTTGGCACATCATGTAGAATTCTGCTTCCCCTATCACTCCTCCCAGTTTCAACACCAGAGGATAAAAACAGCACAGGAAAGAGGGAAGGCAGAAGTGTGTGACCTAAAGTTTTCAGCCCCAGATTAAGGTCTATTCTAATCTGGGAAAAAGTGATAAGAGTACTGGATCAAGCCTGTGACTGATGCTATAATATGAAGAGAACTTAGGCTTAAATGGGGGGCAACCCACTCCTGTACTCTTGCCTGGAAAATCCCATGGACGGAGGAGCCTGGTAGGTTACAGTCCATGGGGTCGCCAAGAATCAGACATGACTGAGTGACTTCACTAGTCTTAAAAAATAGATTGAGACTAGAACATTTAAAAATTATGGAAAAAAATGACAAGACGTGTTAAGGTACTTGATATATCCAGTAGGAAAGGGGATTTTAATACAGCAGAGTTGGAAGGCAATTACTAGATAAAAAGCAAAACTGATTTATATTTATATCCCAGCAAATCGAGATCTTCAACAAACTGGTTACACAAAGATGGACAGTCTCTGAAATTAGTTTCCATATATACTGGTGTTCCATCTCTTCATTCTTTTGTTGCATGTGTGAAATTTTGGTATGAGCTCTACTCTACTATTATTATTTAAGTCTAGAACCAGTCGATCGACAGGCTCACTACTACTTGCAGCTCTGTCTAAAAAATACTAAGTAGATAAGAAGTCATACTTCTACCTCTAGGAAGACAGCAAAGTCACAGATAAGAATGGGTAAATAAGCATTTCTAATGATCGAGGATGATAATAACAGTAAAAGGTTTTTCAAGTAGTAAGGGAGGAGACTGATGAGAACACAGCTCATAGAGCAGAAATTTGACACCTCATTGCTTTCAATGTTCACCTTTCAATAATCACACCAAAGAAATCTACAAAGAGGCTTATCTGACAAAGAGGAAAAACCAGAATATTATAAATGGACATAGTTCAAAAGCATGATACAGAGGAAAGAAAATAAAGATTCTAAAGAGAGTAAGAGAAAAGCACGTGAAGGCTGAACAGGAAGTGGGACCTGAACTGGGGCTGCACATGGAGGGTGGACAGGCATGGATGACAGACAGAGCAGAACAACTGCTGGATGCATGAGAGACAATAATGTAAAGTGGCTGTGACACATTACAATATTAATACATACCGAGACTGAATTGCGGGTAATGCTCATAAATCTAACTGCAATTAGTACAGGTTTCTGGATTAGGAAGGACATGAAAAGGAAAGCAGACGGTTAGAATGTACATGTCATTGCCCCATTAAAGAGGTTTAATCTCTCAATGGAATGAATATATCCGTCTTCTGCAGCATCAGCAAAAAAGCACGGCTTGTCTACCTGCTGTGAAAAGTAGATTTATAGTAAAAAGTCTCTTCCTTTCTTCACTGGATGGGTACTGCTAACTTGGATCTCTCAGAACTGAGTTCTTAAAAATTCATACTACAAAAAGGGTTTCACTTTTAAATGGGGTTTCTGTTTTCATCTGCTGGGGAGAAAATTTAGAATGTGTTTTGTGATGAGCTTTATTGAATACCTTTACTGGCTGGAAAAATTGTGTTTATGTTTGTTTTTAGAGAACACCCTTCACTAACTTAATCAACAGACATTTGTTGGGCACTTGTCCTGTGCCAGGCAGTTTAACAGTAAAGGAAGAAACAGAGTTACTTTAATGCTAATCTAAGGATAAACTATGAAGTATAGCGGAAGTATTGCTGGGCCCCTGCAAAAGCATGGGCTTGATGGTGGGGAAGCTTGCTTCTCTTTAGAGATTTACTGGGGATCTGAATGGGTGTTCACTAATACAGTTTTGTTTTACAATTCAGGGAAAGGGTAGTAAATGGGCAATAATTAAACTTAAATGCAGTAGTAAGTTTCCAGTTACCTAGACCCTATTGATTATGGATCAGTGTGAAATGGAGTTATTTACATATAGGTCACTGGTTACAAAGGAAGATATTAAACAGAAAAGTGGCCAAATGGAAGAAATTAATTATCATTTTTGTACGGCTTTTCTTCAAAATCTAGCAAATCTTTATTTGATAATAGCAGATCCATAATGGAAATCTGTAACATATGAACCACAGTCTTGTAAGTGATTAAGTTGTCTGCGCCCCGAAGTACTGGCAGGACAAGCAAAAGTGACATGGTTAAGGATGGGAACAGATGGTAGAAGGAAGTAGAACCAAAAGTTAGGGTGGGTCAAGTTTTCATAGAAAGAACAGGAAAAGAAAACAGGGCAACTTATTAAACCACCAACATTTTATCCAAATACTTGATTTATAAAATTCTTCACATTTAATTGAATATACATTTTATTGTATATAAAACTAAAAATAGTTAAAAGATCAAACATGAGGCATAACATTATACCCTGAGACAGGTGATTTTTTTTTCACTTGCTCCATGTGAAAAAGATTTGGAGAATAATCTCTCTCCACACATCATAATGTGCACTGAAACTCCAAGGAAGTCGCCCACTTTCCCCTGTGATTCTATGTCCTGCATCTTACCATTGATCTACGAATCAGTGATAGCCTGGTCTTTGCTTTATTTTCAGCAAATTCCAGGCTACTAATGTCTTTGAGACGAGCCTTATATTTATTCATTTGTTCCACAACAATCAGCTCCACACAGCTGAAACAAAAGGAAAGAGAGAAAACTGTTAAGAGCTGAAGTAAATCAAATACATTATATCAGTCACAGACTACTTTTCAGCTAAGTGTGGTAGAATTGGAGGATAAGAGAAAAATCAACATCCCTTATTTTATGAGCTCAGAGACAGGGTTTATAATGGTGGTTCACAACTTCAGCCACACTTTAGTATCCACCTGAGGAACAGGTGTAAGTCCCGATGCCTAGGTCATACCCCAGACCAAGTAAATCAGACTCTCTGGGAATGGGACACAAATACCAGGCCTTTCTGGGGGAAAGCTCCTTTTGCAGGAAAGGTTAAAAATCAGCACTCTAGAAGGAAATCAGAGATCCGTGAAAAAAGGCCAAGGTGAAATACAGGAATATTGAAGTATTAAGACCAAAGAGATACAGAGCCACAAGACTACAGTTAGACTGGATTATAGGAAAATACAAAGTATATGTAATTTGGTAAAATGAGATTTTAAAATACATCTGGAAACTATAAACAAATGTAAAGAAAAGCCAAATTTAAAAAATAAGACCTTTCAAAACAAAAGATGCTTCATATATAGAATCTAAAGGAATTTTTCATATTCAGCATAAAAAAGACCAGTGGTGCCTAGCAATCTTATTAAAAACATATGAACCTAAGAAATCGTTCACTAGGGGAATTCCCTGGTGGTCCAGTAGTTAGGACTCTGCACTTCCACTGCAGTGTGGCCATGTTCAATTCCTGGTCAGGCAACTAAGATTCTTGCAAGTTGAATGGCACAGCCAAAGTAAAAAAAGGATAAATCATTCACTCTGATAGCTGGATAAAGTGACTACACTGATGCAGAAGCCCGTGGTGTACTGCAGAGGTGATAGTGACTGGCCTTACGTGGTAGTCTTACTGATGTCCTGCACACTTTGCAGTGGGTCGATGGTGTCAGGGCAGCGGAGAATGCAGGGTGCAAACACAATGGCCAAAGCATTAGCAGACATTCGATTAGTGTCTTCCTGTAGAGCAATCCTAAGGAACAAAAAACCCAAGTGAAACTGGGATAAAAAAGGAAAACTGCAGGGAGATAGAAGAGATGAGAGAAAGGCAAATGACATCAGCTGCATAGTACTGGAAGGATATCCCTACCAGTTGAGACACTGTAGAATTTCCCCAAAGCGGTTTCCTTGCCTCTGGGAAGCACTCTTTCACTCTGTTCCTTCCCTGACGCAACTGAGGTCAGCAGATAGCTGACCAAGGGAAATTTATGACTCACTGTCCCAGGTCACCATTCATAGATGAACATGTCTAAAGAATGCAGAGACCTTAAGGCATTTTCAGACAGTGATAAAAGATATTTACCCAAAGAGAAAGATGGCTTTCTTCCCCAACATCAACTCTCAGGAGAACACAGACTGCCCCTGAAGTCTCTTTAGTCAGTCGATTCCTGAGCTCCATATGACCCCACCACCTCCTATGAATTAGGCTATGTCAATAAACACACATCTTCTCTAGTTCAAGAGTTAAGACATCTAGCTAGGCTACACAGTGCCACCATAAGACTGAATGATTACATGGCTCATTAGGGTGGGGAAGCACCTGCCACGCAGTCCAACTCCATGGAGAATTTCTGCTCCAGGGAATCTTAACCACCTGTTCAAGGCATTGACTTTATTAATAAGAAAAAAAATATCAGTTTTCCATATGAAGGAACTCTTCATTTACTTAAAACAATCCAAGAGAAAATGTTAAGCAAATCTTTGTTTCTTGAAGTTACCTGACCAGATGAAAGATGAGGCGTTCCAGTGTATTGAGATGAGTTCGGGAGAGCTGGTCAATGACAGAGTATACACCGCGGATTGTCTCTTTCCTCTCCTGAAGGCCTGAAAACAGGAAGAGCAGCAATTAAGACTGAATATCTTCTCTTATACACTACACCTTCCTTCTGGACATTCACTGGGTCCAGCTGACTTTTAAGAGTTTTAGCCATACCTGTATAGCAGAAGAAAACTCACTAGTTACCACTAATCTCCCCCTGCTTGAGTTCTATACTCACTAAGCAGGCTCCTGAGTTTTAATTTAGATCCCAGTAATTCTTGATTACAGTAAGGGGCAAGAGATACCCCAGTTTTTCATTTTGTGGCAAACCAATTCCCCATGAAAATTAATCAACTGCTATACAAGTTATCTGTTGTTGTCCTTTAGTCATTAAGTTGTGTCCAACTCTTTGCAATCCCATGGACTGCACCATGCCAGGCTTCCCTGTCATTCACTATCTTCTAAAGTTTATTCAAACTCATGTCCATTGAGTTGGTGATGCTATCCAACCATCTCATCCTCTGCCACCCCCTTCTCCTTTTGCTTTCAACCTAAGCTGTAAATAAGTCTGAAGGGAATTTGAGGATCTATGCCTTGGGGCCTAAATGAATACTTCTACATAGGCCTTCATCAAAATCCTACATATCTATAGCACTGAAAAATTAAACTAGCATGTTAGGTATGGCACAGAATAGATAGCCAACGTTACACTGAGTCCTTGCTTAGATTCACAATTTATTTATAATCTTAGTCTTTCAACCTCTTTGTGAGAAGCAACTAAGTGACTTGCTCAGAAAGTTTTTAGGACATTGACATTTTAATGAGTCTCTAAGAAAGGCAACATTTGAATAGGTGCGAATTCAGTGGCAGTTTTATATCTACTGTATTACTTTTGAATCTATATGAACTTAAACCAACTGAGAATGGCTAAACAGTCTAATATGAAGATAGCATTTCTTTCCCAAGTGTAGCCCTTTCCTGAACCCAGGAAACCTGTGCTTACCCATAGCTCGAAGAAATTCCTCATAGAGTTCAAAGGTCATGAGTGGATTGGGTAAATCACGAAGCCATTGTTTGAATACACTTGCAATGACATGTATGTTATAGTCATCAAGGTTTACATTCTCAGCATCTATTCAGAGATAAAGAATTAGATAAGAAAGCCAAAATATGCAGAGGGTCAAATAATAATGCACTTTAGAAACTATCATGACCAAAAGATACCTTTATCAATATCTTCTGCAATCCTATTCCATGCTTCGGAACAGTGTTCCTCTTATGGTAAAGGTACAGTTTTTGTCTGTTTTTTGAACTGTTGTGGACTGATAGATGTGTAAAGTAAAAGATCACATGTTTTCATGTCAAAGCACTATTAAACTGCTATCAAAGTTTCTAAATGCTTGCTCCCAGTTTCTGTACTTCTCTTGCGGCAGCTTGGCCTGTGAACCACACTTTTAGTAGTGATGTTTGAGACGGCCAATAGAAGAAAGGCCTAAAAGACATCTTCTACAAGTCAGACTGATTTTAAGTGATTCTTAGAGATAAAAGGACAGTGATAACTGAGCTTATGAAATGTGAAGAAAATCTTTACTATGCTTCACTTAAAAACCCTCTAGGGTTATACATGAGATGACTGGGGTGATATAGGATGAATGGTGCCTATGGGTAGACTCTTGGTTATACAGAGACAAGTATTGCACCTACATGTGATTCAAAAAGATCTATTCCTGGGAATTCTCTGGCAGTCCAGTGGTTAGGACTCCATGCTTTCTGCCAAGGGCTCAGGTTCAATCCCTGCTCGGGGAATTAAGATCCCACAAGCTGTGCAGTGCAGCCAAAAAAAAATCTATCCCTTTTCAATAATGGTAAAGAGTAGAAGTTGAACATAAAACCAAAGTCAAAGCTCTGCATACATTCCAGAACTGAGGCTACAGCTCTACACAGATACATATTCAAATCACTAATTATCAATTTAAATAACTATGTCATCAGTGTTGGAAGGCAATAATATACACCAGAAAGAACATCACTTGGAGTCAGAGTAACAGATTAACAGGCAACAGTTTAGATTATGGGTTAAATGCCAGCTTTGTCACTTATTGGTGGTAAGTCATTGGGCAAGATCCTCGATAAGCCTCAGTTCCTTCATCTGTAAACAGGGATAATAATCACTGTCTGTGAACATCAGTACAAACATTTGTTGTGAAGATTAATAGAAAAACATCAGCACATTGCCCTGCATCTTATCAATAGCTCATTAGTTAATTTTCCTGAACCCAAGTTTTCTTCTTTGTAAATTAAAGATATGATCTTACCAGACTGCTAAAAAGATTAAGTGAGATCTGTCTGAAATATCTAATAATCCCTTGTACAAATGATACTCAATGTATGTTTGCTGAGTGGACCATATAAAAGAAAGCTACAAATGATTAAAAAAAATAAAAAAAGGCACCACAGAAAAGACTGCATTCTTCTGGCTTCAAGCAAAGGATCAACATGTAATAAAAACTAACAGCATGAGATGACCTGCTTAAATAAGAGTATTTGGTCTTGATTTAGAGGGCACTATCTTACCTGTATCTAGACCTTGTCGAAGCTCCTTGATTTTATTAGTTGAACCAGACTTTCGGTAAATACCTTCTGTGTACAGTCCATGCATTTCAATGTAGTTTATGAGCTTTTCCACCACCAAAGGAACAGTTCGGTCTTCACTGGTCAAACGGGACAGTTCAACCCCAAATTGTCGAGAGGACAGCTCTGGATCATACTACATGGAAGATAATTTTTGATTCCAAATACATTCAAACACCTTTAAATATATTTATCCAATTCTTTAAAAGTAACAATTTTTTCTTTTCCTCAAGTTTTAAAAGCATAGTTACGAGAGTTGGGAGGAAAGGGAATTCTTGTTAATGCTGAGAATATAAAGAAGTGAGAAGTTCGTTTCAATCCTCTTCCACTTGGAATCCCCCCTCTCACTGCACTCCCCCCTCTCCACCCCCCAACCCACCAAATAATGGGGAAGAATGCAGGCAGTGGCTACAGGTTACTGCTTTCCTTTCCTTAAAAAAATCTCTTCATGTAAAGATGGGCTGTGGGCAAAGGAGAAAGGGGAGAGACTCTGTATACTAAACATTTACCATGTACCACTAGAAAACCTATTGATTTGATATGAATTAGAGTTGTCACTAATTTCTGAAGCATAAGGATGCTCTGGTGTTTACGTAAACTTTAGAGAAGTTAAACTGACTACTGATGTCACAGCTAAAGGCAGGGGCACACAGAGGCCCAAGATTAGTGACCTCTTTCATTTAATTCAATAGTGTATTCTGATATTGTATTTCATTATTATTTTATGTGATAGGGAAAAAAAGGCTTATCCTTAAGTTTATTTGAAGTACTTTAAATAAAAGAAGAATGCCAGCTATTATCTCTGAGACTGAAACTTTTTATGTAAATCTCCTTTTTGTCCTTTCCTTCTCCTGCCCCATGCTCCTTGCCTAGCCCAACACTGCATACCCCAGTCTCTCCTTCATCCTGCATGCAGTCAGTGCTGAGTTCTTTTAGTCTATTAGTACACCCTTTCTTTTCATACAACTCTAATTTTTCTTTCTTTGACACTGTGAGACTGCAAAATAATCTGCTTTTCTGTTAGCTTCTTAGCCTCTTGACCTGTGCAGCTTAAGAATTCAGAAAACACCTTAAAGGGAAAACCCGAGTTTTAGGCTCCCTTCTCTATATGTTTGGATCATGGTCCTTCAAGTCTTGGCAATCCCAAACTCCAACTTTTGTCTCTATAACTCTATAAGATTTCTAAAAGCTTTTCTGGCTTTTCTGACTCTTAAGTGTGGCCCTCTGCCCAGAATCTTGATTTCTTGTCCTACAACAAAAACTGACAAATTCCCACTTAGAGGAAAACATCTCACACATATAGATTCACCAATCTGTAATTCTTTTCTCTGTAGGTTCTAGGCCCCTAAATTCCAATTTTCCTGGGCAGCTATCTAATGCTAGGCAACAGACTTTTTTCAGTTGTTCTCAGCACAAGTATTAGTCTACCACAAGCTACTCCATCTTAGCCAGCAGATGTCTTACCTTCATTGTATATTTTAAGCCCTGAGTCAAATTTATCTTTGTACTTTGCCATGATTTGTCTACTAATTTGGAACAGATGAAAACTATATACATGGGCTGTAAACATGCACACATATTTTATTATAGTTCAGATCTGCACAGTATTGTTAAAATTGTATATGACAAATAAGCAAATGTGATCACATGTCAGTACAAGCCTGAAATATTTCCAAAATGGTTCCTTTTTGAAGCATAAAATTATCAGAGTACAAGTTCAGTATCAAATCCAAGTAGAAGTTTGTAAACACACCAACTATGCTGATGAATTTTACTGTGTATGTTAAAATCTTTAACTGTAGCCTACCACTTTCAAGACAGTTTATAGGAACACTTAAGAGTGTTTAAAGTAGGAAACCTTAGAACTTCCCTGGCAGTCCAGGGGTTAAAACTAAACACTTCCAATGCAGGAGAGTGGGTTCAGTCCCTGGTCAGGGAACTAATATCCCACATACTGCATAACGTGGCCAAAAAATTTAAAAAGAAAAAAAAAGCAGGAAACCTTTAAAAAGAGTGCTTTAATAAGTTGTTGGTTGTGAAATCAGGTTAGCAGCTCCCATGTAGTAAAGGTAAATACAGTTCTGGAAAAATCAATTCAGTTATACATACACACATACCTCTATATGTGTAAGCAGGATTATGATATAAAACTTATTTCTTATAGTATTTTGTGGCCAAAAAGTTTGAAAACCACTACTCTGTAAGATCATCAAAGAGGCTTTGATTTCTTTCCACAAGGCAAAAAAGACCTTTTTTGTCCTTTCCTTCTCTTGCACCATTCTCCAACAGACTTGTTATTTATTACTCATAGGTAATAACTTCTTACCTTTTTAGAACACTTGGCTGTGGTTTTCAGACAGCACTTCTTATGACAAGCATACTTGCACACTGAAAAACAGGTTTAAAATGTAACATTTTCAGAAGTCTATATATTAGTGGCAAAACTTAACAAGTTTACTGTTTTATTTTGAAGATACTTTTTTTAAATCGGAGACTCCTATAGCATCATATACTTTGTATCATAATAGAATAAAAAATGGTCTTAACTCATTCAATTCAGAAAAATGAAGCTGAAAAACATACCTAAAAATCCTAACCACTGTCTGGGAAAAAGTTTTTTATTCTTTCAAGACTGCTTGCCCCTCCTCCTTGTCCCCACCATATCCCAGCAAAATATTTATCTATCTTCCTGGTTTGATTCACAAACCATTGCCCATGTTCCCCTCTTATACTTGCTCTATGATCTGATAAAATGCAAGAAATACCTATTAAGAATCATTCCAGTGGATTAAAAAAGCATTAATATCAAAGACCTATACTAAAATAAAAACAAATCGGGTAACATATTAGGCTATAAAAAAGGCCTTATTCATTCTCCTAGAAAGTCTAGAATAGAGCTCTGAGGAACCAGAACATAAAGAACATCAGTAGTGATTGAGAAGATGAGATGAAAGGTTCAGAGCAGAAATCAGTTCTTGGACCAGGAGATAACAGGGTGGCTAGGCAGCAGTATGGGCTCACTGAGAAGAGAATCCTGAGAAAATACTTGGCCTGTGTTATTTTGGTATGACCAGCTCTGGCTCTTGCAAATCAACACCTCAATATTCTTCTTGAGCTTCAAAAGCATGATTTGAGGGATTTTCAAAGCCAAGGTCAAGTAGGGGAGGCCATGTAATTGTAGTGGTAAAATCACCAGCATAACCACACAAAAAGTTAATTCTATTAAGAAATCAAAGCAAGCCCACCCAAGTCATAAAAGAAGAAGCAGATTCTTTCTATTTTTCAGTTTCAGATCACAGAGAAAAGTATACGAAACCTATAGGAATCAGGCTAACATTAAACATTCAAGTACATGGCAAACTACACCCTATTTTTTACTCTCACTATAGTTTTTTTTTAAAGGAAAACCACTATTGAATCATTGAACAAGTGAACATATCTAGCAATATCCAAGTGCTGATTTTGCTATGATGAACATGATTTTCATCCTTACTGTCATCCTGGACCCAGCCCTTTCATTTGATTCTGGCCCACTAGTAAACAAAGCTTCACAGAATTATTAAAAGCACCAGAGCAGATGTATATGGAATGACAGGCTCTGTAAGCCAGAACCAAGTGGACCCTCAAAAAAACCTCCACTCACATTCTAGGATTTAAAGGTTCTGATGAAAGGATTATAGTAAAATAAAGTATCTTTCCAGTTATAATCTAAGAATTTCAATAATTCACCCATCCATCTATATAGGTCCAACTACCCGGTAAATATTTACTAAAACTTCACTGCAGATGGTGACTGCAGCCATGAAATTAAAAGACGCTTACTCCTTGGAAGGAAAGTTATGACCAACCTACATAGCATATTCAAAAGCAGAGACATTACTTTGCCAACAAAGGTTCGTCTAGTCAAGGCTATGGTTTTTCTTGTGGTCATGTATGGATGTGAGAGTTGGACTGTAAAGAAGGCTGAGCGCCGAAGAATTGATGCTTTTGAACTGTGGTGTTGGAGAAGACTCTTGAGAGTCCCTTGGACTGCAAGGAGATCCAACCAGTCCATTCTGAAGGAGATCAGCCCTGGGATTTCTTTGGAAGGAATGATGCTGAAGCTGAAACTCCAGTACTTTGGCCACCTCATGCAAAGAGTTGACTCATTGGAAAAGACCCTGATGCTGGGAGGGATTGGGGGCAAGAGGAGAAGGGGACGACAGAGGATGAGATGGCTGGATGGCATCACTGACTCGATGGACGTGAGTCTGAGTGAACTCCGGGAGTTGGTGAGGGACAAAGAGGCCTGGTGTGCTGCGATTCATGGGGTCACAAAGAGTCGGACATGACTGAGCGACTGAACTGAACTGAACTGATAATGTGCCAAAACTGTTCTAGGCCCTGGTGATTCAGAAGAGACTTCTGTATGAGACAGTTTCTTGATCTTATACAGAACACATTCTAGTGGGACAGAGAAACAAGGAAATGAATACTTAGTATCATTTTGGGTGGTGATAAGTAGGTCTCCTGCATTGCAGAGGGATTCTTTACCATCTGAGCCACCAAGGAAGCTCCAAGTATAAAGACTAGAAAAGCTGAGTAAAGGGATGGAGAACTGGTGGACAGAGCAGTGTTTTAGACAGGAGAGTAAAGAAAAAGCTCTCTAATATACTAGTGGAGACATGAATTAACTGAAGTAGTAAGTCATACTAACATCTAGGAGAAGAACATTTCAGACAATGAGCGGCAAATACAGTGACCAAAGAACATCAAAATATCTTATTTGCCTACAAAGAGCAGATGAAAAGGAGTATAAAGAGAGATGAGTTTAAAGAATTAGGGAGTGTGAATTATTCCTTAATGTTAAACTCATGGAAACGGAAATATCAAGTGGTTAAAAACATTCCTCAAAGATCTTTCATACTTACATTTGCAAACAGAGGCTCGGTCCATGATCCATATCAAAGAAGAACAGTATTCACAGTAGGTAGGGATGCTATACTGGGTGGCCTTAAAGATGTGACCATTGTGCTCTTCTACCTGAATGAAAAAATACAGCTATTTATGTCAAAGCCAACACAGTAAATGCTGCCCTAACATGTCAGGCAATAGGAAATCCTTCAATTCCTTGTTGTCTTCATTGGGCACATATTCTAGGAGGAGAATTATGATCTTCTGAGAAATAAAATAAAGGTAAACTATCTGATCCCTGCTTTCAAAAAGCTAACAATCTAGTAGAGAGACAAGACCAACTTATATGAAAATCAGAAAACAATGCTATAAACATATAAGAGCTGTCTTATACAACTCTGAATCAGCATGTTAAATTAAAAGCAGTGGGTTTTAAAAATTTAACCTCAAGAACCTTTCACACTTTTCTGTTTATTTATCACAAATTCCTCTTCAATAAAGAGTCGGTACATGTCAGTATGAAAAAGTTGATATATCCACTGGATAAATTCCTAGATGCAGAACTGCTGAGTCAAAGTTTTTTTGGTTTTGTTTTTAATATTTTTAAGGCTTTTAATATATCATCATTAAAGTACCTTCTCCAAGAAAGTTATGCAAATAAACCCCCTATCTGCAGTATTGGGAAAATATCTATATATTTATTTATCTTTCCAGGAAATTAATTTATTTTTAGTTTTGCTCATAGATGGACAAAGTAGAAAATCACTGTTGTTTATTTTAATTTGAATGCTCTTAAGTATAAATACTTATTTATATATTTATTAATATTTCCTTCTATTACCTGCACTTATCACAGGCCCTGAAATATAACAGCTGTTGAATTAATGAATTTTCTTTTTTAAAAAATGTCATACACTTTTACTCATTTCTATCTTCAGGTACTGTTCTCTCCCATATAGACATGAAAGACTACTCTTACAAGGCTTAAAATGCATAAAAGGCCTAAACACTACCTGTTAATAACAGGCACCTTCCTACTATTCCTCTGCATTGCCTACCCTTTCCTTCATATACAATCTCAAAAATTCTCAGTGGTAGGTGGCATTACTCCTGTTTTATATAATATATACTCCTATTATATACATGAGGACATTGAGTCTCAAAAGGATTAAGTTGTCTAAGGTTTCTCAATTGGAAAACCCTCCATCGGTGAATAAGAATAAGCCAGGCTAAAGGGTTTAGATACCCTACTTTCAGGATTCAGTTCTCAAGAAGTAAGATCATGCTAAAAACAGAATCAGATCATGCTTCTAAAACACAAAGTGGAAAAGTGACAAGCAATGATCTAAAGAACCTCAGAATTTGGTTTACAAGTGATACGGAATGATTTATAATCCTGATTTATTAAGTTTAAGGTTAACAATAACTATTCTAGGATTAGAATCTGCCACTGGGAGGGGTGAATCCAGGTTCTGTAGGTCCTAAAGCTTAACATTTTCCGGGGAAAGCGAAAAAGACAGGAGGAGGAAGGGAAACAACCAGAGAAGAAGGAAGAGAAGATAGTGGCGGCAAATGCAGCTGAAGCAGAGGGAATGGGGGAGGAGTGGGAGGAAATTAAGCTCAGAGAAGTCACGATCAAGAGGATGTCAAGTCTTATAGACAGTAAGAACTCTGGGTTTTATTCTGAGTAACACTGTAAGCTAAACTTGTGAGATCTGAGTAGAGGAGGAACATGATCTGATTTCTGTTTTTAAATGGTCATTATGGCTATTATTTAGAAAACTGTGAGGGGAGAATAATATAAGAAGGCAGACCAATCAGAACACAACACATAGTGTATTGGACTTCCCTGTCGCTCAGATGGTAAAGAATCTGCCTGCAACGTTGGAGACCTGGCTTCTATCCCCTGGAATGGAAAGATTCCCTGGAGAAGGGAATGGCAATCCATTTCAGTATTCTTGCCTGGAGAATTCCATGGACAGAAGAGCCTGGCAGATTACAGTCCATAGGATTGCAAAGAGTTGAACACGACTGAGCGACTACCATTTTCACTTTCACAAAGTGTATCAGACTATTGTTAATAGCAGTGGCTGCTGCTGCTGCTGCTGCTAAATCGCTTCAGTCATGTCCGACTCTGTGTGACCCCATAGACGGAAGCCCACCAGGCTCCCCCGTCCCTGGGATTCTCCAGGCAAGAACTCTGGAATGGGGTGCCATTGCCTTCTCCGTAATAGCAGTGGAGGCAATGTGAAATGGTCAGATATTAGATATATTCTGAAGGCAGAATACCTACCAGAGTTCTACCTTCTTTTCCAGCTCCCCTATAAACACGCAATACTCGAACCTGTTAAAGCTACTGGCTCAACATGCCAGGTTTTTATTCACATGTCTTTGAACATACTCTTTCCCTTTGGCTAGACACGGCTTGTCTAAACTACTACTCATGTGTTAAGAACCTGCAAAAATATCTTTTCTTCTGTAAAGTATTCCTTCATTCTCTTTGTATTTCAACAGCACTTTGTACTATTTCTACCATAATATTTATCGCATCTGAAACTAGTAATTTTTTAAATGCCTGCCTTCACTAGCAGATTCTGGGCTCCTCTGGGGCTTAACACATCCTTTTAATTACAGAGATTATGATAAAGTATGTAATAGAGATGATACAAAAGATAAGAACATGAACAATGATAAAATATACTCAAATGCCTTTGGGAATGTCTTTTGAGTTAGAAGGACTTATCTTTGTAAAATCCTAAATAGTCCTCATATTCTTTACAACAGAGAGAGAGAGCTCCTAAAAAAGCGCCTTCCCAGTCCCTACTTCTGCAAAAGGGTCATATTTGTTTGTAACTTTCATGAGTAAACATTTCAGTTTTCTGCCATTTTAGGAAGCCATCATTAATAACAAGTCAAGTCAAGGAATTCAAGACATACTTGTCATTCTAAATTTTTGTAAAGGCATAAAAGATTACCCCCTAGACATCTGATAAACTTATTCCTTAAATACACCCAGAGAAATACTGTATGATTTACTTCAGACTGCTAGTCCAAAAATTACTTTACAACACAGGGCAAAAAAACAGATTACAACTTACTAAATCAGATTCTTTTTTCCTTCTTTTCTTTCTCTCTGTTTTTGGCACCTGGTGGGAAAGAAATACAGAAACTGTGATATAACAAAGACTAATATACTTTCTTACTTCTTTTCTAAAACCTAATTCAAGGAGAAATTTGTGGGTCCTTACATAAAAGTCTCGAGATGATACAATGAAATGATGAAAACCACTGTTTTCCAAAATGAAATTCATGTACTGACCTCTAGCAAAGCTGAGGGTATAATCTTATAGCAACAGCATTTTTAACAACATTATATTTTAATTCAGTGAAAAATGTATTAATTGAAGAAGGCTTAGATAATATAGTCTGATCAACTTGTAAGAGAGAATGGAGTTTGCTGGATCTGAAGTAGTGCAAAGTTGACATGTTCACTGCGGTGCTTTTCTCAAATACTAGATGTCCTAGACTCTTAAGAGGAATTCATAATTGAATTCTTTTAGAAATCAAAATATATTTTACCTTTGTGGGTATGTATTCCAAAGTCTTGAATTCATTCATATATTCATCTAAAAACACTTTAAAAGTGTTAACCCAAACTCTGACTGGAGACTCACTCCAATCTCGCTGCTCAAGCCTCATGGTCTTTTCCAAAATCTGTTCAAATAGTGCGTAGAGGTCTTTATATCGTATGCTTTTCCCATCATCTACCTAATAAACAATAAGAAAAATAAGGTTTTAAGAAGAAATTCTTTATATAGAGAAGACTGATTAAATTTTCATTGGGTAGTATTTTGAATAAAGATTGTACTTTCTAATGGGCATGCCCATGAGGTCATGTGGTATTTGTAAACTCCCACTCTGCTATGGAATATTTGCAGAATAAAACCTGCTACATTTTAATAAAATACCTAATAGTTTAAACAATGTAATAATTGGAGAAAGTCTTGGGAATTTCTCCCATAAACCTGGCTTTTTAACTGTATTTGAAAGTTTAGTCGCTCAGTCGTGTCCAACTCTTTGTGATCCCAGGGACTAGAGCCTACCAGGCTTCTCAGTCCACGGGATTTTCCAGCCAAGAGTACTGGAGTGGGTTGCCATTTCCTTCTCCAGAGGATCTTCCTGACCCAGGGATTGACCCCAGGTCTCCCACATTGTAGGCTGACACTTTACCGTCTGAGCCACCAGGGAAGTCCTAAGGTATGAAGATTATTTGCATACCTTAATTACCTATCTCTCCAGAAATGAACCTTATTTAGATAGTTCTGCCTTAAAAGTGAATACCTGAATTCTTGCTGGTGAAACATTAGGTAAATTTTACTAACTTTACTTAGCTAACTTTACTTTTTCATTTTTCCAAGGAAGAATGACATGCCTTAAAAAACACTATATTTCTTGCAATGGGATCTACATGGAATTCCTTTTAAATTTAAATGAGGTGTAGACTCTCCGTGAGAAAGAAAAATAGCATTTAAGTGACTAAAACATGCTATATACATTTAAAATTTATTTCTCTTTCACTTCCTCAGAATTAGAGGTTGAATCTCTTTAATCCAAGATTATAAAACCACTATCAAGCTCCAGTTTATAATGTTGGTCCTTCCTATGTGATTCAAAAGTACACTGATCCCTAATCTAGAAAATATAGGTGTGAAGCATAAGTAGTTGGCAGGATTGGAAAAATATGGCCAATATTGTCCCTACCCAAACCTTTATTTGCCATAGTCTAATTACTACTTTATTATGGTCAAGAAATTACTGCTCTCTAAGACTGTCTGGTTTCTACTTGCAAAAGGCCAAAAACCCATATACTGAGTGGAAGATAACACAGAAAAGTTCTCTCACTTTTCACATAAAATTATAGGTTGAACAAAGAAAAATCAATTAAATACAAATTATTTTTTATAGAATAAACATGACAATTCAAGAAATACTAATATTCTATAGATCAAAAGCATTAGTTACTATATACTTTCAGTTCAGTTCAGTTCAGTCGCTCAGTCGTGTCCGACTCTTTGCGACCCCATGAATTACAGCACGCCAGACCTCCCTGTGCATCACCAACTCCTGGAGTTCACCCAAACTCATGTCCATCGAGTAGGTGATGCCATCCTGCCATCTCATCCTCTGTCGTCCCCTTCTCCTCCTGTCCCCAATCCCTCCCAGCATCAGAGTCTTTTCCAATGAGTCAACTCTTCACATAAGGAGGCCAAAGTACTGGAGTTTCAGCTTTAGCATCAGTCCTTCCAAAGAACACCCAGGACTGATCTCCATATACTTTAGTACCAAGAATAAATTTTCTAAAACATGAACATAATATGAAAGTATGAAAGTGAAAGTGAAGTTGCTCAGTCGTGTCTGACTCTTTGCAACCCCATGGACTGCAGCCCACCAGGCTCCTCCATCCATGGGATTTTCTAGGCAAGAGTACTGGAGTGGGTTTGTCATTTCAAGGTAAAGTAAAAGTGAAAAAAACTCACACATAGAGATTATGAAACATCTGAAACTGCTCTAATTCCCCGGGATAAAAAAGTATAATAATTCCAACATAAATGAGAATTAGAAGCTGGAGCCAGAGCTAAAAGGATCACAAGAGGTCAAAAATAGAGTGCCGCTGAGTGAAAAATAATCATAGCTAGAGTATTTGAATTTAATATCCTAAGAAGATGAAAATATACCCCTAAGAGGGGGGAAAGGCTGCTCAAGGAAATTAAAGGGTATTATTAATCAGAGGTCAATCAGTATGCTTTTCCATATCTATCCCTAAAACTAAAAGAAGACACTGGAGAAATCTCTAATTGAACATGGCCCTGTATTATTTTTATGGCGTTGTCAAATTTTTCATATGTTGAACTTCTGAATGTCTCCTGACACAGTCCAACTTACCGCCAATGCAGATGAATAAAAGCTGAAGATATTCTGCCGAAATTCTTTCAGGGCTTTCTTGAATACAACATCCACTAGTGTGTCTTTCTTGCTGTCTTCATTATCTAGGTCATTCATCTGGGGACCACAGAAAGAGTTTTTGTACACAATCAACTAAATTGAAAAGAAGTGAATGCCACATTGGACACATATTGTTTCTTCAACAATGACCATCCTGAAAGGGCAAATTATCATGGGACCCAGATAAAAACATGACTAGACAGCCAAAGTTTTCTTACTATGAGATAATTTCTAAGGTCTCTTCTAATATCATATAATTCAATTGTTTTGCTACCAGGAAAACAACTCAAAGTGTATAATGACAAACCTCACCTTAACATATGGAGTGCAACATGACAGTTACAGTGAAAGTGAAGTCAGAAGTAAAGCCTAAAACCTTAAACTCTGTCTACCCAGTCTGACTCATGCATATCCTATGATTTGTACATTTCCGATAAAGAAACAGACCCTCTAACTTACTGAAGCATACATACTTTAGGGGGCATATCCTGATATACAAGCATTCCACAGTCAAACCTGCTTAGGGGCCTGAATACCTTTTTCAGAAGAAATTCATCCATGCTTTTTAAATCACTGGCACTTGCTATAATCTGGACAGAGTCATTTTGCCAGTGCACAGACTCCAAAGCCACACTGCTGATCTTCACACTTCGCTTGCGCCTTGCCTTTGGAGAAGGCTCTTTGTTCTCTTTGAATTCCTTTCGGCAACTCCCAGGCAATTCTGGACTCAAAGGAGGTGTTGGGTGATTATGAGATAATTCTGTAAACCAAGATAGAGTATCCAAAAGAAATTTTTTTTAGTAAAAATATTGAAACCTCCACACCTTCTTTTCAAGTTCCTTTAGTAAGTCACTAAAGGAAATAAGTAAACATCTGAAAAGTAACATTAATGTTTGGGGTCAGACAGTTAGGCAATAAATCCAGATTGTATGTTTGTACTGATATTTGTTTAAGAATTATCACTTTCCAATGGGAAATGCTATCAGGTGTCCCAAAGAGATGAGGTCTGATACTGAAAACCTGGATGGAAGTGCTGTATACAACTGAAGCCTGGATTCCAAAGATCTCAGTCCCAAAGAAGAGAGGCGTACACAATCACACTAGGATGTTCAGTGTTGACTGCTAACCCAGTCCGAGCTTTACTACATCTGTTTGAAAGAACAACCAGCTTATATAAACCCAATAAATCAGTGACGCTTGATAATTAGTATTATTTCTTTACTAGGGTCTAAAGCCATAAATGTTTCAGTGACAATATCTGGTGTTAGCCTGGCAACCTCTATTTAGGGAGCAAGGTAACTCAGTTGGTTCACTTCTGCTTAGATCTCTTTACTATTTAAGATTTTCTTTCATATGCATACTTTCCTCAAAATTGTATTAATTTCTCAGACAACTCCTGGACTGAACCAGTTTTGTATATAATATTGGAAAACACAACAAAATTTTTCTGCAACTGTTTATACCAGAGAAATTTGGTTCCATGTAGTCCACTGGAATCTAGAACTACACTGGATTTGCCAATGCCTACCTGGGGCTTGATGAGAACGTTGGTCCCATTTCACATACCTGTTTTTCTCACACATATTTACCTTATCTTCTGGCCAATGATATATCCTCATTCCATCTAAAAGCTTAATTCTGATAATAAAGGGAAACAAGTAACCTTCCATATGCTAAATGCCACAATAGGCAGGAAATGAGACAAACTAAATTTCAGATATGCCACGAGAATAAAAAATATGAAGATATAGAGAGGATACAAGTATATTCAAACTGGTGTTAACTGATATTAATTCCATTATATAACCTAGATATACAAGTATCTAATTATTTCATTTAACAAACAATATCTTTCTTTATACTAAAAGAAATAATGGTTACTAAAGAAACTATAATCCTAGTTTAGCCTTAAAAACAAGGGCTACCTTAATAAATTTTTACTCAAAGATAAATAAAAAGGTACAATTTTAATTTTTATACATGTATCCTTATTAAGCAAACACTCAAAGAATTTCCTAATTCCTTCTTGGAAATAAGCAGTAGAGAATATAACTGTGAAAAATGAAAAATTTAGAATGACTACTATAAAACAGATAAAACATAAGAAATGGATCCTCATAGGAATTCCAAATTTTCCAAACTGAACTTGTAGAATTCACTTAATTTACTACTGGTTTTATCCATATCAGTTTGCAAACTGATAGGAGCAGAGTCAGAAGACAGAAAAACAGGATTCTAATTAAATTTCTACCAGTTTTCCCTCTGACACACAGGTACTTCTGCTCTGGTTGATCCATGCCTTTGTGAAACTTGATCATCTTTCCTCCCTTTATCTTATCTTATCCTCTGTCCCTTTATTTTTATCTTAGCCTAGATGTGACAAGTTTTGTTTACTTATTTTAACTTGGTCTGTTCTATTTCTACTTAGAGATAATAATTTTCTTCCTAGGGCCTATTTCTATTTTATTCAATACTGACATTTCACCCACTCATTGGTATTTTACCCACTCATTATCACATAGCCACTTCTGATGTATATCCCCCCTATTGAAGATAGCTGGCATCTTTACATAGTAATTAAAAACGCACATACATACTTAAGCAAAGGGCTTGGAGAGAAAGGGCTAATCTTCAAATGTTGGGATTACTGCAATCCTTGGAGAGTCAGTAATTCTAGCATTTAGAGAAACCATATCAACAGATGAACTAACTGTTGGGTACTTGTTATGTGCTATGATTGATGCCCCCAAATTAAAATAACAGCTACCATTATAAAGTCCTAGCAACTGACATACAGTAGATCTTTTAGCACAACAGTTAAGAATACGGACTCTGGAGCCAGTTCGCCTGAATTCAGATCTCAGCTCTAACAACTGCTATACGTGTATAAGCAAATAATTTCTCCATGCCTCAGCTTTCTCATTTGTAAAGTGGGAAAAATAATCATACCAACCTCAAAAAATGGCTGTGAGGATTGAGTCAATACATCCAAAATGCTGAGCACAGTGCCTTTTTCATAGTAAACAATCAAATATTAGCTGCTGCTATCTTATTAATTTTTACTAGGAATATATATATGGAAAAGGCAATGGCACCCCACTCCAGTACTTCGCCTGGAAAATCCCATGGACGGAGGAGCCTGGTAGGCTGCAGTCCATGGGGTCGCTAAGAGTCGGACACGAATGAGCAACTTCACTTTCACTTTTCACTTTCATGCATTGGAGAAGGAAATGGCAACCCACTCCAGTCTTCTTGCTTGGAGAATCCCAGGGATGGGGGAGCCTGGTGGGCTGCCGTCTGTGGGGTCGCACAGAGTCGGACACGACAGACCTGATTTAGCAGCAGCAGGAGGAATATATACTTGTTAGGTGAATGAATGGTGGCTAAATTTTTACACTTTAGAAAACTGAGGCTAATCAAAGATTCGCAATTATTCTTGAAGTTGTTACTTCATTGTTTTGGTGCTATATTTCCTTGAAACTACTCTTACAGGTAAAATGTAATTCTATAATTATCTCTTAGTTAAGGAAGGATTTAACAATCTTGGTCCTACCTCAATAGAATATCTTGCCAAGAGGATTACTGTTACAAATACTAGAGGGATAGAAAACTTTCAGAATGAGTAAACAAATTATGAAGACAATCTCCACCCTTTGTCCATTTTTACCATCTGGAAACCGATGAGCTGGAATCATATCTGAGCCAGCAAAGAGTGCTGAAACCTCTGAGTGAGTATCAGGTTTCACTCTGGAAGTCTTCTTCTCTCCTTGTTTCCCTTTGGCCCAGAATCTCATCTTAGCTCTCTGAGGTCTGTTTAGCAAAAAGAAAAAAAAAGCAAAAATGGCAATCAGCATGTCCTATTGACATTATTTGTATATCACTTTAAGTTATATAAACAACTTTCATATGAATTAATTCATTTAACCTTCACAGTTAAGCTTAAGTCATATTTAATCTTCAACTGTACAGTTAAACTTCATCTGGAAAGTAAATGATAATCTCCTCATCTTGAAAACAGAAATGAGAGCCAGAGATGTTAACTAAAACCACCATTTATATGAGTTATTATCATATAATCATATTAGTTATCATCATATAGGTACTTATGCTCCAGGCATAAGTACTTGTATAGAGTTACCTTAAATACCTATAACAACAAATTTACATTCAAACCATAAACAGTTTTCAGGTGAAAAACTGGTGGTTTAAATATTAGGTGACTTTCCCAAGGTTACACAGCCAGTGAGTGACAAAGTGGAGGATCATACCTACTATGCAACATTGCCTCATTCTAGCACTTACATACTCTCTCCCTTCACATGCATCAAAGAAACATCCTGAGACAATAACAGCTTGAAACCTCTGAGTGAGTATCAGGTTTCACTCTGGTGGTTTTCTTCTCCCCTTGTTTCCTAACAAGAGTTAGGATAACCCATGTATCCTAACTCTGTACTAGGAGGCTTACTTGTACATTTAGTGTTGGTTCCTTTGTATGTTTGTCTACCAAAAAAGAAAAAATTTTTGAGCATCTTCTAGAAGCCAGGCACCGGGCCTTACTTACAATGACTACTTTTCACAACTGCCATGATAAATGAGTATTTTTATCCTAACCACACATGAACAACCTGAGGCTCAGAGTGCTGATAGAGACAGAAGTTAAAATCAGGTCTATCTGCTTTGGAAGTCAATTTTCTTTTATTCATGGTGCCCTCTTTTTTTTTTAATAGCATATTACTAAACTTGTACATCTATATGGTATGAAAAGAAATTGTTCCACAAAGCTTATTACAAATGATAGAGCTTTTTCCCTGCTATTCTTATCCCTTTTCTGATCCCTAAACAACCCTTTAGAATTTACTTAAATGGTTCTTTTAATATTCACCAAACTTATATTGCTATCATACTTGTGACCACAGGTAATAAAGTAAGCACATTCCAACACTCCAGTTCTATACCCTACACAAACACAGACATCCCCCTCCAACAGAATATTGTAATTTTAGTTAGGTCAATATACAGTTTTTTTTAGTAGTATTCACCTTTTTTTTACTATGTAAGTAATATTCACAACTGAGGCATATACCCTATATAACTCATATTTTTTAGAGTTAATATTTTATTTTATATTTGCTCATTTTTCTACATTCAATTCACCTCCAAGTGTTTCCCCATTTGTGAATATCTCCTCTCAACATGTTGAAACACAGTTAGGTATGCCATCAGTTCCATGTTCTTAAATCTTTCCCAGAGCCTTCTAACCTGCTCTAATATGGCATGGTTCCCTCTGTGATTGCTGTACAACCATCATTTGTAAAGCTACTTTCAGGATCATAATGGAGATTTCTTTTGTCTCCACTATTTTATGATGACATGTCTTTTGGTATGGGTCTATTTTCATTCATTATGTTGAGCCTTGTCAATCTAGAGGCTCAAGTCCTTCAATTCTGTGACATTTACCTGAATTTATTAATGATTTGCTCCTGTCCGTATTCTTTGTCCTATCTTTCCAGAGTTCTTACAAGTGGGTCACTGGATGTCCTAAACTGCTTCTCTAATTTTCTTCTCTTTTCTTGCCTCTTCTCTCCCTTTGTCTTTTTGTTCAAATTTCTAAGAGATATCAACTTTCTTTCTCATGCTTTGGACTTCTTTATGCTATTGTAGTTTCAATTTTCAAATGCTCTTTTTTTATTATGGATGTTTCCCTTTCGACTATTCTAATTTCATGAATATAGTTGTATTCCTTTATGCAGAAGATCTATTGGTAGTTTTATGTATCTGTCTTGAAGTTTTATTTCCCCTGTATAGTTTATTTCTTCCAAGTTACATTTTATCCATTAATTTTAGTTTCTTTCATTTAAGATGGCTCCTCAAATGTGTGGTGATCATGCTTGGAACCGCTTCCCTTGTGGCTCAGCTGGTGAAGAATCCGCCTGCAATGTGGGAGACCTGGGTTTGATCCCCGGGTTGGAAAGGTCCCCTGGAGAAGGGAAAGGCTACCCACTCCAGTATTCTAGCCTGGAGAATTCCATGGTCTGTAGTCCATGGGGTCGCAAACAGTTGGACACAACTGAGCGACTTTCACTTTCACATGCCTAAAAGTTCTAGTGTGCATTGGTGGGGCCTCCAAACCATGGTTGCCCTTGCAGGGTTATCTGGCTGATGCCAATATCTTTAGGTCTTTTCTTGAGGGTTGGACCAAAGTCCCAAAGACTCTTTGAATCATCTGCTTAGAGGTTATGTGAAACATGGGAGCTGAATACAGAATAAAATCTGGGGGATCTTAACATTCAGTATGTAAACATTCATAAAACCCCCCTGGTTCCAAATATGCACCTCAATCCTCAAGTATATCTGGTTACCTCTAAGTGCAGAAATCTTTTGTTTTGTCCTTTCCAGAAAATATATCTCCTATTTTCTGCTAGGGTTGGGCAAGATCAGCCAGTCAGATTCTTCTTTCTCAGTTGGCTTAAGATTCAGCTTTCTCCTATCTATTAAGACATTTAAAGTTTGTCTATTTACCTTTTGGATTCCACATTTTTATTATTTCTGTCTCCTGTTGCTTTTTTGCTTTTGTTGCTTTTGTCCTATATAGGCTGTTTTAGGAGGATATGGAAATTAAATTTATATATTTAATCTGCTATCTCCACTTATATATTTTTCTACTGTGTTATATATTGTTTCTCAAACTTTCATCTCCAGCATAATCTGCTCTAGATTTGGGTTACCTTGGATTATACCTCTACAGTCATTGAGAAAGTGATCTTTAATAGGGTTATGAACCAGATAGATATTCAATGTGATATTCAATATCAGTGAAGACCTCTTATCAGTGAGGAACCAACTGCCTTACATAATACAATAAGGGACACAAAGTCATATTCTTGATAAATAAAAACTTCATATACTTGCCTAAAAAGAACAGTTATTTCCTGAAAGCTTTTTCCAGTTCTATTTGTAAAACACTTAAGTCAGAGCAGAATTCAAGTCCAAAACTGGGAAATATTTTCAGTTTATTTATATTTCAGATGAAATACTCTCATCTCATCTAATGTATTTTCTTTACAACCAAAATCCTAAGTCATTATTAATGATGTTAAGACTTTGCCCTGGGGCTTCCCTGGTGCTCTAGTGGTTAAGACTGCACTTCTACTGCATGGGGGTGTGGGTTTGATCTCTGGTCAGAGAACTAAGATTTCACAGGCCAAACAGTGTGGCCAAAAAAAAAAAAAAGATTCTGCCCAAATCACAGTGCTAACATATAAAAAGACAAAGTTTATTATATATATCTGAACTGTTTGTTTCTGTCAGAGTAGGTGCTTAGTATTTGCTGAAAAATGAATTTCAGAACTTTCTAAATCAATAGCTGCTTTTTGAATTACGCTTTCATAAAGATGCTCAGTATTTGGCTATAGTCTATTAGTAAATAAAATTATATTACCCCTATTAACTTTCAGTGTATGTATGCTTTATACCTTATATCTGAATCTGAAGCCTTCTGTCTCACTGCCAACTTCGTAATCTCTCCTTGAGACATGGTCTTATGAAGCTTTGCTTCTTCATCAACTGAAGAAAACCGCTGTGATGTCTGTAATAATTACATATGTAAAGACTTTAAAGCCAAGTAATTATTATCATAGCACTGTAATTAAAACTCAGATTACAGAATTATTTGAGAATTACACCTATTAAAAACATACAAAATACATTCATATTACTCAGAGATTCATTAAAATAAAAGAACCTACTAAAAATTCCATTAAGTTCAAACAGTAATCCAAAGTAAAGGGCACTTGGGTCAATAAAAATGCTAAATGGGAAATATCAGCTCATGTTTTCTGACAATTTAACAAACAATATCAAGTAGGGTGAATGGAAAAAAAAAAAGAGTATCAAATGAAAAGTAAGAAAAAAATCAAAACCATCTAAAGACAGAGACAAAAGATCTAGGACCTGATAAATCTAGATATACAGGATAATTAATCAGTAGTTATCAACTTAAAGACACAGCCCAAACTTTAAAGAAAAAATTCTCAAGGTCTGCAAGTAAAAAGATCAAATAACTTATAAGGGCAAGAGGTTTAGACTGGCAACAGACTTACCAACAACAACAGACAAAGTAAGACAACAACAACATAGCATTTTCAAATAACTCAGAAAAAGAAAATATGAATCAAGGACTTCATATGTAGCCAAGGTGTCCCTTCAAATATCAAGGCCATAGAAAGATCTCAGGGAATTCCATATTGTTGGCCCTTTGAGTAACCTAAGGGAAGAGCTTCGTCCAACCAAGAGATAAACAGGGAAACTTCTGCAAAATATTTGAAGTGATAATTTAATACATTTAATAGTAGATCTAAGACAAAAACAAAGGTGGGGACTAATGGTGAAAGAATTGTATACAAAATTACATTTTCTGACAAAATAGGAATAAAAGCTTAAAAAAACAGGAGTAGAAGGGAATAGAGACTAGAATAATTCACCAATAGTTGTGTCACAATAGGTAAGAATATTACTCATTTAAAAATGACTAATTAGAGTATTATTGATTAAATTTTAAAATATTAAAGGCATTTTTTAAAGTTACACATAAAAGTAAACAATCAACAGAACAAGACCACAATGTTTGCTAAACATCAAAAGAAATTTAAAAAAATAAAAGAGAAAAAAAATGAACACAGCAAATTTAACATAACATGATCGTAACAAAATTAATTGCAAGTTGAGAATTAATCTCTCACTTTCATCAATAAACATGAATAGATTTAACTCACCTAGTAAGGGAAAGATTTTTTACTTTGGCTCACAAAGCAGGGGCCAACTATACTGTATAAAAAACACACCTCTAAACAAAAGGATCCAGACAGGCTAAAGTTAAAAGGACAAACAACAGTATTCTAGGCAAATGGAAATAATAAGAAAACGGAAGCTGTGATACTACTACTGTAGAATTCAAGTAAAAAAACATGGAAGCTGACAAAGGACACTTTTTAATACTAAAAGGTACAATTCACAATGAGTAACAGGAATGATATTAACATTCATCTGATATAAGACAGATAAAAAATAATAAGGATATAGAAGACAAATAACATTATCAGTAAAGTAGAGATTATGGATGTATACTGAAATTTTACACTCTGAATAGAGAATACAACTTATCAAACACACATTCAACAAGTAACAAGTGCTGGCAAGGACATGGATAGAAGAGAACCCTCGTTCACTATTAGTGGGAATGTAAATTGGTATGGCCACCATGGAAAACAGTATGGAAGTTCTGCAGAAAATTAAAAATGGAATTATGATATGATCCAGAAATTCCATTCTGGGTATTTATCCTAAGGAAAAAAACCACTAATATAAGATATATGCACTCCAATGTCCATTGCAGCATTATTTATGATAACCAAATTATAGAAGTAGCAAAGTGCTCACCAATAGAAGACTGGATAAAAAAGATGTGGTATATATATAAACACACACATATGTGTGGAATATTTCTAAGCCATAAAAATGAATTCTTGTCATTTGAGCCAACATGTATGGATCTAGAGGGAATTCTACTAAGTGAAGTAAGTCAAAGACAAAGACAAAAAGTGCATGTTCTCACATGTGGATTCTAAAAAACAAAAACAAAATGAAAAAGGACTCATACATACAAAGAACAAATGGGTAGTTGCCAGAAGGGAGTAGGGGGAAGGAGGGGTGGGCAGAAGAGGTGTAGATTTTGAGATTAAGAGGTACAAACCTCCAGTTCAATAATAAACAAGTCATGGGTATGTGTATAGAGCATAAGGAATATGGTCAGCAACATTATAATAACCTTGTATGGGGATTGATGACTCTAAACTTATTATGGTGATCATTTCAAAATGTAGGCAAGTGCTAAATCATTACATAGTATATCTGAAAGTTAACATAATATTGCAATCATATATATTTCAATTTAAAAAATGTACATGGAACATTCATAAAAACTGATCATATTCTAAGTAACAAAGAAAATATCAATAAATTTGATCAAACAGAAGCATTATAAATAGTCTTTCATCAGAATACAATAAAACTAGAAACTAACAAAGATTTAAAAACAAAAAGGCCCTTCATCTGAAAACTAAAAAAAATTTTATTAAACAAGTTTCAGGTAAAAAAGGAAATATAAACTAAAATTACAGGTTTCTTAAAAACAATAAATCCTTTACACATTAAAATAAATGAGATACATCTGAAGTGTGATCAGAGGAGAATTTACAGCCTTAAAAACCTGTATCAATAAAAATAAATGAATTAAATTATTCACTCAAAGATGAGAAAAATAAGAAAGTAAACCAAAAGAAAATATAATAAATAATAAACATAAGGTAAAAACAGAAATCAGTGGAGAATGAAAAAAAAAGGGAATATAATAAATAAAACCAGATCCTGTTACCCTGGAAAAAATTAACAAAATAGACAAATAACTAGGTAAAAAAAAAAAAAAACCTATGAAATAAGAACTGACAAAAGGAAAATAACCACTGAAACAGGACTTTTTTAAATCATGAGACTACTTTATATACCTCTATGCAAGTAAATCTGAACGATGAAATGGAAAAAACTAGTTGCCAAAATTGGCCTTATTAGACAGAAAGCTTTAAAGTCTAATTCTCCTAGAAGAAATAGAGGAACTTATGCTACAAAAAAGTACCAATCCCAGATAGTTTCATAGGAAAATTCTACCAAATCAAACAGCAGAAAATGGCAATGCTATGACTTGTCCTCTGACTTTTTGGGGGGAATAAAATACATATATAAATACTGAGTGTAGGGAGTTCCCTGGTGACCTAGTGGTTAGGATCTCACTCCATGTTCAGGGGTTCAAGTTCTGTTCAGGGAACTAAGACTGTAAGCTGAGACGTACAGCCAAAGGGAGGCAAAAAAAAAATTTAATGAAAATCTGAATAACAAAACTGAAAACCAGAGAGCCCTAACAAGACTTGAAGAAATTAAACAAAATAAAATAGAAAACAGTATGCTAAAAAATAAGTAAATACTAAGTGTATGCAATGCTGCTGTCCTGGGGCCACCAATCTAAACTTTTCATGCCATAAACTGTTCAATTTACCAGTTTTCCAACTTGCCATTTCCTTCTCCAGGGGATCTTCCCAACAGGGATCGAACCCAAGTCTCCTGCATTGCAGACAGATACTTTACCATCTGAGCCACCTGGGAAGCCCCCAACTTGCAACACTCACCTCAAAATCACTAGCCTAGGTCCTAAAATATTATAAATATCCTTTCCTGACTTCCCCTTTCTGAAAAATTTCTAAGACCTAGTCGAGGTGGCTTTCCCCTTACTGTAAAATAAGCTAACAGACTTAGCCGTGCTTGACCAATGGGTTTTTTTTCTGGCAGTTTTCTGCAGAGTAAAAGAAGGAAAATTCAACACAGATAAGAAGTGAAGAGTATCTCAGAGAAATACAAACAGAAATAGGAAGTAAGAAGTACAGTAAGTCTTCTGTATTGAAGAATGAAAATGGAAACTCAGTTTTATCATACAGGAGATAAAGTCAGACCCACGGAGCTGACTGCTGTAAGTGTGGGGAATGGCAGAAGAAACTATATAGAGAAAACTCTGTTACCTATATCAATCCTACAAATAAGGGGTAGAAATGATTTTATTAACTCACCATCCACAAGATTCAGAGACTAAATAAAAAGCTATATGAAAGCTATCTTTAAAATGCTGTTTAGCAGAACATGTTGTTGTTCTTGGGTAAAAACCAACATGGTGTGTATAAAAACTAAGTGAAAACAGTTATTCAAATGGCAGAGTTACAAGTAGGAAAAAAAAAAACAAGGTCTTAAAGATAGAAACTACCACTCTCACTTCCACGCCTTCATTGCAGGTAACAACTAATTATCCATTTGTCAACTCCAGAGGTAATGCTTATCAAATCCCCTTGAAGAAATTCATATCTAACTGTTTCTATCTCATTAGGATCAGGTATTTCACAATGGAAAGGTCAGTTGATGGCTTCCTTGAGGAATGACACACTTCTTAGCAAATATCAGAGTTACTAAGTCACTCTGTCCAGGAAAAAAAAAAAAAACTATCCAGCTTTTTAAAAAATCATACCATTTACAACCCTGAAGATATTCAGAATTTGATAATTCAGTAGATTCCAGTTAGAAATAATTAGTCTTCATTTTCACAATATCAGATAACATTAGAACATGGCGTATTTTCAGATAAACAGAAACGTACTTTAAAACTGTCCCTACCCTTCCCACCCCCAACCCCAATAAGTATCTGTCAGCATAGTCTAGAGAAAGCAAAGCTTCTTCATGCAAGTGTCCACCAGAAACAAACACCACAACCTATTCCTAAAATAGCTAGTGATGAAACACAAGGACAGGGAGAAAGCTGGAGAGGTGACTACCACACTGTGCAGGAGGGCGCTCTACAACTACTGGCATGCAGTGACCGTCAAGCAGGTGAACAGACTCACAGGCAAAGACCGCCAGACAGAACCCTCAGAGGGGCTGAATGCTCCAAGCAGAAAGCCCAGCTTCTTGGTTCCTCTCAATAAGAGTTCTCAGAAAGAATTCTACCACCAAAAGGATTGAGGTTTGTATCAGAGGAAACTCTCAGGAACAAAATAGCAATTACAAATGCCAAATTCTTCGACTAATAAAAACTGGAGAATAATTTAAGTATGTTCCCTATTTATACTAGAAATATATAGCAGTGTTTTTTCATTAAAATTAGTTTGCTCCATTACATAATTTCATCTTCAACCAACTAAGCATATGATAGAATACGTTTCAATAATTATAACTTAAAATAGGGCCATCTCCAAAGTGGAGTTATTTAACTCTACACTGAAGAGAAGTCTTTGGTTCTAACTAGATATATTAATGAACATACAGACTGAGCAACTTTTACCATTTGGTTCAGGGTAATGATTCATTAGTCTAATTAGATAACTGGCTGTGCATTTTTCTATTTTTGTTGGTTATTTTATTTTTTCTTCCTTAGAATATCCATATTATCATTTAAAAACTGGGTCTATCTCCAACAAAAGATAAAGACAATGAGAATATTCTGGAACGTAACGATAATTTTAATTAACTAGGTCTTTGGCACAAATAGCCTGAAAGTTAAAAAAAAAAAGTGAAAGTGTCAGTCGCTCAGTTGTGTCTGACTCTGCGACCCCATGAGCCCGCCAGGCTCCTCTGTCCATAGAACTCTCCAGGCAAGAATACTGGAGCGGGTAGACATTCTTTTCTTCAGGGGATCTTCCCACCCCAGGGAACAAACCTGTGTCTCCCACATTGCAGGCCGATTCTTTACCATCTGAGTCACCAGAGAAGCCCCCAAACAGCTTAAAATCATTCTTTGAATATTGATAAAATATTTAATGAGTCAAAAGAAGACCATCCTAAAATGTTCCTCCCGTAATGAACAGATACTACAGAAGAACATTAGAGACTAAACTTAATTAAGAATATGCATGTAAATAAAATGCTATCACTCTACTTCCTCAGTGATAACATTTAGTACACAGCAGGCATACAAGGTACTCCTATTGTATTTTCCAGGCCAATTCTAAAATCAAACACTTTATATCCATAAATACACTCAAACTTATCAAGCTATATGTACCTAATTTGGGTTGAGATATGATAATAAAGCTATTTTATCTTTGCAGCTTTATTTAAACATAATGTTAATGTTATACTTTGTGATTAATATAAATTCACATTATCTACAGCCTTTTTTAGTTGGCTGGGTTGGTCCAGGAAGATATTTTTGGCATTTCTCATTAAATTTAAAAAAAAATTCATGTTTATTTTTTATTACTAAAAAATGCAGAGGGGAAGCAGGTTTAAATGCAAAAAAAAAAAAAGAGAGAAGGAGAGAATACTATTTCAGTTAAAAGCTACTGGATTGTTTAACATAGACTCTATTCACTAGAACACAGAGAGATCAGGAAGCTAGGGCTAGCAGGTCAAATAAAGCCCATTGCCTGTTTTCGTAAATAGTTTTATTGGAACACAGCCATGCACCTTTGTTCACTTGCCTACGGCGATTTCCATTCTACAATAGTAGAGTTAACTAGTTCCAACAGAGACTGTATGACCCATAGAATCTGAAATATTTAATATCTGGCCCTTTACAAAAAAAGTTTGAGGCTCTTGTTCTAGAAACTTTTAAGATAAAACAGAAAACTTCTACGTTAGTGCTAAGTTAAATAATTCTAATATTTTTTGCCTAATTTATGATTTAACTGACATATACTGCTAGAGTGCCCTTAATCCAAGTCCTGTTAAATTAAGGTTTAGCTTTAGTTGCTGTGTTCACTGAGGTTTCCCACGTACAAACCATTATATGGAAAAGAAGCTGTGAAGGTTAGCTTTAGATTAGCAAAGACTATTTCCATCAGATTTGCTTGTTGCCTATTTTTCTTATATTGCTATAAAATTACCATTTCGGAGTCACTGTGAGAGGCCTGACCCAGGCTGGGTGCAGGCCCTAGCTCAGAGTGAGAAGCTTGGTCAAGGGAGAGAAGGGGCTCAATAATGTCATCGTAATCATCTTCCTCTGTATCCCCCTCCCCATCGGCAAAAGTACCTCTAGTCAAGAAATCGGAGCGCG